>NW_017731350.1:2444961-2534865 GCF_001890085.2 Hipposideros armiger | reverse complement strand
CATGCGTTGACCCGATTCGGTGGCTCAGTCTATCTCTGAAGGCTGAGTCCCTTGGTCTCGCTCTTAAATCTTACTTTTGTCTCTTGTACTTATTCAATCTATGCCGCCCCTCTCGTGTCCCATTTGCCCTTGCCACGCTGGACGTGACATGTGTCCCCTCTGCATTCAGCTTCTTGCTCTTCATGGGACATTTCTCCTCATCTACAAACATGGCCACATCCTCGAAGCTGAGAAAACCTTCCTTAGACCCTGTTGCCCGTCCTCTCCCTGACAAGCTTCCCTTGGATTATCCACATACTGCTGAGCCTACAAGCGGACTTTTACCTTCACCTTTGCTGCAACTGCTCACCAAGCAGCCTTCTCAATCTCCTAAGGAATAATAACTACCATGCATCAAGGGGTCTATTGCTACTGGCATTCTGCCATCCACCTTTAAAATGACCTTGAGAGATGGGTACTGAGGGTCGAGGTTATAGATGAGGCAACTGAGGCTCACAGTATGTGTCTGGTTTGAGCTCACAACAGTCTGATTCTGGCTCCTGCCCTGTGGCACTAACCTGAATAAAGAGGTTTGACTGCTGGCTCACAATTTTTTTAAATGCTCTAAGTAGACTTCAAGCTCCTCAGGAATGTTGGAGAATACCCTTTCTCAGAGGGCACCTCGAGGAGGAACAGGTTGAAACTGCAGAGGAAGGACCATCTGAGTGCCAAAGACTTGGCATAGGCTCTCCTTGAGAGTTTTTCATGGACCCCACAGTCTGTCAGCCTTCTGGAGGACTTGTGGGGAAGGGTGTGCTGGAGCGGGAAGGGCTCAGCTTTGCATTGGGCAGATGGGGTTTGGAGACCTGGTTCTGCTTACTTATAGCAATGTGACTTTCTAGGCAAGTCACTCAACCTCTCTTCTGATCTTGTCATCTATAAGAAATGAGCAATGCTATCTGCTATGTGAAATGGTAATTAAATGACATATTCTAAAAACACCTGCTGATCTTTCATCCCTCCCTCTTTTATGGTAACCCTTCACTTTCCCATTATTCAGAAGCTTGTTGTTAAGGCAATGTGGAACCCCAAACACATTTACTCATAAAAGTAGTAGCCCTGAACTTTGTGAAGTGTGGCCCCCAATACCAGTCTACCTTACTCTCCCCTTTCTCTTCCCACTAACCCCATTCTTGGACTTGACTTTTAAGTCATGGTGGTTCCTCAGCTGTCTTCTAAATGCCCCTCAGCTTCCCAACCCACAAACTTTTACTCCTTTATCCTGGAATCTCAGACCTCTGCTTAGAACCATCTAACAAATCAATATCCAGGTAAAATCTAAATTCAGTTCCTCCATTTACAACCTCAGGTTTGGGCGTGACTTTCATCAATGCCCCAGGTCAACTGATGACTTCAAGGCAGCTCTTTGCTGACCGGAGGAGGTCGCCCCAAGAAACCAAAGAAGCAAGAGTCCAACCATGAGGTCTACTAAACGTTGCAGACAACGTTTACAGCCACTAGAGGACTCCCTCCCCTTAGGCAAAAAGTCCAGCATCCAACGTACCCGTGGGCTCAGGACCTGAACCAGACCAAGCGGGCATTAGGGGATGCACTTCTGGATTAGGACTGCAGAGAAAGTATGGCCCATGAACACCTCACTTTGGCAGGCTCCGCGAGCCTGGTGCCTCAGTAGATTTTGCTGAGGCCGGGAGGGGAGGCCCTCCTGAGTAGTGGTTTGCAAATATCCCGCAGAGAGAACCAACCCTGGGGCCTTGGCCTTGGGGCTGCTGGGAAACTCTCTCACCTTCACCCCTTCCCGCCACCCGGTAAAGGAGGGGCTTCTGCAGCAGCACATTGGGGTTCCCAGGGAGACCCCAGAATGGGGTTGGAGGTAAGGATTCGATGTTGCGTTTTAACACCATGTCAATAGCAGTGCCTTTGGAGTGACGGTAAGTGAAAGGAGGCAAATTATTAAACTGTATCTAAGCCATCATTACAACTACATGAAATAACATACAGGGCAAAGGCTTGAGAGGGGATCAGGGAGGTCGTATGAAGGCATGATGGTCCATCCTCCCTCTTGCTTCTTTAGATTTTTTGTTTTTGCTAAGTTATGTGTGCATTTAAAACGTGAAGAAAAAAGGTGAAGCAAATGTAAATTGAGTTATGAAACGTTTCAAGAGGCTTCACCATCCCCTGAAAGGGGGGGCGGGGGCGGGGTGTCAGAAACAGGACAGGCAGCTGGACCTGAGAGATCTGGATGGAGAAGCCCTCGCTCAGCTCCGCCTGAGAGTGAACTCGGGTTGCAGCCCCAACATAGGGAAGTGCAAACGTAGGTGACCCAGAGTGGCCGTCCACTTTTCACGTGAGAACATTGACCCATAACAACCGACCCCGTCCTCTCCACGCTGGAATCCCGCCGAGCAGCCACTTCGAAGGCGTCGGATTGGGTCTTGGCGGGAACTGGGTCTAGGCAGGCCAGCAGCGAAGGGCAGGTCCTGCAGCAGCCGGGAGAGGCGGCCGGGGCATTGTTTCAGGCCCTCGGGTGGGGTCCTGCAGGGGGAGGGGAGGCGGTGTGTCCTCGCAACCCGCTGCGTAGTCCTCCCAGAGGACCCGGGCATCCGAGCGTCGGAGCACTCGGGCTTTGTGGAGTGTTGGGAGTCTCCATGGAAACCCAAAGGAACTCAGAGAAGGTCACGACGGAGGTCGGCGGGTTTTCGGGCCGCGCCCTCTGTCCACTCTCGGACCCCAGCCCTACAGCAAGGCCTGTCGGGAGTTGTAGTCCCAAGGCGGCGGCCGCGCGCGGCGCCGAGGATGCGGAGCGCCGCCTGTCCCCGCCTCCCGCAAACCTGCTGGAGCGAGGTGGAGGGCACTGGGGAGGAGCCGTCGCATCGGTGATTGGCCGAGGCCGCCTCCAGCCCCCGTCCACGTCCCCTCCCCCTCGCAGCTTGGGACTCCAGCGCCCGGCCGCGCTAAGGCGGCGATCCAGCGAGCGCGCGTGCAGCCGCCGCCGCCCCGAGCCCCCGCAGCTCCCGCGCCGCGGCGAGACCCAGGAGAGACCGACCCGCCGACGGACTCTCGAAGCTGCAGCATCCTGGAAGAGTGGGTGATGGCGGGGCGGGCGGTGGGCTTATTTCTCCCCGGGCTGGGACATCCATTTTACGCCCTCTGTTTCTCTGAGAGGCGCACAAAAGGGCGGGGATTGGGGCGCGCCTAGGGGCCCGGCCGCAGGGGACGCGCGGCGAGAAGATGGTTTGGGGTTGTGGGCTGCTATCAGTGTTAAACTGGGGTCCGAATGGGGTCCTCTTTGTACTCCCACGGAGCGCGGTGTGGTGCCTTGCTCACAGTAGGCGTTTATGTGTGCTCATGGCATTGCAAAGAACTGGGGTGAGGAGGCGGCTTGGTTGAAAGGGTTTCACTCCCAGCACACAGTAGGCGCCCAGCCGCTCTCGTCGAGGTGCAGTGAACCGCTAGAAGACTGGACGGGGGCTTCTCCGGCTGCGGTCCCTTCCTGCCCGAGTCCCTAGCTCGGCGCTGTCCCCAGCCCCCACCCATACACACACCGTCTATCCATCCCGCCTCCGGGTTGGGATTTGCCCAGCCTGGAGCGGACCCCCCGACCCATTCCATCCTCTGGCTAATGGAGCGGACGCCTGAGGATGACTCGCCTGCCGCCTCCGAGGCACCTGCCTGAACCACAAAGAATGCCTGCCGCTGCCCGGCCCAGAAAGGGCGCCGAGCGTGGTTCCTTCTGTTGAGCCCAGCGCGGGAGCCCTGCCCGCAGCATCGATCTTGGCGAGCGAGAGACCTCAACGCCCCAAGCCTGGGGAGGGGGCAGGAGTTGGAGCTGGAGAGAGGCTGGGATGCAGAGAGGCGGAGGCGAGGCCACCGTTTGAGCAAAGATGGGGAGATGGGGAATCTGGGTGGGGACAGGTGTCTGGGTTTGGGAGGAGGGGGAAGTGAAGACCAGGGTTTGAGGATGAAAGAGAAGGGGGAGGAAGCAGGAAAGGAGCTTGGTGTAGGTGGCGCGACTTGAGGCTGGGGCTAATGAAGAATGAGGCGGCGAGGGTAGATGCTGGAGGGTGGAGACCGCCTGGGTTTGAGGAGGGTAGACGCTAGGGAGGAGGAGACTCGCGCGGTGCGGAGGAGGGGAGGTCTCGGGGGGAAGGGAGGGGCAGGCGGTTTGGAGGCGGGCCTCAGGCCTGAGGACCCTCAGCTCTAGTTGTGAGGCCTGGAGGTCCAGGTGGCTGGCTGGGCGTGGCTCTTGGTCTGGGAGACAGACCCAGGATCTGGGACCGGGCTGGGCTGTCCCTGCGAGGAGCTTTGTCTCCGGGCTTGATACAAGCCCGTGGGGACTCTTAGGGTTTTGTGATAATCTGCAGCCCCGCAGGCACACCCTTTTCTTCGCGGAGCTGAAAGGCTTGGTCCAGTGGCAGATGCTGCCTGGGAGGCGGAATGGGGACCGTCTCCCGCCAGGCAGACCTGGAGAACAATAGCTGGCACGGGTCTCTGCCCGACGACGAACTAGGGCCCCCCAGGACTCGTGTGCAGCTTTCTGGTGCAGAAAATGCTCCCGGAGAAATCTCAGGGCACGTGCTCATGTTGGGGGTTTATGTTGGTACTCCAAGCTTCGCCGTTAATGCCGGGATGGGAGTCGCGCGTTCCCCCAGACAGACGTGTAGACAGCCGCCGCCTCCAGCTTTGGTGCCTTCTGTTTGCGGCCGCACCGCTTGCCCCACGCCGCTGATTAGCAACCGAGACGTGGCGGGGCCCGGCGGCGACCTGCAGGTCGCCTCGGTGCAGAGTGGGGCCCCCTTAGCAGCCGGCTTTGTCTGCGGTGGCGGCCACATTGAAGGGCTGCTGTGTGTTCCTAAAAGGAGCAGTCAGGGCTCGTGCGGATTGTAGTAAAATCGGGAGAAGCGGGCGTGGAGATGACTCGCCAAGGGTCGGGCTCCTGGTTTTCGAACCTGCAGCCAGGGGATCTGAGCTTCCCTTTGCCAGTGACCACACCCAAGCCAATACCTCCATCCTTTACAGGTTTTGCTTGTATTGTCTGCTGACCTAAGACGGGGGCGGCTCTGTGATAGGAGGTGGCTACTTGCCCATGGGAAAGCAGATGAATAGAAATGGAAACAGAAAAGAGGGATTCAACATAGCTTTCCATGCACTCCTAGCCTTGCTCGCTGTCTAAGCACCTTTCCTGTCATGTTGCAGCACCTTAACGGTGTGAAATGATAGCCAAAAACCAAAACGCTGTTTTACAGATATTTTTTTATCATTGTTTAGCTAACATTAAACGTGACTCGTTAACATAAGGTTTGTAATTTTAAATTGTCATTTATTAAAATAAAAAGAGCACGGCAGAAGCATTTTTATTCCAAGAGTGGAGGAAACTTGGCTAAATGACAGCATCATAGGACTAGTTGAAGTGACTTATATTTGCCATTAAGTTCATTGATGAGCC
The DNA here is from genome assembly GCF_001890085.2 of Hipposideros armiger. Classification (NCBI taxonomy): domain Eukaryota; kingdom Metazoa; phylum Chordata; class Mammalia; order Chiroptera; family Hipposideridae; genus Hipposideros; species Hipposideros armiger. The sequence goes on along the minus strand of NW_017731350.1, from coordinate 2,529,422 downwards.
TTTTGGCTCTCTTAACCTAACCTTGAAACTCAGGATTTTCTTTCTTAACCAAGTTGATGCATAAGGCGAGGCGCTGTGATGTGACTTTTGGCTCTTGCCCAGGGTGTATGGTAGTTGCCAACAGGAAGGCCTCTGGACTGGGTTGTACTGAGTGGCCACAGGACAGCAGCAGTAGGCTATATATTGCTGATTTTAAAGGATGGTGCTTTGAAGAGGTGCCTCTCAGAATTTGCAAAAATGGTCTAGAAAGACTAGCTGGAATGTTGCTCACTGGGTGTTTTTTTAAGCTAAATTAATATATCCACTTATCTCCAGAATAGGTGAAAACCAGAAATCCCAATATTAGAAAACCAGGAATCTGCCACTGAAGGCTTTTTCCTGTAGAAGAGCCCAATGGGAAATAGGTTTTCATGTCATTGCCCTAGGGGAGAAGTTTCAAGAGGGGATGTTTTCTTGGTTTATTATTTTTGAAAGAATTTTATGGGTTTGTTTCAGGGTATAATCCTAGTAAGGCACTATGTGAGCATCCAGCCCAATTTTTCCTTCATGGTAAGGAGTCCATAGATGAGGAATACCAGTGTGACCAGTCCATCTCTGCAGGGAAGATGGAGAGAAAGTAACATTCCCCTTCCACCTCCTGGGACAATACCTAGGAGACAGGGCTCAGAAGGGAGAGGCAGGTGGCCACAGAAAGGACTTTATGTCCCTAGAATTCTGGGGTGCCATTCTTAACTCCCATCTTCCTGAACCTGGAGACCTCAGCTAGATCTACAAAAGATGTTCACAGAGTGTGAAGACCTAGCCGTCTTTAGTATAGCCTCCCCAGGATGCAGATGTAAGCCGGGGTACTTTTCAGTATTCTCAGTGTACTACCTGGTTCCTTTTCTGGAAACAGGTACACAGCAAGACAAGTCTACACTACACAGTTGGCCAAAATTAGCTTACGGGACTTGGTGTAGGCTTCATCTGTGGTACCTGTACCTCTCTCTGTCCTCCTCCTGCTATGGATATCTGAGAATGTCCTCTCCTTAATAATAGCTCCTCTGACCCAGGATTCAGCGTGACTCTGCATTAGCCCTGAGGAACTGTAGGCCAGAGGCCATCACAACTGTGGACAAATCTCAGGGGGGAAATTAGGATTTAGATCACATTAAGAGCCAGAGAAGCTGGTCTTATTAGAAAAGAGTATCCGAGACCACGTTTATCTTTCTGGTAAAAAAATTAGCCAAATTCCCATAGAATCTGATCCTGTGCATACGTTTTTGTTTTCTGAGCTATAAGAAAATATTTCAGAAAAGTCTTCCCAGACTGAGTTCATGGGATCCTGTAGGAGAACAATAATACAGAAAATCTTTGTCGATGTGAAAACCCTGTAGAGAGAAGTTGAAATAATAGGAAATCAAATGAGAATAACAAGAAGGTGTTTGATCTTATTGTACTGCTAGTGAATAAATGAGAAATAATATTAAGATTGCTTTGCCTTAAATTTTTTATGTGAAAAGGTTCAAATACAACAGTATGAATCTTTAATGAACTTCGATATTTATTTATAAAAATGGACCCATCCTATACTTATCACGAAAGAAATTCATGAAGGAATATTATTTATGATTTGTTCTATTTCAATTTTTAAAGCTCATTTAATTTAAAATAAATGGACTTAACCATAGCATCCTGAGCCCCTCACGCCCTCCCATCAATCACAGCCCAGTATGGTGCTTGTTCCTGTGCCGCCTCCTGCCTGAACCCCCTCCTCACAGCCAGACTCAGAGGCAATGTGCACAGGAGGAGAGCCTGGGTCTAGGCCAGACAGCCTGGGGTCAAATCCCAACTTTCTGTCTGTCTTTCCTTAAGCGAGTTCCTTTTCTCTTAGGGACTCAGTGTCTTTGTCTGTACAATGGGGATTATATGAGTTAGTATATGTATAGCACCGAGAGCACTGTCTGGTACTTAGTCAGTGCTCAATAAATGTGGGTTATCACCATCAGCACCATCGTCATACTTTCCCCCCAGAACATATGTCCACAATAAAACATTTGGATTCCCCCATTTAATCTTTCATCCCAGGGGCCAAACAGGCTGCTGTGGGTATAAACAGTGGGGACAGAGAGAATGATCAGGACCCCTTTCTGAAGCTCCCACCCTTGCAAATAGTAGGAATAGCTCCGTGCTGAGTCTGAGCTTCTTTAAGCACAGCTGTTTTCAGCAGCTGAGTACTTGCAGAGTGAAGAATGTTCCAGAAGTGCTCTGACCCCAGCTTTGCCGAATCATCCCCAGGTGTGAAATTGACCTGGTGTCTCACCCTGCTCCTGCGCCATCTAAAGGAACAATCAGGCACCCATGGCTGCTGAGGTGCTGTTTCTAGGCTATTCTGTTCTTGGTGTGAGAATGAGCAATCATGATTGGTTGATGGCAAATTGTTGGGAATAAAAATATCTCAAGTTTTCCAGCTGAGAAGTAAACTCAGCACCACAGAATTACTTATTTAACAAACACTTTCAAAGCACTCACTCTGTGCTAGGGGTTTCTGTGTTAAGTACTAGCATTATCCCCATTTTATAGGTGAAGCAAACAGAGGTACAAAAATCACCCAGCTAGAGAAGTGGCATAGCCAAGCTTCAAACCCAAGGAGTCTGCTGCTTAGAGTCTGTTATAACCTGGGGTTCTCCAGAGAAATGAAACCAATAAGGATTGGCTTCTGTGATTGTGGGGGCCGATATGTGTAGGGCAGGTCATCAGGCTGGAGACACTCAGGCAGGAGCTGATGTCTTGGTCTTCAGGCAGAGAATTTCTTCTTCCTAAGGGAAAGCTTAGTTTTTCTCCTAAGGACTTTCAACTGGTTGTCTGAGACCCACCCATATTATCAAGGGAAATCCCCCTTACTTAAAGTCAACTGATTTAACCACATCTACAAAATACCTTCACAGCAACACATATAGATGAGTGTGTGATTGAATAACTAGGTATTATAGCCTAGCCAAATTGACACAAAAAACTAACCATCACAGGGGTCTGCGCTTTTAAACACTGTCCCAAGCTAAGAAGCCTGTATGTTGGGTGTAAGGCTTACAATAAACTAAAGAACTTAGCAATGTGCTATCCTATTATGAAACGGTGCTCCTCACTTTGTTTGAAATAGAATTTGGACCTCTTTTTTCATCCATGTCGCTTCTAGCACAAAATGTTGCTCCAAGTAAGCTTTCAATAATAATATTGAAAGAATGAGCAACTGAATGCTTTAGATGATATTTTATAAGATTTTCCAGCCATTGACACCTCTGGTTCCCCATGTAAATTTAAAATCTTTTGGCCCAAGTGAGGTTGAGGTGTAATGAATGACGAGATTCTTATGAAAAAAAGGGAGGCTATCTGCATCCTGAATTGAGCATTGTGTCACTCTCCGCCTCCCGACATCTGTCCATTTTCATTCGCTCAGCAAAGTTTTTTGGGTCTGTCACTCCTTATGAATGTGTCTCCCACACTTTATCAGCGCCCAATACCTAGTCACACCATCTTTGTGTCACTTCAGTGTCCATTTACAGGCAGCCCCTTTGTTGATTTCAAATCCGCCATGGGCTGCTCTGATTTCTCAGGCCCTGGGTCTTTATTCTTCCCTGCTTTTGTCTGTCTCTGTCCTTCCTTTTGTACTTCATGCAGAGCATGATCCACTATTGATGGAGAAGTTGCCTCCGTTCTTATTGTTACCACTTCAACCAGTTCTGTCGTTGTGGATCGATATGTTCATTCTGTTATAAAATTCAAACGCAGCCCCCCCGTTTTCTCATTTAATTTCTTTTTGCTCCTGTTTCCAACACATGTGAAACACAGCTTTAATGCAGTTACTTGGATTGTTTCAAGTTTGCCATACTGCCAAGTATGTGGGGTGGGTGAGGGTGTATTTTAAAAAGAGTTCTACTGTGGAAACTTTTTAGAGAAGCATAACATATACAGAAAGGTACACAAAACAAATATATAGCTTAATGAATGTTCACAAACTAAACATAGCTATGTGATCAGTACCAGATCAAGAAACAGATTAGCAGTACCCAAAAGCCCCCTCAAATCCCCTCCCAGTCATCCAGTCATTACCCTTCCTCCAAGGTCACTAAACACTGTCCTGACTTCTTACAGCATAGATCAGCCTTATTTTTGAACTTTTTACAAATGGAATCATAGTGTGGGTGGCTTCTTTTGCTCAACATTATGCTTGTTGCATTTCATTTGCTCATTTTCATTGCTACATAGCATTTCATTGTGTAAATGTAGCACAATGTTGTTTGTCGATTATATTGTTAATGGGCATTTGGGTAGTTTCCAGTTTGGGTTATCATGAATAGTGCTACTGTGTCCGTGTCTTTTGGTGAACATATGTGTGTTTCTGTTGGGTATGGACTTAGGAATGGAATTGCTGGGTCAAAGGTACGCACGTGTTGGTTTTAGTAGACCATGCTAAATACAGAGGATGCCAAAAAAATGTATACACATTTTAAGAAAGGAAAAAACTGTATTAAAATTGTAATACTCAATATATATCAATAACAAAAGATGAATTCAAGTCACATTTGACTTCTGCAATTACAAGAGGTGCTCAAAGTGGTTACCATCAGCATAATTTTAATATTAGTTTTTTCCTTTTTAAAAAATGCATATACATTTTTTTGGCACCCTCTGTAGTGAGATTAATGGTGAAATTAAAAAAATAAATCATACTCTGACATACTCTAAGGTATGCAATGCTGTGATTAAACTATTTTTAGAAACCCTAAAGGCTGGTAAAACGTGTGGTTTGATCAAAGATGGGTTTCAAACTCTTATCCTTCAGCAAAAAATAGAATTTTAAGCTGTGTCTGATTCCATGGTAGCTGAAATGAACATTTTTAATGGCTGTGCTTCAGCCTTAGTCTTGCTACAGCAATTTCCTTACTCCTCTTTCTTAAGGAAAAGGTGAGAGTCAGATTATAATTGCAACATGGGTCCAAAGATTCCAGTCCTGTCAGCCTTGAACAAGGTTAACAAGTGATTTTTATTCTGTTGACTATTTTCTATTTCTTGTATTGGGTCAAATAGCAATTTTGAACTGTATGATTTCTGTGACCTAAAAAAATTCCTCAAAAAGTATCAGCTTGGAATCACAAAGTTCAGAATTCTTCATTGGGAATTTGAATTATAGAATATATCCCCTTTTTCATGGGTTTCTTAAAAAGACAAAATGGACATGATTTTTACAACTGGATTATAATGGAAAAAAGCTCTGCAGCCATTGGAAACCAATACAGATGAGGCACAAAGATATGAGCCATAGCCTTTAAACGGGGGATGTAAGGCAAACCCATCTCACCTCCAGGGCTGGGCTTCACCCTTGACCCAGGAGAAATGGCAACGATAAACATGGCCAGCGTGTATCAAGGGCCTCGATTTGGGCATAATTATATACAGGATGATGCTAATGAAACCTTGCGACCAAAGGAGCATGACAAGGGAGTCGTGAATTCTTAACTTGGCTGGTTTTTCCTTATGAGACCAAGTTGTTCCTGAGAAAGAGTGTTTCATGTCCTGTCATATTTGGTATTGGTCCTCATACAAGCAGGTGAGCGAGATCAGCTTTATCATTGCTTTAAAACCCAGATTTACTGCTTGAGCTCTGCATCCCTTCAGCACCTAGATACTTCATATCTTTTATAATGTGGGATTTAATTTTGTACTTTAAAATGTATACATATAATATGCTAGTATTTAATCAATTATAAAACCACCTATAGACTGTTTTGCTAATATAGCTAGAGTCGTTTTTGCTTTTTCCAAACCCTTGTCCATATGCTCACGTAATTTTTACAGATCCACCTCCAGAAATGGCTCCAGGCTTTTGGCATCTCACCCCTATTTATACTGGTTCAGTTCAGCCGCTGGCCTGGAGCCATGGGGACAGTCTTGACACTGACCCCCAGACCTGTAGCCCAGATGCCCTCCTGGGAACCTATTTCTTGACTTGTGGACCAGACTGGAGTTTCAATTCTTTCCTACTATTGCTTCTTACAGCTTCCCCTTGGTCTGAGCCAGAAGCACCCTGATGCAAGTTTGAAATATCTTTGAAGCCTTAGTAACAGCTTTATTGAGATATAGTTTACTTGCCATAAAGTTCACCCATGTAAAGTGTACAATTCAACAGTTTTTAGTGTAGTCACAGAGTTGTACAACCATCACCATACTCTAATTTTAGAACATTTTCATCACTCCCAAAAGAAACCCTTTATCCATCCCCCTCCACCACTACCCCACCCTTACCTCACCCCCAGCTCCCGTCCCCCAGCTCTCGGCAACAGCTCATCTACTTTCTATCTCTAGATTTGCCTGTTTTGGACATTTCGTACAAATGGAATCATATGTGGCCTTTTGTGACTGTTGAAGCCTCATTTTTTTTTAAAAAGATTTTTATTGGGAAATTGGGGGATGGGAACAGCGCTGGGGAATTGGGGGAAGGGGAACAGACAAGTTGCTGTCGTTTTGTTCTTCAGTCTAGTTGTGGAGGACGTTGCTTCACTGGCCCAAGCTGGCACCATCATTGTGCTCTTCCCAGGCGAGGCAGATCAGTCGCCAGCATCTGGACGGCCGCTCACGCTGGCTGCTGGCTACACACGGTAGCCCATGGCAACCCACTGCAGCAAGGGCTGCAGCCTAGCCATCGCCTGCAACTCATGGCAGCCCAGCTCCAGGTTGAGCTGTTGTTCAGCATCCTAGCTGTGGAGGGCAGTGTTACTGGCCCTCATATGTGGGATCCAAACGGGGGCCCTCTGGCATCCCAAGCCAGCTCTTAACCAACGTGCCACTCGGCCGGCCCTGAAGCCTCATTTTTTAACTTTTAAAAAAGTTAATGCAATGTCTACACTCTAATTCGCAATATACCCTTTTTTTCGGTTTTGCTATAGAGTTATAAAGAATTTTGGAAATTATATGTAGTCAACATGTTTAACTCCACCACAGTGTTCCAGGAAGAGGTGCCCTGTTTGCCCCAAGGTTTCATGCCACACTCCTTGGGCTCCCGTCTGAAAGGACAGATGTAGATCATTCTGACTTCATCTAGTTGTCTTTCTATCCAGAGCAGGTGAAAATCCAAAAGTAGGATTGTTTGAGTAGATGATTAAAAGGGATGATGATTAACATTTTCTGAACATCTGCCTCTAGCCAGGCACCATGCTAAGTACTGTGGGAAGAAAACGGTGGGGGGGCACCAGCCTTGAAGACTGTAACCAACTGTCCGTGAAGAGATGGAGCATAACCAAGCGGGGGTGGCAGAGTCCACAGGCTGAGAGAATAATCCTGGCCAGTAGGTACATCAAAGGTCTTCCTTGACAAGGTGTTCTGGGCAGGATAGGGGGAAGAGGACATTGCGGCAGAGGGATAGGTGTGACCAAGGGTAGGGCCAAGGATGTGTTTGGCTGGTCAGAGGAGGGAGGCTTGGGCAGCAGGGGAGGGAGACAGACTGAAGGTAGAAGGGACCACTGAGCACATGCCCACCCCCATGCTCCCATCTCTCCCTGCGCTTTCCCCTTGGGGGTCTCTGTGCTCAGGGGAGTAACAGGAGGGAACCTGAAGGACTGAAAATGAAGAGACCTTGTCCTATGTGCATGAATTTACACTGACTCACTAGTTGTGGGCCTCCAAACCACCCTTAGCAATTATTTTCCCTAATGAAAATCAATGACAGTACAATGATAAGTTTCAAAATATATTTAATTTCGTGTGTGTGTTTAAGAAAATCCTGAGCACAGGTGCAATGTGCCTTTTCTCCTAAGCGTGTACTGAAATAACGACACTTGTTCCTCCTTTCTTTGAGAACCTTTGCTCACGTCCTTCAGGTTGCAAATAGTCAACAAAGAACACAAGAAATGCAGTCTTTCCTCCTAATTGTAGAATCCTTTGTTCTCAGCTAAGATGTATAGATAGGTTTTGATTTTTGTTTTTAAGATTATGGTGAGCGTGGAGATATCAGAGCATATTTTATTGTATAAAAAAATTATCGTTATGGGTATGGCCCATGAGAAAGACCCTAAAAGTGAAGAGACAGTCAAGAGCCTGAACAACACAGCTCAGGGCTTCTCTTTTTGTGTTTTTCAACTCCTAAGCTCCAGTTAACAAATTGAACATTCGCAGGGCCCTGTGCCAAGTATGAACAGTTGTTAACACAAAGATCTCTGCAATGCACAGTCCTCACCCCTCTGGCAATCACAGACTGAAGGGCTAGCAGATGTAGAGACGAGATTCTGGAAGGCAGGGATCCTGCACATTTTGAAGCCCCCTATCCAGGACAGTGAGAGGGGCACCTGGTGGGCGAAGGGCACATGGGTTGGCCAGATGGAAGGTATCTGTGACTAGTATAGGCCATAATGTGATAGTGCAGGGCAGAGACGGGAAAGAGAATGTCTAGGAGCTAAACTTGGGTGCAGGTCTTGCCTTCCATACTTACTCATAACCTATGTGATACCAAGCAAGTCACCTGACCTTTCTGAAACCCCGTTGTCCTCATCCATTGCAGTGTCGCCGTGAGGATTAGAAATGAAGCACATCTGGTACTGTGCATGGCATGTGATAGGGGCTCAGGAAATTTGACTGGCCTGAAAGGATGGATCAGTAGTTTTTGCCTCGGTGAATATTTTATTGCTTCCCTCGCCCCTGGTTTTATGTTCATTGTGAAAAATTTAAACAATATTAAACGTATAAAAAAGAAAGTAAAAGTCACCTGAAATCGCACAACCCTAAGATAGGCACCATTTGCATTATGGTGACTTCTGATGCATCTCATTGTGTAGACACACACACACACACACACACACATTCTGTTTTAATTGTTGACAATTTCTTTCTTTTTTAAAAATTAGACTTTCCCCTCCCTTCCCCATTTTCTCTCTTCCCACTCCTCCAAATAAATACCACCTCCTCATCCTCAGGTAATCCTCAGGTGCTTTCAACCATATTTTACTCCATACACATTATTGTGTATAAATATATGTACATAGATACTTTTTGCCCTTGTTCATTTTACCAGAATGGGATCTTATTATGGCTATGTCTACGTGTAGATATCATGGATACATGTATTGGATTTCCATTTTGGTAAAATATATCACCTCTACAACTCATCTTTCTTATTACATCTTGGAAGAAGCTTTAAGCCAATTGGTATAGGTCTAACTTTTTAAAAATTGTGTGATATCCTATGGCATGGATAATAAGGTATATAATAAGAAATATGTATTTGATCTTTATCCCCTGGCAGAGAGCCCCTAAAACTCTAGAATTTCCTGAATGATTAAAGTAAGAGGAGCATCTTTTTTACTCTGAATGGGAGCTGGTTGCCAAGGGAACCAACTGGGTGATTAGAAGGTTGGAACTTTCAGCCCTACTCCCATCCCTGACCCCATCTCTAGGGAGGGGAAAGTGGGTGGAGATTGAGTTAATCACCAATGGCCAGTCATTCAATCAATCATGCCTGTGTAATGGAATCTCCATAAAAACCCCAAGGAATTTGGAGAGCTTCTAGGTTGGTGAACACATGGAGGTGCTGGGAGGGTAGTGCACCCAGTGATGGTATGGTAGCTCCACATCCATTCCCCATACCTTGCCCTGTGCATCTCTTCCATTTGGCTGTTCTTTAGTTGTATCCAGTAACAGTAAGTAAAGTGTTTCTCTGAGCTTTGTGAGCCATTCTAGCAAATTATCAAACTCGAGGAGAGGGGTCATAAGAAGCCCTAATTTATAGTCGGTTGGTAGGAAGTACAGGTGACAACCTGGGACATGGGACTGGCATTTGCAATGAGAGCAGTCCTGTGGGACTGAGCCTCTAGCCTAGTGGGGGGTTCTGTGCTAACTCCCAGAATTTCGTGTCAGAGTGTTGTGATTACAGAAACAGTTTTCCTTTAGATAACGCCGCAGGATTTTCCACCACTCCCCGTAGATGGGCATGCGATTTGTTTCCAATTTCTTGGTTTTTGCCCTGCCAGCAGTGCTGCAGTGGACCTCTCTGTACAATGGACCTCTCCCCTTCACCTTTCTATGGATGGAGTTCTAGGAATGGAGTCGATGACTCAGAGATCTTTTAAAAATTTTAATAGAAGTCTTTTCAGGCTGTTTTCCAAAAGCATGTAATAATTCACATTTCTATCAGTATCACCCTCACAACCACTCCCAAACTGCACCCCTCTTCCCCAAAGTCCTGCCAATGTCAGGTATCACCCTGGAATTTTTGCCAGTCAGATGGATGTGAAATGATGCATCCTTCTTGTGACTTTCATTTGTGTCTCCTTGATTGCTTGAGAGGTTGAACATCTTTTCATATGCTGTTAGTCACATAGATTTGCTCTTCTATGTGTCACTTATTGATATCCTGTGCCTGTCTTTCTCGTGGGTATATTTTTCCTATTAATTTGTAAGAGCTCATAGTTCTCATATGCATTGCATTTGTCTTGCCAGCCTACTTATTGTTTATTGATTGACTTATTTCTGTGATATCATTTACCAAATTTAAAAAAATTTTTTTAAAGAAATTTTATTGGGGAATAGTGTGCTTTTCCAGGACCCATCAGCTCCAAGTCAAGTAGTTGTTTCAATCTAGTTGTGGAGGGTACAGCTCAATGGCCCATTTGGGAATCGAACCGGCAACCTTGGTGTTACGAGCACTGCACTCTAACCAACTGAGCCTACCGGCCACCCTTTAAAAATTTTTATAAAGTCAGAAATGTGACTTTTTTCATGGCTTCTGGGTTTCCACACTGAGCTAAAAGGTTCCCCTATTCCTAGGTTGTACATGTTTCCTGGGCTTCCTTCTAATATTTTTATTATTTTGTGTTTTATATTTAAATAAATTCCAGATAGATTACAGATTTTGGTATATGCTATCAGGTAGGGAGCCGACTTAATTTTCTTCCATACAAATAGCCAATGATGCCAGCCTCATCCATTAAGTACATCACTTTCCCTCTGCTGAATTGAAACATCACTTTTGTTGGCTTTAGTTGAAATCTGCTGCCAAGCACCTTATTCTGCTGCCCTCCTCTATTTGTCTCATCATACGCTGATACCATAGTTTTAATTACAGTAATCTCATAGAGCATCTTTTAATATTCCTAAGTCATTTACCTGCTCCACAGCATCCCTTTTCATAATTTTCTTGACTCTTCTCAGTTCCGTAATTATCCATTTCAAAATAAACCCGTTAGGAATTTAATAAGAATTGCATTCATTTATGTATTAGTGTGGAGGAGAATTGACAGTTTTCAATATTAGCTTTTCCCATCTAAGAATGTGTTTGTTTCATTTTGTTTAGATCTTATTTTATGTACTTTGAGACATTCTACAGGAATCTGTGCCTTTCTTAGGAGTGTGTGTGTGTGTGTGTGTGTGTGTGTGTAGCTATATTGAGATATAATTTACATACAATAAAATTCACCCATTTTAAGTGTACAATTCACTGATTATTAGTATATAATACATATTTTAAGAAAGAAAAAAACTGAATTAAAATTGTAATACTCAATATATACCAATAACAAAAGATGAATACAAGTTACGTGTATACATTTTTTTGGCACCCCTGGTATAAAGAGTTGTACAACCATCATGCAATTTAATTTTATAAAATTTTTATCACCCCAAAAGAAAATTGAATCCCAGTTGCAGTACTCCCATTCTCACCCCCAGCCCTGGGCAGTCACTAAACAAAAAAGATAAAAATCGAGAAAATACTTTAGATTTGCCTTTTCTGGGTCATTCTTCATGTTTTATTCTTTGTGCTTAAGTGTTTTCCAGTGTTCTTCATTATTGTAAACAAACATCTTTTTCTATTTCTAGCTGGTTGGCTGCTAGCACAGAAAAAAAACAATACATTGATTTTTATTATATTTATCTTATAATCTGCTATCTTACCAATTTTCTTAGGTTTTCTAGGTGTGTAATCATAATACGATTTCTCAGTTTTTTTCCATGTTTATCTTGAGGGTTTAATTTTCTTATCGTATTGCATTTTTTAGGAAATCGAAAACATTGTTTAATAAGTGTGATCAGAGAAGGCATCCCTGCTTTATTCCTGATGATAATGACTATGACTTGCCATCAAAATGTAATTTATTCACAACTCTTGATGAACTGGGAGAGGCAGGGGAAGTCAAAAGAAGGTTGAGATGCAGTTATCTTTCTACTGATGGTTGTCTTGATATACTTATACATTTCCTTAATCATTGGCAGGACCTGCACTGGGTAGTGCCTTAGTCACTTAAAAAGAAAGACAATTAAAATTTCAGTTCCTCAGTCATACTAGCCACGTTTCAAGGGCTCAGTAGCCACACGTGACTAGTGGCCTCCTCATAACACAGCCCAGCTCCTAGAGTATGGGTCGGCAGACCACCACCAGGGGAGTTTTTGTCAGGCCTGTTGAGCAAAGAATGGCGTTTGCAATTTTAAAAGGATTACTTAAAAGAAAAAAGAATATGTGTCAGTCTGAATGTGGTCCACAAACCATAAAACGTTTTCAGAAAGTTTGGTGACTCCTGGTTGAGAGTATTTTCTGCCTGAGTCATTTGCATATACCTTCCGCCCATTTTTCATATTAAAATACCATCTATGTGATTGATGTTTAATAATTTTTCTTTAAATAGGTTTGCCTTTTTTACTTAAAGTTTTGAAAGAACATCACATCAGTACCCTAAATGGAAACATTTGCCGTAAGTAAAATAACTAGAAAAATAAATACAATGAAAGCCAATCGATGGTATTCGATTCCAATGACACGCTAGACCTTGCTCTTAAGTGCTGGGTATTGGAAGGTACACACCTGCATCTGAGATGCTTTCTTTGATGTCATCAGAACTATAGACAGAGAACTGAAAAAGGAACCACCTTCTCACTTATGTGTCAATGTCACTTATGTCCAAGTACGTGTATGTCCTAAAGTCACCTGTACAGGTGTTCCTCAATTTTGGAACACGAGGCTGAGGGGAGACGAGATCGGGGAGCATAAATTTGGCTTAGGCAAGGCTGGGGTTGGGGTGGCCTCAGCAGAGGAGTAATAAATAGACACCTTCTTTACCATTACCAGTTAAAGGATGTACAAGACATATTTGCATTCTCTTTACAGTGTAGGTTAGAGCACCAGATGTAAATTTATAATTGGACTATATCACTTTAACACAAAAATGTCACCCCTAAGTTAAAATTTAATGGTATATCTTCAGCCTTTTATTGATGTTTGCTCTGTATTAGAAATAGTCATTGGAAAAAATATTTCTACACCACCTGCAAAACTGCAGTCAAATACATCTATCATGTTACATATTTTCCTTAAAAAGTAATTCAATAAAGTCTTTCTAGAATTATCTACCTAGAGAGCAGACCTGCTTTCCGTGAAACATTCTGACTGAAACCTTCTTTTGAATGTTTGGTTAGATTGAGGGGAGCAATGAATTATTTGGGGTTCAAGAGGCTTTTCCTGGTGGGTAAATCAGCCTCTCTTTTATCCAACAACAAGAAGAATTTTTCCTTCCCAAACCATTTCCCCTTCTGCTTGAACTGCCAGGAAGCTTTGCGCTAAATGTAATTCCTACTAAGTTATATCTCTTTTATTTTGCTTTCCCATCAACAATTCTCTTTCAAATGCTTTTAAGTAACTTTTTTCATAATAGCCCCAAATAAAAATGCTTATTGTTTTTAAGTCAACTTTGTTGAGGTGTAATTTACATACAATAGACACAACCATGTCCATGTCCAGTGTACGTTTCAGAGTTTTGACATACTACATACCTGAGTAATCACCACCACAATCTAGATATGGAATATTTCTGTTACCCCCTTGTGCCTCTTCCTATTCAGCCCCACCCCTCTCCTCCCCAGCCAGTGACCTGCTATCACTATAGATCAATATTTCTCTACCATGGGCGAGTTTACCCCTCAGGGAACATATGGCAATGCCTGGAGACAATTTTTGTTGGCACAACTGGGCAGGTGCAACTGGCATCTTGTGGATAGAGGCCAAGAATACTGCTAAACATCCTTAAATGCACAGGATAGTCCCATACAAGAATTAACCAGCTAAAAATTTCAGTCATGCCAAGACTGAGAAACTGCTATAGCTATAGACCCATCATGCAACTGATGGCCCACGGCCCAAAGCCAGCTTCATTGCCTGTTTTTGTACAGCCCATAGCTATCAATGATTTCAATATGTAGTCTTTTGTGACTGGCTTATAGCATGAATTGGTGCTTTTTATTAATGAATAATATTCCGTTGTATGGATATGCCCTGTTTTTTATCCATTCCCCAGTTGATGCACATTTGGCTTGTTTCCACTTTTTGGCTGTTACAAATAATGCTGCTACCAGCATTCATGTGTACGTTTTTACGTGGATATACGTTTTCATTTCTCTTGGGTATATACTTAAGAGTGGAATTTCTGGGTCATATGGTAATTCTATAACTTTTTGAGGACTTGTCAGTGTTTTCTGAAGCAGTTGCATCATTTTACTTTTCCACTAGCAGCATGTGAGGGTTCTAATTTCTCTCCACATCCTTGCCAGCACTTGTTATTATCTGTTATAACCATCCTAGTGGGTGTGAAGTGGTATCTCATTATACAATAGTTTTAATTTGCATTTCCGATTGCTAATGATGTTGAGCATCTTTTCATGTGCTTATTGGCCATTTGTATATCTTTGGAAAAATGTCTATTCAGATCCTTTGCCCATTTTTAAATTGGGTTATATGTCTTTTTATTATTTAGTTATAGGAGTTTTTTTATATATACGTTTCTTATCAGATATACATTTGCAAAATTTTCTCTCATTCTTTGAGTTATTTGCTTTTTATTACTGAGTATTATTCCCTTGTTTATTTGGAATTAGTACTGTATTAACAATTTGTTTATCCCTTCACCTCTTGATAGATACTTGGGTTGTTTTCAGTTTGGGGCTATTATGAAAAAAGTTACTACCAGTATAAGTCTTTGTGTGCACATATTTTTATTTCTCTGGCAAATATCTACAGAGTAGGACTACTGAGTAGTTTGATAAGTGTATGTTTAATGTTACAGAAATTGCCAAAATATTTTCCAAAGTGGTTGCACCATCTTACATTCCCACCAACAATGCATAAGAATTCCAGTTGTTCCACATCCACGTTAACCTTGATATTATTATTAGTCTTTTTAAGTTTAGCCATTTTAATGAGCATATTTCATATTTCTAATGGACAACGATATTTCATTATGGATTTAATTTGCACTTCCCTGATAATCAGTGATGGTGAATATCTTTTCGTGTGCTTACTTGCTATTTGAATCTTCTTTGTGAAGTGCCTTTTCAAATCTTTTGCTCATTTTTTATTGCGTTGTCTTATTGAGTTATAAGAGTTCTCTTTATATTTTAGATATAAAGAGAATATGTCTTGCGAATATGTTTTGCAAATAGTTTGTCACATTCTATGGCTTGCCTTTTCATTTTCTTAATAGTATCTTTTGAAGAGCAAAAGTTTTAAATTTTGATAAAGTTCTATTTATCAGTTTTATCTTTTAGGGTTCTTGGTTCTCTTGTTCTAACTCAAGGTCCTAAAGATGTTCTCCTATGTTTTCTTCTAGAAGTTTATAGTTTAAAATTTATGATTTAGGACTATTACTTGTTTTGAGTTCAGTTCCCTCCCCTCCCCCAGGTGGATGTCCATTTGCTTAGCATCATTTGTTGAAAAGATTACCCTTTCCTCCATTGAATTACTTTAGCACCATTTTCAAAAATCAGTTGACCATATATAATATGTAAGTCTACTTCTGGACTCTCTATCGTACCATCCATGTATTTATCTATTCTTAAACCTGTACCACACCATCTTGATGACTGTAGCTTTATAGTAAATCTTGAAATCAGGTAGTGTAAGTCTTCCAGTTTTGTTCTTTTGCAAAATGGTTTGCCTGTTTTAGGTCCTAAGCATTTTTATATCAATTTGAATCAGCTTGCCAATATCTACAAAAAACCTTTATTTGGGTTTTGAGTGAGGTTGTATTGAATCTCCAGATCATATTGGGGAAAGTTGACATCTTAACAACGCTGTCTTTCAATCCATGAACATAGTATATTTATGTATTGATTTCTCTCAACAATGTTGTGCAGTTTTTATTGTATAGATTTTGCACATTTTGTTAAGTTACTCATCTTTTTGATGCCATTATGAGATAAATTCATTTTAATCTTGTAAGTTGCCTCATTCTGCCGGTTCTCAGAAATGCAATGGGTCACAATGAACTGCAACAAAATCAGGCAGATTGGGAAGGGCTAGGACTGGCACGGGTGAGATGAGGGGACAACTAGTCCACTCGGCAAAACACCCGTGACAGCAGAGACCACAGCGGGCAGGGAACCCAGGCAGGCATTTGGCAGCAAACAGTGACAGGAGTACATGCACGGGTGGTAAGAGGAGGCAGTTGGTATCAGGAGAGTGCCAACAGGTGAAGGGGGGCCTCAGACACAGATAGGTAAGGCTGGACGACTCCAAGGAGAAGGCAATAGGCAACAATAAGGAAAGATGTGCCAGCCTACTGGGAATGAGGCAGATAGCAGGCCCTTTACCAAACAGGTGTTGGGTACAGAGAACCAGGTACCTGATGTGAGTCTGGGGTCTGACCTGAAGCAGCAGAAGAGTTGGAGCACAGCCAGGGCTTGTCCCACAGCAGTTCTGACCTGGAGTCTCTGCGTGGTGGACTCGAGTCTTTAGACTTGCCTTCAGGAATCAGTCCTTGGCCTGGGCTGGGAGTGAGGAGGAGGTTGCCAGGGACTGGGAACGCAGGGAATCTGGCCAGCCCTTCTGGGAAGTAGAAGGGAATAAATTGTATTTATAAAAGCAATTAGGTGTCTGTCATCAGTTCCAACTCCACCTCTCTTCTAGCAGGAGCAGGTGAAGAGGGGAATGCTGGCATTCAGGATGAATTAGAAGGGCAGACAACCAGACTCCCCATTACTCCCATTTACTTGTTTTCAAGAGAGGTGAGCTTACGCATCTCTTTTGTTGGCAGTTACTCAGCAGGTGCTCCACAGCCCAGCCTCCAAGGAAAGGCTCATTACCTTTTTGTGTTTAAGTGAATGAAGGTATCTCCACTTTTTTCAGACTGAACTGCCAGTAAAAGCCTTTAAATCCCAAACAATCAATTGCTCCATCACTCCAACCATTCATTCGAGGAAAGCAGCAGCCAGATGGGCTGGGTTGAAAGGGGGTGTTCTGCTCATATTTTGCAACCATTTGAGAAGGTGTTACTTGGTCTGGGGCCCCAGTGAGCAGACTGGAGGAAGGGATCCAACGCTGTTGCCTATGGAGATGGCCCTGTCGTGTGCTCTCCTGGTGATGCCCCTGGTGCTGGCTTGCTGAGATGGAGGACACTGGAAGAGGAGCCAGGTGGAGACAGAACATAATGGGTTTAGTTTTAGATGTGATGAGTTGGAAAGGGCCAGTGAGACATTAAAGTAGAGAGAGCCAATTGGCCATTAGATGTACAGATTAGTGGTGGAGATGTTAACTTGCTGGATCGCGTGCCCTGGCACAGATTTCCTGAGTCTGTTTCCCTGCTGCTGCCCCTGACTGGGGCTATTGTTTATTAATAAACACCACAGCCGGTTTATTATAAAAATATTTTTACAGTTAAATAATACAGAGAGATTGAGTCTTGCTGTGATGCCCTTTCTGAGACAACTGCAGTTAAGAGTTTAGTGACTAGCCTTCCCAGTGTTTTATGCAAAAAGCTTACTTATATTTAAGTGAGTTTTACATCTATATGAATATATATAAATATACAAGTAGATACACATACCATGGGTGTTGTTCTGTAAACTACTTTTTTCACTTCTGACTGGATTATGCATAACCTCCCCTGTCAGTACTTAGAGAGCTACGCGATCCTCCTTAGTGGCTGTATAGCCTTCTATTATGTGAATATACCATGATTTATGTAACCAGTCCTCATATTGAGAGACCTTAAGCTTGTTCTCAAAATATTTGCTGTTATAAACAATAATGCAACGAGAGACCCTCATAGTACATTTTTGTGCAATGGTCCAATTATTTCCTTAGGAGAAACTCTTAGATATGAATGCACATTTTAAATTTTCATATAGGTTTTCAGATTTCCTTCTGGTAATGTACCAATTTGAACTCCTGCTAACAGTGTATGAGAGTGCATGCTTTTCTCACTTGCTCTGGGCATTGTTCCCTTTTGTCTGTGCCATTATGATAGGTGAAAAATATAATCTCATTGTTTTCTTTTGCATCAATAAAGATGAACCTCTTTTCATTTGCTTCTTAGCTATTTATGCTCCCCCCCCCAACCCCAGCTCTGTGGGTTGCCTATTCATATCCTTTAGCTTTTTTTTTTCTGCTGAAGTATTTCTGTGTCTTTCTTTTAAGATTTATAAGTGCTGTTGCATATTACAGATATTAATCCTTGGTTATATGTTGCAAACATGTCATAACCTATTTTTACTTGGCTTTTTTAAAAGTAGTTTGTGGGATCTTTCGCTATTTCACAGTTTTTCATTGTTATGTAGTCACATCTAAATCAGTCTTTTATGATTTCTGGCTTTGGATTATGCCAAGAAAAGCTTAACCCATCCAAAATTTATTAACGTATCTTTCTGTGTTTTCTTCTCATCCTTTTATTTTTGACCTAAAATGCAAATCTAATGAGGTTACCTCTTTGCATGTCATACCAGCAAGCCTTCCCACTACACTCAGCTCCTGGTCCACACTCTTGGAATGTCCCACCAGACCTTGGGTGATTTGGCTCCTGTCTAGTCTCCAGCCTCATACATCCAATACACCAGCCTCCATGAGTGGGCTGAGCTAGATCACACTGCTGGCTTCTGTCTGGAATGCCCTTGTTTGGCTCCTCCCCCACCCCTGGTGAACTCCTAAGCAACCATCAAGATTCACCTCAAAAGTACTTCCTCTGAGAAGCAGTCCTCCACCTCAGTCAGTGTTAAGTGCTCCCCACCTCTCCTGGTACTGACACAACCCTTCTCTTCATTCATATTGAAATTTTTGTTTTTGCATTTCTTTCCACTTCAATCTTGTGAGCTCCTGGGGGTTTGGTGCAGCTTCTGGCACTTAGTGTAGTAGGTGCTAAACTCGCCTCTGGATCTGATTTGCACCTTAGCAAGCTCAGTATGCTAACAGTGTAGAGGCCTGGAGACTAGTTAGAGTAGCCAAGTAATAGTGATGTCATAGTCGGGGTAGGTGATAAGGGCCTAAACAGAGGCTGTGCTTTGGAGAAAAGGGGACAGATAAGAAACAGATTTAGCAGGTAGAATGGACAGTACTTGAGTATTTTGTTTGAAATGTCTCCTACATATTCAGCACATGAGTAAATCAAACTATTAGCCCATTAGCATGGTCCAGACCTTGTTATCCTGGTATTATTTGGTGTTTAGAATTATTTCTATTCCTTTCCATAAAGCTGTATGATCTTGGATAGTCATCACCTCCATCGGTCAAGTGGAGGTAGCATATCACCACCTCCAAGGGCAATTGTGCAGTGGTTTCAATTAAATGCCATGTGTTAAGAGCCTTCACGGCCCCTGACACATAGTAGCACTCAGTAAGTGTTGCTGGTCCTTACCTTGGGTGATTGGGTCAGTTACCATCTTCTAAGTGATCCAAAGGATTCCTGGAGAGAAGCCGAAATCAGTTCCATTATTGGATCTCCACAGACCGCAGGCGTGCCCTGACCCGCTGGTCTCCATCTGCCCACACCAGCTCTCCTCTCTGCCCTGTTTGCCCATGCTGCCATCTTACTGTTGTCCCCAGTCTGTTTGCCTTTTCCTCCAGAGAAATTCCAGCATTCTCTCTGTGCCCAGCTCTGCTCCTGCCTTTTCTCTTCCATGGTTACCATCTAATTAACCTAATACATCCTTATGCCTGGGTTACTTACTGCAGTCTCTGCTCTCCCGGCCTCCAGTCGACCTGTGCCAGGTAAAGAAGCGGGAAGACCAGCCCCCACATCATGTTTCACACCCTGACCATACTCAGGATCCCACTCTTCATGCTCCACGGTGCCCCACGTGTCTCATTCAGAAGCCTGAGCCTCTTGCTCTGCACTGCTTGACCTCACACCCTGGCTCTCCAAGCTGCTTCTTCATCTCAGTCTAATCTCTCAGCCCCAAGGCCATTAGTCGGCTTGCCATTCACAGCCCATACTTGCTTATCTCTGCCTCTTGTCTTTTTTTCATCCCAGAGAATGCCTCCTTTTTCCTCTGCCCCAGGCTCTGCACCAAGCACCCTCACCACCAGCACAGAACTCTTTTGAGAAGCCTTCCTCCCCATCACTAATAGCCTGTTACTGTGGCTGACACTTCTTGGTACAGGCAAAGTGCTTTCACACCACTATCTCATGTGATCTATCCTCCTGCCTTCCTTCAACCAACATTTAAGGAGTCCCCTCTGAGCACCAAACCCTTAGAAGGATGAAGTAAGGCCGAGGCTTGGCTCTCAAGGAGTTCCAGTCTAACAGGAATGGATTCTAATCCACAGTTTCCTCTGCCATAACAGTGGGATAATAATGTCTAATTACCTCATAAGGTTGTTGTGAGATTTATATGAAATTGTGTGTGAGCCTGAAACATAAAGAGCTTCATGGTGAGGAGATGCTGATGGTGCCCACTTTGCGGCTGAGAAGATGAGCTTGGAGCAGTTAAGGCTGTGCCCACAGTCACACAACTAGAGGGGCAAAGCCAGGTTCAGTGCCTGTGGGGCTGCCTTACCCCATTGCCCACTCCATTTCCTCCTCATACCCTACTTGCATCGTTTGCACCCCCCACCCATTCCCATTCACTGCTCTCTAAAACAGGCCTCAGAAATGCAGATACCATCAGGCTAGTGGCATCCCTGCCCCGGTCAAGGGCAGTTGGTCATTTCCACCCATAGTCCTTTCTTTAAGCCTGCTGAGAGTACCCGCCTGGCCTGCCACTCCTGGTGGGCACAGGGCTTCCCACAGGTGAGCCCGCTGTCTCACCTGTGTGAGTTTGTCCCTGGCAAGGAGACAATCAAGCCCACAGTGGCTCACCTACCTTATTGACCGTCTCCCCCAAATTGGGTTCCACTAGTAATGTATTCCCACAGACACTGATGAGATTTGCTTCTCAGGCTCCAGGAATTCTGGATTGTAAAAACGCTTGTTTGCCTCAGTGATGGAGATGAGTCAGGTCCATGACGCAGCTGGCAGAAGCAGCCACAGGAGGGGGTATGTCACTAATTGGGCAGAAGCATTATTGGTATAAAAAGTCAATGGCAGGTGAAAGCATTGAATTTGGGAGAGAGAGCAGGAGGCACATTTTAACACAAGATGAAATATCTGGTACCTCTTTGAAGGAGTCTTACATCACAGAGAAAAATATCTGTGCTCTTCTGAAATCTATTTGAGTTGAGAGAAGGAAGGAGGCTGGTTTGTCCTAAAGCCCAGTCCTTATAGGAAATCTTCCAGAAGGTGGCAAGATGAAGGAAGGCAAGACTTCCTAAAAATAAGAGGGGACATTTTTTTTCATCTTATTTCAATTTTTTTTTCAAACAATATAAACGTATGTATGTGGTTTTAAATCACCATTTTTATTTTTCATTATAAAATCAACATATATGAAAAGTTTGAAAAATTAGAGGGAGTAAGCTACCTATAATCCTGTAACACAAACCTCATTTATTTTCCTCTGGTCTGTGTTTTGTGTGCATGCATTTACATGGCTGTAATAATATTTGACATATCATTTCTTTTGTATACTGTCTTGCAGTTCTGTTTTTTTATTTTTAAATGTTGTATGACATACATACAGAAAATTGCAAAAAATATATACATCCAGTTTAAAGAATAATTTGCAGCAAACACCTGTGTACCTTTTCCTTAGGTATAGGCCTCGAGTGTTTGCAGCTTTCAAGAAGCTTCCTCCACCATGTGCGCCTCCTGAGACTCAGCCCCTCCGTGCCCCCAGAGATTACCATATCCTACTTTTCTAATAATCATTCTCTTGGTTTTCCTTCATGGGTCTACCTCTGTATGCCTAAACACTATAATTCTCTACTGCCTGGCTTTAAATGTCATATGAATGAATCATTCCGTATTTACTACTTTGTCTTGCTTCTTTCCCTCAATTATTGTTTTCGAGATGTTGTATGTGGCTGTAGTTCACACTGATTTTCAATTGAAAGGAGAAAAAAGTAGCGGTTTTATTTTCCCGCTCAATTTCTCTCTCAAATCTAGACTTTATCAGGTAGCCCAGGTTTGTGATACTTTTACAGTTAGGAAAACTCATCCTTTTCCCCTTTTGACTTGCTCCATCCCTCCCTCCCAACCTGAGAACGTAGGTCTCAGACTGAGAAGAGCCCTTGTCCCCCCTTTTCTGGCAGTGGATGCTGGCCCCTCCGCCCTTTGGCTGGTGTTCTAGGAAGCAGCCACTCGGTGGGCCACTGGAGGCACTTGATCTGCAGCTGCCGTCCTTCCAAAGGAGCTGATGGAATTCTTCCTGAAGCCTGGAGACAGCTGGCAGGAGCATGGAAAGCACAGCAGGGCTGAGGAATCTTCCAGAGGGTCGGGGCAGTGGGCGAGCTGCAGGGCCCACGATGGCAACTCTACTGGTCACGAAAGGCCTGGTGTTCTCTGGCTGAAGCCTCAGTCAGGAGTCGGGAATTCAGTGTGTGCACACCTCCCTCTGCCCTTCTTCCAGGGCCCTGGAGCAGCTGGGCTCACGGAAGGAAGATTGGGCTCACATGTACTGCTCTGTGCTGGTGCTCGGCCTCCCTGAGCCTCAAATGAAAAGCCTCCTGGCCTCAGTGAGTGAGTGGGCACCTAAAAGGAGCTAGGTTGCTGCCCAAATGTCAAAGGCTGTGCATGCGTGGGCTGTGCCAACACACAGAGAAGCCTGTCCACACACTCTCATTCACCCTCAGTGTTGCCTTCCAACAACTGCTCTATTTCTCTCACCGCTAATCTCGCTGAACAAGTGGTCTGCAGCTCCACTTCTTACCACCCTCTCCTGGCTAATCCTTTGGAATTTCGCTTTTGGCCCCTGCACTCATGGTGTTTGCTCATTAAGCCCAGCCACACTGGGCTAGGCTAGGTCAGATGAAGCCGCGGGATTAAAATCCCTTACTTGATCTTAGCCTGTTAAGGACTAGCCCCACTGGAGTTATATACACCTGCCCAGAAGCCAGGCCTACCTCTAGGCGTCACTTGTAGCAGCTCCTCTGTTCTAAGCTTGGTTTTTACGCTTTCTCCGGAACAAGCCCTTGTGCACTGTGTTTACGCCCATCACATGGACACACTGGGCCTCCTTTCCTCTTACCACCCTGAAGAGGTAGCCCTGGGGCTGGGCTGTCACCTATAGTCTTGCCTTCTCCTGACCTACTGGGTCCCATTCTACCTTCTCTACTGTGCAGTGACAAAGATGGTGACAGTATTCTAAACTCAGGTCTTTCATAGTCTTGTGCAGATGGTCCCCAACTATAAGCCCCTTGGGTCAGCCCTCACCTGCCACCCATAGGCCTGATCCTGCCTAGCCCTGGGTGAATGGAAACAGAGCCTGTGGGACATTAGAGGCCTCCTGGCTAGCCAGTTAGGTACAGAAATAGTTCATGGCTACCAGAGAAAGGACCCAGTGTGTTTCAGGGTGGGTGTAACTTCTGCCACAGCCTCTCTAGCCTCTGCCCTCATGTGCTCCCCCTCGGCCTGACTGGCCCTTCTTCCTGTCTGGGTCCCTGGTCTCCAGGTCCCCACTAGTCCTTGGAGATGCCTGAGCCCCTGATGAGCGATGGCCCTTCCCTAGTTCCTGTCCCCGTGGCTGGCTGGCTTCTATTTCCAGAATCCCTCAAAACAGTTTGCACAAAACTCCCAGGTCACCAAAATCAGGTCCACCATTTCCACCAGCCCCCCTGGATGCTGACACTGGCCGGGTTGGAGAGGAATCCAGAAAGAGTCCCAGATTTCTGGATGGGTGACTGGGGAAGGTGCCGTTGGTTTTGGACAGGTTGGGTGTGCTGCCTGTGGAACATTCCAGCAGAATGGTTCAGTGGGAACTTGGGTAATGTTGAAATGCCCGCACTCCCTCATTATGAGCATAGGATAGGCTCAGATTCCTGCTTACCTTGGAAAGCAGAGAACTAGGTGGTGAAGAAATCAGTCATAGGGCAGGTGAAGTCATGACTGGTGGTGATGAGGCAGGAACAGCCATGATCTTGTCTTTTTTTTTGTTTGTTGTTTTTTTACTTGTCACCTAACTGTTATTAGTCATTTGTTCATAAAAATTGACTGCGGAAGTAGTTACCTCTGAGGAGGAGGGTGTAGGATGGGATGAAAGGGGTGCAGCGACTTCAGTGGTTATGACAATGGTGAGTTCATAGGTGTTGGTGTCATTATTCTTTATACCTTACATGTATGGTATAAATATCATTAAATCTATTCAAAGTTGATAAAGCCAATTAAGAATTAATTATAAAATTACACTGTGCCTTAATATTAGTTACGATTGTCTAGTGCTTTACTATTAAGAAAACAATTTACTTTTTAAAAAATTAAATGTATTAACTTAAACCCTTAGCTATTTCCTGCTCACCTCAAACTTCTCTTTTTGGCTTTTGTGTTCTGTTGGACCTTTAATTTTTTCTCATTTTGCAACTCAAAGAGACTCCCTTTTCAGAGTCACCTCAAGACACTGCAAGTACAAGCACCCCCACCCGCTGTGGGGACAGCTCTCCCATTGTTCCCTCCCCCTTTGTTCTTTCTTTTTCCTTAGGTGCTGATCAGGAGAAGAAAATAGCTGCATGTTTTCATTTTCTTTTCCAAACCACAGCCATATATTGCCCTTTGATCCTTAGCAAATGTTATCTGCTTGTAGCAAGAGAAAAGCCATGCCATTCGGTGTGTTCCCAGTTACCACCGCTGGCTGCCCTTAGGGTTGGCTTAAATGCCACAGGTCCTTCATTTTTACACGGCAATTGTGTAGCTCTTTTTCTTTCTTTCTTTCTTTCTTTCTTTCTTTCTTTCTTTCTTTCTTTCTTTCTTTCTTTCTTTCTATTTCTTTCTTTCTTTCTTTTCATTTCTTTTTTTTATTGGGGAACAGTATGTTTTTCCAGGACCCATCATTTCCAAGTCAAGTAGTTGTTTCAATCTAGTTGTGGAGGGTGCAATCCAGTGGCCCATGTGGGGATGGAACCGGCAACCTTGGTGTCATGAGCACTGTGTTCTAACCAACTGAGCTACCCGGCTGCCCCAATGTATCTCTTTTTTTGCATGTTCCTTGATATCACAGTGATCAATTGTCTGTAAAATCACACAATGCCTGTTAAAAAGAGGAAATAAATGTCTTGAACCAATACCTCTCAGGTTAGTTTTAAGGTCTTTATGCAAGAAGTGTTCCCTTTGCACCATTTCTGGCCCCATGTGTCTGTGCTGAGTCCCGAAAGTCCCCTGGCATCCTCCAGCTGAGCTGCTGGCAGGAGGCAGCTGTGCAGGACAGACTGTGCAGGCTCTCCTTGTCTCCTTGTCTCGCACCTCCCTGCAGGCACAGGGGGACTGTGGAAGGTGATGACAGAGCAGGCAATTCCAAAACACAGTGTTGGGGTTGTCATTTCCTTGGCAGAACTAACACTGAGCGCCTTCTAGGAGTGTGAGGTGTGTGCATTTTATGAACGGGAAGCAGCAGCTGCCATAACCTTAACCCTCCACTCGGCAAGATGCCCCCTGTGCCGTTCTGCACTGGAACTGCTCAGCAGCAGTTAAAAAGGCAGAGAGTGGGTGGTGTGGGAAATTTTCTGTTATCCATCAAGACAGTTATTGGATAACAGATAGCAATAATTGTTACTATTTTAAACATGAGGAGGCTTTCTTGTGGAAGACTGCCAGGTTATAGCGTTATCCCCACCACTGCACCCGGAAGTCCCTGTTTCCCCTGCTTGCATGTCACCTTAGCTCTAACCTTTATCACTGGTTCAGGAACATAAGGAACCCAAGCCATAGAATCAGGAATATTGGGGATTTAAGCTGTGTACAGTTCGATAAATCTTGGCATACTGACTGTATACACCATCTTGCTATGGAAAGAATCATTGCTTCCCTGAAGAAATGGTAAAAATTTTAAGATCCCTGTGTTTGCAGCATAACACCACCCTGTCATTTTTAGATTGGGTCCCTTCAATTCAAGGTCACTGTTGGTAAGTCAAGGTAGACTTAAAGAATCTATGCGACTCTAGAATTCCATACCTCTGATTTATTTTTTCTAATGGCATTTAACCATCTGGCCTATTTTCCATTTCTGCCTGGGAGAACAGACATGTGGTTTGAAGTCTTTCATTTACATAGACAAAATAGCTGGATGATCAGAGGTTTTGGTTAAACAAATGGGAATGTGTGATACAGCCAGAAGTCTTTAAAGGAGGTGACATTTATTTTAGGGCCCAGTCATTACTTAATGATTTGATTATAATGTTCATTTCTGTTTAATGTGCTATCTTAGTCAGCTTGAGCTGCTATAATAATACCATTAACTGGGTGACATAAACAACAGAAACTCATTCCTCACAGTTCTGAAGGCTGGGAAGTCCAAGGTCAGAGTGCCAGCCAGTTCAGTTCTTGGTGAAAACTTTCTTGCTTGCTTGCAGACAGCCTCTTGTCTCTGTGTCCTCATATGGCCGAGAGAGAGAGAGACACAGAGAGAGAGAGAGAGAGAGAGAGAGAGAGAGATCATGTCTCTTATAAGGGCACTAACCCTACTTATGAGGTGGAACCCTCATGACCTAAATATCTCCCAAAGATCTCCTCTCCAAATATCATCACATTGGGATTAGGGCTTCAACATATGAATTTGAGGAGGACATGAACTTTCAGTCCATAGCATGAAGTTAGCCAGTGGGCCAGATATTGGCTCTGTCCTACAATTATGATGTTTTGGAATAGAGTGGGTGACTTGAGGCATCATAAATTAGTGAAACTGACACTGACCCTCTCTCTCTAGACCATGACCACTAACTAGAATGTTCTCTGAATATGCTGCCCCAACCAGAGTAGAGGGAAAGACAGTCATAGCCAGTGGCATGCACAGTGCTTAAGAGCGTGTATTTCAGCAACTGCGCTCAAATCCTTTCCCTTTGGGGGACTCTCCTAAGAGATCCAGAGTATTATCCCCACACTTACCCATTCTGTGATGTTCACACACTTGGACACACACAGGCAGTAGGCCCGCTGTGGAAAAAGATGCCAGTAACATCTTTCCTTTGTTTAATTTAGCAACGACTAGCAGGGAAAGCTGTAGGAATAAGGTGCTAATGAGGTTACTGGAGGAAGTGAGAAACGTAATGAATGCCAACTGTCAACAGTGAGGCAGGACCAGGAGGGATTAAGCATTTTGTCTATGTAGACAATTTGGAAATGTAGAAATGTGTGGGGAGGTTATTGATGTAACAAGACCATCACCAAACAGCTAGTCTCACTCATTCACAGCTCTGATGTCTGGTATTTTGACACCCAGTTTAAACCAATATCAGTTAGTTTTAAGGTCTTTAGACAATAAGTGTCCGTCCCCTTTATACTTTAGTCATGGGGTAATATAATTATTTGCGTCTCTCTCGCCCACTAAACGAGGCTTCCTGAGAGCAAGGACTGTGTCTTTTTCAGAGTTGTCTCCAGTGCTTGACACTGGACAGGAGTCAAGTTACAGAATATTGTAGTACACACAAATGTTCATTTAAAAAAGATAATTCTCCAAAAGCACCATGGGCCGGGGAGTGTGTTAAGCAACCGTGCTATATTATCCAAACACCAGTCCAGGCCTGGAGTGTTCCGAGGCCTTGGTAACCCCAAAAGGCAGAAGGCCTGCAGGCAGTTCTGATGCCAGCAGCCCCCAGTCTGAAGGTGGACTTCTGCCAGAGGGGTTGGTTGGGAGGGAGCTGACGGCATTATGCTGAATCAGGCCTAATGGCTGGGCCATTATTTATATTGAAGTGGCTCCACCAGGCCGCTTAAGATCCAGGGTTGGGTCACTGTCCTTCCATATTGGCAGTATGGCTTGTGGCTAAGAGTATAGCTTCCTGTATTAGTCTGCTTTGGGCAGCCATAAAATACCACAGTCTAGGTGGCTTAAACAACAGAAATTTATTTTCTCACAGTTCTGAAAGCTGGAAGTCCAAATCAGGGTGCCAGTATGGTCCATTCCTGGTGAGGCCTCTCTTCCTGGCTGGTGGATGGCCGTCTCCTCTCTCAATGTCCCCACATGGCCTTTCTTCTGTGCATGCACATGGTGCGCCTGGGTGGGAGGGGGAGGGAGAGAGAGCTCTCTGCTGTCTCTTCTTATGAGGACACTAATCCGATGGGATCAGGGCCCCACCCTTATGACCTCACTTAACCTTAAAGGCTTCTTTAGAGGCCCCATCTCCAAAAACAGCCACACTGGAAGATGGGGCTTTAGCATTTGGATTTTGGGAGGATACAAACATTCAGCCCATAACAGCTCTGAAGACAACTGTTTGGCTTTCATCCCTACTCTGTTGCAAACTAGTTGTGTGACTTTGAGGACGTTCTCTAGCTTTTAAAAATAAGGATTCTGGGGACCCAATCTGGACCAAATAAATATGAGCTTTTGGGGGCGCTCCTCAGATGAGCTTATTAATGTGCAGCCAGCTGAGATGGTGGACTTTTCGAGGCAAATATAGGAGGGTGAACTGAGGCAGAATCCATCTGAAGAATGACATGAGTTAAACAGCTGTGAGGCTTGGAGAATTCGGCTCACAGAGACATGCCCAGGAGCCTCTCAGATCTTCAGGGCCATGTGGCGTACTGGGGACATTTGTGCTATATGGCATCTGGGTTTGACTCAGCTACTTAAGGTAGCCTTAAAGTCCTTAGCAGTTTCAGCCTTCTCACCCATAAAATGCTAGTCCTCAGGTTGTTTCTGGAATAAAATGAAACAGTAGATATAAAAAGGCTTTAGAACCCACACTGCATTCCAGGAAGGTAAACATCGATGTTTCTTTGGGGCCCAGTTTCACCCTGAATGCCACTGTGTCACGATTCCCAGTAAGTCCTGCTGCGAGGTCAGTGACCCCAGCCGACTGTCGGACCAATGTCCTCAGGCTGTGGAGACACTTCCTCCTCATCCCTGCTCATGGAACTCTGCCCACAGAGTTTAGGCTCTGATGGGAAGGGGTGGGACCTGGGTGACCCAGAAAAGGGACTTTGACCTTGACCCGTGCCCCCCTCTCACCTTCCATAGGATCATGCTTGCCAATTCTGCCAGCGTGCGAATTCTCATCAAGGGAGGCAAGGTGGTGAATGATGACTGCACCCATGAGGCTGATGTCTACATTGAGAACGGCATCATCCAGCAGGTGGGCCGTGAGCTCATGATCCCTGGAGGGGCCAAGGTGATCGACGCCACTGGGAAGCTGGTGATCCCTGGAGGCATCGACACCAGCACCCACTTCCACCAGACCTTCATGAATGCCACGTGCGTGGACGACTTCTACCACGGAACCAAGGTAACGCCCCTGTTTGCTGACAGTGCCTTCCGCTTTGCTTTCTTCTGTTTCTGGGGCTGCTCCAAATTAGATCTACGTGAATGGGGTGCTCCCACTGTACTGCCAAAAAAGAGAAGGGTGCTCTCAAGGGGGCCAGTGTGGCAACTAAAATGGGAAATTCCAGGCTAGATAGCACAGATTTCCATGATTATACAAAAGGATATATTTAGGCCTATTTTGCTGATCACATCACTTATCTATGTACCCAGACTGGGAACTGACTTTATTTTTATATTTTTATGTCACGTGATATGGGCCTATAGGAAGAAGAGCGTTATCTGGTGTTTGTTATTGTGCTTGTATGTAGTGGGGGGGCGGGGAGTTGTTCTGATGGACTCCTTTATGAAAAGCTAAATTAATTCCCCCCAAGATTATGAAAACTAGGTATGCTTCTTCTAGATGATTTTCATGGCAGAAATTATGAAACAGACATAACTAGCTATCTCCTAGTATCTTTCCTCGCTTATTCATTATTTTTAAAAACAGCTTGAAAAATGCTGGCAGTGAGCCCTCTTTCAGAGGGAGTTATTATGGACAATATTTAACAGTTATTGAGCTAAGCCTCAGCTAGCTACTGTGTGTTCCTGAATGCAAAATACAAACATTCAGGCCTGTGAAACAAATGAATTAGGAGGAAATGACATTTTGCAAAAGGAGCCACAAGTGGGTTCTTTTACCCTTCCAGAACCTCTGTCATTGCTGTCACCTTTCTGCCTTGTAATTACCTGTCACATGCTGGCCTGTCCCTGGATACCAGCCTGTGAGAAAATGACGCTTATCCACGTGGGTCTCTATACCCAGCTATGCATCAGAGCCACCTATGAAGATTTTTTAAATGCGGAATCCAATCAGAATCTCAAGGGCCGCAAGCCCCTGGGCCTGGCCGCAGCTCCTTCTCCCGTCTGATTTACAAAGGACTTGGCCTGCGTGAAAAGGACCCTCCAGCTCCTGGCCCCGTGGCTGCAGTCCTATTTTCGCCCATAAACTCAAATTCCCAGTGACCCTGCACCCTAAAATCCCACCCCTCTTCTGCCTGTAGTTCTCAGGGAGCCCCTCTCTCATGCTTAGGGTTCTGCCCATGAGATCCATCTTCCTGGGGCTCAAGTGCTCCTGCCACTAGGCAGCCACTGATGAGGCTCCCCAAACCCTCCCTGAAGAGCCTGGCTGGGGCTGCCGGGACAGGCAGGGGCTGGCCCGCCTCAGGCAGATGGCCCCTTAAGGTCTCCATGAGGATATGCCCCCTCCCCAATCCAGGAGCAGCAGACCAGGCCCCTGGAAGGCTATGCTGACGCAAGGGTGCTCCCAGGTCTCACTTTCTGGCATCTGCTGCCACACCTGCCCACTCTAGCCATGCCCAGGGAGGAGAGGAGGTAGGCAGACCCTCCCTACGCTCTCCTCTGAGAATTTTCCTGGGCCCTGCAGGTGGTGCTCCACTGAGGAAATAGGGGGCCCCACCCTCACAAACTTGCAGGGTCCTCTTGCAGGTACCCCAGTGGCAGTTGGGACTTTCTGAAGGGAGTGAGCATCTCCAGTTCACCATCGCCATGCGATTGAGCCAGGCCAAGCCAGGCCTGTGTTGTTGGTGGTTATTGTTGTTATTTTTATGGAAGTCTGTAGCATACATACTGAGAAGCGCACACATTATAAGTACACAGAATTGTCACAGCTGAGCACACTCTTGTGACCAGCACCCAAGTCAAGAAGCCAAACATTGCCAGCACTGAAAGTCCTTCCTTGGGCCCCCTCCCAGTCACTGCTCCTCACCAACGATAACCCCTGTCCTGACTTGTAATACCACAGTCTTTTAAAAATAACAGCTTAATTGAGATATAATTCACACACCATACGATTCACCAATTCACCTATTTAAAGTGTAGAAGTCAATGGTTTTTAATATATTTGCCATAGATTGGTTTTGGCTGTTTATGTAAATGACATCAAGCAGTATGTACCCTTGTGTTGGCTTCCTGTGCTCAACATTATTCTTGTGAAATTCATCCATGTTGTTACATGTCATTCACTTTTATTGCTCTGTAGTATTCCACTGTACAATATACCACATAGCACTTACCCATTCTGCTGCCCACGGGCATTTGGATGGCTGTAGTGTGGAGCTATTACAAACACTGTTGCTATGAACATTGTCATACATGTCTTTTGGCAAACATATATGCACACATTTCGGTTGGGCATATCCCTAGGAGTGGAATTGCTGGGTCATAGGGTAACGTATGCTCAGCCTTAGGAGATACTGCCAAATCATTTTCCAAACTGGTTGTAACAATGTATAGAGTTTTATCAGTTATATAAGAGAGGCCACAGTATTTACTTAACAACATAATGCTCATAACCACACGGTCCATGCTGGGGTCCATTCTGTAGTATGCTTAGGCTTTGCACCAAAAAATTGTAACTTTCTGGTTATGATCCCCATTTGGGAGATCTTTAGTCTGTCCATGGCCAGATGCCACACTGTCACTATTCTGTCTACTAGCCTCTCGGAGGGCAGACTGGCCTTCTCTGTCATATTTTCCACACTGTCATCTGCTGAGGCCTCATTAGTCAGGAGTGACAGCTTTTCCCCTGAGAGCCTTTAGCCAATGAAGACCTCTGCACATGTGTCTCTGTGCAAGGTGCAGGGTAACTCTTGATCTTTTCCAGGCTTCTAATCTGTGGGAACAGCTGCCCCTGGAATTCACATAAAAGCCCCTGTGTGATTAAAGACCCAGCTCTCCCAGTTCCTTAGGCACCCTCATCCACGTCAGGCCCTAGTTGTGGGGAATTTAAGGGCCCATAGGCCCCAAGTCACCCTGGCTGCCGGTGTCACCTAAACAGACCCTTTGGTTATACCCATCCCCTAAGCGAGATCACACCTCGTTCTTGTGCTCCCACTCATACTGAGCTCTGTTTCATAACAGCCATGACTCAGTCCTCCCTGGACCCCTTCAGTAGACCCTTCCCAGAGCCCTGCCTCAGGCATCCCAGCCTCCGAAGAGCTGGCCTCCTGCCTCAGTATCCCCTCCCTTCCACTCCTGGATTTCCCCTCCTCGTTGGTGCTTCTCCTGCTGGCTATTTGGGCTTCCTCTTTCCTCTAGTTTCTGACCATCTCCTGGGGAGAGAAAATGCTCTCCTTTTGCAATGCTGCTCCCAGGGACAGGTGGATTTAATTATTCACAATGCCTATGGCTATCACGCAGAGGCTGAGCACCCTGATAGATCGCCGCTGACCTACTTTGTACCTTCTAAGAAAGGTAGCAGTTGCTTCACTTTAAGCATCTGGGTTTATAATGGAATAATAATCCCAAGGAAAAGCTCACCCTAGTGAGTAGACCAGAGAGAAAGAGAGATCAAGTTGCATCTTTTTGTTCTCGCAGGACTGAGGACAAATCAGCAGGGCCTTGAACTCTGCACCGCCTAAGCTGTTGGGAGCTTGTCAATTTGTCAACAGCAGCCAGGGCTGTGAAAACAAAACCGCTGAAGACCTGGCTTGTCCCGAGAGCATCTGGGTCTCCATTGTACTGGGTCTAACAGGATTTCTCTGGTGCTCCTTTAACAAACGCTTTGCTGCCTTCATCTGTCAGAGGCTGTGGCAGGCTCTGCCTGGCTCCCCTGGCTGTACATCTCACTCTCACAGCGGTCACTTGATCCTCCTCCCTGCACCCCACACCCTCCCAACCCTCAGACCCCGCCCTCCCTGAGGCCCCAAACCTGGGTTTCCTGGAGGTGCGAGGACCACCTGTTGGTTAATAACTGCAGACTCCACTGAAGAAACAGGTTATCTCCTATGGGGGGTGGGGAGAGGGGACAGAAAGAGGGGAGAAGGGAGAACCAGTAACACCAACTGGGTTAATAAAGGTCTAGGATTTCAGTTGGGTCATGGGGTCTTTTATTATTATTTTACTTAACTTACTTATGCTATATTTCTTCTTTTGTGTATGTCTAATAGTCCATGATATAGAATGTTAATTCAGGCTCTTGAGCCCCACCTCGCCATTAGTACTGCATGGCCAGGTGGGGATCTCAGCATCAGGCTTTGTAATCCACAGGCACAGCCCTTTCTCTAAGATGTTGATAGAGGGGGCAGACATGGACAATGGAAAAAAAGCTTCCTAGATTCCTTTTCTGCCTCCTGCTCCTCCAAAAATCTATTCATAACCACTGTCGGCCAGTGGCTTTCAGCCCTTGGCAGCAAATTACATTAGAACTCTTTGGGGCTATTTAATTTAAAAGATACCAGTGTCCAGGCCACACCCCAGATCAATGAAACCAAGGTCTCTAGGTCTGCCTCTTCCCCATCAGTATTTTTTAAAGCATCCCTGATGATTCTAGCACTGGCAGGTGCATTATTAAGGACATTTCTCAGCTATATTAAACATTGTCTTGGCTGTTAACGCCTGTCATCCCTCTGACCCTCACCTTACATACCAGGGCTGACATCTGAATCCCTTTTGAAAGCCTGGGCTTGCCTTGCCCTTGCCAGTTTTTTAAATTTGCTTCTCTCTTATTTACATTCCAGGGTCCCATCACTGGGTGCCCAAACTCCACCCTGTACTTGCTAAATTTCCCTGGCCCTGTGTTCTGCCCTCCTGTCTATACCCCATAGAAACCACCAGTGAAAGAGAAATTGGCCATGGTAGAGGTGTCATCAAATAGAAGTCCGGCTGGGTCTGTCCCTCTTCTTGGAGGACCCAGGGAACTCCCTGTTGTCTGTGCCAGGACCATCTGGTCACAGAGACAGCCTCCCACTAACTCAAAATAGGCACCAGCAGGGCATCTATTCTTGTAGTCACCCTACGAGGGAAGCCAAACTCTAGCCAGAAGAGTACTTGACCAGCATGGGGTCAGCCCACAGAATGTTCAGTGGCATTGCTAGGATGGCCTGCCACCCCCTACCCCGCCCCCAGTGGAGAATCCTGACCCTCCTGCCCCCCCACCCCACTGCAGATGACTGGCCCTCTCTGGCAGAGTCCTGAGATATGACAGGCTAGGACATAATTGAATTCCCTTTGGTGCCCCGCCTGCCAACACCCTTTTCCAAGGCTTCCATTTATCCACTGAGCAGACTATGTGCTATTTGCCTTTGAAAATTTGCTCTCTTGGAATTAAACCTTTAAATGCTGCTCTTTTCCTTTTTTCTTTTACCTTGACCCCAGTATTCTGTCCCTTTCTGTTTAATTCTGGCCAAAATGTCTTTTTAGTCTTTTAGCTCTGCAACACCACTTCCTGCTTGTCAGGACCCAGACTCCTATGATCTTGCTTATTAGTTGATGGCCCCAAGTTCACTTATGTCTTCATTCCTGTAAAAAGCTGGAAGGGACCTTAGAAATTTAACCCCTCCCTCCCATTGACAGGAGGATGAATGAATTCCTCAAGTCCCAAAGAAAGGTAGACCAAAATGTAAGTTTCTCAGTCTGAGGCCCTTTTGACCACGCTGCTCAGGGGCTCTTGAGAGCCTGGAGCTGGACAGTCACCCCATGTAGATAGCCTCTCGGTGGGCTGCATGCAAATAGCTCCCTTGATACTATAACTCCAAACTTGCCTGGAGCAGAGGAAGGCATCGCGAAACTGACATGCATCAGACAGACAGTAGAACTTTATAAAACACGGAGACAGTGCTTTATAAAACACCACTCATCCTTGGAGGCATAACACTGATGTCAGTGCCTTAGAGCGTGATGGCTTTTACCACTTACAAGTGGTTACTATGAGGATTGGTGAGGTGATGTATGAAACACACGTCACACAGTGCCTGGCACAATGTATACATGCGATAAATGTTGGTCCCCAGGCTGTGGCTACTTGTGTCCACCCCAGGCCTGGCTTTGGCTTCCAAATTCTTATGTTACTTGATCCACCCACTTAGTCTTGGCAGCAAAATTGCCCTGCTGTCCACCTAGCTGCCTGTTTTCCTGATCGAGCTGCTGCCATACTGTACCCATTCTTCCTGCTGACCTGCCACCCTCTGACCTGGCTGAGCTGGTTGGGATCAGCATAGCTGGGTTCCTCCCTCCAGTGTCTTCTTTGAATCACCCACAATCACACTAAAGATCTCCACAAGTGCTTCATGAGGTGACTTTCCCTCCCCAGCCACACAGAAGACATCCCTTCTCCTCTTCCAATGGCACCTGGTACCAACCCAGGGGGGTCTACTAGTTTTCTATTTTGTAACAAATTACCCGAAATTGAGCAACTTAAAACCCATTGATGAACTCACAGTTCTGTAGATCCGAAGTCTGGGCACAGTGTGACTGGGTTCTCTGTTCAGGGTCTCCCAT
The DNA here is from genome assembly GCF_001890085.2 of Hipposideros armiger. Taxonomy (NCBI): domain Eukaryota; kingdom Metazoa; phylum Chordata; class Mammalia; order Chiroptera; family Hipposideridae; genus Hipposideros; species Hipposideros armiger. Next base: position 2,493,587 of record NW_017731350.1, on the reverse strand, counting down.
TCTCAACTGGAGGTCAGGGTGCTCTTCCAAGTTCACGTGGTTATGACAGAATTCAGTTTCTTGCAGCTCAAGGACTCAAGCCCCTATTCCTCACTGGCTGTCCTCGCAGCTCCTAGAGGCTATCAGTGTTCATCCATGGGGCTCCTCCATCTTCAAAGCCGGCAACACAGACTCTTTCACTTGGAATCCCTCTCACACTTCAAATCTCTCTGACTTAGAATCTCTTTCACCAGGAAGAACCCGTCCCTTGAAGAGCTCACCTAATTAGCTCAGGCCCACTGAGATAATCTCCCTTTCTTAAAGTCAACTCTGCCAAATAACATAACCTAATCATGGGTGTGGTATCCCCTCTATTCACAGGGTCCCTCCCACTCTCCACAGGAGGGGATTCTACAGGGTGTGGGTCACAGGGAGTCATCTGCCTACCTAGGAGTTCACATACAAAGACGCGGCCATCCTATAGACACTTTGCCCTGGTACATCTCCACTCCACCAATTTTGCTTCAACTACTTAAATCACGTTTTAAGACTCCACGTTTCTATTTTTTTCATCAAAAGTCACCTTGGCCACCCTTTACTTCACAGCTTTGTGTGCCTCATGTTATGTCCCTGCTTGAGAGCCTACAATGAATGGCTCCTTGGTGACTGAGACATCAAGTTTGGATCTGAACCTTCACCCTGGGCAGCTCCCCATCTGACCACGTGCTCCCATCTCACCCTCATCCCCAGCTGCTCCCGAGCACGTGCGCGTTCACCAGGAAGATGGTTTGCTCAGCCCCCTCCCCTGTGAACGTCTGTGCTTCCTCCTGCCATCCCTCCCCACCACCCAGAGCGCCCTTCCTTCGAGGCCTACCCCACTCGTCTCACATTCTCCCTCCAGCCAGTTCAGCTCCAGGACACCACTTGCTTCTCACCAACGGGCAATCGTTTGTCATCCTGGAGCTTTCAAATTGTTTCCTGTGAAGTTTATCTCTCGGCTAGATTGAAGACTCGCTGAGGGGCAGAGACCGCGATTTATATTGAAGTCATGACTCACTACAGAATTCACATAGTTTTCAACATATAGGAGACAGTCAGGAAATCGGTGGGTGTGAGCACAGCAGACTCGAGTAGGCGGCCAGAGTTAGAATTTCAGCTCCACATTTACTAGCTGTGTGATTTCAAAACGTTCATCTCCCTCAATTTCCTTCTCTGGAAAAATGGAGATTATAATACTATTTTATGGGTGTTAAGTGAGTTACTGTTTGTAAAGAACTTAAAATAGTCTTGGGTGCTCACTAAGCACCATATGAATGTTTGTTAAATAAATAAATAGATCGTGCTGATCAGAGACCGACCCCTGGAAAAATCCATTTGTACAGTTTCCTCATGAGTATGTGTATTAAACTGTTAAGCATCAAAGAGGAACTAAAAAAAATGGATTCCATTTCAATTCTTAGATTTTGAGTGGAATCCAATGTGATGGTGATGAATTCTAGTTAATTTTCTTTCTTTCTTAAAAGCAGAAGTAGCCAGTCATTAACTCCGCAGGCATTAGGAGCTATTTAAAGATGTCCTGCTTCAAATCAGTTATGCTTAAGAAGACCTCGCTGACAGCTTTCATTCTATTCTACATCTACATTAATTGGCAGACCAAAATGTAGGCCAGGCTGACCCTTCTTAGAACAAATGGACAAGAGGAGATCTATCGTTTCTTATAAATTTTCATATCTAGTATTGGAAAAAAATCTCCTTTGGTGACCAAGCAGCTCCTCAATTCCTACAATAAAGAGTATTTGTAAAGAATTTATCTACAGAGAGATTATTGCATGTTGAAACCCTTGCTTCAAGAATAGAAATAAACGCAGCCTCTGCTTTTGAGTCCAAGTATCTTGCAAGCCTTTCATACTCGTACAAGAAGTTCTATTTTTATACTCTCATCCTGTGGGGTTAAAAAAAAAGAAAAACACATCATGTACTGTATGTATACTTCAGTCAGTGATGCGTATAGTACATGCTTGATATGTTTTTCTTCCTTTTTTTTCTTTTCCTAAAGCCTGCATATTTAATATTTCAAGAAAATATTTGAATATGGCCTTATGGAAGGTTTCAAAAGTCTCAACGGGAAATACCTCTTCTCCCAAACCTTGCTGAGGTTGCCCCTGATCTGAAGTTGCCATATTCCTGTGTTGAATGTAAGGGTCTTACAATGGTGCATTAACAGGTAGCGACGTATATAGATGCCATATCTTTTCCCCTTGGCGGTTACTGCTTCATTGTTCCCCCAAGTTATCACTGCAGCCAGGCATGATTTTCTCTCCTCTGATCCTTTTTTGTTTCTCGTTAATTAAAAATGAGGGGCTATAAGGATTCTTAATTAATAACTATATGAAGATAAAACTATAGCCAAGTATACTGAGAGCTTTCTCACTAACCAATGTTTATCTCATACTATACACACACATGCACACTTACACACTTTCACTTACTTATACTCACATTTGCACACTTACACTCACTAATACACACAATTTTCTCGGTGAAAGAAAGTACCATTAGAGATGAATGAATCCAACCCCTAGTCCATAAATAACTTTCCTTTTTAGACGTAAACTCCCCACAATATTCTCAATATTTAAAATTAAAATTAAGCTTGATATATGTTGGTGAACTCTATTCTTGGGAAGAGTCTTACAGAATGAAGAAGGTCATGATTAGATAACCTAGGAAGCCACCTTTTTTAGGAAAAAAAAATCTATGTGTTCCCTTTTTTTTCAACAATTTGATTAAGGTATAAGTGATGAGTGACATACAATAAGCTGCTTATTTTGAAAGTGTATAGTTTGACACCTTTTGATGGATGTGTGTACACTGAAAAGCCATCCTCATTAATATAATAAACATATTGATCACCCCCAGAAGCATCTTTGTGTACCTTCCCCATTCCAGGTAACCACTGATCTGTTTTCTATCACTAGAGTTTTCATTTTCTCACATTTTTATATAAATTAAATACTACAGGCCGGCTGAGTGGCTCAGTTGGTTAAGAGCTTGCTCAAGAGTTTGAGCTCTGAGCAACAGCGGTTCGATGCCCGGCCCGAGCTGAGCAGCCGCTGAGCTGCCAACAGGTGGCGGGATGGCTCAGCTAAAAAATATAAAAAATATAAAAAATAAAAATAACCTTATAAATTAAATACTACAGTATGTATTCCATTTTTGGTCTGATCTCTTTCACTCGGCATTATTAAGTTTGGGGCTATTATAGATGATAAATCTGCTATGAACATTTGTGTACCAGTGTTTGTATGTACCTATGCTTACATCTCCCTTGCCTAATTACCTAGACGTGGAGTGCCTACAGCATATGGTAGGTGTATGTTTAGCTTTTCAAGAAATGGCCAAACTGGTTTCCACAGTGGATGTAACATTTTGTATTCTTTCCAGGCTCCACATCTTTGCCATCACTTGTTATGGTGTCCTTTCAATTTTAGCCATGCTAACAGAGGTATGGTATCTCCTTGTGGTTTTAATTGGCATTTCCCTAATGGCTAATGTCAAATGCCTTTATATGTGCCTTCCATATATCTGTGGTAAAGTGTTCACATCTTTTGTCCACATTTTAATTGAGTTATTACTCTTCTTTGTATTGGGTTGTCAGAATTGTTTATCTATTGTAATTGCAAGTCCTTTGTTGGGTATGTTTTGCAAATATTTTCTCCCAGTCTGTGATTTGCCTCTTCGTTTTCTTAACAGTGTCCTTTGAAGAGCAAAAGTTTTTAATTTTGAAATCTGATGTATTAATTTCTTTTTTATAGTTTGTCTTTTGTGCTGCAATCAAATTTTTGTGAAATTCAAGGTCACTAAGATTTTCTCCTATGTTTTCTTTTGGAAGTTTTATAACCTTAGCTCTTACATTTAGATCTATGATTCATTTTAAGTTTTTATATATGGTAGATGATAAGGGTTGAGGTTCAGTTTTCATTTGCATATGGCTACCAGTTGTTCTAGCACCATTTATTAAAAAGATTATCCCTTGCCAAAAATCAGTTGACTGTGTACAAGTAGGTCTATTTCTGGACTCTCCTTTCTGTTCTTTTTATATTTTTGTCTATCTTTACCCCAGTATCACTCTGTCTTGATTATCATAGCTTTACAATAAGACTTGAAAGCAAGTAGTGTAAGTCCTCCAACTTTGTTCTTCTTTTTCAAATTTGTTTTTAGCTATTCTTTGTCCTTGGAAGCAAACTTTTTTTAATGCAGGCTGTAAGCCAAAAACTTAAGAGAACTGCAAACTGACTGCATTAACCAAGCACTTCACAAACATTGTCAGCCCTTAACATGGTCCCTTTCTGTTAGCTAGATGTTAAGGATTTTCTTTAACAATTTCTCAAGAATCTATGGTGTGTGTGTGTGTGTGTGTGTGTGTGTGTGTGTGTGTGTGTGTGTGTTAAAAAGAACTTTATTGGGTGTTGGGGGTTCAGATGAGGGCTATGAGGATATCGTCCTCCATGACACGGGGCTACATGTTGATGTGGAGATGTTACCCTCACGTGATCCATACCAGTGTACAGTAAATTGTGATGACATCATGGGGAAGTGTTCATTCTGCTCCCTCTTTGCCTTTCAGTGGAGAATAGAGCTAGACCGGGGAGTTTTGAGCAGACTAGGTTAGGATAAAACTTTCGTGGACCAAACCTCTAACCACTGAGCCATCGCCACCTTCTCCCCTTCCCTCTGTCAGATATCCATTCCTGGTAGCCCTTGTTACCCGCAGGCCTCCTGGGCTGTAGCTCCTCTTTTCCAGTTTGGTGCCTTGACTCACTTTGTCAGGCTTATGACACTCTAGGACTTGTGTTTGGGAGAGCTCTCTGGCTCCAAAGCTCTCAGTCCTAGACTCAACGGCCCAGCAAAGAGTATATTTTTTCCTGCTGTGTGGAGACTAGAGTGTTCAGAATGGAGTAAGTGGAGCCCCTGATGGGCTCCGGAATCCCAGACACCCAGGTGGCACCTGGCTGCACATGGCTCTCCACAGGACCTGCACTTGAGCCTCCATCCCCTGACCCTACAAAAAGGGTGACTGAGCGCCCACTTGTCAGAGCCCGTCTTTATTCATTATACACTTATTTTGATCCTTAAAGCCCCCCTCAGGCAGGTCTTATTATCCTTTCTTTGGGGGGGGGGGGGACTGAGTCTCAGGGAGATAAGATAACTTGCCAAACAGCAAGTGCAGGGACAGGCCTGCCTGCCTCCCAGCCTTGACCCCAGCCCCCCTCCCTTGGGGCCAGTATCCAGGGAGGTCGTAGGATAGCTTCCCTCAGCAGTTTGATGGCACTGTTATCACTTACTTAGCTTTGGAACCAAAATGAGTACTTGCCAGCATTGGAATAGATGAGGGAAGAAGCGCAAGTGGGGTTCCATGGGGTTTGTTTCTGGATTGCTGATGAACCCCGCCCTCTGACATCTGTGGGCAGCCTGGACTTTGAATAACGCTGGCTGTGGCCTGCTTGCCTGTAAACTTTCCCGCTTTGGGATGAGAAGGGGCTTTGCTAAGGAGGGTGACAAAGGGCCCCTCTGTGTGGCTCTGTTTTTTAGAATGGTTTCCCTAGGCCCCTGGGCTTCTCAGAAACTGGCAGCCACGTTCTCTCTGCCACATAACTCCCTTTGAGGATCATCTCCAGTCTCCATGGTAACTGCATGTCGGGAGACAGCCGGCTCTGTACTGTGGCTTTGTATTAAACACAATGAATTTAAATTGGATGCTCGGCAGTGAGGCTAATCATTCTGGATTAGAGAGAAGCCTGGAGCTCCTCATTTCATAATTTTTGATGTTGGCACAATTCTCAGTGTTAGCCCTGTAATTCCAGCCCAAGCCACACCTACCCCTGTTTCTAAACTGCAGTGAGGTCCAGTTTCACTTGGGCTTTTCTCCACCCTTTGACAGAGGAATCTTGGAGCCCGGGAACGCCTCAGTCAGGCCAGGGCTATCCTGCGTTCTACTGTAGAAGGGGCAGCGTGACATAAAGGACATCTGGGGGCTCTAGAGTCCAAGGGACCCTCGTTCAGTCTGGCTGTGTGACTTCCCCTGAGCCTGTTTTCTTATCTGTAAAATGAGAAGAGTAGCCTGCACCTTACGGAATCATATTTCTAAAATCTTTTTATTGTAATAAAGTATATAACTTACCATTTTAACCATCTTTAGTTGTACAGTTCAGTGACATTAAGTACATTCACAGTGTTGTCACCACAATAATCCATCTCTAGAACTTTTTTATCTTCCTCAACTGAAACTCCATACCCATGAATCACTAACTCCCCATTTCTCTCTCCCCCTCAGCCCCTGGCAGCCACCATTACACTCTCTGTCTCTATGAATTTGATTATTCTAGTTACCTCATATAAGTGGAATCACACAGTATTTGTCCATTTGTGGCTGACTTATTTTACTCAGCATAATATCTTCAAAGTTCATCCATGTTGTGGCATGTGTCAGGATTTCCTTCCTTTTTGAGGCTGGATAACATTCCATTGTCTGTTTCTAGCACATTTTGTTTATCCAGTCATCTGTCGATGGGCTCTTGGGTTGCTTCCACCTTTTGACTATTATGAATAATGCTGCTATGAACATGGTTATGCAAATATCTGAGTCCTTGCCTTCCCTTACAGAATCATTTTGAGGATCAAATAAGATCATAAATGTTAAGAATATTGCACATAGTAGGCTGTCAGTGAAAGTGAATTTCTTTTCTAAAAGTAAGGTCAGCCACCCACATAAATACTCTTTTGCCATTTCCCTTGAAGACCAAGGTAATAAATGTTATGTTAAAAAAAGTTCCTAAAAAATTTTTAAAAATAAAAAAATAAAAAAAATAAAATAAAAGTAAGGTCAGCCTAGGAGCTAACTGCCACAGTGGTCCGATGGCTTTATTGAGAATAGTGTCACTTTTTGCTAACAGGCTGCTTCTGCATTCCTGGGACATGCTAGCCTGCCATGCCTGGGAATTAACACAATTTCTTCCAGGATTTAAAGGAAATGTCTTAAGCATGGAAACATGCATTGAGTCTCACAATTAAAACCATGCATACTTTTTACGTTTCTCCCACCATTTGGTATTCACGTATTCCTAGTGCCAAAATGAAAAAATGTTAGGGCTGATGTATAGGCTTCCTTATCAGTTGTCTATTTTAAGTACATCCCCTGGGAGACCCTGAAGCTGGGGTGGGATCGCCTCAGGCTATGAGATTCTGTGCGTAGTTACTATTTCAGCAGTATCAGATCTGTTCTCAGCATTACAGAAGAGTGTGGGATTTGGAGTAAAAATACCTAGATCTCTGTCTTGGCTCATCTCTTAAAAAAAATGAGATGATGAAATGTGTGTTGCACATGGTGGCTGTGAAGGCTGGATGAGGGAAGTACTTTGCTGTGCAGATGACCCGCTCCAAGAGCACTGGGAGCCTGGAGGGAGAAAGGGACCAGGCCCTCGGGCTGCTTTGCAGCTCTCCAGGAGATTCTCTCTGGGTCTAGTTTCTTCCAAAATTTTCGATAGTGGTGGTGACTCTTCTGCTGCCTTGGGCCCTTCCCAGGTAAGAACCCCGGAGCCCAGGAACCATCTTTCTCGGTCCTCTGAAATTAGCCTTTCCAGGCTTGGCTGCTGGTTCTGCTGCCGGCACCGCTGCAGCTGGAGAGAGCCAGCTGCCTTTGAATTTAGCTATTTATGACAGAAGGGAAGGGGGCCAGGAGCTCTTGCACAGCCCCCTTGTGACCTGTGTCTGACCCAGCTGCTCCCTGCAGCATGGCAGTCAGGCCTGTTCTTTATTGATGAGGCTGAAGGGAGGAAGGGAGATGGGGATTTCACCCAGAATCTCAGACCTTTCTCTCACTTCTCAGCAGCGCTGCTGCTGGTAGTGTGGTGTGCACCCAGGGGTCTACCTGTTGGGCAGGAGCCAGACAGCCGTCAGTCAGGGCTTCCTGAGCAGATGTACTCACTGTCCCTGAGACCCGAAAGCTGCCCTGGATTATTCATCTCTAGGGAGGGGAACCTTGGGTCTCCCCGGAGGGCCTGCACCTCAACCTCTAGGGCAGCTCATCTCTCCTGGGAGCCAGTGAACCAGGGAGTTACTGGCCTTGGTAGGAGGGTTTGCTTGGATTTCATAACCCTATGCCAGCCTGGTCTTCCTCCTGCCTCTTGGCTGTTCCTTCCCACTCTCCTTCCTGGTTGTCTTCGTCTTAATCCTCCTTATATGGCTGCTTCTCGGTGTCCTATCTAACACTGTCTTCTCCTCTTACCTACTCTCTCTACCTAATCTGTTACTGAGGACTCCCATGTTTATAGCTACAGCCTAGACACCACTGTGTACCTCCCCCAAATCCTCCCATGCCAGTACTGACTTGCCCAAATCCACAGGACTTCTCTGTAGTACATCCGGAACTGAGGTCCAGGTCTGCCAGGCTCCAGAGTTCAGACATCTCTCACCAGAGCATCCTGCCTCCACACATTGTCAGAGAATCGAACTTCATTTCTAATCAACTAAAAACGCAAATGTCACGCTAAGTCCCAACCAAACTCTGGGCCTGCCCTGGGACCACTCCCCATGTTTTTGGCTGTGCTGGGCATCTGCCTGGACCCCTTTGTCAGCCATCCCTGAGCCTATGGTTCCCACTTCTCTAGTTCTCCCAGCCTGCTTTCCCTGCCCCTGCTCCTGGACTCACAGAACTGGCCCATTACAGCAGCGCATTCATTTCAGCATTCTCTTGTTGATTCTGCAATGCATCTCCCATACAGCTTTCCCAGGCCTCATCTTGGCTCAGACCAACACTCCTGACTTCCCCAAAAACCTTTCTTCTGGGACATTAGCATCATTTCCTGTTTGACTAAGAAGCCTGGGACTAATGGCCTATGCACCCTTGGTTCTCCTCCATGTCACCTCTGATTGTCATCTCCTTTATCCACCCCCTTCCTGAATGGATGGGAAAAGATGTCCCTCCCAGTCTAATGGATATGAATATCAACCCTCAGATTCCTCATCTGAATAATGGAGGTAATAATGCACCAGACAGTTGTGAAAACTAAACAGGCAGGAAAAGTGCTCAGTGGGTGTTTGTTATAATTAGAGATTTTCATACAGTTGAATGTCCCTCAATCAGCTCTATCTTAAGATGTCTAAAAATGCCCTTCCCTCCTAAATTTGATTGTTTCTCTTCTAACACTATTTTTGCAGCCACATAAGCATAAAACTTCCCTCATTATTTACATCTCCCTTCTTCTGTCATCAAACCTTGCTTCTTCCAAGAAACAGGCTTCACACATGTCCTTCCACCCCAGTCCCCAAATTCACGTCCATCATCTCAGCACTGCAGTTGAGCTTGCACACCACACCCAGAGAGATGTTTTGAAGTCTGATTTTCATGTTCTTCCTCTGCCCAGAAGCCTGCTGTGACCACAGACATGTCCAGGGCTGAAGGTGTGGTCAGAGTCCTCTCTGTAAATGTGCTTCTAGACACCACACTCCCTGAGATCCCTCACTCCAGCCACCTCCACAAAAACAAGTTGCTCACCTTTGCCGACCGGACGGAATCCAGGTTCATCAAAGTCCAGTTTGGTCCTCATCAGACCTGACCTTGGCCAAAACCAAACAGGTCTATTCTCAGCCCTCAAGCTGTGCGCTCTCAACCCCACTGACTTTCCCACTCGATTTCCTGCTCCAGCATGTCACATCACGCCCACCGTCCCGCTCTCAGCCTGCCCGTCCTCAGCTGTCCTTTCCTTCCTGTTCTTTTGAACTTGATGCTGCCATCATCGTTGAGGAATATTATCTTGTGGTACCTTGTACTCTCATGCTATTTTGAAGTCATTTCTATTACAAATGAACTTTTTCCTTGTCCTGTTTGCCATCTGGACTCTAAGCGTCCTCAAGGTGCTTACATTTCTCACTTCTTCTGGCGCATACCAGAGGGTGCATATGGTGTGCATAAGTGCTACCTACAAATTATGCTTACTGTTTATCAACTATAATAGTTATCATTGTACTATAATTAGACTTATAATAGTATTATAAATCACTGCTATTCATTAGGTTCGTACTATGAGCAGGCACTGTGCTAGGTGCTTTACATGCATTATCTGCTTTAATTCTCACAGTAGCCCCATGAGGGATGTATTATTATCCCATTTTACAAATGAGGAAATGGAGCTCAAGGAGATTAAATAACTTGCCCAAGGTCTTACAACTAATAAGTGACAGAGCTTGGATTTAAACCTAGATCTGCCTGCCTTAAAGTCCGATTCTTGTCGCTATACTATTTTGCCTCTAAATACATAATGTGCCTTTAAATGGCAGGGAGATTCAGAGTGGGAAAATGTCCCTTTCCCAGAGTGTACTGTGGATTGAATGTTGCCTGTTTCCTCTGTAGAAACTTCAAAGAATGAAGAGTGCGTTTTAGAAATGGTAGTGCCTAGAGTGAGAGCCTGGCGAGGCCAGGACTGTGCCCCAGATGATGTCGTAGAGGACCCAGAAGGCAGGAGTGGGAAGTAAAAGGAAGTCTAGGAGTTGAGTGAATTGTAAATGTACAATTTGGAGAACACCAGTCAGCTGCAGGATGAGCTCAACAGGCTGCAAATATGGGTCAAGAAAAGGCTTGAGAGCTGTAGGCAGCCAGCCACAGAGGCAGACGGGAAGGCCCCAGGGAGCTGATCACACATCACTTGGATGCCCTGAAGAAAAGAAAAGCTGGGGTGTTTTCTGTGTGTTGTTTTGTTTGTTTGCCTGTTTTTCAGAGAAAAGGCATTTGATAGAGGGCATTGGGGAGACTCCAGAAGAGGATGAGGCAGGCAGTCAGTGGTCAGCATTCGAGCGGCCTGGGAGGGGATTAGCAGAGAAAGGGTCAGTGTCCTGAGCCTCCAGGGTGAGCTGGCTCAGCTGACAGCGAGGCCCAGTGTAAGCCTGGGAAGAGCCTGATCTCCCTAGGTCAGACCAGTGTCGCTGATAAAAATGCGGGACTTCTTGTTAAAACATTATTAAGAGTTTCAAGACAGCCACCGCAGCGCATTAAACTAAGCATAGAGCCCTTCTAAATGCAGGGAGGGCACTGTGGGACTGCGCAGGCCACGTGCCCATGAAGCTGGCCCTTGCTGGTGGACTTGTGTTTCGGGATGGGAAAGGTATTTTTACTGAGTAGCCAAGTGTAGCAGCCAACCAGATCCCTGAGGGTGAAGGATGTTACTCAGAGCAGGAGAGAAACCACTGAGCTGGTTTTTTGGGGGTTTTTTCCTCTTGTACTTTGGGAGATTATGAGTAAAAAATGGAAGATAATTTTAGTGTGAAAAGAAAAGGAAGTGGTTCAGCGATCCAAGGGAAGCAGATCCATCTGGATAAATGATGGTTTCCCCAACTGCATGCAGAAATGCAGAAATGTTCGCATTGCACTTAGTTTGCAAAGCACATCCAAGTGCTTGACTTGTTCGCTGATTCTCAGTGCACTAGTGTTCCCCTTAAAGACCGAGTTGCCCTTAATCTATACCCCTAGATGGTAGCAGATCCTGCTTTTCTGATTCCAAGAACCTTTCCCAAAACACACCCCTCTCCTGTGCACAGGTGTGAAAGTATGTTCCAGAAAGGCCCTTCCCCCACCTCCAATGAAACACCGCTGGGATTAGCTCTGGCCCAAGTGCCTTCTCAACAGCAGAGCACAAAGTTTGTGCCTTGACCTAGTGGTTCTTGGCTTTGGAGCAAGAGAACCAAATCTTTTTCTTTTGGGAGGATGGGATGCAGTGGCAGAGAGGGGAAAAACACTTCTGTTGGAAATTCAGCAAACCATGATGAGAGCTGCAGCACTGTAGACAATGGGAAGAGAGTGACTTTCCAAAGATTTGTCCTGACGAAGCCAGGAAGGGTGAATACATTGTTCTCTCCAACACCATGATGTCAGCAAATACATCATATTTGCAATTTCTTTCCAGCTTGCTGAGCTGATCTCTGGTTAAAAATGGAGCCCCCCCTCCCCCACCACCCGCCCGCCGTGGACCCCGCAGTGGTCTGATAGTTTCTGAAGCATGGAGATGACATTACAGGTTTAGGCTGCGTTCAGTACAAGTTCCTGCCGAGTGTGTGCCTGGAAACTGTCATAAAATGTATTTACCATTATGTATATTGGGTTTTCTTAGGGAGCAAATGGAGACAACATTACTGGGCATCCATTAAGTCCAGATTTACCCAGCAGTACATCATGAATGTCAAAAACAAAATAATGGGAACCCTTTGAAATAGCAAAATGATGTTTCCTTTCCTGACAAATGTGTATAAGGGTGCTGTGTCTGTTGGTTAAACAAATGGCCCTAATGTCCAGGTTAACATAATAGTGAGAGATGTGAAATCCAACATTCACAAGAAAACTGAATGCCACAGACACAATGAGGAATGCTTGGTTGGACAGCAGTTTACATAAAAAAACAATAAGGACTTGGGTTGGTAGATGGGCAGTTCTGGTCAGCCACCAGGCTCTAGGAGGCCCTAGTAAGTTAGCTTTTCCGTGGTCATGTCCGGTATAATTGGAGGTACACATGTGTCATGAAGCTGCAATTCCAATTCCTGGCAACATAGACCCTAAATTCAGGGACCACTTACATGTGCTTGAGAATGTGCAAGCACCCTGTGTGACAGTAAATGTCACAAACTCGGAAGTGAATACATACCTGGAGGAGTGTTCATACAATGAATGAAAGCTACATAAATAAATTTACATGATGGTGAGTAAAAAAAAAAGCAAGTTACAAAAAGCATATGGACAGTACTGTACCATTTCTATACATTTTTAAAATCATAAATATAGCGAAAGCATAAAAACATGGCTCGGAGAAATTTTTATCAACCTCAAGGGAGAGGGCTTCTGTTGTATTGGAGTATTTTATTTCATTTTTTTATTTAAAAAGCATGAAACTTAAATACAGCAAAAATGTTAACCTCTGTTATATGTGACTAAATGGGTTCATGGGTACGTGTTGTGGTGTTTTCCAAATTTTTACTGTGTGGTTGAAACATTTCATAAGTTTAAAAGGAAAGCATTTTAAACACATAAGCTTGGTTAACTAAAGTTTAAATAGTTTTAGTTGCCTCAAAATTCATTTTTAAATGTATATTATAAAAATAATATATTCTATTAAATAAATTCAGAAAATTAGAAAAAATTAATTACTGAGAATGTCCTCACCCAAAAGCAGTTATTGTTAATGTTTTCATGTATTTTCTCCTGTGTGTGAGGGAGGGAGGAAGAGAGAGAGAGAGAGAGAGAGAGAGAGAGAGAGAGAGAGAGAGAGAGTATGTTTAAACACAGCTCTAAACATCTTGGATGCACATTGAATTCTGCCATTTTCACTCATTATAACATCACCCTTTTTCTGTGTTATGACTTAGCCTCTGTGAACATCATTTCTATTGGCTTCCGTTAAAGATGTTCCACAGCTTGCTTAACCAACACGTTTTTTGCATAAAAGCAGTTGTGAACATTCAACAGTCATGTATCCATAAACATAATCCCCTTTGAAAGCCTGAGGAACAGGACTGGGTCATGCTCGGCTGTTGATTTCTGAGGGACTGTCTTGTGGGACATGACACTAAAAAAGTCTGTCACACCTGTGATATCGCATTCCCATGAAGCCTGAGCTTGTCGGCGTTCACCCTGTGGGTGGGAACTGTACGTATTTTGAAAGCCAGCTCTGTGTGTCTCTTGCTGGAGAGGAAGCAAGTGCTCGAACCTGCAGCTGGGGGCGTGTTTGCTGATCCCCTTAAACTCTTGTTTTGAGGCCTGGGGTAACAGCAGAAATAATTATTCCAGGTATTTTTGCGCCCCTTCCCAGCTTTAGATGCACTCGTTTCCACTGCCATCTGACCCTCTCTGGGCCCCTGAGAGGTGAGGTGCAGGCACACAGCTGCCCCTGTATTACAACAGTAAGTAGGAAAGGCAGGACCATCATCCGATGTTCCTGCCTCCTTCCAGAACCCTTTCAGTTACCATCTGAGACCCAGGCAAGAGGGACGATGTCTGCCCAGAGCCCAGTAATCCCACTCCTAGTCCGCACTCAGAGTCCCTGGAATTCTCTGACAAATGACCTGAACACTTCCAGGGTCTACACAAGCCTGACTCTGTCCTCCTGGGGGCCAGACCGCCAGTGTGTACATACCTAGACCCAAGGGCAGCATTTTGCAGGGGGTGTATCCAGGGTCAGGAGATGTGAGCTGGAGGCAGGTGCAGAGACTGAAGACCTATGTCCCCTACAGTGTAGCTCAAAACTGCAAAGACTCCAAGGATTCTAAATTCAAGCCTGGCTTTCTTGGTCATTATGACGATACTATTTGTCAGAGGAGGAGGATAGACTATATTCTGTGTAATAGTTTGTAGCTTGATCTGTAACTTTTAACTATTTAGGGATTCAGCACGAGGACCTCCTTTTCTACTCTTGTTCTAGGACCCACAGATGTTAAGAACAGTCTTGGCTCTATTTTCACACTGCTGTTTCCAGGTTCCCTTTTTTTCTATCCAAGGCTACAGACATATTGAGGGCGGGGGTGTGCAAAAGAAAGCAGTCTAGAACCACAGAAAAATAAAACAATTTAGTGTGTAAAATCCCCATATATCAGACACCCCCGTGTCCACGTGTAAAAGCAAGAAATGCATCTCAGGACAAAATATGTAGCGTACCACCACCTGCTATGAAGATGAATCAGCCTGGCACGATCCAGCCAAAATCAGAAATAGAAGGCAGCTCGTAAAGCGACGATCTGCTGCTCTTCCGGCTTCCTCCCTTTCTCCACCGCCCCCCATGTCTTCTCCTTGTGTATTGCAGAACTGCCACCCTCTGTTGATCACTTTAAGCTATGCAAGAAATCAGACCCCAGGGTTCCCCATGACAACATGGGGAGTAGTCTCAGTGGCCCAGCCAGGGTCAGCATGGAAAACCAATGTTGCCAGAGTTTTCATTTTCATAGTTGCTTGGCCACTGAACTCATTGTTTTTTGGTTCTTATGCCCCAGCAACATTTCTGAATTGCAATCAAGGATTTCACTGAATGGAGAAGCAAGAAATCAGTAAGACAATTTCATTGTGCTGTTTTTCTCCCCTACAAAAAAACAGATAATACAGCTAAGTTCTGAATAATTAAACACACACGTTAGGACAAGACTTTCTGAAGTCCATTCTATTCTAGAAGTGATATTTCACTTGACTTGCACAACTACCCAGCACAGGAAGCTATTTTCATTGCGTAGGTAAAGAACCTGCATCTCAGAGAGGTTAAGTAACCTGGCTGAGGTGATCCAGCTGGGAGGTGGCATAGTGGGGACTGGAACTTGGGGCTGATTCCAAATCACTGTGAGGACCCAAATAGAAGGACAGGTTTTTGTCCACACTTTTAAACTCACCAGAAAAAAAGAGAATCACCTTCTATCAGAGCTCTCATAAAGTCTCTCATATTATGGGGTCCTGTCTGAATTATTTTAATTAAGTTTTGTTTGGACACAACACATTAGCCTGGAACGGCCTTCATTTGGTGCTGGTTTTGGAAGCTCGTGGAGGTCGCTAGCTTTTAAAACCAATTTTTAAATTTGTTGTAAAAAAGTTTGTACTGAGGGGAGGAGGGGATCTTTAATACAGATTTGGTCATTATTTCTGGGTGTATGCTTTATGATTGCTAGTGAGGCTTTTTAAAGATTTCTTTTTAAGTGGTATCTTGTAAAGATTGTGAATAGGATAATTTTCACTGATAAATCACACAGGGAGCTAAAAAGTGCTCGCTCTCAAACAAGATAGATGAAAATCAAGTTCATGGGCTTGGAAAAACTGAAGGCAAAGACCTTGATGGTGAAGATGCGTCTGGAAACTTTGAATAGGATTGTTTCACGAAATGTGAGAGGCTAAAACAACGATATATCCACATTAGCATTTTATGTATTATAGTTTAAATATATGTGTGTAACTACATTATTACATATTAAAAACAGACATTTGATCGTCATTTGTATTATATCATGTCATACCATACACAGATATTTGATTGTGTCATCTGTATACCCAAGTTGGCCAAAAATTGTTTAAGGGGGTCTTCTCTCATTGGGAAATAGGGGTTGGCCTTGAGGCTTGGGTAACACACGAGGTGGTTTTTCCAAAGCACAGAGCTGCAACCCAAGACGAGGAGGAAGCAGGTCTGTGTGCTGGGTCCATAGTAATGATGGATGCACACTGGCTCCTGCGCCTCCACACAGCTCCTCACAGTTTCCCAAACGTTGCTGCATTTGGGCCTCACGGCCTCTTGTGAGGTAGGGTCTATGGTTGTCCTGAATGTCCCCCCAAGGACCCCGTGTCTCCCTATGCCAGAGACTTGGGTGCAGGAAGAGACGTGACGAGACTGCTTTTCCCTCTCCCTCAGGCAGCACTAGTTGGAGGTACCACCATGATCATCGGCCACGTCCTACCTGACAAGGAAACCTCCCTCGTGGATGCGTACGAGAAGTGCCGGGGTCTGGCTGACCCCAAGGTCTGCTGTGACTATGCCCTCCACGTGGGGATCACCTGGTGGGCACCCAAGGTAACAGTGGAATCCTAAAAGAACAAGTGCTCTTTTAGGCAGAGAGGCCACTTGGTGGGAGCCAACTGTGATGTGTTCTCCCACAGGGGTGGGACACCCCTTCCACCACCACCATCCTAATTCCCCCAAGTGCCAAAGAAAAAACACTGTGATTCCATAAGGGGGCGGGGGGACCTGTTCTGCTTAATTTAAAGAGCCAGTTTTCCAGCAGACACAGTGTCTAAGAGAGGAGGCCTCAGGAGTGCTGACTCCTTGCTTTGACCCCAAGGCTTTCAGCATCTCCTGATTCTTAACACGAGGTGCCTCTGACACCTACGAGGACGCTGCTGAGTAATGGGCTCTGCAAGGGTCGGGCTTCAAGGGCCGAGGGTCATATGGTTTTTTTGTGCTGCGAGTGACAGCACTGAGCGGAGGTCTCAGAGGGGCTTATGAGGTCTCAGAGGCTCAGTGCTGTCTGGGATGAAAGGATGGGGGCACTTCTTTCTTACTGGCGCGCCTGCTCTGATGGCCCTGAGGCTGTTCCTGGTGTGTGGCTGAGGCTGGCTCCCGCTGGGCCCTTTTTCAGTTGAGCCTGTGCCCCAGGCCCTGGGTTTCCTGTCCTCCAGCTGCCCCAGGCCCCAGGGCCAGAGTGCAGCCCGCTCTCCCTGCATTTCCACTTCTTGCTCTTCCTGAAAACAGGTATACAGGTATGTGGATTTTGCTTTGTTTCTGGAGTTTTCCTGCTTAGTACTCCAGGGAAGCAACTTGGATAATCGTTCTTCCATCAATTATTTAATGATCACTCTGTGTCAGTACTTGAGTGGGTGCCCCAGAGTCATAAAAATAAATAAGCATTAAGAAGTTTTACGGCTGGCCAGTTAGCTCAGGTGGTTAGAGCACGTGTTCATAGCACCAAGGCTGCTGGTTCGATTCCCACATGGGCCAGTGAGCTGCGCCCTCCACAACTAGATGGACAACTATGACTTGACTTGGAGCTGATGGGTCCTGGAAAAACACACTGTTCCCCAATAAAAGTTTTTTTTTAAAAAAAGTTTTATGAAGTTCTTCAGCTGTGGACCCTGGTCTAAAAGGCCTAACACCCTTCTGAGATGGTCATTAAAAGCCTCGCTGTATTTCTGACCTTGGGTTTTAGCCTTGAGTGTGGGGCTCACCGGGTCTCTTCCGTTATTTCCAACCTGGTGCTTATGAAATACTTTGGACCCCACCACCACCACCACCACCAAGTCTCACCATGAAGATCACCCTCCGAGTTCTGGGCTAAGAGTGCAGACCACACTGAATGTCAGCCATTCCTGATCTTATATGGTTTTTTTGTCCATTTCAGACACTCTCCTGAGTGGTTGAACCCTATGCCCAAGCCTTTTTCCATTCCGCCTCCCAGAGTTGGCCTGGATTAGAGGGCCCAGTCAGATTCTCAGCAATGCTGAGGTCAGGCCAGCCATCTCTAAGTCCATCTCTAAGTCCATCTCTAAGTCCTCAGAGGTTGTGGGGACTTGCACACACCTATAATTTTAAATTCATGTTCTAGTAATCAAATAATTCTTTTTCTAACTACAGATTTTAAAAAATAGAAGAGAAAGGAAACCCATAATCTGGTCACCCCCCGCAACACAATCACTATTGTTATTTTAGCTTATTTCCTTCCAGTCTTTTTTCATACATGATTTTTATATAGTAACACTTTTGCTTAAGTGTGAGTAGTCTCTATTTGGCCGCATGGTCTTCATGACCATCAGCGCAATAGCCATCTAACATCCTGTCAGGTAGATGAACTTCAATTTATTTTCTTATTGTCAGACCAATGTTGCTCCCACTTTTTCCTAATATAAATAATGTTGGGATGAATCTCCTTATTGACATAGCTTCGTTCATATCTGCTTTGTTCTTAAATTAGATTTTCCCCAGTTTCTCTGGATTTTTGGCATTATTGTGTCTTCTTTGGGACACCACTTCCATTATGGGGTCAGGAAACAGGCCATAGGAATAAAAGTCATTAATGCATTTACCTCTAAGGCTGATTTGGAGCCAGAAACACAGGACAAACCTATGTGATAGAGGAAACATGTCTAGAAGGTAATGATATAGTGTCTACATTTGTGTCATATTGTTTTCAAAGCACTTCTTCATCCATTTGCTCACTGGACTCTACAGCAGGCTATGGGCTGGGAAGAAAATGAGCTATTTCTAGGTCGTGGGTGGTCATATGATGACTCCCCCGACTGAACCACACCTTCTCCATGAGGGGCCAGCATCTGCTGGTCAGCCTCTTGGGCACCTGTACTCACATAGCATTGCCTTTGCTCTCCAGGTGAAAGCAGAGATGGAGACTCTGGTGAGAGAGAAGGGTGTCAACTCGTTCCAGATGTTCATGACCTACAAGGACTTGTATATGCTTCGGGACAGTGAGCTGTACCAAGTGCTGCACGCTTGCAAAGACATCGGGGCAATCGCCCGAGTCCATGCTGAAAATGGGGAGCTCGTGGCAGAGGCAAGGCAGTAGGGAATGTTGGGGAAAAGGACCCCAGGGCCCCAGTGGAAAGTTCTCGGGGGATTCATGACCACCCATTACCTAGCCTACAAGGTTCAGACAAAACAAGTTGTAAAAACAAGTGCAAGATGGGGCTGGCCAAGTGGCTCAGTTGGTTAAGAGTTGGCTTAAGAGCATGAGCTCTGAGCAACAGTGCCGCTGGCTCGATTCCCACGTGGGATGGTGGCTACGCCCACCCTCAACTAAGATTGAACACAGCACCTTGAGTTTAGAGGCCACGAGCTGCCGATGGACAGCCAGATGGTGACTGGCACCCTTCACAATGAAGATTGAAGAACAACAACTGGCTGGTCCCCTTCCCCAATTCCCCAACACTGTTCCCCTCCCCCAAAACCCCAATGAAATCTTATTAAAAAAAAAAAAACAAGTGCAAGATGTTAACACCCCAGATGACATCTTTGGCAAATATTTGGCAGAAAATCCAAACCCTTCTACTATCTGTAAAAAACAAATCTCTCTAGTTCAAAAGGGTTTCTAAGTCTTAGATGATGATGTCTTGATTCTAATAGTATGATATTTAAATTCCATTACAGCAAAGGGGTTTGGAGCACCCTTACAAAATATTTTAATGAGATTTCCAGCAGGGAAATTATGACTTTCAGAACAATAAAAAGTGCGTGTCTTTGGTGTCCCAGACCTGTTTGCTAGTTACAGAACTGTATTTTTAAGAGGAAAAGATATTTTCAATTATTATGAAGTGAAACTGAGAAAAGCCTTCCTGAAAGGGAGCGCTGCACTCATGCTGCCCTCTTTAGAAGATGAATATTACCGAAGTGAAGAAAGTAGCAAGCCTACTGGAATGGGCCATGTCTAGCATATTTTACTGTCCCTTGGGTTTGGTTTTTTTGTTTGTTTGTTTTTTGTATCTCTGATTCTCTGAATTTTCTTTCTTTTGCTATTATTCAGGGTGCTAAGGAGGCGCTAGATTTGGGTATCACAGGTCCAGAAGGAATAGAGATCAGCCGTCCAGAGGAGGTGAGGAAGACTTCCTGTGTGTCCTTTGTCAACTGCTTTCCTATAGATTCACAGACTCTTTAGGATAGAAGAGACATCAGTAAATATAAATTGTATATTATCACTTTCTCCACGGGTGAAATTCCCATCTGGAAACTTTCCAGGAATCAGCTTCCTCCATACTGAGGCTGACTTGGCCTTGAGCGTCCCTGAGAAAGGCAGTTTGGGGGAAACCAGACCCACCTCATTTGAGTCTGATTTCAAGGATCTGAGGGAGACAATGTAAGCACACCAGGGCTTGCTTACCCAAAATTGAATCAGGATAGAAAACAGAAAGCAAGGTGCCAACCTAGTGGCTCAGTTGGTTAAGAGCTTGCTCAAGAGTGTGAGCTTTGAGCAACAGGGTCACCGGTTCCATTCCCGGCCCAAGCTGAGCTGCCGCTGAGCTGCCAACAGGTGGCAGGAAGGCTCAACTAAAAAATCAAACAAACAAACAAAAAACAGTAGGAAAACAGAAACCGAAAGGTGTGTTTCTTCAGATGTCAGAAGAAATTCTGGATGATAAGCCAGTGACTCAGTGTTTGGGGATGAGATTCCTTCGAGCATGAGGAAGACTTTGGACCCTTTCTACCGGAAACCAGAGGCACATACGTGTCTGTGCTCTCTCCCCCTTGTTGCCTTATTACTCTCTGAAATGGTAACTCAGAGCCCTGCTGTCATTCTGCCCTCTGATGTTATCCTGGAACAGTTTTGCAAGACGTCAATACAAATCACCCATTCCCCTGCTAAAGAATTCTGCTCTGGAGGGACAACACTAGACCGATAATGGCTTCTTGCCCTATGACCCTGTTCAGACATCCCTTGCGATTTGTGAGGGGAAAGCTGTTTCCCATTTCTTCAAAGCTTTAAATGCAGAGTGGTGGTTGGATGTCCACGAGTGATTGATGGGGAGGCCTTGAGGGATGAGGAACTGGAGACAGGGTGTGATGGATGCTACTGCCATTAGACAAGAGCCAAGTCGGCCCATAATGGGTCAGCTGGGGGTGGGGGTCCCACCTTACTCCTGCCCTGGGTCTGCCCATGTCTGTCAGCACCCTTAAATATAGCTCCTGCTTTGGCACCTAAGAGTTGATCAAGAGGCAGCAGAATTCAGCAAAGTAAATACTGTGCCTGTGAGAACAGGGGTGAGTGGGAGGTGGGCACAGAACTGTACTTTGTTGAGTTATATGAGGGGAAGAGCAAGGCTTTGACTGTGGTGGTAGCAGTAGCAAAAATTATCACCGTCATCATCTGTTGGTTAAAGGGAAGGGTCCTGGGTCTATCTACAGCAAGGGAGATTTTGCTCCCCAGGAGACATTTGACAATGTCTAGAGATATTTTTGATTATCTCAACTGAGGGGTAGGGTGCTACTGGCATTTAGGGGGTAGAGGCAAGGGATGCTGTTAAAGATCCTACAATGCCCAAACAGCCCGCCATGCTAAAGAATTATCTAACTCAAAATGTCAGTAATACTGAGGTTCAGAAACCCTGTCCGAGGCTAATTTCCAGCTCGGTATCTGTCGATATCACTCCTTTGCTGCAGTGCTAAGGTGGCTATGGAGAGAATACACCAGAAAACAAGGAGGGATGTGACTCCAGGTTTTCATTTGCTTTTGTTTCATTGCCTTTTAATTAAGCCCTGAGTAGCATCCTGCAAGGATGTGCCTGGTGTACTAAATCCTAAGATTCTCTCAGGGTGGGCAGAGGTGCTTGGAGCTTGGTGCCCCTGCTCAGGGCTTGCCCTCAAGCCAGCCCTATGGGTATAGTTGGCCCCTCTGGCTCTGTGTCAGATACTCCAGCACTTTCTACAAGGTAGACTCTCAGACAGATGTGGGCTTGCTTGGGGGAGATAGTGAAGCTTGTTTTCTTCCTGCCCTTTGTTTCTAACAGCTGGAAGCTGAAGCCACTCACCGAGTTATCACCATTGCAAACAGGGTAAGTAGACCCTGGCTCGCCCTAAGCCCATTCTTGAATCTGGGATCAGAAATCAACCTCTCCAGTGGCGTCCCATTCTGCTGTGAGTGCCAGCTTCATGCCTGGCTCAAACTGTTCGCTGAATGAACGCTGTTATTCCCCCAGACCTGGCAGGGGTCCTCCCTGCCACCAGCTCTCCATTCCACCCCACTGAGCCTGGTTTCAGAGCTCAAGTGGAAAAGGCTCGCAAGGGAGACCGGGCAAGGTGGGGCACACAGAGCCTCGCTGCAAGTGGAGTCTGCTTCTTGTAGAGGGATAGGTAGACACTGCGCTTAGAGAGCAATGATTTCAACCTCTGCCTCTGGGCCATTCACAATTAATCCTTGGTGTGGTCCAGCGTAAAGCCCTCTCAGGGTCGGGGCATTGACGCATGTGGTGCTGGGAACGAGCAAGAGATGTGGGGCCTTTACCAAATACAAGCTTTCGATCATATGCAAGTCACTCAGCCACTGATATACTATTGCATTACCGAACATTGGAAGGATACTATCACTCACTTCTCACAGGGTGGTTGTGAGGATCAAAGGAGTCATGGAAGGAAAAGCACTTTATAAACAGAGCGCTGTACGAAGGTCATTCATTTCTCTTTCTAACATCTTCAAAGAGTTTGATTTGCTCAGATAATCTGAAGTACCTCCTCTAGAACACCAGTTTTCTGAGTGTGGTCCCTGGCGGCGGCGGCGGCATCACTTGTTAGAAATAAGAACATAGAAATGCAAATTCTCGGGCAGACCTATTGAATCAGAAACTAGGGTGATGCCCAGCAATCTGTGTTTTAACAGACCCGCCAACGATTGTAAAGGCACTAACGCTTGAGAACCTCTCCTCTGGCAAGACCCCGGCTACCCGGGAGGATGTAAGCACAAGGGTGTGGTGGTAGAAACACAGAGAGCTTGGAGGTCCAGCTGGTTTCAGAATTAGTCAGTAAACTTATGTCAAGCACGTCAAACGTCAGGCCAGCTCCTAAACCCTCGGTCCTCGTAATGAGATAAACAAGGAAGGCTTCAGAAGAACATTTGGGAAAACAGTTTCCCATTAGCAGTTGATAAGCTGGGGGCTGGACAAGGTCATTGTTTCACTGTCATAACCATTGTTATGTTATTAGTTACTTCCTGATGGAAAGTTTCCCCGGAATAAGGAAGTGTCTGAACAACAAAAGGTCACCCCTGTTTTTTAGCTCCAGTATATGCCCAGAGAACGTAAACCACAGACCATGGCTCAGTAGAGGAAAAGCTAATCAATATTACAATCCAGGCGTCCATTTGGAAGACCGGCCCGGTCTGGCGTAGACTCTGAACCCTGAACCCCTTGTATTTTCTTTGCTCCAGGGTACATTCTGTCTACTGATAATGCAGCCCTCAGATGGCAGGCATTGTAATTTTAGATATGGAATATAACACACGACTATCTCTAAGTCATCACATTCATGAACAGGAAATTAAAGTAGTACCTTGTTTTAAACTATAAATAGCCTTTTGTGGGTTTATAGAAAATGTGAAGTTCAGCTCTCAGCATCTTGCCCCATGTTCCCCTGTTGGGCTCTGGTGCTGGGTGCTCCTTGCCCCACGAAGTTCCCCTGCAGCTTGTGGCTCTGGCTGCCAGTCCCGCACTCCTAATGGAAGACTGTCACCTTGAGGGTAGGGCTGAGTGATGCAGGGAGAGGGGTTGGGGCCAGGGTTGATTTGACCAGGGGTTATGTTGGTGCATGTGAGGTTTTTGGGGTTGATGCTCTCTCCTTCCTGTCATGTTTCTGTGTTTAGACTCACTGTCCGATCTATCTGGTCAATGTGTCCAGCATCTCGGCCGGTGATGTTATCGCAGCTGCTAAGATGCAAGGTGAGTCCTTGGCAAGGAGAACAAAGGATCAGGGATGGAAGGGCATGTGTGTGGTGGGATTGGACCCCCGATAGGGCCCACTAGCTCCGTGCACTTCCTGGCCCAGGGTCCTGAGGCCCAGCCCTGAGCCTCCCCTTCTCCTTCTCACCCTGTTCCCCAGAAGCACCCTGCACTAGCCTGGCTTCAGTCCATTAGAACCAGAATGTTTTCCTCTGCGCACTTGTATGCATGACAGCTTTACAGAAGTGTCTGTCACCGCTCCTAGGTCTGGCAAAATTGTGCAAGTTTTCAGTCAACTCATTATTTGGGATCTTTCTGGCCTCTTGGGTTTTATTAGTAGTTGCCTTGGTAACCAACATGAACTCCTGGACCAGTTCCAGTGGACATTTCAGGGGATGCCTGGGACGTCCCTGGAGAAGTGACAGTGTGTGGACCTAACTTCCCTCACCGCCACCTAGAACCCTGTGTTTGAGCCCCGGGCACCTGTGTGTCTACTGTTGCTGAGCACCTGGCAACACCTGAAGGCTTTGTACTTGCTTGTAGTCCCAGCCCTGCTCAGGGTGCCAGTAAGTCACGGTCACAAACCTGAGGATAGAAACAGGAGCAAGAGCCCCCAGCCTTCCCACCATACTGCCCTCTGGACCCCGCCTCCTGACTGGACTCCACCTCCATCTCCCTGCCCCCTGGCTGTGCTATGGATCCCACCCCTAGCAATTCTCCTACAGGTGCTCACAGCCCAGACTGCCCCCTTAGCGTGTCGTTCACAGCCCTCCATCCTCCCCTTAGCACCCGTGCTCCAGCTCTACCTCGGGGCCGTTGCCCTTCAGTTCTCATTGCCTAGAGTCGGTATGGCGATAGGGAACACTGGCCTTGAACCCAGCTGTGATCTCAAACCCCTGCGTGAGCTTGGGCAAGTCCCTTCCTCTCTCTGACTTCACCTCCATCACTTGTCAAATGCGAGCCCCAGACCAATGATCTCGCAGGTTCCCTGGCTTCCCAGTTATGGTTTGACGCTTCTTCTTCCAGGGAAGGTTGTGCTGGCTGAGACCACCACTGCGCACGCTACCCTGACAGGCTTACACTACTACCACCAGGACTGGTCCCATGCCGCCGCCTATGTCACGGTGCCTCCCCTGAGACTGGACACCAACACCTCAACCTACCTCATGAGCCTGCTGGCCAAGTAAGATGTTTCAGTAGGACCGCTGTGCCCCCATAGCACGTCATTAACTCATAATGCATGCCATTTTAGGAATCTGTAGATCCTGAAGGTGATGTAGAGGCCCCCAATCTAACCTAGGTTTGATTTCATTGTGCCCAAAGGATGATTTTGCTTTTGTTACCCTCTCCAGAGCCCAACAGATAATTGCCATCCCATTGGGCCCCCATGACCACTTGATCTGGAGCAAGAGCTTCTGAGGTATCAGAGTAAAGAGCATATATAAAACGGTGAATGGTGGTTATTCAGAATTTCAAAGGACATTGATATCTTACACTAAAGACTGGAACTATAGGATGTGGTCTCTGGCTTATCCTAGAATACATGTGGACCTTTCTATCGCTTCTTTTTCTTTACCTCTCCCTCTTCTCATTGTTTCACATGTGTGTACCTCCTTATGTGTACCTCTCTCCTGTACCTTTCTCCCTTCTTTCTTTACCCATCCCCCTTTTTTCTTCTGCCCTTTCTCTTCCTTTCTCCTCATATTCTCCCTCTAGACCTCTTCTCCAGCTTCACTTTTTCTAACACTGCTTTTTTCCCCATTTGATCCAAATCTAAAGGAGATGGTTTAATAAACAGTCCGGATTTGGTGGGAAACAAACACAAAAGATTTTGTTTTGTCCCAATAACTGCTTGCAACTTCTTTCTTTGCTCTAATGACGTTTTGGGTAGAGGCCACTGCTTTCCCTTTCCTTTAGGTTATTCAAATCCAGTTCAGTTTAAGTCAGCCTCTTCCCCTCCCCACCCCCAGCTCAGGGATGCGAGACAGGAGAAGATTAGGAATAAAGGGGGCAGGGTGATTCTTCTCCATACCCAAGCACATTAGTTGTTGCTGCTTCTCAGGCTAAGTCACTGGCCTTTGGGGCCCTCCTTGTGCAGGGCACATGCCCAAGGTGGGCTCTCTTGTGCAACCCTCACACAATGCCCTGATGTAGGAAATGGATTCCAGCTTGGCCTCTTCTTCCTGCACCTTCCCAGCTTCCAGAACTAGCAGTGTCCCTGTGAACAAGGACCCTGACAAGGCAGTTTTAGCCTGGCAACCTTCTGCGGTGTCTGGGGCCCAGAGGAAGCTCACACTGCTTAGCCACTCCCTGCGGTGGGAGGACAGGCTGTCCCCATGCCACTCGCCCAGCGGCTCAGAGGCAGGCCCACCTCCCAGGCAGATGCCCACTGCTATCACCACTGATCTCCACAGGGGAACCTCTTGAAATGTCCCCTCCTTGACTTTGGGGTAGACTGGTGCGGGAGAGAGGGAAAGAGGAAGGACAGAAAGACGACAAGACTCTCCATCCTGCCCCCACCCCCCTCCCTATATTCTGCTTTTACAGACCTAGGGCTGGTGATATGCCTCTTCTAGGGTGATTGGGGTGGGGGGTGTTGCGGGAAGTGACCAGCCCCAGTTGAAGGTGGCTGTCTGTAGATACTGGGACACTTATTTATTTATTTTTTAAAGATTTTTTATTTTATTGGGGAATTGGGGGAAGGGGAACAGACAAGTTGCTGTCGTTTTGTTCTTCCCAGTCTAGTTGTGGAGGACGTTGCTTCACTGGCCCAAGTTGACACCATCATTGCGCTCTTCCCGGGTGAAGCAGATCAGTCGCCGGCTTCTGGATGGCCGCTCACAGTGGCTGCTGGCCGCTCACGCTGGCTGCTGGCTACACACGGTAGCCCATGGCAACCCACTGCAGCAGAGGCTGCAGCCTACGCTGTCACTGGCGACTCACGGCAGCCCAGCTCCAGGTTGAGCTGTTGTTCAGCATCTTAGCTGTAGAGGGCAGTGTCACTGGCCCTCATATGTGGGATTTGAACCAGGGCCCTCTGGCGTCCCAAGCCAGCTCTTAACCAACGTGCCACTTGGCCGTCCCACTGGGACACTTATTTTATCCATGTCCTCAGTTTTCAGTCCTGGCTGCCAACAACTGGAATATTCCCACTCCACATCCTGCTGTGTCAACACCTTAAAGAGCAGTGTGGGATGTGGGGACTTTCCAGATACAAACGGAGTGCAGTCAGTAGGGTCCCGGGGTAAATGTGGCCCCTGGAGGTGGAGGTGGCACAGTGACAGTAATTATATTCTGTCTTGTAGTTTTGCTCTGTTACTAAGCATCAGCAGCTCTCAAACAGATTGCAGTATATTGAGAGAGTAACAAAGGATGAAGGGAGAAATGCTAGATCAGCTTTTGCTTTTAAAAATGCTTTTCATTGGGAAAAACCATCATTATCAACACAACAAAACAAACAAGTATCAAGAACTAATAATTTGGACTCAGTTCCAAGGTCAAAGAAGCTTTTGAAATACTTCTGCTTGCCATAAGTAAATTTACTGAAAGAATAAAAAGGTAGTAAATGCTCCAACCCACCCAAATTACAGTGCCCAAACCCACACAAATGCAGATAGGCCGGGGAGAGTATTATTGAGTAATTTGAGTTTTTATATCTAACTTATTTTGTCAAATTATTTAAATAAATTCTATTTACTTAAATAGAATTGTAATTTCATGTGAACTATTATGAGAATAGTTTGAATCCCTTTTTTAATCAGTGCATATGGTACATGTGCACAATTTTATAGAATTTGGAGCATAGTTTTAACATTTTAGTTCTTTATAGGAATTTATGATTACTGTAATTTTGCTTTTATGACACATCGTTGGTGATAACTGATATTATGCAAGACACGTGATTAAAAACCCAGACACCAATTATCATATTCCTATAAGAAAATATGAGCTGCTTCATAATGATCTACTTTAGGATATGATTTCTTAGGATATATCAGGGTAAAGAATACAATCTACAGATGTAAGGATTTGTCCTTTGTTTAAAATCTGACTTCTTAAAAGGATCAGAAGTTTTCTCATTTGAACATATAAAATTTTAAAGCACTTAACAAAGCTGGTCGTATTTTAAACTTGAAAGAGTAGGGAAGGGTATTTCATGTCTCCCAGATTCTGGGCAGAACTGGGAGACCTCAAAAGCCCTTCTGGAATGTGACCACACCCATTCACACCTGCCCGGGAGGCACCTACTTTGTAGGACCCTTTTTAGAAAAGTGGGTGCTCAGGACAACTTGTCGGTTAAAGAATGGGAGTTGAGCAAGTTGCTCCCAGAGTCCCTGACCCTCAGCCCATGACTGATCTGAGCCCTGCCCAGGTATCTGGAGGACCCCTAAGGAGAAAGTGAAACCCTAAAGAGTCTGTTCATCTCTGGTGGGTTCTGCAGGCCCGGGGAATGTGGGGAGCCCTGGGGGACCCTAGGACAAACCATCTGCTCTGTGGAAGAGTCCCTCCGCAGGCTCTGAGAGGGCCCAGAGCAGTCAGTGTCTTTGGCCCAGATAGATATCAGCCCATGCCACAGGAATAGCTAAGTCATCTCACTGTGGATTTGTTCAAGGATATTAGTCATTTGGCAAAAGCTGTAACTGATGAGTCCGCAGGCCCCCAGTGGAGACAGCCCTCCAGGCAGCCTGAACCAGAACATCTGAGAGCTTTACAAATATGCCTCTTGGGCCAGCTGAGTGGCTCGTTGGTTAAGAGTTGTTGGCTTGGGAGCGTGAGCTCTGAGCATCAGGGCCACCAGTTTGGATCCCACATGGGCCAGTGACGCTGTGCCCTCTACAGCTAAGATGGTGAACAACGGCTCAACCTGGAGCTGGGCTGCCATGAGTCGCCGGTGACAGCGTAGGCTGCAGTGGGGCTGCAGTGGGCTGCCATAAGCTACCTTGAGTGGCCGGCAGCCAGCATGAGCATCCAGCAGCCAGCACGAGCTGCCGTGAGCCACTGTGAGCGGCCGTCCAATGGCCAGTGACCAATCTGCCTCAGCCAGAAAGAGCGCAATGATCACAATACAAAAATGAGCCAGTGAAGCAACATCCTCCACAACTAGACTGAAGAACAAAAGGACAGCAACTTGTCTGTTCCCCTTCCCCAATTCCCCTTCTGAAGCGGGCATCACAGATGGCCCACATGTACTCGTCAGGCTTTGGTGCCTCCTACAAGTAAAATTAGACTCTCAGGGCCCCCACTATGTGGTCCCCCTCTCCCACATGACCACCCGTGCTCCAGCTGGGACCCTTCCTGCCCTCCCACGGTGTTTCCTCTTGAGGTTGTCCTGGCCTGGGTGACATGGGCAGTCTCTCCCCTCCACTCCTCACCACCTCTGAGCCTACAGAGATCTCTGAATACAAGCCAGCTGTCTGCCTCCCTCATTAGGCACAGGATCTGCCATGTGCAGTCTCTCACCGCCAAAGTCTCTGCCCTGAGTTCTTAGCTAGCCCAGGAGCCTCTCAAGAGCACAGCCATGCCTTAGCCACCTACAGCCTTACATGGAGCTGGCCTCTAACCATTTGAGGACAATGGTCATGGATGGCAGTGGCGATAAATCAGTTGAGTTGCATACTATTGCTGGTTTATTGAGACAGACTTCTCTTCTCTCTTGTCTCTCCTTCCCCTTTCTTGGCCATTAGAGCCCCCACGTCCAAGGAAAGCTATGGCTCCAAGTTATTTGCAAAGCTCAACATTGAACTTGTGTTCTACCAAGCACATCCTTGTTGCCAGCAGGGACTGGTGGGGGTTGAGGGCGATGAGAGGGACTTTACATATGATTCTGTGGTAGTAAAACTACCGCCACCCTCTCACTTTAGCTAAACTCTTAAGTTCAGTTTTTCCCTGCCCACTATCTTAAGTCTTAAAAGCCGACATCCTGAAGACTCGATGTCTCCTGTGACACACAGTCTGTGCCATCTTCAGCACATATCCCCATTCTGCTGATGAGTAAACTGAGGTTCTCACAGATTAAGTTACTTGTTAAAGGTCGTACAGCTACTAAGTGGCAGAGCCGAGACTGAAATCAGCTTTGTCTGGTTCATAAGCAAAGGCTTTTTCCCTGTACCTGTCCCCCTTCTGGGACCCTGGCCTCTTTCCCTCTACTGGACACGTCCTTCTCTCTACCTAGTGATACTCTGAACATTGTGGCGTCAGATCACCGGCCTTTCACAACAAAGCAGAAAGCTATGGGCAAGGAGGACTTCACCAAGATCCCGCATGGAGTGAGTGGCGTGCAGGACCGCATGAGCGTCATCTGGGAGAGAGGCGTGGTACGTTCTCGGGACCCCCTCCCCACTCTAGTCCTAGTAAGAGTTTTCACCCTTAGGAGGTTTGGGTCAACCACAGCTCCTTGTTTCTCAAAAACAAACATAAAAAGGTCTTTTTCCCCATGATCAGAAAGGTGATAGGACTAATATAGAAATTTGGAAGATACAGAAAAATATTAGGAAACAAAAATCCCCGTAACTCCATACCAAGAAATTAAACTGCTAATGTTTTGATATGTTTCCTTCTAATTCTATGTGTGTCTTATACATTATTTTAATATCTGGATTCATCCTTTTTTTTCAAAAAACTATGTATCTTAAGTGTCTTCCTATATCAGTAAAAATCCTTTAAAACCCTCTTTTAATGGATAAATAATATTTCCTCCAATGGACATACCATACTTCAATTAATTCTTTCCTGATGTTTGGAACTTTCAGCTGTTTCAAATTTTTGCACTTACACATAGTGCTGCCGAGAACCTCTTTGTTCATGAGTAAATGTCAGCATTTCTAATTATTTCCTGAGGACAGATTCCTGGAAGTTGATTTCTGGACCAAGGGATTAAACATTTTGAAGGCTTTGATATAGTTTGTCCAATTACTTTTGAATAAAGATAGGGACTGGGGATTCATTGAATACCATCTGTTCTCTCCATAAAGAATATGTAATTTTGGTCTTAACCTACCATGGATTCGATGCAGCAGAGAGTTTGAGCGCAAGGAGATTTGACATCCTCAAGACTAGGCCTCCAGCTCAGGGAGGACCATGAGGTGGCTCGGGAATCCCTAAAAGATTCCACAGTGCTCTTATGGGTGGGTAGGTGGGTAGGGCAGCAAGATGCTTTTCCAGAGCACAGGACATGTCTGTCTGTGGATGAGGGGGCCTCCTGACTCATCCATAGTGGGCACATGAGCAGAGCTGGTATTACAATCAGGAGGTAGATTTCCACCAGGCAGGCAACCTTTTGGAATAAGGGTCCACTCACCATTGTTGTTGGATGAAGGAGAAAGGCGTAAGCAAGCACCTGGAATCACGCCAAGTCAGTTGGCTCATCTGAAATGGTGCCCACGGCATTGTCCACCCCAGCGCCATCATTCTGACCAACTAAAAGGCCATAGGCCAGGGTCAAGGGTGACCGAGGGTTGAAGGCCCATACACACAGGGGCCTGGCTGACTTTACACTTCTGCAATATTTCAGGTTGGAGGGAAGATGGATGAGAACCGTTTTGTGGCCGTCACCAGTTCCAATGCCGCGAAGATTCTCAACCTGTACCCCCGCAAGGGCCGCGTCATCCCGGGAGCCGATGCCGACGTGGTGGTGTGGGACCCCGAAGCCACAAAGTAAAGCCTGCTGCTAGTCTCCGGGGCTAGAGGACTTGGGATTTTAAGGGACTTGTATTACAGAACTCCAAAAGCATATCATCTCTGCAATGCTTCTAGCTTAGAGAAGTATGACCCTGAGGTGTGTGCAACAAATATTTGAGGGCCTCCCATAGTCCGGGCACTGGGCACACAACCGTGAACAGCTCCCCCTGCACAGCACTTTACAGTGTTTCAAAGCTGCTTCACATCAGGCATCTCATTTGATTTGGCTCACAGCCCCAAGATGCACTCAAGCCTCAAGTTCATCTTTCCATTTTGCTATTGCAGAAACTAAGACCAGAGTGTAGAGCGACTCCCCACATCACATAGCTAATAAGTGGCCAAAACGGACAGATATCCTGACTCTTGGCTCCAGGCTCTTCCACCTCTGCTTCTCTCCCTGAGGGTGTGGAACCTTGAACACACAGCGCTTGACACCCACAGCATTGATGACCGCAAGATGAGTGAATAAAATGACGTGTGTCAGGAGTGATCATGCCATAGGATGCAGAGCATCATTTTTACCTGCAGAGGAGACAGGAATCGTTTTTTTATATTAAATTTCATTCAGTCAACCAATATTTGTTAAGGGCCACTGTTTGCACTAGTTGCACAAGCTAGCAGTGAACAAAATGCACTGGGAGGTTGAAAATGAAAGGTTGGATAGCAATGCAAGTCCACCCTGTGCACCACCACCCCCGCACCACCACCACCACCCACCCACCCCCCAGTGCCAGGATCCCCACACTATCTTCTCCACTTGGGCCCTTGAGAAGCCCTGTTCTGCATCCTGACAGCAGCGGCTGGTCCCTGTCACTGTTGTGGATCTGCCCGTTACTGACTGATGCTGGCAGAAAGACCCTTTGAGTTTAGCCCAGCGTACTTGGCTGCGTTAAAAAAGACCACAGGCTAAAGGGCCTAAACAATAGAAATCTGTTTTCTCAAAGTTCTGGAGGCTAGAAGTCCAAGATCAAGTTGTGTCAGCAGGTTTTCATTCTGAGGCCTCTCTCCTTGGCTTATACATGGCCATCTCCTCCCATTGGCTTCACATGGTCTTTACTCCGTGCGGACATGCCTGCTATCTCAACTTCCTCTTATAAGGACACCAGTCAGATTGGACCAGGGTCCACATGACCTCATTTTACTTTGATTAGTGATTTAAGGGCCCTGCCTCCATATAGAGGCACATTCAGATACTGGAGGTGAGGACTTCAACATGTAAATCCGGGGGGACACAGTTCAGCCCACAACAACCAGTGGGAAGGTGATACTTCCTTCCCACTGAGCATCACCCCGTCCCATTGAGCTGTGGTATCTTTACCTCTTCTCAGCGCTTTCTCTCCCACCATTACCTCCCCACCAGGACCATCTCAGCCAGCACCCAGGTGCAGGGAGGAGACTTCAACCTGTACGAGAACATGCGCTGCCACGGTGTGCCGCTGGTCACCATCAGCCGGGGGCGGGTCGTGTATGAGAATGGTGTCTTCATGTGCGCTGAGGGCACTGGCAAGTTCTGTCCCCTGAGGTCCTTCCCAGACACTGTCTACAAGAAGTTGGTCCAGAGAGAAAAGGTAAGATGAAGGAGGGGGAAGATGTGTGGGAAGAGGTTGAAGCTCCTTGCCGGGGACATCTCATATGACTTTTAAATCTCAAAGATGTTCTCACTCTATTTTCCCACTGAATCTATTGCCTGGAATGGTCACTTTGGGAACAAGAAATAGTAGGAAAGGAGCACCTATAACAAAGTAAAATGTATTGGGAAGGTTCCCCAACTCCTCTGGGGCTGAGGGAGCTTGTTCACAGCTGTCCCGACATCTGGTCTCTAGGAGGATTCTTGCCATCCCTGAGGGCAAGGGGCTCCCAGTTTGTCCTGAGCTACCATATTTGCCTGGAGCAGCTCTTTCTGAAACCCACCCTTTCCCTGTGACTGCAGTAGGCTGGGTGGGCTTTGCTGAGTCTGGGTCCCCCAACACTGAAGCGGTCGGGCCAGGTCTAGAATAGTTCAAACCTCAAGGGTTGCAGCCAGTCCTCAGTAAGCACCCTGGGTGTTCTCTAAAGCTTTGGGCTCCCCCTCATCCCCAGGGGCTCCCATCCCCTGGGTAGACACATTCACCCAAAAGAAGGCTGGCTGTTCCCTCATCGCTTGGGGATTGATGTCCAGCCTTGTCTCTGAGACCTGCCCTAGAGAACCTGGCCTGAATCCTTTCTGACAGCTCCAGGTGCTGGGAACTGCAGCCCTGGCCTCTGGGTGGAGGTCCCATGTCATCAGAAAAGGACAAATCTAACACATTGATAGTTGGAAGCATCTTGCTGTTTCCCCTCGCCTTTCTCTGGCCTAAAGCAATGTTATTATGGCTTCAAAATGCCCCTGCCTAGCTGTTTCCCAATGCTGTCTAGAAATGGTAAGTGTCCTTAGATATATCATAACCAAGGGCCAGGGGGGTCCCAGCCCTCACTGGGTCTAACAGCTCTCTCCTTCCCAAGGTCTGGGATGCCAGCCGTGTAATCATGGCACACTTAAGAGATAACGAGCCTTTTAAAAAACTGTTTTTTAATTTCCACACCCAGCTTCTGCCGTGTCCCATTTCTTTGTTCTTTTTGCCCAGTACGTGCCAATCCTCTATACCCAGCCATGTACTGGAGGTAGGAGCAGTGAACGTTTCTGGGTGAATCAGGAAAACAGCAGTCTGGCCTTGGCAGTCAGTTGCTTCACTCTCCAGGGAGGGAGACCCAGTGAAATAGTCTGTGTTTTAGCCTGAGGCTCCAGGTAGCAGCTCGGGGTGGGGGGCTTTTTCTGGGCCCCTCCCAGGTGACCTCGCCACTCCACCTCACCCCCATATTGTGATCACTCTCCCAGATCGGCATCAGCTTCGCATTCCTAGGTCCCACGCTCTCTACTCATGACCAGCTCTGGCTTCTAGCAGGGGACCAGAGATTTAAAGGACTTGACTGAAAATACACTTAGCTGCCATATTACTGAGCTCTAGATCTGCTTGGTACTATCGCAGGAATAAGCCTTATCAGAGCTACCTCTGTCTTGGCACACTTGCCATCAAGTGGTCACATGCCCTCTCCTTCATCCAAAATGTCTTATTGTCTTAGTTCTCTAATCCTTTACGCAGAAGCCAAGCTCCTTTACTCAGTTCCTCAGGCCTCCCCTCCTTGTTCCCACCTTTGTGCCCTCCTTGAACCACCCAAAGACTTTCCGGAGTAGCTGTTTTAGCCTTTGCCCTCCCTCCAGCTGTTCTCTGAACATCCTTCACTCTTGCTGGCCTGTGAGCCCCAAACCTGGGAGGACCCAAGGACCAGAAGGAAGGAAGGTCCCATCTGGTGGGATGGAGGGCAGGCTGGCCTTCACACCCTTCACACATTCTCCAGGCCCCCTAACCAGGGCTTCATTTCACCCTGAGCATGGTCCTCAGCAGATGCCCTCTGTCACAAGTTCATTCACATGAACCACGAGTTTCTTTCCTGAACTGTGGTTGAGCTCTCCTGTGCTGAGAGAATGTGTGACGGGACAAGGGGAAGACTAGAGTCAGATAATGCTGGTTTCCATTGTCCATCTTTGATTACCAGATAGCATTTTAAATGATCAGGCAAATAGGGCGCCCTGAGTTCCCAAAGAAACAAGAGGAAAATGTGAACATGTCCGTGACCTCTGAATTCCTCTTGCTTTGCAGGCTTGGGGGCCTTGAGGTACTGCCATTGCTTGGGTCCTTCCCAGTTTTGATGAAGTAAGGGCACATAACACTGATACTTGAAAGCAATTTTCAAAAGCATAAGAGTAAACAGCATATTCACACCAAAAGATCAGCTCTGCTAGCAAGCCTTCCATGTGTGGAATAACTAAAGACCCTTCTCTCCCAAAGGCCAACAGAGAAACCCAAAGACAAGTCTGATGTGGGGGAGCAGACCTGGGTTACCTGAAAAAAGCATGACTTTAGTTATCACAGTGTTCAGTCCAAAGGAAACTCAGGGTCTCAGGTAGGCGAATGGTCCTGTCTCCAGTATACTTCCCAGATATGGACAATGGCAGGAGGCCTTTGGGGGGCATGCCAGAAAGAGCTGTAAGAGCGATGCAGTCACACACAGGAATATCTGACAAAGGGTGGCTATGAAAGAAAATGGAACATAACGTGTTGGGGAGGATGTGGAGAAATTGAGACCCTCATTCATGCTGGAAGGAATGTAAAATGGTGCAGCCACTTTGGAAAAGTTTGGCAGTTCCCAAAATGTTGGTTACCAAATGACCCAGCATTTCCACTCTCAGGTATATACTCAAGAGAAATAAAAAAGATATCTACACAAAAGCTTATACATGAAGATTTGTAGCAGCGTTATTCATGAAAGCCCAAAAGGCGAAGCAACCCAAATGTCCATCAGCTGTTGAACAGATAAACAAATTGTGGCCTATCCATGTATCCACACAATGGAATATTATTCAGCCATAAAAGGGAATGGAGTGCTAATATATGCTACATACAACATAAATGAACCTTAAAAACATGCTAAGTGAAACAATTGTTAAAAAGACCATAATATATGATTCCATTTTTATGGAATGTCCAGAAGGAGCAGATCCATAGACAGAAAATAAATTGGTGGTTGCTTAGGGCAGTTGGGAGGGGAGAATGGGAGTGACTGCTAATCGGTATGGGGTTTTATTGGGGGTATAATGAAGATGTTTTAGAATTAGGTAGTGGTGGCGGTAGCACAACATTGTGAATATACTAAACACCACTGAATTGTATACTTTAAAATGATGAATTTTATGGTCTGTGAATTTTATCTCAATTTGAAAAAAAAAACACAATATCTGACAACAGTCCTGTGACCTTCCCAAAAAAAAGGTATTTTAGTCAGCAAATAAGGCCAAAAGAGGTCAGAGAAAGTGTTTCAAGCCCTTCTAAAAGCCAACCTCATAAGAATGTAAGCTAGGTACCAGTTCACAGCAGAACCAGCCACAATGGAGGAGCACCAGCTTCTGGGATTGCTATAAATTCAACCCGGACTTCCTTTATCCAAGTCAGTTATTATAATGACAACGTGACAATGTAAGGTCCTCAAGAAAAAGTCACTTTTATTCCCTGTTCTCTGTTACAGACCTTATGTAACAGAACTAGGGTATGCAGAAAAGAAAACTATCAGAAAATCTCATTTTCCAAAAATTATAAATGAGCAGTCTCTAAGAAGCATGGGCCTCTAGGAGAAGGGCAGCTCTGGGATGGTGCCCCTCGAATAAAGCCAGGAAGCGGGGGGCTGCCAGAAGCTGTGGCCAGCCAAGATCACTCACCAGGATTCACCGGAGACCTGTGCCCTTCACCCCTGGGACCCCTGCCACCAAAGTCAGGTGCCAAAGTGCAGCCTGGCACAGGCCAAAGCAGTTCAGACCAGGTTTGACATTCCAAGGGCTGAGCTAAATGACAGATCTGTTGTTGGAGAATTCAAAGAAATATGTAGACCGGAGAGCCTTCAAGAAATCATATCATTTCTCTGAACAAGATTTTCAATAAGCATCAAGCAACAAGGAGATTGAGGTTATGCCCCAGACGAGTGCCTGGGGTGGAGAGTATCTATGTTGCTCCTTCAGACGTTATGCACACCAACACACTTCTTCCTCCTCAC
Source organism: Hipposideros armiger (assembly GCF_001890085.2). Taxonomy (NCBI): domain Eukaryota; kingdom Metazoa; phylum Chordata; class Mammalia; order Chiroptera; family Hipposideridae; genus Hipposideros; species Hipposideros armiger. The sequence continues at coordinate 2,456,386 of NW_017731350.1, read as the reverse complement.
AATAGCCTCTTTTAATATGATTAAGCACCCTTCAATGACCTGTGCAATAGTAATAGTTGCTGGTATTTACATGTCACTTGCCATGTGCCAGAGCAGTTCTAAGAGCTTTACTTATATTATTTGATCTCATGTGAGGGGTGCTCTCTAAGGTTGAGTATCTCAGAAATCTACTACTTTGGAAAGGATTCCACTGAAATTAAAGGGGAGCCAGTAAGTATCTCCTCTATGCATGCATACATGCATACATACTTATGCACAGGTGCATGCACACGCGCACACACTCTATTTAGGAGGTACAAGAAAAGAATTCTCCATCCCCGGTGGTCAAGGTTTAGGAAGGCCTTTGTCACAGTAATTTGGGTCCCAAGCAGAATGGCAGCATCTAGAGTCCTGTCAGCCATTGAGGAGGCTCTGGTGGTGGTGTCTAGGCTGGTGATGGTTTCATCTTTTCCCTTTTTCTCCTTCTCCGTCCTTCACTAGACCTTAAAGGTTAAGGGAGTGGACCGCACTCCCTACCTGGGGGATGTAGCTGTCGTTGTGCATCCTGGGAAAAAAGAGATGGGAACGCCACTCGCAGACACACCTACCCGGCCTGTTACCCGACATGGGGGCATGAGGGACCTTCATGAATCCAGCTTCAGCCTCTCTGGTAAGAGCAAGCGCCTCTAGGACTGGCACTTGCAGCTCCACCACAGTGGGGTGGCGGCAGGAGGGCCCAGGGGCCAGGAGGTCCGGCCAAGCAGTGGAGTTTATGCTGCTTCTCCCCTCATCTTCCTCCCTCCCTTATTGCATGTCTAGTGATGAGTGCTGGGTCCCCTACTAAATACTCACAAATATTAGGGGGGCAGAAGGGCTCTCCCAGTCCCTGGGTACCACTTTAACAGGCCATGGCCTGTGGGAGAGTCTTTCCATGGTTCCTAACTTCAGATGTTTGGTCCCTTGAAACATCTTGAGGGCTCTGCACACAGCAGGTGCCCCAGAGATTACCCAGGCTCAGAAGGATTAACCCTCTCTGCTACGTGGGACTGCACCAATACCCTCTCCCCATACCCGCTCCGTGCCAGCCTCTCTGAAAGACCTGGTATTTCTCTTATTCGCTTTCCTCCTTTACCTTATCCCCACGTTTGCCCCTCTGTCACCTTTTTTTTGTTGTTTGTTTGCCAGGAATTGTATTATATATAATATATGCAGTGTGTCTCCTCAGGGATTTTATTGTCAACAACTTTTTGTATCCCACGTGCTCTTGCAGCTGTTAAAGGTAGAGGGGTCATTGCTGAGTAAATGGCAACCCTCAGTGGAGAACAAGCAGAGGTTATAGGATGCTAGTCTGCAGGCAGCTGTGATGGAAACCGAGAGCACTTGAGAGGGGTGAGGCCGGGCCTCCGTGAACGGCCTTCAGGCCTCGCCCAGGTGCAAACCTAGTATCCGCTCTGCTAGGGCTATGCCGGGGCCCAAACAGAGAGAGGCGCGAGATCCAAAAAAAGACCTTTTTAAGTTGTTTTTGAGAAATAAGGAGCTGTGGTTGACCCAAACCTCCTAAGGGTGAAAACTCTTACTAGGACTAGAGTGGGGAGGGGCTCCAGAGAACGTACCACACCTCTCTTCCAGATGACGCTCACGCGGTCCTGCCTGCCACTCACTCCCTGCGGGATCTTGGTGAAGTTCTCCTTGCCCATAGCTTTCTGCTTTGTAGTGAAAGGCCGGTGATCTGATGCCACAATGGTGTTTATAGGGAGAGATGAGACCTGCCCACAGACTGTCTTAACCCGAGAGGCAGCGGGCTAAACCAGAGGGACGCCAAGAGGACAAGGCTGCCTGCTGAGCATCTGTCCACTATGCTCAGCTGTGTGCTGGGAGCAGCTCCAAGCAGAAGTCTGTGGGTCCTGTTTAGGAGCTGATAGCCCATGAGGAGGGGTCCTCTCCGCCACTCTCCCCTTCCTCTCAGAGCTAATCTCCTGAGAGATAACTGCTCCCCCGCCCTGAGGGCCACTGCTGCTCCAACCACTGCTACTCCAGGGACCAGAGCTCAGGGTGTCAGAAAGGGATCTATGGGTGGTTGGCTTTGCCCATCCAGGAGGTGTGGACTCCCAAGGCCGCCTGGGCCTGGCCCTTGCGCAGCAGCCAGCTCCACCGGACGGGTAAGACTTCCAGAGCTGTGGCCCCACTGGCCACTGGCTTCTGCGCCCACCCAAGTTTGGAGCAGAGCCAAGACCAGGCAGAACGCCTTGCAGACTCAGCAAACATCAGGCAGCCTCCCACCGTCCCTCTGCCCCGAACCTTGCCTGTCCTCGATGAGACAAGCTAAAGACTGTCCCACTGCACTCCCTGGGGCACCAGGCCTCCTTTTCTAAGTCTTGGGATTTCAAGATATGGGGTCTTTTGGGATGTGCTTCTTAGATTTTCCAAAAGAATGGAGCCCCCTCCCTTCTCTCTCGTATTGACGGAGGCATATGTATAAAAGCCCATATGTCCAGGCTTGGGAGTAGTAAACAGGGCATAGTAGGGCAGTAAATCATGGAGGCTCTGAACCAGGAAGACCAGGCTTCAAATCCAGGTTCTGCCACTTACACATCGTGTAACACTGAGCAAGTTACTTACATTCCATGAGCCTCAGTTTCCTCATCTGTAAAATGGGAAGGAGTTGTAAGGATTAAAACAGATCATACACAGGGAGGGCCTCCCAGCCTCCATCACAAGCAGTGACTATGCTTTTATGACCCAGGCAAGAGCAGCCCAGCTCACCCTCTGCTTCCTCCCCTGCAGGCTCTCAGATTGATGACCATGTTCCAAAGCGAGCCTCAGCTCGGATCCTCGCTCCCCCCGGAGGCAGGTCAAGCGGCATTTGGTAAAGGCACTGACCAGCCCCCCAAGTGAGGATGCACTGCTGCCACCAGCCCGCACACCCTCCGGCCGAAGCTGCAGGGGCAGGAGAGGCTGGGCTGGGCAGCTCACCACCTGAGGGGCTATGGGACCCGGGGAGCCCTCCCCATGTCTGACACGTGATTCACTGTGTTTCGAGCCGACCCTAACAGGCACTTTGAGATGTGTTCCTCCTGCTGCCGTCCTTTCCTGCCCTGGCCTCATGGGGCCCAGGAAGCCCACACTATGCACAGAGCCCAACGCATAGAGCCCCGCCCAGCCCCTCCTCTCACACCTGCCTCCATGTGCTGGCTTCGGGAAAGCCCAGACTTGAGTGCCCTGTCCCTGGCTGACCCGCCAGTTGTCCAGAGCACTTTAGCAGATGTATTTTAAAAGGACTCCCTTCCCCGGCCCACTTAGGCCTCGTGGTCCCTTTTCTCAAGTCAGACAGGTGTTTGCTGCCCAGCCATGCCCAGGACACCCCGTTTTTCCTGACTCACCTCTGGCCCCTGTGTGGGTGTGGTTGGGATACACTGCACCCCTTTGCCAGCTTCTTCCTCTCCCTCCCCCATCCTCTGGGAGTCACAGGCCCAGAAGGGCTAGCTGGGCAGGGCGTGAGGCTGGTGCCAGGAGCGTGTACATGATTTTGTTTTGCACGTTTGGTTTGCGCAGTGGTTTGGTTTGACTTGTTTGTGCAACCTGTGAAAAATAACGGTGCTTTGTGTCACTAGCATAGCATAGAAACAGGAATAGATGTGGACCTTAGGAGATGCTGCACTCGACACCAACCAGACAGCCTAGGGCACAGAGGGGGTGGAGGGTAGAGGGTGCTGGGCTTATGGGCCCTTCTCCCACCTGGAGTCTTCCAGCTGCCACAGGCCTTGTCCCAGGCCCTCTTCCCACCTCTTCCCTTACATTCTGAGAGGGTGCCTAGGGTGCTGGCCCTGAAGACCTTTGGGTAGTAGCATGGCCTTTCCTATCCCTGGCCCTGGTCACTCCCAGCACTGACACACCCAGCTTCCTGTCAACTCCCCCTGCTGGACAGAGGCCCAGCTGCTCCTCCTGTGTGATTGGCAAGAGGCCTGATGCCTGCTAAGAGAGGGGGAGCAGGACTAGGGAGAGTAGGCTAGCTAGATGCCAGGGAAGGAGACCAGGCCAGCAGGACCTGGCTATAGTAGTCACATCGCTGCACAGGTGCTGTGGTCTCCTGTGGTTAGCACCGTCCCCTCACCTGCTGTAGCCTCCATCTCCTCCTACGTCCAGGGGCCCTCCCTGCCTCCAAAGCTCCAGATTTCCATGGAAATACTAGAGGCTGGGTGATGTCCAGCCACCCTGAGTGAGCTGGGCAGTGACCCAGCCACCTCCCCTTGTTAAGCCTCGTCCTCCCCTCGGGGAAGTGATTTCATGTTGCACATTCAGTTTAAGCACCCCGGGCTGCACATGGCTCCTGGACTTTTGGGTTAGTGGTCATACCTTGCACATGTCTACCGTGCTTTTCATGTTTTCAAAGCACTTCCATATACAAGTGCTCAATTGCTCCTCATGACCACTGAGCATGTATTACTCTCCCATTTCAAAGATAAGGCTCAGAAAGTTTAGACCTTCTGGCTCCAGAGGTGTTGTGATACCCTTAAGAGCTTGGCTATCTACCCCAGCTGTGGAAAGGAAGAGTGCGGTGATGTCCCTTGTAGATCCTACCTAGAATTTAACCAGTTAGAAGACTTACTCCCCTGATAGGCAGTCTGCTTTGTTTTGCACAGGTAGATAGATTTTTCTTGTAATGCATATTCACCGTTTGAGCCAGAACTAGTTACATGTTGGGGGTTTGCTATGTGGTTTGAGCTGCCTCCATATCCTTATCCCTTCATGCTCATCTTCCTCATTTAGGGGCTGAGATGACAGAAACGGTAGCCCAGGGAACAGAGGCAGCAAAGGCACTCCTGGAGGGTGGCAGCCATGGGTTCAGTGGCTAGGGATCTGGGCCTGGGGAACCATGACACTGACCCTTTGGTACCATGTATATCATCATTATCCCTTCTCAGCCCTTGTTGGGTCATGGGCCTTGGGCAGATGCCAAAGAGCCAAGCAGTGGTGGTGGCCCACGGGCAGAGCATCCCTGCTTGGGCTAGGAAAGCTTTACCTTCTCTGAGTGCCTCCGCCCGAGAGATGCATGGCCTGTGGCTCTGGGAGACCACGCCTTGGAGTGGTCCACCGTAGGCCTTTCACTTCACCCACCCCTGATCCTTACATAGACCCCACCCTTGCCCAGGAGCTTCTAGATGAAAATCAGAAGGATGTTCAAGGAACCAAATGAAAGGTCAGCCCCCACCACCCGCTCCTTGCCCCTGTGCAGAGTTCCAGCCAGCTTCATCAGCCCCGCGGGCTCCTGGTTGGAATGAAAAGGGTCTCTGGTTGCACTGAATGCAGCTCTCAAACTGGTCTTGTACTTGCTGAATAAATACTGTTGTTCTTGCCTTAGCTGCTCTCTAGGTTTGTGAGGTTAAGTTACCAGAAAATTGTGCTACTGTGTGTGCGTGTGTGTGTGCGTGTGTGTAGTGCTAGGAGTCCACAGTAGGTCTCTCTCTCTGTCAAGCCAATGGCGTGATGAGGGCTTTTCCAGCACTGACCCAGAAACCACAGAACCACGCGAAAACTCAAACCCCCTCCAGCTGCCCAGGTAGCAGGCACAGCCTGAGGTCGGGATGGAGCCCCCAGCACCCAAGTGACTTCCCCACTCTGTAAAAGTCATGGTGCTAAGATTGTGTCAACCCCAAGACAATACATGGTCCTGTGCTTTGGCCACCTGTTTGAGGCAAAAAATAAATAAAACAGCCCGACACCTTGTGTTCTGGTGCAGGTTTGTATTAAACTGTAGCTACTTCTCACTCGGTCTCAGTTGTGTTTCTTTAAAGGAGAGGAGGTTTGGCAGGAGACTTCTTTGACAGTAGTGGGGTGAAGCTAACGTTGCTAAGAAAACTCAGCTTTGGTTCTTCACTCATGTTGGGTGGCGGGTGGCAGGTGGCAGCTTCCTGGGAGGCCTGAGCAGAGTATGCAGATAAAAAAACAAGGTTGAGAGACGGGAGCTTCAGTGGCCCAACAGCTAGCAGCCAGTCCTCTCCTGATGGGAACAGAACCAAGGTTTGGGGTGCCACACTATTCAGGATGTGGTTGCTGAGGTATCTGGAACAGGGGTAATTAGGGGGAAGCATTAGATATAAAAGGGGGAAAACAGGCTTTCCCTGCCTACCCTTTGTCACCAAGTCTTTTGGCCACCATTTTGGAAACCCATAGCCCCCTCTTCACACAGTGGAACTCTTAGCTTATGGAATTCATAAAATTACAAAAGGCCATCCCAAGGCTAATGTGTCTTTGAAGGATCGACAGGCTTATTCTCTGGCTTGCCCAGAACCTCACCATTTGGATTGGCCCACTATACTCCCAAACTCCACCCACCTGCATCAAGACTCCTGCCTTCTATCTGATCGAACATTTCCACACTGAAGAGTGAGTGAGTGAAATTGTTGCTTCTAGTACTCTGGGGTCACTTGTGCTTATTTCTTAGCCTCAAAGGACAAAACCCTAATGAGGGAATTTTAGGTGGTGCAGGGGAACTTTCCAAGCTCTCATCAAATAAGTAACCCTCCTGCAAATAAGACAGGCTATGACCTAAAGAAATACCCAGAGCACTGAAGTTAGGGCCAAGCACTTGGCTGTGTGTACATGCTCTGGTGGGGTTTCCGAGCCAGACGGAAATACCATTACTTGGTTTGCAGGATGATGAGACCCTAGGATGGTACTGGGCCTACGTGTCCATGTTACCCTATTTTCCTATAACATGGGAGCACCCCAGAATTGGATTCCATGGTAAGCATTTGGATGAAAAATTACATTTGGCAGGCCATGTACATGGTATCAGATGGTTTATAAAGAAAAAATAAAAGATACCCAGGAAGACTGGATGCCTTTGATGTATGCATGTATGTATGTAATTGAGGAAAAATAAAAGACCACAGACTCGGGCCAGCCGAGTGGCACATTGGTTAAGAGTTGGCTTGGGATGCTAGCTCTGAGCAGCAGGGCCCTGGTTCGGATCCCACATTAGGGCCAGTGACACTGCACCCTCTACAGCTGAGACGGTGGACAACAGCTCGACTTGGAGCTGGGCTGCCATGAATCACCAGTGTCGGCATAGGCTGCAGTGGGCCTGCAGTGGGCTCCTATATGCTACCGTGAGCGGCTGGCAGCCGTCATGAGCAGCCAAGAGCCACCGTGAGCTGCCGTCCAGTGGATGGCAATGATCTGCCTCACCCAGGAAGAGCGCAATGATAATACCAACATGGGCCAGTGCAGCGACGTCCTCCACAACTAGACTGAAGAGCAAAAGGGCAGCAACTTGTCTGTTCCCCTCCCCCAATTCCCCAATAAACTTTTTTTTAAAAAGACCACAGACATTTAAAATCAGGCTTGACTGATTATAAGAAACTACACCTGGAGTGACCTCAACCAGCCAGCAGCTAGGCAACCATCACCCTCAATTTCTTCACTCAGAATTATGGGTTGACTTTTATATACAGGTACAACCTAACACTGAGAATTACCTTGTAGTTGATGGAGGAGGAAATCTCATGACACCCCAGGGAGGAAGAAGAAACTTCATGATACACGGGGAGAGTAGACCTTACAGTCCTAGGTTAATAGAAGGCTATTTGACAGTGTTACTGATGACACACACATTTCAAGGGCTTTTAGTGCTTTCCGGTAAACTATTAAAGGATCTAACGTTTTGTTAACACTTGATACTGTCTTATAATGAAAGCTGAGTTCTTCACTTTCTTCCCCTCGTGTATTTACAAACCACACATTTATAACTAGAGGGATCTTGTCCTGATTTGCCTAAGACAATCCTGGTTTAAGTCTGTTGCTCTAGAAAAATTATTAATAGTACTCCCTTTCATGTTCAAATATGTCCTGGTTTGGACAATAAATTACATGGTCACCTTATGTGTGCCTATATATTCATTAGGCTATTAATATGCCTGTTCAGGAGTTAAAATTTTTTCTGTCACTGAAAGATGAGGGACAAGGCATGGTGGGAGATGGGGAAAATGGGTCTGGAGTGGGTGGGGACAAGGATTTCCAGTGACAAGCCCTGAGTCTCCACACAACTGTTGGAGGCTGCATGTGTCAGTGGCTGTGGATGCAGCAGAGTGATGAAGGCCTGGGGGCACTGATGTTTTTCAGTTTAGCTTATAGATCTTATTATTCCACTAAAAGTTGTAAGTCTACCAAATTTTATCAGTTACTTTTAGGGGACTTTGATCCCATTTATAAACTTTATTGAATACCTTACATTTTAAACTACACTTTACAGTTCTAGCCAAATGAATTCTGCCTCCTTTAAAATTGTTTGAATAAATTAGAGTCTTTGTATTTTAAGGTTTCCTTAAATTTTAACTTAAAATGTCTGTCCTTGTATAGCTTTCTTTTTTTTTTTAGAACAGTTTAAATTTGTCTAAACTTAATTTTTAGAACAGTTTTTGATTTATAGAAAAATTAAAAGGTAGTACAGAGAGAGTTCCCACACATCCCACACCCAGCCTCCCTGTAATTAGAATCTTACATTAATATGGTGTGTTTGTTACAATTAGCGAACCAATGTTCTTGCAGTCTCATTAACTAAAATCCATACTTTATTCAGATGTCCTTAGTTTTTACCTAATGTTCTTTTTGTGTTCCAGGATCCCATCCAGGAAACCACAATACATTTAGTCAGCATGTCTCCTTGGGCTCCTTTTGGCTGCGAGTTTCTCAGACTCCTTGTTTTTGATGACCCTGATAGTTTTGAGGAGTATTGATGAGGTGTTTTGTAGAATGTCCCTTGATTAGGATTTATCTGATATTTTTCTCAAAAAAAAAATGGTTAGGCTGGTGTTAATGGATTTTTGGGAGGAAGACCACAGAAGTAAAATGCCCTTTTTATCACATCACATTAAGGGTATATACTATCAATGTGATTTATTACTATTGATGTTGACCTTGATCACCTAGGTAAAGTCATATAGCTTTTAAATTTACATCATTCTTTATGAGCTACAAGCTCCCGTTTGCAATATGCAACTTCCTTAAACAACTGAATACTTATACTATGTATTATTGTACTAAAATTTGCAGATATTTGCTAAATGACTCTCCCAGTTAGGAATGTTTTTATTTCATTCAGTATCAGTTGTGAAATCTTTAATTTGTGCATGGGAGATCAAGAAGATACCAGTATCTTAGAATGCCACATGATTAACAAGAAATACATAAACACAGGCTTTATCTAAAATCCTCTTGAGGTTTTATCTAAAATTGTCTTAATTCTTGATGCATGGGTCAAAATTTAGGCATTTACACACACACACACACACACACACACACAATATTTTTATATTCACTACACAACACCAACTTTTTTATTTTTATAGTTTTTAGCTTTACACAGATACACTCAGGCTGTCATACTGTCTTTCCAGTTTGAATGACACAAATGTGTTGACTATTTTCCTCGAAATGCAAATGCTTCACATGTTTACTAGTAAAAGTAAACAATCATTCTTGAGACCCTGAGCTTTCTGAACACTCTTTTTCTTTCTGCAGACCAACAACTTATTATGTGAATTATAACCCTCCAAGCCCTTTTGGGGGAAACAGATTCTCCACCTGTAAATCAAAGATTACCGCAAAGAAAAACAGTTGCTCACAGTTATGCATATTTAAATTTCATAGTCTACTCAGTGTTTCTTGCTTTATTAGAATTATTGGTTTTGAGCTATCCTCTGAAGTTTTGCTGTCTAGGCTTATCTTGAGGGGGGTTATTCCCTTTTCATCACTTCCCAAAGACACCCAGTTTCAAGACACTGGAGCGGGTTTTTTTCAGTAGACTAGTCTTCTCCTGGGGTTAGCCTTCGATCCTTTTACTGCTGTGGGAGCCACAGCTCCTGGGGAATAATGTCTTTAGGGGAAGATCATGTAATTTTGAGCCCCGAGGGAAAGGAGACTTCAGTGGCAGGGCCTTGAGGGTCTGTTTCTGTCTCAGTTTCTTCCAACAGAAGAATTCCTGGTGTCCACAGAAGATCTGGAGGCGCCATCAAAGGTGTTTTAGCACTAGATGCCACAGGATGCGGTTGCTGAGGTTTATTCAGACACTCCATTTTTCAAAGGCCAGGCTTTCATAGGTAAATTTTCCCCAGGGTGGGCTGATGTAAAGGAAGGGCCAGTATCTTCTCTAAGTTGTAAGGGTTTGAGCTTGTGCTTTAACTTTACTTTGCTGTCCAGAAGATGGTTTCATAATTCCTGGGTTAACTATATGAGGAGCTATGAAAGGATTTTGCTTTTCTTTTGTAACTCTCACTTTTTCATAGCTATCACATTTTCATCTGGCATCATGGTCACAGGAACTATCAAGATGAGATTGTAATTTTGGATGTCTCTGCTATGTCAGTTCCATTTTTTAAACAAATTCAATGAATTGGGGTTCATTATGTTTTCAACATGATCTGAGCAGAGGTGGGGGCTCCCTTCCAAATCCTTGAGCTGAAATAACCCAATGGTTCTCAACCTGGGGTGATTTTGTCCCCCATGAGACATTTGGCAATGTCTGGACACAATTTTTGGTTGTCAAAACTGGGTGGGGGGGTGCTACTAGAATCTGATGGGTAGAAGTCAAGGATGCTGCTAAACATCCTACAATGCATACGACAGCCCCCCTCCACCCCCAACCCCCCCACACACAATAAAGAATTGTCCAACCCAGAATGTCAGTAGCACCATTGAGAACTCCTGGTTGGGTGAAAACAGGACATTCAATCATTTTAAGAAATAATGTGGGAAAATTTTAAGATCTGGGAGAGGTAGCTCAGTTTATAATGCCTACCATACGTCACAAAGCTTTCTGAACTAAAAACACCCCAGAAGTGGAGCCGAACTGCATCATCCCCTGGCAACAAGGGGGAGGTAAGGGAAATGCCTGGAAAGTAAGACAACAAATGGGGCCTGCCATGTGTATGCTCAGGTCTCATCTGTCAATCCTCTGCCGCTATCATCAGGGTCCATATTGTGCCACATCCTGCCATGACTATGTTAATGTTGCAGAACAAAAAAGACCACTGATACGGAATTTAAAATAAAGTTTTGTTATTTACTGAGACTCTGCATACAGGAAGGAAGAAGGTTAAGCTCTCGCCAAGCAGCTACCTGATGGCTGTCACATCTCAATTCCTTACCAATCAAAAGTATAGGCTTTCTTATACCCATGGGTGTAAATTAAGACCCTCTCCAGGAATCGCCTTATGGCCAGTAGAGGAGGGGGGCTTCTTAAGACCCAGGAAGGAGAAAGAAGACCTCTTGATACTCAGTTGGTGAAGGGAGAAGAGATATTATGGTTATAAGCAAAATTCAAAGAAACTATTTGAAGGAGCAAATATATATATTATATATATATATACATATAATATATATAATATATATACATATAATATATACATATAATATATATACATATATGTGTGTGTGTGTGTGTGTGTGT
>NW_017731350.1:2440104-2444511 GCF_001890085.2 Hipposideros armiger | reverse complement strand
CAATGATGGTGCCAACTTGGGCCAGTGAAGCAACGTCCTCCACAACTAGACTGAAGAACAAAACGACAGCAACTTGTCTGTTCCCCTTCCCCCATTCCCCAATAAAAAATTTTAAAAAATAAAATAAAATACATATGGTGGTTTCCCGTTCTGCACATAAGGAGTTTGGGAGTCGCTACTCCATCCTAACAACGAGCAAAAAGCTGAATGGACTGAAAAAGCAACTATGATTCTTGGATCCATAGAAGGAGGACACAGGTCAAACTGCTGCCCCCAAGACTGAAGAGAGAGACAAACGAATAAAGTTGGAGGGATCACACTTCCCAATTTTAAAAGCTGCTGTGAAGCAACAGTAATCAAGACAGTACTAGGTAGTACTAGCATAAGGGTAGACATATAGATCAATTGAATAGAATTGAGAGTCCAGAAAAATACTCACGTGTCTATTGGTCAACTCATTTTGATCAAGATGCTAAGATGATTTAATGGGGGAAAATAGTGTTTTTCGACAAATGGTATAGGGACAACTGGCTATCTACATGCAAAAGAATGAAATTGGAACTTTACCTCAGACTATATACAAAAATTAACTCAAAATGGATCTAAGACTTACATGTGAGAACTAAAACTATAAAACTCTCAGAAAAAAACATAGGGGTAAATCTTCAAGACTTTAGATTTGGCAATGAATTCATAGATATGGCAGAAAAAAACATGATCAACAAAAGAAAAAACAGATCCATCTGACTTCATCAAAATTAAAAACATTTGTGCTTCAAAGGACACTATCAAGAAAGCAAAGTGACAGCTCACAAAATGGGAGAAAATATTTGCAAATCATAGATCTGATAAGGGATTTGTATATGACTCAGTAATAAAAAGATAAATAACTCAATTAAAAATGGGCAAAAGATCTCTGGGTGGTGAACACACAACATGATATATAGATGACGTATTACAGAATTATACACTTGAAACCTATGTAACTTTACTAACAATTGTCATCCTAATAAACTTTAATTTTTAAAAAATGGGCAAAATATTTGAATAGACATTTTTCTAAAGAAAGTATACAAATGGCCAAAAGGCACATGAAAAGAAGCTCAACATCATTAGTCATTAGGAAGACGCAAATCAAAGCCACATTGAGATTTCACTTCACACACACTAGGATGGTTGTAATAAAAAAATCAGATAATAATGTGTTAGCAAGCACATGGAAAACTGGAAGCTTCATACACTGCGGGTGGGAATGTAGAATGGTGCAGCCAACTGCAAGGCCTGGGGACCAGCAAAGAACAGCTGTGGAGGCAGAGGGTCCTGGGAAAGTGAAGCCCCAAACAATGACCTCCTTTGAAGAGTGAGCGCCTTCAGTTCCTGGGCGGCCAGAGCAGCAGCTGTAAACTGAAAATGCCAGGAGGGTATCTCTTTCCCTGCCGCTCTCCAGACTGGTCTCCTCTTCTACCCTGCCTCTGCCTTCTTTGGCCTTTCTTGTCTCCTCAAAAGTCCTGGGTCCATGAGCCGGCCCCTGACCACAGTACTACCCATAAAGGCCTCCAGATGGCGCTTTAAGCTCATCAGTGGCTACTCTGGCTTAATCGTGGCGAAGCTGACCTAATTTAGGTGAACAGGTAAAACCTGAGAAAGGTAGATATCCCAGCCCCTAGAGCAGCTCAGGATCAGCTCAGCTTGAGGATGAGTAAGAGGCCATAGCAGCCCTTCTCCTACCAGGAGAACCCCTGGGTAAGTTGTCCCTTCCAAGGCTAATCTCAGGGTTTAGGTTAAGTTCGTCAAATTCAGCAAATAAAAATACTGGATGCTCTATTAAATTTGAATTTCAGATAAGAAATAATTTTTCGTGTTTTTAGTATAGATATATCTCAAATATTGTCTCTGTCATACTTATACTAAAAAATTATTTGTTGATTATCTGAAATTTAAATTTAACTCGGCATCTTGTATTTATCTGGAAATGATAGTTTAAATTTACTTACATGAGTTTTCCACCTTTCATTTAATGTATGATGATGGATTATCTGCTAGGCATGTGTTACATACAACAAAAATGAATCAAGTGCAGCTCCTACATTTAGAGACTATTTTGGGGAAAAAACATATTGACAAAATAATTGTAGTACAGAAAATGTAGGAAGCTAGGGGTAATGAAAAAAGACTGGATTTTGGTGTTGGCTTTAGGTTCAAACCCTGTTTCTGCTGTTCACTAGCTGTGTGATCTTGGGCAAGTGAGTTAACCTCTCTGGGCCTGTGCTGTCTGTTGTAAAAATGGAAATGATACCAACCTCAGGAAGTAACCAGAGAGGTCATAGGAAATGGTATGCATTCCATGCCTAGCTGTAGCAGGAGCTGAATAAATGCTAGTTTCCCCTTTATAAATAAAAAATACCGTGAAAGAGAGATCCTAAAAGTGCTACGGTGACAATGAACTTTATACCTGCTTTAGGAAGGTCTCTACAAAGCATGTTAACACATCACTTTTTAAATAACAATAATAGCTGATACCATTTACTGAATGTCCACAACATGCCAAGCATTGTCCTAAGCAGCTGACAAACATGATCCATTTAATCCTTATATTAACTCTCTGAGGCTTTTTTTATTATTATCTTCACTTTACAGATGAAGCAACTGAGTTAAATAACTTGCTATAGAGCCAGGGAGTGACAGATTTAGTGTTTCCATTCCAGTTCATGTAGCTCCCTAATCCATGCTATTAACCTCTACCTGATGCTGCCTTTGCATGAATTGACCCTTGACACTTGAGTTGGCGATCACTAGGCAGAGTGGCATGATTAGTGCCCACGGAGCAGCAGGAACAGCTAATGCTGACGCAAAAGCTGCGAGAGGTGAGAGAGGAGAGTCCTAGGGCCCCTGAGGCCACCTCAGACTCATCCAAGTTAATCCAAGCCTGTATCACCCACCTAATCATCATGGTGGGTGTCTTCCACAAAAAGCAGTGTAACATCTTGAAATCTAAGCCACTGGTCTAGAGTTACTGCTCATTCTGGATACAGTAGGTCATTAACGGTCAAGGGAGGATTGTCTTAAGACCCTTGCAAGTTCTAAATTTTCATATTTGCTCCTGTATAATGTAACAGGGTATAATTGAGAAGGAAAATCAAGTGATCTCTTGACCCTAATGAGAGTTTGGGTTATTACTGATAGTTACCATTTGTTGGGCGTTGACTGTGTATCAGGCACTGCTAAGCAATTTTCATACATTATGTCATGTAACCATCACAGCAGCAGATGAGAAAAACCAAGGTTCAAGGTCACATAGCCAGGACGTATGGGACCCAATGCTTGTGCAGCTCCAGCAGGGTCAAGGGTTAAGTTCACTCTCTAGATAAGGAATCATCTGCTTCAAGTTGTATGATTAAAATTCATTCCTCGGCAAGATTATATATTGCTTACACGGGTCCCTCGTAAATTTTAAATCCATGTCAGGGGCTTCCTATATGTGGCGGAATCAGTCCTACTTGAATGCCCTGTTCCACTTTTAGCTGGTTTCAAATGAATAATGAACACGGTTGGTAACCGTTACCAACACCACAGCTCCCCCCCCCCCCCCCCTTCACCTCACACCAGGTAGGACAGCCCTGCATGTTCCAATTTAACATCTAAACCTCCACCAGCCAGAGGTAACCCACTTTCTTTTACTCCCTCCACCACCTGGCTCCCCAATCACCCTGGGAACAGTGCAGAAAGGCCAGATAGTTTCTAACTTGCTTGGCTGTTTTTAGCCCCACGTGAGGTGCTAAGAAGACAAAGGTAAATAAGATATGGCCTTGGAGTGTGAGGACTTCTGGTGGGGAGAGATGTGAATAAGCATGGTGACACCAGGCGATGGGGAACCATGATAAAGAATGTACTCGAGATCAAAGAGAACGTGTCAACTCTCCGGGGGAGGTCCATGCCAGTGTCAGAGAGGAGATAGCACTAAACCTGGTCTTGCAGAATGAGTAGGAGTTTGCCTAACGAAGGGAAAGGAGAGACTCCCAGTAGGGCAAACCCCATACATAATGCAGGCTCAGTCACAAAACAGAACTGCTTGCTCAGCCAACTGCAAGGGGCGCACTCTTTGTGGCTGACATATATGGCAAGAGGTAATGAGATTGGGAAACATAAAAGGAATGGAAGGTGAAGGGAAAATGGTTAGTAGGGGCCAGATTATAACAGAGCTTGTCCACCATGTGAAGGAGTCTGAACTTTTACCCTTTGAGCCAGTATGTCTCAAACTTTCCACAAAAGCACCCCAAAGGGCAGTGGTGGATTATACAGGCTTGGAGGTACCTTGAGTTCAAACTCTTTTTAAACATCTTGTCTTTAAAATCATGTGATTCTTGCATTCTACTTCATCATATGTCTGTTTGGTTTTTTTGTTGTTTT
>NW_017731350.1:2376748-2436704 GCF_001890085.2 Hipposideros armiger | reverse complement strand
AGAGGGAGGAGCGAGGAAAATGAGATGGGAGCCCTGGTTAGGGGCAGATTTAGGGAGCAAGGGAGAATGGAAAAAAGAGTGTCAAAAACTCAGGGGAACCCATGGCTCCCTGGTGAATGGCCAATTCCAGGGCTGAGGCAGGGAAGGTACAAGATAAGCCTGGAACATGTTATGCCAGGAAGCAAGTAAATGTTCAAAGAATGATGAGGATAAATCCAAAAGCACACGAGCTTGAAGTTTCTTCCACTGGCCAACTCTGTGACAAAGTAAGCATCAAAACAAATAATCGTAAGAAAGGATTATAACCCATAGGGGGAAAGTCAATGTCAACACTGATATAAATAAATGGCAGTGGGTCCAAGCTCTAAACGAAAGCCTGGTAGCAACACGTGCCTGGCTGGATTTCAGAATTGTTATGAACCAGTAACTGCTGTGTGTGCCTTCTGTTTTTCTCCTTTTTGAAATGATGATGTTTATAGCAATTATCCAGTCTGTGCCAGTAGTGTAAGCTGGGTGTGTAGGAGGCAGATGATGTATCTCTTTACTTCACAGGTCTTCAGATCAAGAGAATTGGCACTCAAGGGGTTATACCCAAGGAACTGTACCTGAGGAGCCCTATTCACACTGGGACTTGAGTTAAATGATGAGATCCTGGACTTCAAGTTGGTGCTATCATGGAATGCGACTGGGTGGTCTTGAGGGAGGAGATGAGTACATTTTACATTGAGTAGAATGTGAATTGTTGCCATCAGAGGATAAAGTGTGGCACATATACTTTCCAAAGATGACTTCAACAATATCTCCCATCAGCATGCACTTATCATGTGACTTGGACATTCCTCCCATTGAGAGGTTGGGGGTCTATGTTCCCTCCTTTTGATATTAGGTAGATTTTTGTGATTTTTTTTTCAACCAATAGGACATGGCAGAGTGAAGTCTGAGGCTAGGTTATAAAAAGGGATGTAGCTTTTCTCTTACTATCATACTCACCCTTGAAAGCTTCAACTACCATATAAGTAGTTCAACTGCCCCAAAGCCACCAGGTAGTAAGAAAGCTAGTTCTGAGACAGCGTGAGAAAAGAGGGTTGTCTAGTCACCCTCTGCTGTTTAAGCTCCAGCCACCGTCTGACTTCAATCACATGAGAAACCCTGAGCCAGACCCACCCAGCTGAGCGCTTTCTGAATTCTCATTCCATGGAAATGGAGTTGTTTTAAACCACTAAGTTGGAGTGGTTTGTTTTATAGCAATAGATAACTGGCATATGGTAAATGTTAACATGTGGAGAACCTGGGTGAAGGGTATGTAGGAACTCTGTAAAATGGTCCTCTATCGCATGTGTAATGAATGGGTGGGGCTACAAGGATCCTAATCTCTTCTCAGGATTGCTCAGGGCAGTCTACACTACCCAAGTCTACATCTACACCTACAACCATGGAGCTAAGCTGAGACTTCAGAATGGGCAGGCAAAATAATCTGAGTCTGAGGCCGGCCAAGTGGCTCAGTTGGTTAAGAGTTGGCTTAAGAGTGCAAGCTCTGAGCGACAGGGCTGCCGGTTCAATTCCCACATGGGCCAGTGACACTGCACCTGAGCTGAGCTGTCACTGAGCTGCCAACAAGTAGCAGAATGGCTCAGCTGGTGTAACAACAAGATTGCCTGTTCGATGGTGGGCTACACCCACCCGCAACTAGGACTGAACTTGGCACCTTGAGCTGAGCTGCCGCCTAGATGGCTCAGTGGATAGAGCATGCACTCTTAACAACAAGGCTGCTGATTCGACTCCCGCATGGGATGGTGGCTACGCCCACCCGCAACTAAGATTGAACACAGCACCTTGAGCTTAGAGGCCACGAGCTGCTGACAGGCAGCCAGATGGTCACTGGCACCCTCCACAACGAAGACTGAAGAACAACAACTTGGCCGGTCCCCTTCCCCAATTCCCCAACACTGTTCCCCTCCCCTAATTCCCCAATAAAATCTTAAATAAATAAATAAACTGAGTCTGAAATTTTCCCCTTGTTTTTGTGGCACCCAGACACCCTGTAAATATAGTTAGGAACAGCTTCAGCTCTCCAACTCTATGGCTAAGAAAAAGTGTAACCTGAGATTTCACCCTCCTAACCTCTTGATTTGTCCTGGGAATTACTCGTATCCTCTACAAAGAATCCCCTCCTTTCTGTGAGTTGCCTTGGATAGAAGGAGAGAGTCTTGACTCAGCATATGCTGTGTCCCTCTCTTAGTCTCTCTATTTGTAATGGTCTGCCTTCAGCTTCTTCCCTGATAAAATGGGCTCAATCAGAGTGCTTTGACACCGATAGTCCTGGGGTCGAATCTCTGGGAGCTAGACAGGGAGACTTGGAAAAGAACGCTAGCCTATGAGTTCTTACTTCTGAGTCACTGGAAGAGAATGCAGCATTTCCAGCATGTCAACAAGCCCAGCAGAGTCCAGTGATGTTTACCAAGAGGGCTCAATCCGAGCTGGTTAGGAGACGATAGAATGGTGAGGTATGAAGAGCCGATACTGATTACAGAGGGTGACAGGAGTCATTGGAGGAGGCCAGTACCCAGTGAGGAAATTTAGTTCAGTGGAAACATTTGGAATAGCATAGATGGGAGACTAGCTAGAGGTGAGGATTCAGGAAATAGAGAATGCCAGAGTCTCAGTTAATAGATGACTAGAGTTTTGGCATTAAGATGGAGAGCTAAGGGAGTGAGAGAGTTATAATAGTAGCAGGAGTACTTAAAGATGAAATATATGTGAAAATCATAGGGAAAATGTTGCTTGAGACTCTATGGCAGGTAGGTCAGAGAAAGTGAGGAAGAATGAAATTTTCTTTTCTTTTAGATTTTTTTTTTTTTTTTACCTTTTGAGCTCCTCCACCCATTTCTTTGGGGCCAAAGAAAACCTTTGAAGGATCTTTGAAGAAAATCTTTGTGTTCACTTGATTCAATTGCATACTCACTTATTAGAACTCCAGTATGTGTCCCATTCTGTGCAAGATGCTGAGGGAGCTGATAAGACAGAATTCCTGCCCATAAGGAGCACATAGTCTGATTGGGGAGATGGATGGCAATACTATAGAATGTGTGTAATAAAGGAGATATGTACAAGGTGGGTACAAAGGTGACCTCAAGACATCCATGGGAGTAAGGGCTTAGGGAGGGAGAGCCAGAAGTCATCGGCACAAAGACCAAAGCTGCTGAAATCACAACGGAGGAGAACAGAGAGGAACCCTGGGCAGGGCACTGAAGGACAATAACAGCAGGCATGAGCAGGAAGAGGAGGGCTCTAAAAAAACTGGAGAGATCCATACAAGCAGGCGTGGAACTGGGAATTCAGGAACACCAATAAACGTATCAAGAAGAAAGCTACTCATGAGGAGGTAGAATTGAAGCCAGCTAGTGGGTAAGATGAAGAAACACGAATTATTTACAAATGCATTGGGAAAGAGACAATAAGGCTGATAAAAACTCAAGTGATATGTATGTAGACGATTTTCTTAGCTCCATTTAGGAGTAAAGGCATAGACTTTCTGGTAGGAAATGAAAAGGAATGTTTAATACCGGTAGAGTAAAATTGAACTTGGGGATTCGAGTAACAGGCTGTGATTGCAAGCCATAAACCAAGAGAGGAGATAAAACCCAGTCTGAGCTCTCTGGTGATGTTGAAAGAGAAGAAAATATTCTCCACTTTTCCCTTTGCAGTAGCTGTGAGACAGATAAGAATCCGTCATCTGGCTACTATGGAATCAGGTGTAAATGGTTCTTTCTCTGTCTAGTTAGGGTGGAGGAATTGTTACCCTGTTGCTAAGGAAAAAGGAAGGGGCTGTTCCCGGTTGCCATGGTGACAAGTTAAGAGCGTTCCCTCGGTACCGCGGTAAATTTTTGAGGCGGGTTCTTCTCCTTGTTGCTATGACAATCTAGAGAGACTGTTCTCGTCGCCCCCCACCTCCCCGCCGCCGTTGCTAAGACAAGGTGGAGGTAGGGGCTGTCCTTCCCTCGCCACCCGGTTGCCTTGGAGACGGCGGGTGCCCTGGCCCCGCCCCTCTCGGACTGACAGCGGTGGCCGCATCGCGCCTGCGCAGTGCTCTCTTCCCCCGCAGTCTCTGTGCGTTGAAGCCGGAGACCGCGGCGGCCTCTGTTAGGACCTTCCGCCCCGGAGCCGCCGGCCGGAGCCGCAGCCTCAGCCGCAGCGCTCCCACCGCCTGTCCCCTCCCCCGCCGCCTCCACCGGAGCCGCCTCGCGCACTGTGAGTCCCGGCCGAGGCGACAGACGCCGTGGGGCTGAGTCAGCGGGAGGCCCGGGCCCGGGCTGGGGGAGGGGAACCGGGCTGCCCCCCTCGCCTCCCCACTCGCGCTCCAGTCCCCCCCTCGCCCCAACCGCGTCTCACCCCGACTCGCCTCCCTCCGTCCATCCCTCTCTCCGGGGCTCCCTGCGGCCTCAGCCGTCAGGCCTCCTCGAGCCACTCCCCCTCCCCAACCCTCCCTCAGACCCGCCTTGGGGGTCCTTCCCCGCTGGATGCGGCGCTACCGCACCTCCGCCCTGGACTGAATTTTCCCCCCCAAGTGCCACCCGTCCGCCCTTGTCTCTTTTCCTTACTTCTCTTGGGCCTGACATCTCCGGCCTTTCTGGGTTTCCCCAGTGATATGCCAGGCAAAAGAGTGACAAGGGAGAAAGCGAGGGGAGACTTGGGGGAGGGGGAGACATTCTGCCTGCCCAAACCTTGGGGCCTCAGGTTTCTTACCCACACGCTCCTGCCCTGGCTGGTGTGGGGAGCGGGTCTGGACAGTTATAACTGGCTGCTGAGAGCTCGAGTGGCTTTTGCTGGGAAGGGTTCAGCCCCATCATGATCAGCTACTGTTGAGTGAACCCCGGCTGGTGCACGGTGGCCCTATGGTGGGCTCAGTATTGCCTTGGCGGGTGCTGTGGAGAGGGAGTGGAGGTAGGTCGTGGAGGGAAGAGGGAGAGAAAGATTGCATGTGGGAGCTGAAGTTCTTGGGCGTCCGGTGTGTTGTTGTGAATAAGCATTTTGCCGTACTGTTTAAAATGCATTTCCCCCCCCCCCGCCCCCCTCGGTGCAACCCTGTTATAGCGTGAGGTTTGGAAACAGGCCTGATGTCATCCATAGCAAGTGCTTACTGTTGGTATATTGAGGGGTTGTGACAGGACTTGATCTCTGATGCCTGTGAATTCCATGTGGTAACCAACTGGGTAATAGTTTTAGTATAGCATGTGCAGATTGGAGAGGAGGGAGAGGCACTGGGCTTTCTCCATGGTGTAGGTCGAAGGCGTGTACCCCCGACCTCCTGCAGCTGCGAGTCTTTGTGGGAGCTGTCACCTGATAGGGGTCCTAGCATATTTGGGCGATTCCCTGGGTAGTGTTTGCTAGCCATCCACCTGCCCATCTTGCATTCCCTGATCTTGGAATAGAGGAGGATCCCGAACTGTTTTCTTTTCCCAGCAGACCATCCAGCTGAAATCAGAGTTGTTGCCCACAGCCAGAAGCTGTCTCTTAATAAACATGCCTGAACTTGAGGGCTCCTAACTACTGTGTGTGTACTGCGTTGCCAACTTCCTTTGATTTTTTTTTTCTGGCTTCCAGATTTCAGTGTACTGTTAGAAAACATGCACAATAAATATAAACTGTACAGTTAAACTGTACAAGAGGCTTTGGGTTTTTCACTACTGCAAGAGGAGTAAATGGCTCACTCCTAAAACTCATGCTGAAGGACCCAGTAAGGTGGAATTTCTGGGATGGCAGACAGGGAGAAATAACGATTTTGCTCCTTGACTTTGCTCAATCATGGCCTATTGGCAGCCTCCTCAGAGCCACTCCCCACTCTCATGCCCATCAGATTAGTTTACAGTAGCAAAGACGGCTGTCGCCCTAGTTTTAAACATAGAGATGAAGTTCAGGAAAACTACAGCCCCCATGCAGCAGTGCAGTTTCTTCTGTGTCAAATGCCAGTCTGGGGTTTGGCGGGATGCACCTGCCTGTGGGGCGATGGGCACTGTGGGGCTTGAGAGTTACATTCCTTCTGTGTGGTCCTCTCTGTGTCACATAGCTCACGGAAATACCCGGGCAGGGCAGGAGCAGACAGCTGTACTGGAGAGCTGCTCCTCCTGGGTTGAGTGTATTTTGGGAATCAGCGATATTACTGGGATGGAGGGTTGTGAATTAAGAAGCAAGAAAATTTGTCAAGGCTAGATAGATCAGGAGGGCGTGAGTAAAATGTTCCCTTTCCAGTCTGCTGTGGGATAGTACATTTGCAGAGCATCACAGTGGTTTTTATTTGGGTTAATTTGCCTTTGAAATCCATACCAGTGTTTTATGAGATAATTATGGAATGCCTTTTAAACTGCTACTATTGGGAAACAGAGCTAATACCTGTGTCTTATACATTGCCTCTCCAGTTGTTACTGAATGTAATTGTTAAGATCCAGGAGAGGGACATTATTTGAACCAAGTTATACCTAAATCTGTGTAATCTATGTTGTGGTTTTATAGCACTGTATTTCCTTGATTCTAAGGCAAGGCACACCAGCAATTTACCAATAGCTTTTAGGTAAAATAATTTACCACTACTAGATCAAATTCTATACATATGTTGATTCTAAGGTAATCCTAATTTCAGGAATATGAAAATAGCCAGGAAGTGGCAAGACTTGAAGAAGGGATTTGTGTGTCTTAAAACTGAGAAAGAATATTTACCATATTCCTGAGTGTGTGACAATGCCATGACTGACCTATCATCCTGAGAGTGCATGCATTGTGAGGACAGATTTCTTCAAGCCCTTCCCCCATGCCAGCCTACTTTTTTTTTTTTTTAGCTGAGCCATCCTTCCACCTGTTGGCAGCGCAGCGGCAGCTCAGCTCGGGCCGGGAATGGAACCGGCGACCCTGTTGTTCAGAGCTCACACTCTTGAGTGAGCTCTTAACCAACTGAGCCACTCAGCCAGCCCAAAGTGAAGTAGAGGATGTGGGCATCGATCCCGCTACCTCTCACATGCTGAGTGAGCATTCTACCATTTGAGCTAATCCCCCAGTTCAGCCTACTTTATTGGGTTATGTATCTAAGATGATTGGCTGGAATTAGGCGTGGTAGTTGGCTGCTGAACAGAGGAAAGATCTGATGTGGGAATCCAGCCCAAAGCCTTAATATGGTACCCTCCAGAAGCTAAGCCAACTAGCTGGCAGCAAATATCTTATGAACTGTAAGGTCTGACAGGTTCGCGAACTTGCCACCGTGCGCTTACATTGGCAGCACTGTACAAACAGCTCAGTAGGGTTTCATAACCTTGGTATATCAGTGTCTCATGGCTGTTTTCATGTCGACGTGTAGTGGTGTCTTGCTGAGTGGCGTTCATTATTGTTGTTGCGTGTTTTTGTGTGCCATCGTGAGAATGTCTGAGCTTGAATTAGAGCAATGAACAAACATTAAATTTCTTGTTAAACTTGGCAAGAGTAGAAATGAAATCAGGGACATGTTAGTCCAAGTGTATAGGGATAATGCCATGAAGAAAATGGCAGTGTACAAATGGATTAAACTTTTTCTGAGGGGAGACAGCGCGTCACTGATGAAGAGAGGTCAGGGTGGCCAGTAATGAGCAGAACTGACGAAAACATTGCAAAAATTCATCGAATTGTGCGTCAAAATCATCAGCTAACTGTGAGAAGCATAGCAGACCAAGTAAACATTGATAGAGAAACAGGAAAATCTTAACTGAAAATCTTGGCATGAGAAAGGTGTGTGCAAAAATGGTCCCGAAGGAGCTAACTGATGAACAAAAGCAAAGGAGAATCGCAGTTTGCCAAGACCTTTGGGAGAGGCAAGATGATGTTTTGGGCCGTGTTATCACTGGTGATGAAACATGGGTGTACCAATGCAACCCTGAAACAAAGCATCAAAGTGTACAATGGCAGTCAGCCAATTCTCCACCAACAAAAAAGTTCCATCAGTCCAAATCAAGAGTCAAAACGATGCTGCTAACCTTTTTAGATATCAGAGGGATTATTCATTTTGAATCTGTACCAACTGGACAAACAGTTAACCAAGTTTACTATTTGGAAGCACTGAAAAGGCTGCGTGAAAAAGTTAGATGACTGAACTTTTCACCAACAATTCATGGCTCTTGCATCATGACCATGCACCAGCTCACATGGCACTGTCTATGAGGGAGTTTTTAGCCAGGAAACAAATAATTGTATTGGAACACACTCCCTACTCACATGATCTGGCCCCCAATGACTTCTTTCTTTTCCCGAAGATAAAGGAAATATTGAAAGGAAGATATTTTGATGACATTCAGGACATCAGTGGTAATATGATGACAGCTCTGATGGCCATTCCAGAAAAAGAGTTCCAAAATTACCTTGAAGGGTGTACTAGGCACTGGCATCAGTGCATAGCTTCCCAAGGGGAGTACTTTGAAGGTGATTGTGGTAACATTCAGCAATGAGGTATGAGTTCACAAACTTAGTTGTCATACCCGAATTGTATAACCTGAATTTAGCCAAGTAATGTCTTTCAGAAGCTGAACAGAAAATATAGTTTTTCTCAACTAGAATGCATCTGCCCTGATGTGTTTACAGATTTTTAAAGATCCAAAGACATGGGTCCTCCCCCCTTAGGATGTTAGAAGTGGAGAGGACTTCAAATGGTATATAGTTCAATGTCCTCATTTCCAGATTTTGACATGAGACACCAAGAGTTAGGTGACTTGCCCGAGGTCACCCAACTAATATCACAAGTATGTGAAAATACTACAAAGTATGTACACCATGCAAGTAAACACTGATGGTTATTAGTTGCTGAGTCAGGCTTAGAACCCAGATTTCCAGACTAGAGCTATTCTACAATAACACGTTGCTGCATTCCCCATGTTTAATATTCCAGAGGGTTTTAATAAAAAATAATTTAGTAGTCTGTAATTAGCCCTATAGACAAGGGCTTGTTTTATTGTCTGAGATGTTGCAAAGCCTGGCAAAATTTAGTGTCACACTAATTAAATAGCCTTGCCACCTTAAAAATAATTTTGCCTCACACATTCCAACTTCAGGAAGGTTGTTCTTATTTAAGTTTGCGTCATCGAACATAAAGCAAATGTGAAGGTGGGTGTTTGAAGTCTTCTCAACTTCTTATCAGTGAATTTGCTGCATTCCAGAAAGCAAGGTGGAGAGGGCTGAAAGGGGGCCGAGAGGATTCTCTTCCAGCTCCCAGAATGTAGCCTTTTATAGTTCCTAGAAGCCATAGGGACCTCTAGTCCCTACCTTGAGAAAAAGTAAGGCAGTCTGGCCTCTAGAAGAAAACAGATCTGAGTTCAAACCGCAGTCCTACCACTTCCGGGCTGCATGACCTTGGGCGAGTCGTGGGACCTCCAAGCCTGGAATGACTGTTCTACAGGGTGGTTGTGAGGAATAAATGAAAGAAAGCATGTAGAGTGCCTGCTTAATAAGAGGTAGCAATCATTGTTTTATATTACTAAAGTATAAAATAAAAAATAATGCTTTCAAAATTTTATTGTGACTTAAATCCATCTTCAGTCTTCAATTCAGTAGCTCCCATCTCCTGGCAGGCCTCTCTGTGTGTTTGACATGCAGAGAGATTTGTCCTATGAAGAACCTGGCACTTACAGTGTTATTTCAACTGCCAAAAAAGGAGTATATGAAATACCCCTTTGTCTCCATATATTCAGCTGACCTGGTTATCTAAAAGACTGGCAGAGCAGGAGCAGTTGACGAGGAGAGCACAGACTCAGTGTGTTTGTGTGTGTTGTGGGGGCGGTTGGTCCTCCAGATGGGGAGGCCAGTCTGAGGAGTGATCTTAATTAGAAGTGGGAAAGCTGCTGAGCTCTTGCTTGTGAGTAAAGCTCACATGGCCTTGATTCACTTTCTCTACTATTAGATGTGTAGCTTTACTGGATGACTTTGCTCAGATCAGCTTCTGCATCCAGGAGATCTGAAGTGCCAGGGAAAGGAGCTAGCTATCCATCTTAGGAGGGAAACCTCCTCGCTAGTGAGCAGAGAGGTAAAGGGAGGTCATTTTGGATGGCAGCAATTCCAGATGGGCTCAAGGCAGAGACTACCAAGTAATTAATGAGCCAGGGCCATTCAGATCAGAGAACACAAATGAATTTAAACTCCTATAAATTTCATGAGGGAAGAAAATAACATCCCAGGAATAACATCCAAAGACTGAAAAAAAACCCCACAATAGTGTTCACCTTTGAGAAGTGGGGTTTGGTGGTAGAAGAGGAGACTCAAAAAGGAATTGTTACTTTATATGCTTTTAGATATGAATTTTCTAGAAACATGTATGCTTTTATAATTTAATGAAGGCCAGTAGAATTGGTAGTGGTTGTTTTTCAGTGAATATATTTTGGTACAAAAGAAGCAGTTGCCTTTACATGAAGCCTTTACGTGGGGCACATAGGGTTCCTTCCAGCAGACCAAGCCAATTTGCATCAAACCAGGCTTTTTAGTGCTGGCAGGACCTTCCAACACGGCCGCTCCCCTGGCAGCCCAGCATACTTCATTGACCTCCTACGTCAACACCTCTTCCCAGTCTTTTCATTTCCTTCTTGAGAATAGTCCCCTCTTTCTCTTGACCAGTTGAAATAATCATTACTATTTTAATCAGTTAATTTAATTTTCAACTATGGATGAAAATGGTATCCGACCATAGGAGCATATGGTCTTTATGAAGACTCCATGCCTCTTACGTAACATCAAGAGGGCTTGGAAGTTTAAAGGAGCCCCAGCTGAAAAGCTGACGCGCTCTGTATGGTGGCTGTGTTTTAGCTCCAGCCTGGCTGATAGAGCACACCTTTCATACAGAGATGTATTAAGTGCTTCTCTTAGGAATTACTGATAAACTATGACAACTTTATTAGGTATTATTAAGCTTCTAATTTTCTCATAAGTTGGTCAGTTGTGTTTCCTAGCCAGATGTCCTACTTATTATAGAAAGATGACACACCTATCATTTGGACACATGCGCCCTTACCCAGGAATTAGAATGGGTTATGCTGAGTAATTCACATTCCGTCATCCAATCTTCCCTTTGGCCCCAAGTACAAATTCATGTGACAGTTGGCCAAGGTTGGGGAGGCACCCTGGGATGGGTTCTCCTCTGTGTGGAATTGACTGGCCAATGCTCGCCTCGGCCCTAGAGCTTGTCTCACCAGCATCATGCCCTACCAACTTGGCTAAACTGGCCAGATGTGGTTTCCCAACTTCTTGGCATAACATCAGTGTTTTGAGCGCTGGACTTTTCATTTGCCTGAAATAAATGACTTGGCCTATCTAACGTGTTTTGACTCCATGTAAGATTGTTTTTTTCCTGAAACTATTTTCTATATATAGGAGATACATACCACTTTGTGTGATATGTTTAAAATAACTGAGCAAGAAGCATGGCTTCAAATCTGCTCAGGGATTTTGACAACATATATCAAAAGCCATGAAAGGACACATATCCATAAACCATAAATTGCTGTCCTAGCAATATTTAGAAAAATCAGAGGTGTATAGAAAAATACTCATACAAGGGTTTTTATTAATCCAACATTATTAATATTAAGCATTTAAAACAACCAAAAGCGTCAACAATTGGGGGTTGTTCAGGTTCATCTAGATAAAATACTGCACAGGCATTAAAACCCTATAGAAGAATATGTATTGGTATCATAAACTTTTGATACAATCAATGAAAAAGCAGGATGTAAAATAGTATGTTGAGAATTATACCATTTTTATACAAAAAAGTGTGAAAAGGTACTAGAAGAGCATATGCCAAACCATAATTATCTTTAAATAATGGAATTATAAATGAATGGGTTTTTTTCTTAGTGCTTTTAAGTGTTTTCCAAATTTTTGTGTTAAGCAACTATAACTGTTATTACAAAATTTTTAAACCAGTGATTTATAGATTCCATGTAGTAGCACAATCTCTAAGACAATCACAAGGTATTTAATTTTTTTATGATTACTTTGTTTCACTATTGCCATGATTAATTACAAACACTTCTCAAAGGTGTTTCTTTAGCTAGCTACTTCATTTCCTCCTGGAGAGAGAGAGCATGCCTGAAGTATTATTGTGTGGGCCTCTCACTTACAATCAGCCAAGAAACTCCAAGTTCATCCATCCAAACAAAGTCATCTATCTTGACTCAAATGAGATGTAAAAGAATACATGAAAAGAGAGCGTTTTAAGATAGTTTCCTTTGCCTCTTAACTTTTGCTGTTTAAATGAATCAAGTTTCAGTAAAAACCTGTTTACCACAAGGCTGCTTTGGGTGGGCTGTCTTTCCACGTCTTCAGATTTTCTGGATTCCCAGTTCCCCAGCATCTTGGGAGCCTTATTTGAGACTTTCTCTCATGTTTGGTGATTGTGTACCTATCTGAACGATCTGTTTGGAAGACTGTGCCCAGCCTGCTGCAGCCTCCTTCCCCCCTATTTTCCTGGGCGTATTCTGATCAGCCATCAGCTCAGAGGCCCTTTTTCTTCCATGGATGGAGAAGGTTGGGTGCCTGCCAGTGGCCTGATGAACAGAAGTCCTCTGCAGGAACAGACCGGGCAGCTCTCTCTTTGCTACACCAGGTCCCTGGAGCTGCTGGCTGTGAAGGGAGGGGCTGACCTGGCAGCTGTCCTCTCACCTCGTCTTTCCCATCCACACACAAATTGTACATTGCCTCAATGGCTCAGTCTGGTGGACTGATACCTGCCTTCTACCAGTGGGGGAGCCTGCCCAACTCTGAGCCCTGGGGATCTGGGACTTAGAATTGAGGGCCATATGGCCTGTCACACAGTTCAGCCTCTGCTGCGACAAATGTTTGCTAAGCAGGATGTGCCTCTTCTTCCAAATGGTTCTGACTACCAAAACACCTGTCCCAAGTGGGGTGGAGGCCTCCCCTGCCACCTGGGATGATTAGTGAACAAGCCTTTAGGTATGGCTGGCTGGAGACACGTGGAAAGAGTGATTGTCAGAGAAGCATTCATCTTCTCTCGAGGGCGTTGTTGTTGTCCTGGTCACCTTGTAATTTAAATGGTGTTTCCTGACTGGTAAGAAATGAAACCTTAGCTGCTCCGAGTCAGCAAGATCATAGCTGGACTAATGTGTGTTGTGCCATGGGAAAGGGGGCAGGCCTTGGACCACTGGATGAAATTAAATATCCCTTCCCATATGAGGAATGTTTCACTGAAGGCTTATCTCCGGTAGTGTGATATGTACTGTGTAGCCAGACTTTTCTGCAGCACCAGACTCTTGGCAGACCGCCGCACCTTCCCCCACCGCCTCCTTTCCCACAGATTATTGCCCCTTATCAGGGATTCTGATTTAGTCTCTGATTTGTTCTGATTTTAGATGGGTAGAGTTCACAGCTGAAAGCTCCCGGTTTGAGCATCCTATTAACACCTTTAAGTGACAGGGCCATTGCTAAGTGCGGAGATACGTTGTGCTGGCCCCAAAATAGCAAGGTGCAGTGTTTTGAGACTTGATAAGACTTGTATTCCCCGGAAAGTATAGTTTCCAGGTTTATAGGTTATTCATATAAATTTGCATATTGTCTTCACAAGGCCTATTCTAAGTATATTCTCAATAAGTACTCTATAAGTCCTTTCTGTTTTGTATTCTTAATCACTGTGGGATGTAAAAGAAATGAGATTCAACCCCTGTCCACAAAGAGATGGTAGTCTGGTTTGGAAGATAAGGTGGATATGTGGAATGATTAGTGTAT
Source organism: Hipposideros armiger (assembly GCF_001890085.2). Classification (NCBI taxonomy): domain Eukaryota; kingdom Metazoa; phylum Chordata; class Mammalia; order Chiroptera; family Hipposideridae; genus Hipposideros; species Hipposideros armiger. The sequence goes on along the minus strand of NW_017731350.1, from coordinate 2,422,967 downwards.
ATGACACCATCAGATGTCAGTAATATAATATAAATACATCTCTGCTGTTTTATGGTGTAAGACATGGTCTTTGCCCTTAAGAAACTCAACTCGCATCCTGGCGAGAAAGTCGGACACAAAATGACGTAAGTTACTACAACACGAGGGGATGGGAACGCCAGCCTCACTGGGAAGGGGTGCTTTGGTAACCTAGAAGGAAGAGTGGCCTTGAGCCTGTGAGGACTGGGAAGGCTGCACAAAGGGAGACACACTGGAGCTGAGTGGGCAGGATGCGACAGAGGACAGATGACGAAGCGAGTTCAAGCAAAAGAAGTGAAAGGAACAGTGTATTGTGTGTCATTAGTACGATAGTCTAAATTCAAAAAGACTTCTGAGAGGAAATAATTATTGTGAACTGGAGTGAGCAGAAAAGACTTCACAAAGGAAGCAGAGCCTGCGCTTGCCCTGAGGATGCGCAGCAGGCCATGAGCAGGCAGAGCACCAGGGAGGGCTTTCCATGAGGCAAGGCGCAGCATCCGCGAAGGAACAGCGGGATGTGTGTGTGACGAGGACTGCACGAAGGTCACCCTTACCAAATTGAGGGTGTGAGCTGGTTCTGAGTTTGGGACAACATGAGTGACATTAATCAGAAGTTAGGAAGTTGAAGAGACAGTTCGGAGATGAGTTTAGTTTTAGACATGAAGAACTAGAGGTGGCAGTTGGAGACATCCAAGTGGAGTGGTCACATAGAACCAGAAGCTGAGGGTGAGGTTGGGACGGAGCTGTAGATGTGGGAGTCAATAGCACAGGAGGAGTGGCTTCCCTGAAAGGGATTCCTCCAGAGGTCTTGGGTACAGTGGACAAAGACCAGAGCTCCAAGTAATAGCTTCAAGAATTACCCGTAATTTGGAAAAAAGTGAAGAAATGTGGGGGACTTAGGATGGTTTCAGCAGTAAGGGAAGAGAAGATGTTGAGAGCTTCAGTGCTACTGGTTTAACTAAAGGATTTATCCGGAAGGAAACCCTGATGATTGCTAAGGGTGTCAGTCCAGTAAAACACTGGAGGTGGAAGCCAGATTGCATAGGGTGAAGGGGGAAATCGGATAGAGAGAAAATAGAGGCAATGGATGGTCACCAGAGAGCAACAATAGGGAAGGGGAGAAAAGGAATAAACGGAAGAAGCAGTGGGACCCAATTTTTTCTTATAAACAATTCTTTTGTTATCAGCAAACATATACAAAATTGTAATAAGCATATATCTTTTGTTTATATGTATTTTTGTGTACTAAAATGTGCCTCATCTTCCGATTTCCCATGTCACTCAACTATCCCATTCTTTCTGTGGTATCCCATCATACCGATACCAAAGTGTGCTTACCCATCAATCTAGTATTGGGCAATTGGGGTATTTCCAACACTTTGCAAGTGTAAGTATTTCTGCTGTGAACATCACTGTACAAGTTGCTTTTCTTCTCTTGTGTGTTATTTCTTCAGGATATATCCCATGAAGTAGAATTACAGAGGCAAAGGGTACAAATAATGTTGTTTTCTATTGAGATGTAATTGACATATAACATTAATTATATTGGTTTCAAGTGTACAACATAATGATTCAATATTTGAATTTACTGTGAAATGATCCTCACCATAAGTCTAGTTAACATCCATCACACATAGTTACCAATTTTTCTTTCTTGTGATGAAAACTTTTAAGATTTACTTTCTTAGCAACTTTCAAGTATACAATACAGTATTGTTAACTATAGTCACCGTGCTATACATTACATTCCCAGGACTTATTTGTCTTATAACTGGAAGTTTGTACATTTTTTTCACCTTCACCAATTTCACCTACCCCCGCCCCCACCTCAGGCAACCACCAGTCTGTTCTCTGTGTCTCTGAGTATGGTTTCTTGTTTTTGTTTTTGTTTTTTTGTTTTAGAGTCCATATATAAGTGAGGTCATAATGGTATTTATCCTACTCTGATTTATTTCACTTAGTGTAATACCCTCAAGATCTATCCATGTTGTCACATATGGCAAGATTTCCTTATTTTTATGGCTGAATAATATATGTAATACACACATACACACCACGTTTTCTTTATCCATCAATATACACTTAGGTTGCTTCCATGTTGGTTTTAATAGGATTATTATATATCATTCTCCATGGTGATCCAACCAACTTAAATTAGAGTTAAGAGTTTGGTGTCGACTTAGAATGATTTCTGATAATAAAGAGATCTAAGCGTGTTTGATGGCAGAAGGGCAAAGGTTTTTTGAGGAAAATAATCCAGGTGCAAGAGAGAAAGGGAGCAAATAGAATGATTTAGAGGACACCAGGGAAGAGGTAGTTTTGCCGGGGAGGAAAGGGGTCCCTTCCTCTGAGACTGGTGGGAGGAGGGGGGACGGCTGTTTCTACCCCTGACTTGTAGGGTGAAGTCCAAGGGAGATGACTGGAGTTCCTGCTAAGAAAAGAGCTTTCCCACTCGCTGAAGCGGGGGGGGGGTGAGATCTTGAAGGCCTGAATTGCCCACTGTGAGAAATGAGCCTGGGCGTGCGCGAGATGAATGAGAGGCTTGTTACACAGAGGCGAGGGCGGAGTTAGGCCCATGAGTTCAGAATGGGCTGCATCTCTGAAGTCCCCTCGCCTGGAGAAGCAGCAGTGACCGAGCATCAGGACGCTGGTGTTGCTCAGCATGCTTGGGGCAAGGTTTCTGGGAAGGCAGAATTTAAGATGGCAGTGAAGCAGCTGGCGCTGGGGTCAGAGGTGAAGGGAGGCGCTATAGACCTGACAGGCGGCTGTTGTCAGCAGACTGAGGGGGCAGCGTAATTACAGGCTCCAGTGAGAACAGAAAGCAGGTTTGGAAAATGAGGGATGCACAGTAAGCAGGTTATTGACAGAGGAAGATTTTAATTTTAAAATTTGGAAGAGGCTGTTCTTTTCATTATTTACCTTTGAGTAATATTTGGATTTTTTTTTTACATGGGCATGTATTACCAGTAAGTTTTTTTACACTATAATTTAAACATAATTAAAATCTCGGGAGTAGAGCTGTGCCTCCAGGGTGTGGCTAGGTTACTCTGAGCTTGATGAAGGAGAAGCAAAGATGAAGGAAGACCACAGAGTCTGGCTGGATAAGGTGTTAGAACTGTGAGGTGTCTCTGCTTATCAGCCAATAGCTCCAGTGTCGCCGCTTGTCACGATGGACTGGCTCCCAGCCACTAGCCCTTATCCGCCCACACACCAGTAGTGTCTAAAACCTCAGGAAGCTGACCTTCTCTAGGCTTGACAGTCACATTTCCAATGTGCTATTGTGTGGGTCTGGCTGTTTCCAACTCTCTGCCCAGGTGGCCTGCTGAGCCATGCCTCTCTGGCCTCTGGGAGTCAAGGTTCTTCCTCTAGGCAGATATAACTCCTTGCCAGGAATGCAGTTTTGTGAGTGGAGTGTGGGTTCCATTTCAGCCTCACTCCTCCCTTCCCTGGGGTGCTTTGTGCAGTGTACTAACTGAGCTACTGTATATAGCAGCCCTATTTCTTTCATGTCTATTTTGAAACTTGGCCTACGGCCCATGCCTCCTCTGACCCCTGTCCTTCTCATGTCGTCCTAGACCATCCACTTTGACCCTGATCCTGACTGACACCCTTGGTTGTGGCCTATATTTCACTTACAGGATTCACATTACCTTCATGCACAACTGAAGCCATTTACACAGCTAACCATGCACAACAGTCCCAGGGGCTGATAGCAGGGAACTGAGCAAGGTGGAAACACGTGGAAAGTCCGGTGCGGCATCAACATGGGGAGATGGAATGGCAGGGTCAGTGTTCTGCATTCTTCCCAGGCCCTTCGCTGAGTCTGAACCTTGCCCGGATATTTTGTAAATTCCTTTTCATTAAAACCAGGACTAAGCAGGAGTATGGCTTCCTGCCAGTCCCTGCCGGGAAGGAACAAACAGCTTGCAGTGCAGGCCTCCAGCCAGGTGGGGTAGTAGCTAAGGTGCATTGTTTTGCATGAAGAATTAATGGGCTTTTTGTAAACACAGCCTCCTGCGTTGTTCTCTTCACTTTTCTCCTAGTCAACATTGGTGAGAATAATTGGCCTTTGGCCCATAATTAGTAAAATGAAGAGGAAGACTATAACTGACAGGCTGCAGTACACTAAAGAACCTTGAACTTGGAGTTCAGAGACCTGTGCTTAGAGTTATGTGACCTTGAACAAATCACATCTCTCCTTAGTCCCTAGTTTCCTTTTCTGTAAGATGAGGAATCTTTGCATGTGCTGGAACATTCTTTCCTGGCCTTTACGGCTAACTCCCCTTAACCTCATATGTCTTGGCCTAAACATCCTTCCCTCAGGGAAGTGTGCTGTGACCTCTACCCCAGCTCTGCTTCAGGTTGGGGCCCCTGTGACTAGGTTTTTATATTGTGTACCACAACCATGAGGTGGTTGTGACATCGATTTATTGGGTCGTAACCAGCATTTTATTAAATGAATAGACCAGAAAATATCAGAGTACATTGCTCATAGTAAGAGTAAGAATTGTTTAATGAAACTTTTGTTTTATTATGTGGCTGTATGTGTGTGCTTGTATACATATTAGATTCTAATGTAAAATGTATCTTTTACTAAAAGGTTGAAAGCCATTACTTTCAAAACACTCCAGTCCTGTATTTTTCCTCTATAGTACTTAATGTAACTTATATACTTATTTGTATGATTATTTTATTACTGATTATCCATTTCACTAGATAACAAGCTCCATGAGTCAAGGACCAAAACTGACTTTTACTCATCCTCATAAGACCTAGAGATAGTTGAGGCTCAACAAATAATTGCTGGATGAGTGGCTTTCTGAGGGATATTTTGTTGCTGTCATCCTTGGTCTATGCAGTATTTCCTAGGAGTGAGTAGACAACGCTGCAATAATAAACTAAAATGCTCACATTCATTCTGAGTGGACAAGAGTACCGAAGAGAGTAGTCCTTTGCCTTCTCAGTCTCCAGGTGGGGAGTGGCACTGGAAACCAGGAAGGCCCAAACCAGCTCCCCTCAGAGGAAACGGGAGGAAGAGGATACCACCAGCCCTACCCCATTCAATAGGTGGAGTTAACTTTCCAGTAAGACAGAGACAGGATATTCAGAGACCGACTCCACCACAGAGTCTGTGCTTATGTAAAGAGACAGTCGACTTGTCTAGTGTAACCTAGTGGGAGTGGGTGACTAGACCCTGACCCAGGAACCCACTGCGCTCCATGGGTAGACTCCTCTTTTCCCTGAAGCACCACCACCCTGCGTGCCAGCACTTCCGGAGAACTGGTATGCTTCTTGAGGTTTCTTTCTGAGTCGAGCCAGTCTGACAGCCGGTGGAATGAGTACCCTGTGCCTTCCCAGGTATAACAAGCCTCTGATTGTAGCCCAGAGAACTTCCCAAGGCCTGGAAGGCTCCATTAGCAAGACCCAGCCAGGCACTGCTCTGGCCCAGAGCTGTTCCCGGATATACTAAAGGGCATAACTGGAGAGGACTTGTGCCTCTGAGGCCTTCCGGAGAACACTGGGAACCCACTGATAACACAGGCATTGTCAAGAGTATTTAAGAAGATCCAATTTGCCCCTTTATCTTTAAAGTTCATCATTTGAACTCAGTTGGTTTGCCAGCATCTGGCTGCTATTCTGTGGAAATTATGTTGCTTGCTGCCTGAAGCAGATGACCTTTTTGCGAGGGCAGAGGGAATAACTGGTTGTTTTAGAGCTCCCAGAACTGTGAGCTGAAATATCTTAATTTATGCCTTGCTTTCAGCTTGATTTTTCTGGAACTGACAGCCCCTCCTAACAGCCTCTCCAAAGAGGCTGCCTGTCAGCTTCGTTATGAAGCTTTCCCAGGCACCTGAGCTGCAGCTGGGCTGTCGCAGGCAGGAGGCCAGCTGAGAGACACAGCTCAGGGGCTTCTGCCCACAGGTAGTCCCTGAGCAGCAGCTGCCTCGCCCCTCTGGCCCCTTCTCCGTGGTGGGGTTTTGGGGTTCCCTCGCATGGCTGCCACTTCTTCAGTTATTCCACTGAAAAACACTCCTAAGAATTTTTGGTTCACTTGTCTCACTCACACCCTAATAATCTATGCATCTTAATTTGAATCCATGCAATTGCTTTCCCATGAATTTTTTTTAATTATTCTTAAAAATCACTATTTTTATTCTTAAAAATCACTAAGAAAATACCTTGTTTGTATTTTCAGAGAAACTTTGAAGAGCAATGTGTGTTTAACTAATGCCTCTAGTGTATAGTAGTCATAAAAAAAAAACCTTTTTGGGAGGGATAACAAATGTAAGTCAAAATTGCCTTTAAAAGTTAAAACATTACAGAAATGCAGAAAGTAGAAGCCATCCATAACTTTGTCCCCCAAAGAGAATCACTGCCACTATTTTGTTGAATGTTCCAACTTTTTTCCCACACACGCACTAATATATTGTTTCTTTTAAAAAACATGGGATCTTACTATTTTTCACTTATATAAAAACTGGAAAAGATAGAAGAGAATAAATGAGAATATTAAAACCACCTGTAATGCTACCATTCAGACAGCAGTGGCGTCAAGGCGCAACCAGGTGGGTTTCAGTGCTGCCCCCCAACCCAAAGCCGTCCAAGGAAACATACAGTCCAAATGTAAGTGCGTGCCAGAGCTGCCAGCGCATCTCCCGCTTCCCACCAGCTCACCAGCCCTAAGCCCCTCCATACAGAAAACCTGTTGCCACCATTGCTGTTTACTACTGTGACTCTATTACTGCCTTTTCTTCCAGTTTTTAGCTAAATTAGAATCATACCCATTTAGACTTTTCCCAGTAGTCATGTTCAAATCCCAGTGAAAGATACATGTGGAAAGCATTTCCCATTGCCCAGGTAACATTGTATTTGGTTTTGATTTTGGCCCCAGCAGCACTATGTCCAAGAGACTGAAATAACATGTGAGGGAACTTTGTTTTGAACTCATCCCTGGGAGATGCTTTCACTGTGCTGGTGGAGAAGCTAAAACATGGGAGCAATGACTTGTTCAAGAACAGAATAAAACTCTGCCTTAGCTAGACTGATCTCTAGGTGTCTAAGTGCACAAGATCACTAGCTGAACTGCCTGCGTTTAGTGAAACATTTGGAAAAGAGTAGAAGGGACATGTCCAGATACTGAATTTTTCCTTCTCTAGCCTGGGTGCTGCCCAGTACCGTTTAGATAGATGTGCTTCAGCCCAGTGGGAGGTTGTTAAGATATGTGCTGTTGAAACTCTTTTCCCCACTTTCGGGAAGGATGTTGGCCCTTAAAGTCAAACAGAATCCCACCTGGACCATCCTCCCAGTTCATGAGATGTTTGACAGTATTCTAGTTCTAGTTCTCTTCTGTATATCTCCTTTCTCTATGTGCAAACACAAACACTTACCCAGGGAGAGTTCTGACAGTGTAGACCTGAGTGGGTGAAACTGTTCTCATAGAAGAACATGGCAGCAGCAGACTCAGGCCACTCCACCACCTCAGGTCTGGCTGAGACCATTGCCAATGCCACAGGGCAGTCGACATAATACAGAGTGACCTCCATGAAACAGAGAGATCAGAGGGGCTCTTCAACTTAGAGAGTGCAAGGGAGAGGAGATGTGATCATGCTGTACATTAATTTCCTGTTGCTGCTATAACAAATCACCATGAATTTAGTGGTTTAGGACAACACAAATCTATTATCTTACAGTTCTAGAGATCAGAAGTCTAAACTCCATGTCAGTGGGGATAGTAGGCTAAGTGGTAGCTCCCCAAACGTCCTAATTGCCAGACCTGTGAATATTACTTTCTATGACAAAATGAGTGATTAAAAATCTTAAAATGAAGAGCTTATCCCAGATTATCTGGGTGGGCCCTGAGTCCAATCACATGCATACTTTCTAGGAGGGCAGCAGAGGGAGTTCTGAGAGACGAGAGGAAGAGGCAGGGTGACCACAGAGACAGAGAATGGAGTGATGTGGTCACAAGCCACGGAATGCCTTGAGCCACGAGAAACTAGAAAAGGCAATGAACAGATCCCCCCTAGAACCTTCAGAGGGCGTGCAGCCCTGCTGACACCTAGATTTTGGACTTCTGGCCTCCAGAACAGTGAGAAAATACATTTCTGTTGTGTTAAACCACCCAATTTGTGGTGATTTGTTGCAGCAGCCACAAGAAGCTAATACAGTGAGCTAAAATCAAGATGTCAGCAAGGCTGTTTGTCCTGGAGGACCTAGGAGGAAATCTGCTTCCTTTGCCTTTTACAGCTTCTGGAGGCTGCCTGCATGCCTTGGCTGGTGGCCCTTGGCTGGTGGCCCTCCGACCTCTGCTGCCATCATCCCACTTTCTCTCTGACCCTCCTGCTTCCCTCTTATAAGGACCATTGTTTACATTAGGCCCACCTGAATAATCCAGGGTAATCTTCCCATCACAAAATCCTTTATTTAGTTACATCTGCAAAGCCTCTTTTACCATTTAAGGTGACATATTCAGAGGTTCCAGGGATTAGGACATGGGCATCTTTGGGGGCCTACCACAATCTGTATCATCCTAATGAGTGTAGATAGGAATGGTGGACCTGTTCACATCCCCAAGCATCAAATTAGATGCTACTCCTTGAAATAAGAAAGGCTGTAACCACAGGAAACACTTCTTTATGCAGAGATAGTAAACATGAAGTGAGTTACCCTCACAGGTTACTCTAGGCAGAAAGTATAGAAGGGCCAAGGTCAGCTGTGCTTAAAAGATGGGGGTGTGAATGTGAGCTAGACCAGGCAAAGTTCGCCCTTTAAGTTTTTGAGATGATGATGGTGTGTGTCTGCGCGGGGTAGGGGGTCCTATACAGCACTCACCTTCGGTGCTTGTCAGGCAGACTAAGCTGAATGGGTCTGGAAGGGCCTTTCATGTAGCCATCAGCCATAAAGCTGGTGCCTGTGGAGACACAGTCCCCTGGGATGAGCCAAAGGCTGTCACAAGAAGTATTCCTGGTACTAGGATTTGAGGTAATGGGACAAGTTCATTGTACTGAGAGAGCTACAGGGCATGTGGGAGATGTTACGGCTCCTTTCGTAAGAGATGGAAGTCGTTCATGGGTTTGTGGTCAGGAGGGACAGTAAGATGCTGAAAAGCCACCATTTGGAACCTATTTCCATCTGGAGGTACTAATTCAGGAGGGAGCGTCCCAGTAAATAGTTGCTCTTGAAGGCGGATGTAATTACTTGAGGCAGCTCGAATCGACACCGAGACCATCAAAAGCAGAGTTCCCATTCTGCTCCTGCTTGTCTCTCTAGCTCTGGGAAATAATAACTTCTTCCTCAGAAGTAAATAAAACTTCCCATTTGGAGAGGATGGGAACGCATTCATTATTAATGTTTATTTTCACATTTACAGATAAAAGGCAAGCTGACTTCAAAGAAGGAGAGTTGGGACTGGGGAAGAGAATTCTCAACATTAAAATTATCTGCTAGAAAACACTCATGCCTATTTTGGAAAAGTTTTTGATGGTTGCATATAAAGTTGGAGAATTTTAAAAAGAGATTTGACAACCAATAAAGGGATCAGAGAAGAGCCCATTAGGATAGACTTGTCTGTGTTCCGAACCACGCAAACTCATTTCGAGGACAAGGCGTTAGACAAAGGTGTCCTGCACGCTTATGAAACACGAGACATTATGGGGAATGCCTCAGAACCTTGCCAAATAATGAGTGGCTTGATTCTGCTTCAGCTCCTCTTTTCACAACACCAAGGTCTGAAACTCCAATTAACGAATTTCTCTTTAAAACCAATCAGCTTGTTGGATACTTGCTCTAGTTTAGAGCATAAAACTCAAGGTAGGGGACAAAAAAAGAACCCATCATTTTGGGGCCACCTCTTTGTTGACAACAGTACTCCCACATCCTAGGCAGGCAGGCCTGCTGGAGGCCAGGTTCCAACAACCAGGGCCATGGTTACGTGGTGTGTCCCTGGGCCCACTGGTCTGAGCAGCCACGGTGATGTAGCACCACTGTCTTTCACGGGATCGGCATCCAGACTTGGTGAAAGGGGAGGCTCCTCCTTGACAAGTTTTAATGCAAGGACATTCCAGTGTCTCAGCAGCCTGTGCTGTGTGAGGTAATATCTGCCCTAGTCTCTAGCTTTTTTTTTTAATTTGCATATATGATTGTCATTTAGCTGCTTTTGAAATGGTGGCAGAAGAAACCAATTAAGTGATCATGAATAGCTGTGACCCTTCACGGAAATTTTTTTCAGCATCCATATGAGAAGTCAGCATATTTATTTATATTTGTTCTCCAAGTTGCTTTACTCTATCACAACATTCTGGAATCCAACCAGAAGGAAAACTGAAACTTTTGGAGATGAGGGAAAAGTGCAATATGAGAAACCATGCTTCCCCGTGACTCTGCTTCGTGCTGGTTGGGCCACTGACGGGAACAGGTAAATGGGAACATTTTGTATGTCACCTCTAGCACGGTGATCTCAAGTGTGGTCCTGGGACTGACTCACCAGGAAAGTCTGCAAAACATGCAGACTCCTGAGCTCCACCCAGATCTGTCCCTCTCTGGGGATGGGCTCTGGGATCTGCAATAGTAATAGACCAGTCAGGTGATTCTTGGGCACCCTAAATTCTGAGAACCTCTGCTCTAGAAGTGTCCCTTCTTGAGGTACATAGGATCAATCTTGGCATGAAGGGCTTTGTCCAAAGCCAAATGGGATCCTTGCCACTCCTGACCAGAAAAACGACCCAGCTCCTCTGTGTACCCACTGGACCTAGGAGAGAGTTATACGCTAGCTGAGCACCACTGTATGCTGTGAAGTCCCAGGTTTATCATTAATTCTCACTGTCTGTCAGGCAGACAGCTTCACGTCAACATTTTCATAAACGGCTATGCAATTACAGCACCCATGTCTCCCAAAACTGACAGAAGCGACGCCTTGAGGTGTAACTGTCTTTGCCACTTTCATTCTTTGATGGCATTCTGAAGTTTTTCTTGACACCCTTAGAAGAACAGTCTCTGGAGAATTCCTGATGGCTGTTTTGCAGAACATGAAACACCTACTAAGCTCCAGCGCCCTGGGCAGCCCCTTTTTGGTATGGTCAAGGAGAGAAATGACTTGTTCACTGGGCACTATGCAGGCTCCTTTCCAGACACTGCTTTGATTAATGAGAAAAGCGATACAGGGTTCGTGTGATTCAGGGGCAAGGACAGCAGTATCATGAACAGAACAAAAGGCAGGCTTGAATTCTGTCCTCAGCTTCAGTGTTGTCTGACCATGATAGGAAAGTGAGCTCTCTGGTGCCTCTGTCCTTCTATAAAACGAGGTTATTACCTGCCCATATTGCCCAATCATGAGGTCAGTTTTGAGAATACTTTGAACTTCTCAGATGAAAGGTGATATAAAACTACAAAGTAAAGAGTTTGAAGAGGATGCTGGAAGACTAAGTATAAGATGGTTAAGTGAGCAAAAGGTAAGGATGTCAGGATTTTCTACTCTGGTCCGTGGGGACTTACTGGGCCTCCCTTTGCCTCACTTGTGTTATGAGGGGTGGTGTGACTACGCACTATCATTGAATGAGAGGCAGCCTAGTGTAGTGGTTAACAGCAAAGATTTTGGGGCCACCAACCTACTAAATCAGAATCTCAAGGTAGGGGATGGAGCAGCTGCGGTTATAAGAAATCCCCAAGGTGATTGTGATGTACCTCAAAGTTTGAGGAATAAGCATGTTCTCGCCGGACTACTGATGGTCCCCAAAGAGGCTGTGTGTTTGTTCACCTCTCTTACATGCTCGAGCTCTCTTCAGCCCCTAACCCATTTTCTCCCTCCCAGCCCCTGCCCCATGCGTGCATCACGGGCATATCTCTTGGCTCTACTTACTACTGAATGACTCCAACTCTTTCTTCAAGGCCCAGATCACCTTTTGCCCAAAACATCCCCTAGCCTTTTTAGAAAAATTAAGTATTCCTGGATACAAAAGTATATGCAACTATCAAGGAGAATGAGGTGAATATACCTTGTATAGAAAAGGAACCATGATATTTTTAGAGGGAAAAAAAGTCACAGAATATTCACATTTGTATTCTATTGTTCTTCAAACAATGGAACAAATATGTGTATATAGTTTGAATATGTATATTAAGAGGTCTGAAAAATACATATACCTGATACCAGAAAAGTTTGCTTTTTTATTTTATACACATCTGTATTATTCAAATTTGAATACCACTTATGTAATTTTTCAAATTCAATAACAAAGTAATTACCAGAGAGTAATTGCTCAAATAATTACCACAAAGAATTGATTGATGTTATGGCCCTTGTATATGATGTTATGTTTGCATATCTGTCTCCACAACTCAGCTGTGAGCTCCTTGATGGTGGGAGTCTTGTCCTATACATCTATCATCAGGGCCCAGCACTGTCCCTGACACTCAGTGGGTGCACAGTGCATACTTACTTAATTTAAGAGACATAAAACAGTTTGGGGAGGCTTGATTGATCAACCCCAGGGACAGTCAGGTCTGCTGCTGAGTTACAGCCTATCCATCAGTTGGCATTTCATCCTAGTAGGACAGTAGCAGAAAGGAAGTGATAGTGGTGGTTTCACCAATACTGCCTATAGCATTGATCACAAAATAAAGAGCTTAATGGTGGTGGTAGGGAGAAGAGGACTTTGGGGTGCCAATTGACTACCACTGGTCTGTGGGTCACTGCCACTCACTTTATTAAAAGCCACTACTCCATAGTTATGATTCCTGACTGCCTGTTCCAAAGTAACCCCTACTCTTTTTAAAAACAGGAAAAAACTCCCCATTCACTCTGTAGAGCCCTACAGAAATAAAAAATGGGTTCATTTTCACAGTTTCCTTAGTATTGCCTTTCTCTCTGTCCCTCCAGAACCCTGCCATCATGAGATTGCCTAAATAAATGATATCTCTGGAAGGCCCTGGCAACTCCTAGGCGTCCCCTCCCAGTCTTACATTTCTAGATAAGACTCTCAAACTCTTAATCAGGCCAGATGTAAACAGGTAACAACTGTCTCTGTTCCTTCTGTTCCAGGATACTTAATGGCATCCCTCCTCTCCCTCCCTGATTGAAATAACTCACTGTTGTAAATCATGCTGGACTTTTCACCTTGACCTCCTTAGGCCACCCACGTGAGAACTGATCCCTGTCCTTCACCACCACCACCACCACCTCACACACATCCTTCCCGTGTGCCAACTACCTGTGAGAAACAGATATGTATAATTATTTAAGCTCATGATTTTGGGAAATCAGAAACTGTTATTACTCCTGTAACTAAGGGAGAAGAATAAATGAGATATGTTCATATTTGTTATATTTACATCTAAAAGCTATCGCAATATTTTTTGTCAAAAATGTGACTTTTAAAGTCATATTTTAGAGGAAACCCGATAACTCATTCTCACTGGATAATGTTCTCAGATAACTTTCTTTTAAAATACTGACCTATTCTAGGAGTTGGGGATAGATTCTTTGAGGGGAAACGAAGATAGGTCACTCAACAAACATTAAGCACCTGCTTTGGGTCATGCTTTGGAATTAAAAATACAAATATGAGACACTACCTCTGTCCCTAAATTCATGTTATAGCTTTAATACATGCTGCTGTAATTTGGCACATGTGGGTGTGACTAACTCATGTTATAGTTTTAATACACCCTGCTGTAATTCGGTACAAGTGGGTATAACTCCCTGCCCAGTGAGATGGCCCAATTGAGGACCAGTTGCCCTCTGCCCCTTTTTCAGCCTTGCTAACGCTAATGTTGGCTGGATTTAGGAAATAAGGCAGTTCTGGTTTTTTATCTTACTACCATAGGCCCTCACTGGTTGGGCCTGAAAGGTCATGTCTTTCAGGAAAGCCAGAACTGTAATGGAAAGCTTGAGAACCATGCTCTCCTAAGTAGGGGTGAGCTTCTCCCACAAGACAGAGGCTTATTGAGAACATTGGCTTAAAGGAACGCTTCCAGGATACCCCAGGATTTGGCTGAAGCCCTAATCTTTGCGGGTGGGAGCTGTCCAACATTTCAGCATACTTTTGCATCTGCCCACTTTGAAAGAAATGTAATGACAATCTGGCTGTTTTATTGTGTGCCGTGTTCTTAGGGAATTGACACAGTTCAGGATCTAGCCCCTTATGTCTTTAGATTTGATACTTTTATGATCAATCTCCTTAAGGTCACTGAGCCCTGAGAAAACCGACTTACATTTATTTGCTCAAGGCACATTTGTACGAGAAAGTAAATTTAATATAGCAAGGAATATACTTCTTGTCTATATTGTGGTACCTTGAAAATCAGAAAGGTAACCAGAGCTTGCTTTGTGAGCATGAAATCAGAGCAAATAAGTTGGAAGACGTTAAGAAATGATATATCATCCACACTATGGTCAAGCTTGATTAATTCTCCCCTCTCAGAACAACCATGGTCCAAGTGATCAGAATACCAATGTCAACTAAACAGAATGCCGTTCCATTGGACAACCTTAAAATTCCACTAACATAGTTTTACTTTCCAGCCATCCTTTTTTCTATATTCCATAATAACCACCCCCTCTGTTTATAATTGCTTTTACAACCAGATTCTACATCATGACATGTTGCAATTTTCCCAAGTTTGTACCTTATTTTGCATTGACAGAGGTGCTGCCTTTTGACGTCTAGAAAGACATATTGGTCTTTTTTACAGTATCTCCAAGTCACACTATTCCTCCTGATAGGTAATCCGGTCTATAACATATAAAAACATGTTCTCAGGAATCAGCAGACATTTTCTATAAGGACTTATGGGTAGTAAATATTTCATGCTTTGAAAGCCATACAATCTCAATCAAAACTACTCAGCCCTGCTGTTGTTATATGAAAGCAGCCATAGATAGTAGGTAAATGAGCAAGCATGGCTATGTTCCAAAAAGAAACTTTATTTTAAAAAAAAAAAACAGAAAAAAAAAAGGTTTTAGCTCATAATTGCCGACCCCAGCTTATTACTCATAAGCTGTTTCTTGTTCTTCCCTGATTTTGCTCTTTTATCATAAATATTATGTTTCAGTCTTCAAAAGTGGTTTTCACTCTCCCCTAAAAGGAGCAGGAACCCTTAGAGAAATGGCTTGTTCCAAGACTGAGGCAGGAAAAGTATAAGTTGAGCCTGAAACATCTTACTGCACCAGAAAGTAAGGAACTTTTCCAAGAACGTTGGGGATGTGTCACAAAGGCACAGCAGCCAGCTGGGAGGGGGCTCCCAATGGCCAACGCTGGGACAACTTCAGCATCAAAATAAATCACAGTAATGTATTATAACCCATTGAATAAAATAATCTGAGTTTATATTGATATAAAGAGATAAACGAAAACATAAATAGGGGAGGAAGGGAACGCTCTTCCTTAAAGATGGGGTTAAGAGAAAATGTGGGTCTCAGACAGGTTGGAAGGCAAATCAGAATGACTTGGAGAGCTTTTCCCCATAACTGAGCTCTTTCTACAGAGGGGTGTGTGTGTGTCTGGGTGTGTGTGGGGGGGGGCGCAGGGGGGGAAGCTCCCCAGGAGACACTGCTGGGCTGGGAAGCAAGTATTTCAGTTTCCTGACCTCCACAGAGAAGGAAAGGTGTTGGGAATGGGTGCTGAGTCAGTCAGCCAACAGTGCCACAGAGCCATTACTTATTCTTCAAAAGTATCGCTCTCTTAAACAGCTGTATAGTTTAGATGTACCATGGTTTATTTAACAGTTCATTATAGTTGATCATTTCACTTGTTTCCAGTTTTTTATTATTATAAATACACTTACATCTGAAGTTTTATACATACCCATAATTATAGCTTTAGTATAAAATTCCTAGAAGTAGAATTAGGTCAAAGACTACATAAAACATAAAGGCTTGTAATATCAGTTTGTAAAGCAAATCACCCTCCAAAATGATTGTGCTAAATTATGTTCTCACAACCATGTTTTGTTTGTTGATTTGTTTGCTTTCACCAACCATGTTTAAAAGAGTATATTTCCCTGTACCCTCAGTAACATGTTTTTGTTTGTTTATTATTAAGCTATTATCCTATGACCATTACATGGATTTAACTTTGTACTAGCCTTCACCAGACTATGAAGTGCCCAGTGACCTCTGGGGACCCAGAGCAGGGACCCTGAGAACCTCAGACAGTCCCTGCCCTTCTCCATTGCTGCCTGGATGCAGGACTGCAGGGTCTTGTGCTCCCAGGAGGCTGGTGTGGGTCGCCATCCTGACAGGCATTGCAAAGGACTCGTGATGTTTCTGTGACGAGTCCTTCACTCACCTATCCTTATTCTGAAAGTCCTTTCTGCCACTGTGGAGTCATCTGTCCCATCTTAGCCCTAATTCAAGGCCATCCTGTCTTGTCTGGGATTGAGGTGCATCTGGGATCTGGCCTCTGTTGAAACAGCCCTCCCTACTAGTAACAGTTCACTCTTACCTGTTGTACTTCAGGTAAGGTAGCTTGTAGGCCTACTTCATAATCTGCAATAAAGAGAAGGCAAGAAGAGAATATCGGTAGATTCTAGGGTGTATTTAAATCATGTTCAGCTAATTTTGTGACATGCAGCAATTTCCTGGGGAGTTGGTCAAAGGAGTGAATTATCTCTACACATCACTTTGAAAGAGTTATTATCTAGTCAGCAGTTAGCCACTTTGCAAAATCCTCATCAAATGAGAAGCATCCTTGAATGAGAGGAGTCCTCTGGTCAGATTATCTCTATGCACATAGTAGGTGCTTAAATATTCCTATGTGTAGGCACATGTACATGTGTGAACAAATGAGGGAATGATGAATCCAAACAAGACTTGTGCTCAGTGCAGGAACATAGGCCAAATCCCAGGACCTCACCACCACCCCTCTAAAATCAGAAAAAGAAAGTTCCAGAATTCTGATTCCAGGAGGGAAATGATAAGGATTCTATTTCAGTGGTCCCTTCAGGACTTTACCCTGACCTCCAGAGAGGTGACAGGCAAAGTGTGAGAAGCTACTGTCAACTATTATTTCTATGAGGGAAAAGAAAGAAAGAGAAACTAAAATTTATATACATGCGAGATCTGGAAAAACCTTTGGTGGTGTAATGAGAAAAAAAAAAAGCAACCCTGATTTCCCCTTGAGTGGCTAGGGTTTTGGTTCTTAAATCAAGATCCAATTTTTCTCCTGCTTGAATTATCTAACAATGTCTTTTTTCTAGAGCAGAAACCAACATGCCAAAATGATATCATTGAGAACATGACATCTAAAAGTAGGGTAGCAGGATTCAAAGTATTACTGCAATGAATAGAAGTATGTGGGGAGAATGTAGTAGGATTTCATTGGTGGTAAGCCTATTTACTGAGAAATGGTGTGTATTTTCAGTGAGCTACAAATATTGTACAGAATGAAGAACCAACAAATTTAAAGGAAACCCTAAAACCAAGTGTGTGGAAGCTCCCATCAGCTTAGCTTCTAGGACTATTGCCCACAGGAGAAGTACAAGTAGGCTTTTCCACAGGTAAGGAGAGACTACAGTAGAATGTTGACGTCTGATGAGTCCCATGAAGTTGAGTCATAACACCAAAGGTTTGTCTAGATCTCACATGTGCACACAGGTAGAAATGTTTATGATAATTAGGTAAGCCCAGAGTAGCGGGTTGTTGAAAGGCTGATTTAACTCACAAAAGACCTCTTCATGTTCAGATTTCCAAGGAAGTGATTTGCATACCGAGGATTTGGTTCACTTATAAGTGAATTAGTTTCAGAAAAGTTGGACCGCTTTGAATGGCCTATAGTCTATCACAAGTTAATAATTTACCTCCTTGGGAAAAATCATATCCTCGGTAATGAACTTCACTTTGACAAAATTTTAACTTCTCCTTGACAATTTTATGCCCTTTCTGAAAGAAAACAATAGATAGCTAGAGTCAGTCTTAGAGCTTGCCGCAACTTTAGGATCTTATAGAAGGCCATCCACTTAAAGAATCACAGGGAAGTTCAAGGTTCTTGAGGCTGTGGTTGAGAACTTGTGAAAAGTAGGAGGGGCCTCAGCAAATGTTTGGGGCATAACAATCCAGGTATGTTGTTGATTTCCCAAAAGGAAGCAACACTTGATCTAAAGGAACACTAAAATGAAAGTAGACTATACGAGATCGGACAATTAAGTTCTCAAACTCATCCTAGAAAAAGTGCCACATACTTCATTGCTGAATATCACTTCGTACAGCCAGCCACCTTCGAAGTACTCCCGTTGGGAAGTTATGCACCAACGCGGGCACCTAGTCCACCCTTCAAAGAAATTTTGGAACTCTTTCTGGAATGGCCATCAGAGGTGTCGTCGTATTACCCTTGATGTCCTGAATGTCATCAAAATAGCTTCCTTTCAATATTTCCTTTATCTTCAGGTAAAGAAAGGAGTCATTGGAGGCCAGACTAGGTGAGTAGGGAGGGTGTTCCAATACAGTTATTTGTCTACTGGCTAAAAACTCCCTCACAGGCAATGCCGTGTGAGCTGGTGCATTGTCGTAATGCAAGAGCCATGAATTGGCAAAAAGTTCAGGCAGTTTTCATCTAACATTTTCATGCAGCATTTTCAGCACTTCCAAATAGCAAACTTGGTTAACTGTTTTTTCAGTTGGTACAAATTCATAATGAATAATCCCTCTGATATCAAAAATGGTCAGCAACATTGTTGCAACAAGTTCAAAAACTTAATTGTCAGACCGCATATATCTACTACTGTAAAATACGCAGCCTCAGGAGGCATAAAATAGTATTTGGCTCTGGTCAGGAAATGATTAGTCTGTTTATAGCCTCAAGGTCCTGAGTAAATCTATACCCCACCATTGGATTTTTTTACTGGAGGGCAGGGGTGCTATGAGAACTTGTTCAAGATACTGAGTCTTTTATTATACTTTTGACTATTTTAGCTCTTCTTTAGCTTCTCATGTAAGAGGGATTTATGCAAGTTTGGGTAGAAATTTAGACAGGTTGTTCTGAACTTTAATGGATTCACCCCAATAATCCTCAAACAATTGGATGTTTGAAGCTTTTCCCCCTTTTTAATCTAAAACTCCTTTCAATTTTGTCCATACTGAAGGCTCCCTGAACTGGCCACTATAATTCTTAAGTATCCTTGATGAAATAGTGCCTTCTGGGAAGAGAAGCTCACAAATTTGGGTTACAGTGTAAACATATGCGTATGTGAGAAGCAGGAATCTGGCCTGCAAGGATGCAGACTTAGGTTTAGACTGAGACAAACCCATAACTTTGGGAACAGTCAGGCCAAAGAGTTGCTGTGTACCTCTGTCTCCTCAGCCCCCTGCCCCTGGCCTAATGCCAGCTACAAACCTCAACAAGATTTGTAGTCCCAAAGAACAGATAAGTACGGAGAAATCTCTCCCAGACCATACCGTCATGGACAAAGCAAGAGTAGACTGAGGAAAGTTCTCATAAGGTTTTTTTTATAGTCGCCACAAACTGGAAACAACCCAGTTGTCCTTCATTGGATGAATGGATAAACTGGTGCATCCACACTTGTACCGTTGTTTGGAATACTACTCAGCAATAAAAAAGAACTAATCCCTGCAACAGCTTGGATGGAACTCAAAGGCATGGCTGAGGGGGGAAAAGCCAATCTCAAAAAATTACTGTATGGGGGCGGCCGGTTAGCTCAGTTGGTTAGAGCGTGGTGCTGATAACACCAAGGTTACTGGTTCGATCCCCACATGGGCCACTGAGTTGCGCCCTCCACAACTAGATTGAAACAACTACTTGACTTGGAGCTGATGGGTCCTAGAAATACACACTGTTCCCTAATAAAAAATTTTTTTAAACTATTAAAAAAAAGTTACTGTATGATCCTATTTATATAACATTCTTAAAATTACAAAATTATAGTGATGGAAAACAGACCTGTGGTTGCTGGGGGTTAGAGCGGGGGTAGGGAATGGCTGTAAAGGGGTAGCATGAGGGGCTTTCTTGGAGGTTAGAGAACAATTCTGTGTCCCAGTAGAGTGGTGATTACATGAAGGTCTACAGGTGATAGACTGTCATAGACTGTAAACACACACGCACACAC
Source organism: Hipposideros armiger (assembly GCF_001890085.2). NCBI lineage: Eukaryota > Metazoa > Chordata > Mammalia > Chiroptera > Hipposideridae > Hipposideros > Hipposideros armiger. Next base: position 2,402,894 of record NW_017731350.1, on the reverse strand, counting down.
ACCCAGAGTGGATGTAGAAGCTGGTGAAATCCAAATAAGGTCTGTAGCTTAGTTAATAATGTGCCAATGTCATTTCCTGGCCTTAACGATTGTTATGTAAGATGTCATTGAGGGAGCTGAAGGAGAATACATGGGAATTCTTTGTCCTATTTTGCAATTGTGAGTCTAAAATTATTTCAAAGTAAAGAAATGTGGATGGGGCACTGATTCCTGCAAGCAGCCTTTGGGGAATCTCTTCAGTTTTTACTAGAAAAGATGTTATAAACTAAAGCCTTGAGAATTATCAGCCCAATGTATTGGATTGTTGGAAAAGTCATGATGTGTTTTTTTCTATGTTTTTCGTTGCAAAAATGCGTCATGATTTTTCCGACAACCCAATACTTTCTAAGCACTTTAATTTTATTTGCTATAATTTTGATTTGGAAATTACACTCCGTTATTTTAACTATAGTATTTTTACAAATATATTTTGCACATGAAAGAAAACAATCACCTGGCGCATTTCCCCCAGAATCAAAGAGCACCTGATCTTACAGCGCTTGTGGCATGTGGCTTCTATCCACCTTTACATCCACCTCTCCTTCTGTGCCAACGTGCATTCTGGGGTGAACTGTGTGTCATCTTCTCCCTCCTCCCAGCCTATCCCTTTCTCCTTTTGACTCTTATTTGCTTGACGAGCTTCAACTTCAAGACCCGGCTCAAACTACAAAGCCCTTTCTGACCCAGGAAGCGCATGCCACCCCTACATCTGGAAGTTGCAGCTCCCCGTGGGTTTTGGTCACTTGTTTAGCTCCCACCCTAGTCCATGATTTCCTCAAGGACACAGACTGGGTCTCATTTCTCCCTGTAGGCCCCTGCTTGGCCTAGTGCCTGGAACACACACTCCGAAAAGCAACTGAGTGAATCTGAGGCTCTTACTTAAAGTCCTTAGTAATAAATTTGGTTTATTCTACCGTGCCTTAATAGAGTAATTTTCAAGAAAACTAAAGATCAAAAGGGGTTTTGATTAACCACAGTTAAACAGAATAGTACATTAATATTTAAAACATTCAACTTAGTTAAGACGTTATCTAAATTTTGCCCCATTCTTTCTTTTCCTTCATGACGTAGTGTTGTAGGAAGCTTTAGAAAGGTGGTACTCATGAGCCTTCTTGGGTAGATAAGATCTAGAACTTAAAGAGAAAATAGGGACTCTAAAGGGGACAGGTGGGATGTCGAGATAAAGAGCACAAGCCTGTGTTAGATCTGTGGATCACTTCAGATTTTTACTGAAAGCAGCAAGGTGCTCCCCACTTTGCAAGTCACCCTCTAGCCCTGCAGCAGACACAAATGGCCTTGAAGACAAACTCCTGATTTCCCTCCTCAGCATCCTCATGGGCAAATGATCTGGGACTCTGTAATTGTCTGCAGGTCTAGCTCCTGTCCTCACCCTCCAACAAAATGACTCAGAGCTTCATCATTTTTCCTTGCACAAGCTAATGACCATTTCTCCATCCAATGTCTGGAATCTTCATTAAACAAGGCAGGTAACCTCCTCCTTGAAACTGGTCCCTCCCTTGGCTCCTGAGACACCAGCTACCTCTCCCACTTCCTCTCTTGATCACATCCCCTAACATTCTTCTGAGATGTAATCATTGGTCCTGTGCTCATTTTTAAAAATAAAAGTAATAATAAACATGTTTCCCCATGTCCTAAATTGCCCATTTTCTCTTCACTGCTTTCTGACATCCTGTCATCTTTTTTTTGTTTGTTTTTTGTTTTTTTTAAAGATTTTGGGGGGGAATTGGGGAAGGGGAACAGCCAAGTTATTGTCCTTCAATCTTAGTTGTAGAGGGTGCAGCTAGCTCAGCTCCAAGTCCAGTCGCCATCCAGCCACCCGTCAGCAGCTTACAGCCACTCAGCTCAAGGTGCCGTGTTCAATCTTAGTTGAAGGGGGGTAACAGCCCACCATCCCATGCGGGAGTTGAACCGGCAACCTTATTGCCAAGAGCACGCGCTCTAACCACTGAGCCATCCTGCCACCTATTGGCAGCTCAGCTCAGGCGCAGCTCAGTGGCCCATGTGGGAATCGAACCACTGACCCTGTTGCTCAGAACTGACGCTCTTAACCAACTGAGCCACTCGGCTGGCCCCACATCCTGTCATCTTTAAAGGCCCAAATTAGGTGCCACCTTCCCCCAGAAACCATCTAACTACTGAGCCCCGATTCATCCTTTATACTCTCCTAGAGCACCTAAAATCCAAGTGTCCTTCTACTTCCTTTTACTGTTCAGTACATCACATATTCTGGTTTTTGGGGTCCTTTGTTGTTTTATGAATCACTCATTTCTTCAACCAAACAATGGCTCCTTGAGGACAAGACCCCGTGTCCTCATGGTGCCTCATGGAGTGGTTAGCACTTGTGTCAGTGATCAATAAACACTTGCTGATTGAGATGAAAGGAATGTTGCAGTAGCTTGGAGAGAGAAATACAGAGAAGAAAACCTTTGAAATTTCCTTTCCTTTCTCCTAGTGCTCAGGGACCTAAATTAGAACCAGTCATCATGTGTTAGAGCCGTGCAAGATCAAATCGCTCTTCCTGCCCCAGTGTGATGGTGTGGAAAGAGCACAGGGTTTGGGTTCAGATAGCCTGGGTTCATGCTCTGACCTTGCCAGTGGTTGTTGATCTTGAGTTTGAGCAGTCTCTTGAACCCAGAGCCTTCATTTTCTCATCTTTAAAATTGAGATAACTAAGAAAGGCTCTTTGGAGACAAACGCTATAGTCCACAAAAGTGGCATTCATGGTGGGACTTTCAGGCACCATGATAGACCAAGAGAGAAGCTATTTGAAGGTAGGCAGGCCTTCTGGTACCCCTCCCCTGCATGTACCCCTGAGGGGGGCTCTCCTGCAGAGCAGCCAGGTAGGGTAGAGTCTTGGGGTGAAGCGTGACATGCATTGTGCATGAGACAGAAGACAGAGACTCAGACACTGAACGTGGTTATGTTTGTCCTGGACATCGGCGGGGTAGGCTTTCTGGTGGGCAGGTTAAAGGATTATATGAGCAGGCTATCAAAAAGGCAAGGAAATAAAACTGGAGGATTCTGAGCGGGATTGGCTGTGGGGTGGGAGGAGCTAGAGAGCAGAGATGGTCTGAGCCTGGAGTCAAGGGGAAGGAGGCTGAACAGTGATAGAATCCAGGTGTTTCAGAGGAGGGGTGAGCATCCCACTTGGCACGATAACAGCCACACAGTCTGAAGAAACATTATTCTAATGGAAGATAAAGTGACGTGGCTTATGTGCCCCCAGAGACCCAAATGTGCTTCTGAAGTGTGAAGAGTCATTAAGGAAACATCAAGCCCACTAGGGCTCCGCGGAAATGAATGTTTTCTTCCCAACACGTCACAGCAGCTGCTGCAGCCCCGGTTTCCCTCTGTCCTCAGGCTCACTGCGAATGGGCCAGCAATCCGCCCCCCGGAGCAGGCCAAGGAGAGAGGGGCTCCCGCACCTCATGGAGTTGCACAGAACTGAATTGAGAGCCATCCTGACAGGGGAGTTCTCCCAACGGGTTACCAAGTTCCATTCTCAGAACCATCCCAAAACACTGCCCCGAGGAATCTGGCAGCACCTTGTTATATACTTTCTCTTTTACTTGCATCAGAGGAAGAGATTTTTAAGTCTCTTGCTGAGCACCCAGAGGCTTTGTGCTGCATCTGGTTATGTGTGGCTAGCAAGCACATTCTACCCTCCTCCCTTCTCCTCAGGTCAACAAACAAGAAATGAGGCCAAAAAAAACACCCTTTCTGATCCCACCTACAACCTGAAACCCCACACTGTGGTTTAATCTCTCCTGTTCATTCATTTATTCACTCAACAAATATTTATTGAGCAGCTATTGTGTACAGGGCCCTGAAACAGTGCTAACTAAAGAAAGAAATGGGCAACTTAGCTCCAAAAGTGCCACTCTGTCTTTCTTCCTGAGAGCCACAACCAAAAGCCAAACTTGTCCCTGCTCTCCCCTCTAAGGACCCCGATCAGAGGGCCTGTGGGTGGTCTGTGGTGCTGGAAACAAGAGCGTGGATCAAATAAGTTGATCGTTATCTGCCTGCTGTAAAGATTGCTCAGCCCTCACAGGCAGGGTGATGATGAACGTCTGGTTCCCATATACACGGTCCCTCATGAACCTGACAACAACCCCATGTTCAAGAGTATCATCATTCGGACTCTTCAGACCTGAAAACCAAGGCTTGGCTACCTCAAACTACTTGTTCCAAGTCTCACAGGCAGTAGGTGGCAGAGCTTGCCGCCACGCCACATCGGCTATTATATACCTCGCTTCCTCACACTGCACAGCTTCCAGGAGTCTGCTGCTGGTCACCTCGGTTTGATGGGTCACTCCCATCGTGGACATTTGTTGACTTACAAAGTAGATGTTTGAGGAACTTAAAGATCTCCAGTGGAGAACCTTTAGAAAGAAAGGTTTACCTTTCTATCTGCCTGCCTTCATGGACCCTACTAAAGTGAATTCATTTTAGCAAGTGAGGAATTCTGTTTACTCCCCTCCTGGGTTTCCGTTAACCCTTTGAGCTATGATAGAGCATCCTGTCCAGAACTCACTGAAGGACTCCTCCCGCTGGACAGCAGCGACAAGGGGTATGGCAGCATTCCCCAGACTGGCCTAGGGAAAGCCCCGTTAGGAGTCCAAGGCATTATTCAGCGGATCGTGTCCAAGTCTCAGTGCCTGGGACCTCAGCAGGGTTTAGGATCTTAGGAAAGAGCTACATGACCTAAGTGTGGTGAGAACAGAACCCTGTAGAAGCTCCAGTCCCTACCTGAACCTACACTGTCTAGATCCCTGTTCTGAGTCTGCTGGGTGGGTCCATGCTGGTTCCCCGCCAGCTCAGAACCACTCCACCTGCCCCATCTCTACCTTTGGCTAATTCAGCTTTGAGAGGCCGAGCCTCCCTGTGAGTCAGATCCTTGCTCAACTATGAGACCAAGGTGATTGGCCGGGTCTGCCAGGGCTTTGTGACCCGCCAGCTGGGCTCCTCCAGTCCCTTAGAACCCTTCATCTCTGCCTACACATATTGCCTCCATGCAGCCCCCGAATAACCTGGATGTGTGACCCAAGGGGGCAAAGGGTAGCAATTTTACAGATTTTCCAAACAGGTGACTTCAGCCCCCCTGGGCCTGGACAGGAAGGGATAACCCAGTGACAATGGGCATAGCCCCATGTCAGGAGCAGGAAACGCTTCGGCAGGCTCCGCAGAGTTCTCTCTCCTCTGATCCCACAGCTTCTGTTCCAGTTTTCCTGGCCGGTAGGATAGCATCTACAAAGCAGGATATATGGGAACTCTGGACTGGGGGAGGTATCATGGTCACAGGCCCAGCTTCAGGAAGCCCAAGTGTCTGTCCCTAAGCAGAAAGGGCAGAAAAAAGCCCTGTCTCTCTTCTGGACTGGAGTCTCAGAAACCTGAAGTTGTGTGTTGGGCACCTGCTTCTCAAACAAATGCCCTTGGATTCTCGCTATCTGCCCCAGTAATGCTAATAACACTTACCAGATACTTACTGCGTGCCGGACTCTGCTCAGCACTTTGTAGTGGCTCACTTAATCCTCATAACAGATCTATGAAGTGGGAACTGGTACTGTTCCTATTTTATAGATGAGGAAACCGAGGCTCAGTGTCAAATAGCTAGGAGATGGTAGAGCTAGGATTTAAACCCAAGTGGGCTGACTGAGATCCTGGATTCTCAAAGCTGAAGAAGCTTTTTGGAGCAATTTGGAGGCATGGCCAATACCCACTACAGAACTAAAAGACCTGGTGCATCTTTCATAGCCATGCTAGGCAGAGGTTGATGCCTGGGAACTGCAGGGGGTCTTCCAGGGACCAGAGAATGAGAGACAACTTGAGGGGGGCAGGGGGCTGAATTATCTTCAAGACATATTTGTGGAAAATAAATTTCCACTGAAGACTTGAAAACAAAAAGCCAAAATTAGATTTAGGCTGGTGATAAGCTTCTTAAATACCAGAATGTGAGATTTCAGAGGTAATCAGACTTATTTGTGATGTAGGAATATAAATGCCTAGATCTAAGTGCAGTCCCACGTATCTGGGAATGACCTGGATGGTCTCTTGAAACTCTTCTAGCCATGGGATGTTAAGATTGGTCACAATGACTGTTTTCAAGGTGTCGGGCCACAAAATGACCATTAGCTCCACCTCTCCTGATGAGAGCTGCAACTGCCTTTCTGCTGCCAGTGAATGCACCGTGACCCGTATGGTCCTAACTTAGGAAATAATTTAACAAAATCACCAGATTAAACCTCAGTGTTTCTTTCCTATGACTCCACCCTGGTGCAGGAGTCAAGAGCAGGCTTCTCCCAAGGTCTTGTCCTCAGTCTAATCCCGAATGGAGTTTTCAACTGACCTAGAGGGTGACCTGTCACAACCCAATCAGGGGCTGTTTCTCCTGACAGTCACCATGTGCCAAAGATGATGGTAGAAACATGGGGACTGGGTTGGAAGACCCCACAATTATAGCCCTTGGAAAAAAGCCTGCCCCCTCTGGTTGGTTGCCTACCATCATCTCAGGGGAGGTGAAGCAGCCCTTAGGAACAGGTATGTTAACTTTAAGAGTTTTCTCAGACTATGTCTCCGCTCTAATTGGAGGCAACTGGTCCACCTAGGGCCAAATGCTTTATATACCTCTGACCACAGAAGCTGGTTTGGTTTGAATCTAGGCCTGAGTCAGCCCCCAACACAAAAAGGCATCAGAAGGTGGACCGATTGAGGAGTTTAACTTGTGGCTTTGGGGAATAGGGAGGTTGGTTTAGTTCAGTCCAGAATCTTAGAGCAGACTCAATGCGCTAGGCTACTCCAGCTGGTCCAGCTCTTACAGGACATCCGGGTCAGGAACGAGCATTCCACTCAGCGCCCTGCCCTGACACCATGAGCTCTTGACGGAGCCAGGCTTCCTGTTTGGAGGAACAGATCAAGTTTAGGGGCTCTCCTTTTTTGCATGGAGCTTTGCGGGTGGGGAAACATGTAGAGTCTTTGCTCAGGACCTGGGTGCCACCTGCTGGCCATAATTTAGTTGTATGCACAGGGCCAAGTCTAGGAGAGGAAAACTAAAAGAAGGGCGTCCTGCCCTCCCCGTCATGATGAAGGAGGGGGTAAGGGAACTGGGAGTCTGCTTTCTTCATGACATGACCCTTGAGCAAGTGTGCAGAATCCTTGCAGAGACCCCTGGGTGCCTTGAATGAGTCCTCCTGAGTCCTGAACTGGGGCAGAGGGTGGCATCACCTGAAGAACCTGAGCCAGTCCTGAGTGGAGACGAGGGCTCTGTTCCGAGTATCAGGTGAAGACTGTGGTTCTAATACCTGCTTGTGCACCAGCATCACCTGCGGCCTTGTTTTAAATTACACGTATACAATATATGTGTGTGGGGGGGGGGGAGTGCGCATAACTATATATACTCTATTCTACGTAGCGTATATGTCATATACATAACAGATATGATACTATCATAACAAATATAGTTATATATCATATATATGATTATACACAACACACATACACACTGGGCTTCCTTCCAGCCTATTGGAAAGTCTCTGCAGGAGGATCTGATGTCTTCTCCTAGTAAAGAACCTCTGGAGTGCATGGGGCAGGCTATGTTTCATTCACTTTTGGTTCTAGACCAAACTTGATAAAGAGGCAGAATGGGTAGGGACAGGGAAATGGTCTGGGTATATGCTTCCTTCAAGAGACACTGCATATTATTAAGCCTAGAGAAATTGTCTTCACTCCAGAAATATGCACTCTCACAATTCTTGAAGTACGAAGTCCTTTCAGTCTATCTTCTGTTTGTCCATTTCCGATAATGACCTAGCTACAAGAAATAACGCATATTTCCCGCTTCCCTTAACAGTGCAAGTCAGTGATAAACAGTGCTGACACTTGGCCTCTGGTGGGGGGAGGGCCATGGGGGGGCGGGGGCAGGGCCAATAGGAGCTCACACCTGCTGGCCAGAAGGGGGCGGCTTTGCTCAGCTCTGACGGTAGGCTACTGTGCAGGGAACAGAGGCCCAGAGCTGCCAAAATAAACCAGAAATCCCAAATTCTTTGTGTGAAACATCCCAGCTTTAAAATATTGAGCACTAATTCAAAAACGTTTCCAACACTGCGAGTGCTAAAGAGTTCAAGCCTGCAAGGCCAATTTGGCCCATGAGTGTATCATTTATTACTGCTGATTGAAAGGGCTCTAAGCTGGGGAGTGGTGTGGCCAGTGCTGCTTTTAGATTCTGACTGCAGCGTGTCAGGGATGGACTGGGCGAGAGACAGACTGGAGGCTGGAAGGCCTTCTAGAAGGCTTCTGCTAGCCTTGGCCAGAAAGAATGGGTGAACCCTGAGGTAGCAGGCGAGGTGGTGAAGAGCAGGGCACATGGGGCAGGCAGAGCTGCAGGACTCGATTAGACATGAGGAGGAGAGATAATAGGCTGTCTAGAATGACCTCATAGGTTTCTAATGTGAGTGATTGGGTGGCTGGTGGTGACATTCACTGGGATAATGAATACAGGAGCAGAAGTATGTTTTAAGGGAAGGTTCTGGACAAGCGGAGTTTAGGTGCCTGTGGATCAGCCAGCAGGCCCCAGGCCCCACAGGAATATGGGACCTGAAGTCAGAGCAGAGGCTAAGGTTAGTCAGCTTTCCAAACCACAAATCTCGTCAGGACACTGTCTGCTTAAAACGCTCTAATGGCTTCCCGTTGTCCAAACAGAAAGTCCAAATGGCTCCTCGCGGTAAACAAAGCCCTTGGTGAACAGTCCCTGCCAACTGTGCCACGCCCCAACACAAAACCTGTTCCCCAGGCCTGCTGGGCAACTCGGAGTCCCAGAATAAGCCATGCCTTTGTTCTTGCTGGTCCTCGGGCCCACAGTGCCCTTCTACCCTATCCCTTTGTATGTTTGGAAAATTCCTGCTTCTTTCCAGCTCCAGCATCTCTTCTCTGCAGCCTTCGCTGACCCTGCCAAGCAGAAGGGATCACTTCCTTCTTTGTGCCATCCCTGAACTTTGTATGTGCCCTGTCACTCCCTACTCTGGGGATTTGTCTGTCTGTAAACTCCTCGAAGGCAGAGACCACATCTTAACTTCGTTTCACCAGTTTTTGGCACACATCTAGCTTATAGTAGACATTCATTAAATGTTTAAAGAATTAATAGGTACCCCTTCTCCAGAGGGAAACTGCAAGGCTGTCTGGAGGAAAACGCTTCTCATTTCCCTAGGCATCGTCCAGCTCCTGCTCTCCTTACAGATAAAGAACAGCATGAGTTCCCTGCTGCTGACCTTGCCTCTCTCCTTTCTTTGCAGCTGGGGTATGGCCGTCAATGTGTACTCCACATCCGTGACCAGTGAGAATCTGAGTCGCCATGACATGCTTGCATGGGTCAATGACTCCCTGCACCTCAACTACACCAAGATAGAACAGCTGTGTTCAGGTAGGAGGCTGGAAGCGGGGGGAGTGGGCCCTGCTGGAGGGAAAGGGAGGGAAGGTGGGAGGCAGAACAGCCACAGCAGAGAATGTAGCTTGTAATTAGGATTAAGGATTGCTGCAGAGCCCTAAACTAGCCAGTGTTTGGAGTTGAAGGAAATCGGGGTCTCCGTGAAGTGGGAAGAGCAGGAGAGGCACAGGGAAGGGCTGCAGGAGGGCCGGGGCAGTGGGGACAGGCAGAGGTTAACAGCATGGGGTCCAGGCAGGCCACTCTGGGCCCACATCTCAGCTCTTCTTGGAGTGCAAACCTGTGCAAGTCACTGTATCTCTCGGCGTCTCCGTTTTCCCATCCATAAAATGGAGATAATATCACCTATCTAACAGGGTTGCTGTTAGGTTAAATCACGTATGTACAGTGTTTGCTATGGTGCTGGTACATAATTGCATCAGTAAATAGTAATTGCTCTTATACTTGGAAAGCTGGAAGGATTCTGGCTGTGTCTATCCTGCAGGTAGGACTGGCCCCCGCCCCAGAACAAGGAGAGAAAAGAGGAGATCGGGTTGTTTGGGGGCATAGGCTAGCAGAGGGCCTGGGGAAGTGAAAGCAAGCAGCCTGGGCAGGGGAACGGCCAGGACCCCCTCAGCCGGCCGTGCTTCTCCACAGGGGCAGCCTACTGCCAGTTCATGGACATGCTCTTCCCTGGCTGTGTACACTTGAGGAAGGTGAAGTTCCAGGCCAAGCTAGAGCACGAGTACATTCACAACTTCAAGGTGCTGCAAGCAGCTTTCAAGAAGATGGGTGTTGACAAAGTAGGTGCCTGTGCCCCCCGGGGCCCTGAGGAGCTGTGTGACCCTGGGGAAGAAGATGGCTCACCAGCCGGGGCACCAGGGGCTGCTGGGGTCCTTCCAGCTCTCACGTCTCTCTGTACATCCCCCACCCCCACCAGCTCTCCAGAGGAAATGTTCCCCCAGCTCAAGGCACAGTGGAAAACCCCACAGTTGACATCTCATCCTGACAACATCCCTGTTCCTTCCTCGTCTTTGAACCCTGTCTATCCCAGCTGTTGAGGCTTGGTATTCTGCTCCTATTAAGTTCCTTCTCTAGGGCCCAAGGAAAGTCTCTTGCTCATTCTACTGCCTTGATGGCGCCAGGCCCCTGGTTCCAGCAGCTCCCACCCCACATGCAGGCAGCGGCATCAAGGGCCTCCTGCCCACACAGTTTCTGCTGTGCCTGGAGGAAAAAGCTGTCTCTGGGTCCCAGGCCGGGGCCTGCAGTCTGCCCTTTTGCTCTGGTGCCACGGGTGGGGGGCAGGGGAGAAGGTAGAGGCTGCTGCAGCCCAGGGGCTGGCTTTCCTGAGAGCAGTGGCCCGCTCCCAGAGGAAAGCAGCCCTCCAGCAGCAGGTGGTTAAAGCTCTCTGCTTATGTGGTCTATTTCAGATAATTCCTGTAGAGAAATTAGTGAAAGGAAAATTCCAAGATAATTTTGAGTTTATTCAGTGGTTTAAGAAATTCTTTGACGCAAACTATGATGGAAAGGAGTACAACCCTCTGCTGGCGCGGCAGGGCCAGGACGTAGCGCCACCTCCTAACCCAGGTGATCAGATCTTCAACAAATCCAAGAAACTCATTGGCACAGCAGGTAACGAGCCCGAGCTGGGGGAGGGAGTGTGGGGGGCCGGGCCGGCAGGTCTCTACAGCCAGGAGTGCCCCCTGGGCCACCCGGCCCGGCCCTGCCTGCCTAGAGGAGACTGTTATCACGGAGTTCAGATGACGCCGCCTGCTGCCCGCTTAGACCCGGTAGTCACAGTAGGGAGGAGAGGGTTCCAAAGACTGCTACGAAAGGAGAGCCCCCAGCGCCAGCCAGGGTGGCAGCCGGCGGTGGGAGGCTCAGGGGTAGGGCCCTTGCTTCTGTACCATCAGCTAACATGTGTGCCCCGAGGTGATGGGGCGGCATATGGCATGGTTCCTCCGTCCAGGTCCATCCAAGCCAAGGACCTGGTACCAGCACTACACACCCTTCTTGCCCCCTGCCCACGGGATGCCCAGGGACAGGAGTTTGCCAAGCCTGGTCGTATCTTCCCGCATTCCAAAGGCCCGTCGCCCTAAGTCCTCAAGAGATGAGTCTCAGAAAACGAGGCTTCGTCTGGGTTCTAGAGGAGAAGGGGAGAAGCAGCAGGGCTTTGGGGAGAAGCGGGGTTGGGAGAGAAAGGGGGAGGGGCAGCCCCAGCCCGCATCTGAACCCGTCATAGCAGAGCCCTCCTCTGTTTGCGCTGCTGCCCCGCCTGGGCCTGCTCCCACTCACCTGCTTGCTTTGCATTCGAAGTAGCCTAGCCGGCTCGGTCAGGGAGCTGCCCTAGCTAGAGAACTAGTAGCCACAGCATGCCCCTTCCCCAACTCAGCTCCGGCAGGGGACACAGAGCCCATCCCCAGGTAGGGAGCCCGGGAGGGTAGGCTTCTTTTGAGTCCTCCAGTCCTGAGATGCCGAGGTCACTCATAATAGGGAGGGTGGCTTTGGGCTGGGATTTCTGTTAGGAAAGACTCGGTGAGAGCCGGATTCGAGACCCTAACAAACTGCTTTTCCTCAGACTCCAGCTGTCAGTGCCAGAGGGCCCCCAAGCCTTCCAGCCCCACTTCCCAAGTTCTCGGCCCCAGTTCCCCTCATTTCTCCCTCAGGCCAGCTCTCCTGCCTCCCCCACCTCACACCTTCGTTAGTTCCCTGTAGGCCCTGTTCTCCCAGGCTCGCCATAGGGCTGGCCAGCTGCTGTGGTGTCACCTGTGGCCATGGCTTGAGGCCTAGATGTAGGTGCCCCTCCTGAGTGGGAGACAAGGGGAGGACAAGAGTGCCTGCCTTTCGCATGGGCCTACCCCCGCACTCGTCACACCAGGCTGTCTCGTGCCACATGAGCTCTGGGCTCACATGGTCCCATCCGACTTTTCTCCTCTGGGCAGTTCCACAGAGGACGTCCCCTACAGGCCCCAAAAATATGCAGACCTCTGGCCGACTGAGCAATGTGGCCCCACCCTGCATTCTCCGGAAGAATCCGCCATCAGCCCGAAATGGCGGCCATGAGACTGATGCCCAAATTCTGGAACTCAACCAGCAGGTGAGCGGGGTGGGCGAGGGTCGCCAAGATAACTCTGCCACAACGGGGCCATCGGGGTGGGAAGGAGAGTGTGAGTCACGGATCTCTGGCTCGAACACCGCCTTCTCCCCGAGCAGCTGTTGGATTTGAAGCTGACCGTGGACGGGCTGGAGAAGGAGCGCGACTTCTACTTCAGCAAACTCCGAGACATCGAGCTCATCTGCCAGGAACACGAGAGTGAGAACAGCCCTGTCATCTCGGGCATCATTGGCATTCTCTATGCCACTGAGGTAAGCTCTGCCTTCGCCCGCCAACGTCCCAGGCCTGCTGGGCCCTCCCCCATTCCGCGCGGCCCTGAGACAGGAAGGGGTAGGACCAGAAGGGGCCTTGAAGAACATGGGCTGATGAGGAGAGCGACCTGAGGTCACGAGCCCCAAGCCACTCGTACATGTCCACACCCTCAGCCTGGCCTGCCCTGCTCACCACTTCCTTCTCGCTTTTCACCCTCCAGGAAGGATTTGCACCCCCGGAAGACGACGAGATTGAGGAACACCAACAAGAAGACCAGGACGAGTACTGAGGCGGCCCCAGCCCTGGCTGACTGCACGCCTCCCCACCCTACTCCCCACCCCCACATTATAATCCTTTCCTTACAGTCAGTCGGCCGGGTGCTTTGTGTCAGTGCCGCAGCACTGGGGAGTCAGGCAAGGGGGGCTTGAGGGGATGGGGCAGGTGGGCAGACAGAGGCCCCCCGTCCTCCTATGGCACTGGCCCAGTGGGCGGGACCCCTGCCCACTCCCCACCCTTATTTATTTCCGTTGTCTATGCTGTGTCGGCCAACACTTCCCAGGGTGCTGCTGCCACCCTCCCCAGCCAGCCGCCTGCTCCCCTGACAGCCAGCAGCTGTATATTTGACAAAGTCATTGGTATATTTTTACTTACTGGATTTTCCTTGCACTTTACCTGTTCTTTTCCCAGGGCTGACAGCTCGGGCCCCAGGGCAGTGTGCCTGGCTTGGCTTCCCTTCCCCATTGCTGGGGCCATGGCAGGACTCACCGATTCTTATTTATTTTGTCCTTTGACTTCCCAGTAGTTGAGGGGAAGGCTGATGTCAGGAGAGGGGTAGGGGGACTGAGGAGGGGGGTGCCTTAGGTCCCGGTGGCCAGGGAGAGGGAGGGGAGCATGTAAGGGACGAAAACGACCTCCTGGCACCAGGCTTGGCCCCCACCCTCTGCCCCCAGTCCCCAGCCCCGAAGCCCAGCACTGCCCCGAGGCCCCTAGCCACTCCCTCTGCAGCTCAGTTCATACCACACAGACTGCCTACACCCTCCTGTACGTCTGCCTCCCATCCACCCACCTCCTCAACCTCCGCCCCCTCAGGCCACCCAGCCTACGTACTGTTCACTTTTATTTAAATAAACTTGTGTGGTAAAAGTCCATGCCATCTCTCCCTAACTGAGCCACAGCCTGTGTCTCGGGGCTTTCCTCCTTCCAAGAGGTGGTGGCCATGGAGCACAGCACCACTGCCACCTTCTCCCATGCCTCGACACCACCACTGGCACTTGGCCTCAGAGCCCAGCTCTGAACCAGTCCCATCTTGCAACACTGGTGCCAGGGTTCTAAGGGAAGGTATGGAGGCCTGACCCAGAATCCCTCAGGAGGAACAAAGTTTGAGGCCATGGCTGTGACGGTGGACAGCCCAGTAAAGCAGTTGGGGAGTAACAGGGTGGCCTGGCCAAGAGGTGCTTTGTTTCAGTCTCCTTTGGGCCAGTTAGACTGCATGTTGTCCCCCATCCCTTGTCAAACAAAGCTCACACTCCTTCCAACAGTGGTCCAGCTGGGGACAAGGGCTCACGTGACAGAGAGCTGAGTAGCTTACAGCTCTGACCACTGATGCCCAGAAGGACAGCAGTGGCCATGTGGTTCCTTCTGTAGAACAAGCTCTAATGGGAACAGGGAGTCAGGAAGCCATTCACATCACCCTCACAGCTCTCCATTCCTGATGTGTGTGCCCCAGCAAAGGGCCATAATAACCAGTGTCTTGGAAGCCAAACAGGAGCTGAAGACACTGAAATGAATGTGGCTACCAGGCCCATTTACAGAGCCTCGGCAGTCATGTAGACCAGCACCCTCATTTACTGATGACGGGACCAAGGCCCACATGTGACATGACTTGCTCAAGGCAGTACAAACCTGGACTAGAATTCAGACTGACTGACTTATGATTGAGTGCTCGCCCCCAAGGACCACAGAGGTGTCGCCTCCACAATGTTCCTCTAGTTTCAGGCTAGTCCTGGTAGATGCTTCCTTGCCATCCTGACTATGACCAAGATAGTTGGGGCTGTGTTTCCTCTGTGACCCTGCTCCATGACCCTCCTTCCAGACCACGACAGTTTCTCTGATGACTCCAGACAGGAGCCTTAAATAAGCAATCCCTGTCCATTCCTCATTCACTTCACCTCCTCCTTTTGACACCCACCCCCACCTACATATACCTCTGGCCTTACTCTGTCTCTCTTTTTCTCCAAGTTCCTTCCTGCTTTTATTTATCTTTATGATTTTTTTAATCCCCTTGCCCTATTCTAAAAGGCTTTTTCGCCATCATTCCAGGTAAATACTATGAAAGGATAAGGTAGTTGTTCTGTGTTGCCCAGTGTTCATCTACAGGCCAAGACCTCACTCTGCTGGTAAAGTGGGCATGGGAGGCAGAATAATGCCTCCACACAGAGATGGCCACATCAAAATTCCCGGAACCAGTGAATATGTTAGGTTACATAGCAAAGGGGAATTAAGGTTTCAGATAGAATTAAGTTGCTAATCAGTTGACCTTAAAATAAGGAGAGTATCTTGGGTTATCCAGGTATGCCCAATGTAATCACAAGAGTTCATAAAAGTGGAAGGCGGTGCAAAAGAGGAGGTCAGAGTGATGCAATGTGAGAAGGACTCCACCCGCTGTTTCTGGCTTTGAAGATGGAAGGGGGCCATGAGCCCAGGAGTGTGAGCAGCCTCGATGCTGGAAAAGGCAAAGAAGCAGTTTCTCCCCTAGACCCTCCAGAAAGGAACATGACCTGCAGACACCTATTTTAGCCCAGTGAGACTCATGTCAGACTTCCACCTTCCAGAATTGTAAGATAGTTTGTGTTGTTTTAAGCCACTAAGTTTGTGGTAATTTGTTACAGCAGCAATACAAAACTAATACAGTGGTATTACAGCAGCAATAGAAAACTAAAACTGTGCTTCAATGAACTCACCCCCCTTCTTGCCCCCACACTAGACACCCACCTGTCCCCCTTGACCCAACATCTTTTGATTCACCTCTCAAACCCGATGTGGGTACCTGCCCAAGCCCACCTCCATGGCTGGTGTCTAAGGCTGCCCTTTGAACGCCCAAAGCTCAGGGATGTAAAACCATTGCCTCCTCCCCTACCTCTTCCCAGTACCTCATACTAAGGGTGCTTTTCCATGGAACACTTCAGATGGTGGACTGTCATTTTCTGTTTACACCTTTGTCTCCCACACCATCTTTGAGTTCCTCACAAGCAAGTGAGGTATTTCCTCCAGCTCCTCTAGCATAGCACTGGGTACTTAGGTAGAGATGGTGCTTTGGGAATGCTGATGGGTAAGTAAGTGAATGACTTCTGTCCCCTATGTGCCAATTTACTACAGATGACCGCCAGACTATTCTAAGAAAAGATAGGAAAGAAAGCCTCCCCACCCTTCTATATTCCTCCTCCGTGCAGCAGCCCCCTCCTTTGCCTCTATGGAAACCTATTCTGTTTCTCTTCCCAAAAGTGTCTCTTCTGTGACCATACATGTGGCACAGAAGGGGTCAAGCAAAGAGGCGATATTGTTGTTGGACTCTGAGGATCTAAACCAAGGATCTAAAAACTAAATTGATTCATGACCAACTCAAATGTGGTCCTTGGCAAAAGCTCTCCATCTGGAGGACAGGCAGAAGGAGGCAGCAAATCACCACCCACCTCCTGCTTTCCCCCCACCCAAACGCCTCCTTCACATATCCCATTTACCTTTCTAAAAAAGTGGATCATGGGCCGGCCGAATGGCGCGATGGTTGAGAACTGGCTTGGGATGCCAGAGGGCCCCGGTTCGGATCCCACATATGAGGGCCAGTGACACTGCCCTCCACAGCTAAGATGCTGAACAACAGCTCAACCTGGAGCTGGGCTGCCATGAGTTGCAGGCGATGGCTAGGCTGCAGTGGGGCTGGCTGGCAGCTGGCGTGAGCTCTTGTGAGCTGCTATGAGCCACTGTGAGTGGCAGTCCAATGACCTATGAGCGACTGCCTCACCCAGGAGGAGCACAATGATAACACCAACAGGGGCCAGTGAAGCGATGTTCTCCACAACTAGACTGAAGAACAAAAGGACGGCAGCTTGTCTGTTCCCCTCTCTCAATTCCCCAATAAAGTCTTTATTTAAAAAAAAAAAACAAAAAACTCAAAGTTTAATCACGAGCAACAGTAAAACAAGCACTTTCCTTAAAGGAAGGAAGCATTTAATCTTCAAACTCTTCCCGGAGGTGAGAACTATTTACATTCCATCCTTCCAGCACTACTAGAAAGAAAAGAAAATTTCAGTTAACTTTCCACAAAGTCACCCAATGCTGTGGCCTTCACACAGTAGATGCTCAATAAAAGTTTGCTGAATGTAATAGCCTCCCCATCCCAACACCTTTGCCTGGATGTCTTTTGCTACTAAGGGGGGGCGCCCCCCCCCCTCCCCGGACTCCCCCACGTGACCTCTCGCTAGGCACAACCAGGCAAAAACGAAAGACTACAAGTCCCACGCTGCCTTGCGGGAGGTGTCACGCGCACGAGGCCCTGCGAGCAGACGTGGCAGAGCGCAGTGCGTCCGTACCGGACCGGAAAGTCCAGGGAGGTGGCATTGGCGGGAGGGTCGGAACCATGGCGGCCAAGACGGCGGGTGGGGGTCGCTGGGAGGTGGTGAAGAAGGGGCGGCGGCCTGGGGCCGGCGGCAGCGGGCGAGGCGGCGGAGGGGACCGCCGGGCGCTCGGGGAGGCGAACGGAGTGTGGAAATACGACCTGACTCGTGAGTACCCACCGGCCCGCTGCACGCGCCGCTGCCCGGCCCAGGCCTGCCCCTCTTGGGTGGTAACGGATAGCTGCCGGAGCGCAAAGAGTCAGAACACCCCCGGGCTCCTGGAGGCGAGAGCTCTCCTGCCGATCGGCTCCTCCCGCTTCAGCGAGCGCGACCCTCGCCTTGTCTCTTTTGAGCATCACAAGAGGTAGACAGCGCGAGGGAGGTTGCTGTCATCGCCTCGCAGTTGGGTAAACTGAGACCTAGTGAAGTTAGATGCCTTGCCCAGTATCACGTGTCAGAAGGGACTCGGATTCCGGTCTTCGGATGCTCAGCTCACTGCACACACAAACCCTACCAGCTGTTCCCGGGCCCTAGCCTGGCCTCTCTGGGCAGGTGTCCTCATGCAGGGAAGAGGCGTTCTGGTTCGTCATACAAGGTGCCCCCTCTCTAAGTAACCAGCAGATGAGGGGAGGGGAGGACGGACAGGAGGCCTGGGGGTGGGAGAAATGACCCGCTTCACACTCTCGACCCCCACCAAGTCTTGTCCTAAGTGGCACCTGTTTCCTCAGTCTCCTGGAGGAGTGGAGAACTCTTGCCACTTGTCGATTAAGGTGTTGTCACATTTGAACCAGGAGGAATTGGGGTAGAACCAAGATGAAAACTTCTGACCTCCCAGACTAGTAACCCCTCTCCAAGGAAGCCAGCCCTGTCTCCAATCCCTCCACTAGTTCCCACATCCTCTGATTTCCTAATAAATGCCTCATCTCTGAAAGAGCGTATGAATTCAAGAGCTGTGATGACTGAAAGAAGCAGCCAGGAGGGCCCCCTGGCCTGCTCCCTAAGCAGGACAGCAAGGAGGGGCTTTGAGGCAGCTCCTCCCTGGAGATGAATTAGGGGACAGTGTGGGGGAAGGGACCCCTGTTCCTGTGAGGCCCTCATGACCCAAGGATGGCCCCCCCTTTTTCTTCCTGTCATCACCCCAGCTCCAATCCAGACAACAAGCACCCTTTACGAGCTGGGCTTTGAGAGAATCATGAAGAAGCAGAATAAAGAGCAGGTGCCACCCCCTGCTGTGGAGCCTAAGAAACCAGGGAACAAGAAGCAGACTAAGAAGGTGGCGACCCTCACCAACCAAAACCAGAAGCAGGGCCGGTTCCGCAGCCTGGAGGAGGCGCTGAAAGCTGTGAGTGCGCCTAGACTTTAGGCGGGGAACGAAGGAGGACTTGGAGCGGAGAGAAAGTGAAAGGAGCCAGAGGGGGACGCAGCTGAGAGAACTGTAGAATTTGGGACACTTGGTTGAGAGGAGGCGTTCAGGGAAGGATGGAAACCCCAAGAGATGGAATGTTTGCACTTAGGGTAAAAAGGAAATAAGTTTATAGGGAAACAGATTAGTGACAGGAGAGCCTTGAACCTTCATGGATACCAGGGAGGAGTTAGAGAAACTACTTGTTTCTCTCCCCAGGGAAGCAGTAATCCCTCATTTTGCATCCTGTCCTTTATTTTTCCCCTTGAACATGTGAAAGGCCTAAGAGAGATCAGCAATTCCAGCTGTCCTGTACTTTCTAAAGCTCTGGATGCAGCAAACTTGTAGCATTCCACATGCTTATGTTTAAAAGCAGAAATCCTTTGTTCTTCCTACCACCACTTAGTTCAACCATTTTCCCACCCCTACTCCATTTTTCCACACTCAAAATTCCCCCACAACTGACGATGAGGGGCCTGTGTCCCTGGCAGTTGGACGTGGCAGCTCTGCAGAAAGAACTGGACAAGAGCCAGAGTGTGTTCGCTGGGAACCCATCCGTGTGGCTGAAGGACCTGGCCAGCTATCTCAACTACAAGCTCCAGGCGCCTCTAAGTGAACCCACCCTAAGCCAGCATACTCACGGTTAGTTTTCCCAACTCCCTCAAGCTCAGACAAGTTCAAGAAAATTCTGAAAGGGCTGTGTGTACACACGTTACTTAGTAACAGACCCCAGTGCCGCCGCCCCCCCCCCCCCCCCCCCCCGGTCTCGATTTATGTGGGTGATTTGAGCTGTTCTCAAATCATCATGGCTGTGGAAGCTTCTGGACCTCACTGGGCTGGGGAGGATGCCAGTCATGGTGCAGGGACCTCTGCCTCCGCTCACCGTCCCCTGGGAGCTTCTGCTCCTAGCACTCATGTGCAGGCCTGTCGCCCCAGATTACCCCTACAGCCTGGTGAGCCGGGAGCTGCGTGGGATCATCCGAGGGCTCCTGGCAAAGGCAGCGGGTTCTCTGGAGCTCTTTTTTGACCACTGTCTGTTCACCATGCTGCAAGAGCTGGATAAGACGCCAGGTGAGAGGGGCCCGTGTGCGATAGCCCAGCCCCGTCTTGGGCGCCTACTCCCTTTTTCCTGCTTTAAGAGTGGCTGGGTGGTTCTGTTTCTAGAAACGTGTTCATCCCAACACTCTTTGGGAAAGGGAAGAGGAAGTTAGGACTCGCTGGGCTGGGGGTCTGGGCTCAGCTGACAAAGGGGAGATTGCAGGTTTGGGATGTCTAGTCCTGTGTGTGGGTCTGAGAACATGTGTCTCTCCAGGGGAGTCGCTGCATGGTTACCGTATCTGTATCCAGGCCATTCTACAAGACAAGCCCAAGATTGCCACCATGAACCTGGGCAAGGTAGGTTCAGGGTGGTGGTGGGGACACCAGGAGGCTAGGACTGGGAGGCTGGGCAGAGTCTACACTGTTGGACCCAGTCAAGGGCTTATGGAGGACCCTGGAAGACCAGTCATGATGGCTGACACTGTTGGCGCTTACTATGTGACTACTTTATATGTATATGAGGCAGTTACTGCTGTTATTCTCATGTATAGATGAGAAGATTGAACCACAGAAGGGTTCAGTCACTTTCCTAGAGTCAGTCAACTAGTAAGTGGCAAGTACGGGTAAAGGCCACCATCTGGTGCCAGAGCCCCCGCTCTGAATCACTGCACCGCACTGCCAAAGAGCTCCGCTGTCCGTCAGCCTGCCCCTCCCAGCTGACAGCTCTCCTCCTGCCTGGCTTTGGGGGTGCTCCTAGTGTTTTGCTCTGTCCCAGCCTGCCTCCCCCACTGGTCTCCTCAGTTCCTGGAACTGCTGAGGTCCCACCAGAACCGACCAGCGAAGTGTCTGACCATCATGTGGGCCCTGGGTCAAGCCGGTTTTGCCAACCTCACCGAGGGACTGAAAGGTAAGCAGGCAGTGGGGAAGAGAGAGGGATGGTCTTAAAGCCAGGAAGCTCCTCTTTCATGTCCCCCGCGGGTCTGAGCCTGAGGCTTCCTCCCTGCCCTTTGTCTCCACAGTGTGGTTGGGGATCATGCTGCCTGTCCTGGGCATCAAGTCCCTGTCGCCCTTCGCCATTGCATACCTGGATCGTCTGCTCCTGTGAGTGGTGGGGAGATGACAAGGGGAGGGCCCAGGGTGTCTCCAAGTGGCTGTTTCAGCAAAATGTGTGTCCATAGAGGGAGGAAAATTAGGATCAGAATGTTATGGTGAGGAAGGGAGGGAGGGAGGCGTTAAGGGGTGGGGAGGGTGGAGTTTATGCCTTTTCTAGATGTCGGTCTTAGCTGAGATCATGGCCTGGGTGGTGCTTCCCAACAAACTTGTTTCTTTCTTCCCCCACAGGATGCACCCCAACCTCACCAAGGGCTTTGGCATGATTGGCCCCAAGGACTTCTTCCCACTTCTGGACTTTGCCTATATGCCCAACAACTCCTTGACACCCAGGTAGGGCTGCCTTGGGGCACACCTGCTGTGAAGGAGCCCACCGTATGGTTAGAAGCAGGCAATATGTTCCTGGCCCTTCTTCAGCCATCCTAGAACAACCTGCAAGCTCAAGGGATCAGTAAACCCCTTGAAATTATATGGGCCCTCGAGTTTGACTGGCATATGGGCATTTTCCTGGGGAGAGGATCCACGCCCTTCAACAGATTTTCCAAGCAGTCTCTGAGTCCAAAAGGATTCAGAGTCATTACAAGGCCCGTAGCGACTCCCCTCTTTGGGCAAGGCGTGGACTCTGAGACAGGCAAAGGGACACAGGGCACAGCTCCATTTAGAGCCTATGCCTGGCTCTCCTCCCCATCCCCTCCCCAGCCTGCAGGAGCAGCTGTGTCAGCTCTACCCCCGACTGAAGGTGCTGGCATTTGGGGCAAAGCCGGAATCCACCCTGCATACCTACTTCCCCTCCTTCCTGTCCAGAGCCACCCCTAATTGCCCTTCTGAGATGAAGAAAGAGGTGAGGAAATGGCAGAAGGCTCCTATTACCCTTCCAGGGGTCGGCTGCTGAGGTCCCTGTCTGCTGGCCAAGGCCCCACTTTCATGGACCCATTTCCTGCGCATCCCTTAGCTCACTCCTGACAGTCTCCTGCTCCACTCCCTCATGCTCTACACTCCAAAGAGCAAAGCTGCAAGGACAGCACATTCTGGTCTGGCTGTTGTCTGATGTCCTGCCCCTTGCAGACGAGTGACCTTTGAGCTCCAGGTCTAACTCAGGAATCCCAGCCTCCCCCTTTACAGATTTCTGGGGTCTGGGCACGACCCTCTAGGGTTGCCTGGGTGGCCTAACTTAGGAGAAGGGGATTTCTCTCAGCACCCTCCCCCCAGCAGCCCCGTGCCCCAGCGGTGTCTGCCTCTCCTGTCTCCTGTGCAGCTCCTGAGCAGCCTGACAGAGTGCCTGACAGTGGACCCCCACAGTGCCAGCGTCTGGAGGCAGCTGTACCCCAAGCACTTGTCACAATCCAGGCAGGTGGGGGTGGAGGGTCACCTGCCTCTGATCCACACAGAGAAACCTTAGTTCATGCTTCCCCCAACCTGTTTCTGTCCCAGAAGCAGAAGGGGAACATTTGTCACTACTGTTGGGTCTCATGCCTCGCTAGTTGAGTGGAAACTTTGCTGGGTGGCCTCTAGGAAGCTGCTCTTCTCTGGGTGTGGGGGTGGAGAGTCTTTCAGCCTGAAGGAGGTGAGGTCTAGTGGAGGGTGGGAGGGGCCAAGTATGCCCGCTGATTGGAAGGGGTTGTGCTTCCCCCACAGCTTGCTGCTGGAGCATTTGCTCAAGTCCTGGGAGCAGATTCCCAAGAAGGTGAGGAGCTGGGAGGACATGGCAGGCTGAGCCTCACCTGGGTTCTGGGTTCGTACCCCTCAGCTGCTGTCCCCCCTTCCCTGAGAAGGCACTCTGTTGGCACACTTGGCATGGAAAATGGACAGAGGCTCAGCGTTCCTTCATGGGCCAAATCTTACGTTCTCAATCCAGATATTTCTTATCCTATAGACATGGAAGCCTTTGCAAGAAACCATGCAATCCTTCAAGCTTACCAACCAGGAGCTGCTAAAGAAAGGCAGCTATAACAACCAAGATGTCATCAACTGTGACAAGGCCTGCAAGGTGCCAGCACCCAGCCCTCCCCGGCCCCCACACTGTTCTGCATCTCTGTCATGGCACACCCTGGGTTGGGCCTGTGTCACATTTCTGCCCCACCTGTTCCTGGAGCCCCCACTGCCTCTGGGGCGATATGAGGGCTTGACCCTCTCTGTGGATGGCCTAGCTTGAGGTACGGCCAGCCCATCTTCTAGACTGACCACTGTTCCTGTGCCCTGTCCTTCTAGGGGCTGTTGCAGCAGCCTTGGGGCTACCGGCTGCCCTGGACACAGCTACTGCTGTTGATGCTGATCTTTGCCGTAGGTTTCCTGTACCACGACTTCCGGTCACACAGCTCTTTCCAGGGTAAGCAGGGTCTGGCAGACAAGGGAGCTAGAATGGGGGTGGAGCATAGAGCTAGGTGTAGCTCTCCTGTCCCCAGTCACACAGCTTTGCCCTGAATACTGCAGAGCAGACACTTAAGACGTGTGACACGACCACTTCAGATTGGACTAGTTCTTTGCAGTGTAGAAATGCTTGCGTGTTCATGGTCTCAAGTAGGTGTTACCTTCTTTTTAACTCCTGAGAAAAGTGAGGCTCGGAAATATTTATCAATTAGTTTAAGATCACAGCAGGTAAGTAGAATGGTAGACCCGAAACCCGAGACTTCTTGATGCCCAAGTCCAGGGCTCCCCCTGGCTGCCCCATACCTGCTCACCTGGCCCAGCAGGAGAAGTGGGCTCAGCTTCCCAGGCGTGTGTCCCTCCCTCCAAGCGTGCTCTGCAGCCCTGTGAACACACTAAGTTCTGCCCCGTCCCCCAGCGGGCCTGCTCTGGGGCCTGTAGTGTCTGTCCGCCCAGTCCCTGCTCCCTCACCTCCCAGCTCACCAGAGGCCCCCTTTACTCAGCCTCCCTTTCTGGCCGGTTGCTTCAGTCATCTGGTTTCTTGCCTGCTGGCCAACAAGCATGTGCCAAGATCTACTCCTACAGCCTGCAAGGCTACAGGTAAGCGCCTCCCAGGAAGAGGAGGAGGGAGAGGGCAGAGAGAGGGCTTGGATGTTCAGGGTGTGACAACATTGATAGTCAGTGGGAAGTGATTGTGGTTTTCCTTTCCTAAGGCCTCCCCCCAGCTATTCTTCGGGAGTCCAGCTGCTTGAGGAAACTCAGACTTCCTCTCTCCCTGCGTCTCCTACAGCTGGCTAGGGGAGACATTGCCGGCCTGGGGCTCCCACCTGCTGACCGTGCTGAGGCCTAGCTTGCAGCTGGCCTGGGCCCACATCAATGCCGCAGTCAGCTTCCTTTCTGCCCACTGTGCCTCCCACCTTGCTTGTGTCCGTGACAGCCTCCTCAGTCTCTCCCAGAGGGTAAGCCAGAGACAGGGAGTTCAGAAAAAGGCTGGTCTCCCCTAGGGCTGAGTTCCTGGGAAGGTGCAGCCCCGCGTGGACTGGGTCCTCAGGGTCAGGGTGCGTTCCCAGGCACTCTAACCCCGTCTGTTCTTCATGGTCCTGCTCCAGCTCCAGCTCCCTGATTCCCTGAACCAGCTGCTCCATTCTCTGGGGGAGCTGTTCCTGCTTCTCTACCAGAAAGTGCTGCTGCCACTGTGGCACATGCTGCTTGAGGCCCTGGCCCAGGCCCAGGAGCACTGCCACGAGGCGTGCAGGTAAGACCCTCAGCCAGGGCCCCAGTGTCCCCATGCCCTCTCTCCAGGGACAAGTCTCCTCTGTCCAGTGTCTCACCCCGCCCTGCCCCTTGCGCATCCCTTGGCCACTCTAGTATGCAGTTGTGGGCTGAGTGTGCAGCTTTGTGACTTGACACAGCTGCACACCACTACTTCGCAACCCCCATAAATGTTCTGCTTTCCTGCCAGAGGTGAGGTGACCTGGAGCTGCGTGAAGACACAGTTCAGTGAGGCTGCCCACTGGACCTGGCTCTGTCTACAGGACATCACAGTGGCTTTCTTGGACTGGGCACTTGCCATGATATCCCAGCAATAGCCCTGCCTCCTTGGCCGCTGGGGTCTGTCTGGAGCAGGTCATCTGAGACTGCCGGGGGGCAGAGAGGGGCAGTTCTGTGTGGGGACTTTTTTTACTTGGTGCCTGAGTTCTGTCTCATAGGCAAGTGGCCAGTTGCCTCTGCCCCAGTTCTGTCTTTGGTGGTGACTGAGCCCAGGGGTATCTCAGTCTCCTACCCATGATTCCAATGAACACGTTCCTGGCCCAATTGCACTTAGCTCCCGGCCCCAGTCCTTGGGCTGGTAGCCTCTCTAGCCGCCTCTTGTCTTCTGTCCTCCACTTCCTTCCACCTCATTCCTGAAGCTCCAAACAGCTCTTCTCCAAAACGGTGGGACTCCAGCGAGTGGCTCCTGCATTCCTCTGACGAATGATTCTTGCTCCCAGACTAAGCACATCAGGAAAAGGAAAGGGATTCCCAGAAGAATGCAGCAACAGCACAGTGGGCATGGGCAACAGCACCTTCACCTCTACCCACAGCCTGGGTGTCGCTGTCAGGGGACCTGCAGGGCTGGGCAGGAAAAGCTCTCACCTCAAAACACCCAACTTCGGTCCTCCGACGCCCCTCCCTGCCCCCTCCATGATTCTACTTCCTCACTCTGCATTCCCCTTCAGTGCTGAGGGGGTTCTGCCTCGAGGTTCAGCTCCTCTCCACTGCCCACCCTACCATCTGTCTGGAGAGCAGAGCCCAGGTAGTAAAATGCCTGGGCCCAGGGAACCTTCCCAGCACCCTGGTGAGACGACTCAGCGTCGGCTCCTGGATATGCCGACTCGGTGGAATAAAGGACACATGTTTGATTTCTGCCTTTCCTCTCTGCACCCTCACATAGGCATTCCTGTAGTTGTGGACAGGACAACAAAACACAGGCACCGCGTGTTCCCCTTTGTCCCCCTGCCCTCCTAGGGCTCATCGCCACTGGCAGTAATGGAGCTCCCAGCAAGGAAAGCCCACACCCATCATTCTAAACAGCCTATTGAGGGTTCTGGACACACCCTTTGCTCCCCTACTTGTAGTGTCCCACTTGTCACTGATTCGTATCCCAATTAAGGTTTGCCTTGACAACTTGAATCTTTTATGTTTGGAAAAGTTGGGAGTGAGGGGATTCTCCTAGGGGAACGCTTGGTCAGTGATCAGGGGATATCTTCCTTGCTAGGACCTTAATTTATTAACTGGCTCAT
>NW_017731350.1:2366676-2372258 GCF_001890085.2 Hipposideros armiger | reverse complement strand
TGCTCGTTCATTCAGTTTTTTAGATTCCACATATAAGTGAGATCATATGGTATTTGTCTTTCTCCGACTGACTTATTTCACTTAACATAATAGTCTTTAGGTCCATCCATATTGCTGCAAATGGTACGATTTCCTTCTTTATAGCTGCGTAATACTCCATTGTATAAATGTACCACTTAATCCAGCTGTCTATCAATGGGCATTTAGGTTGTTTCCAAGTCTTGGCTATTGTAAATAGCGTGGCAATAAACATAGGAGTGCACATATTTTTTTGGATTAGCGTCTTGGGTTTCTCTGGATAGATACCCAGAGTGAAATTGCTGGGTCATACGGTAGTTCCATTTCCAGTTTTTTGAGATACCTCCATACTGATTTCCATAATGGCTGCACCAATCTGCAGTCCCACCAACAGTGCACCAGGGTTCTCTTTTCTCCACAGAATATTATTTAGCCATAAAAAGGAAGTACCGATATATGCTACAATTTGAGTCTCAAAAACATTATAAGTAAAGGAAATCAGACACCAAAGGTCACATATTTTGTAATTTATTTTACATGAAATCTCCAGAATGGGCAAATCTATAGAAACAGAAAGCAGATTAGTGGTTGCCAGGGGATGGGGGTGGGGAGTAATTGCTTAAAGGGCAGGGAATGTTCTAGGGTGATCTAAAAAAATAGTTTTGAAACCAGAGAGAGGTGGTAATTTGCACAATATTGTGAATGCACTAAATGCCACTGAGTTGTTCATATTTTAAAATTGTTAATTATATGTTCCGTGAATTTCGCCTCAAAAAAAAAAAAAAGCAACATAAATAAGTTCTGCTTCCAAGCCCCCCTTCCCCAGAGAGAGAGAGCGCTAAACACCGTGCCAAGAAAACCACCCCAAGCTATGCCCTGGGACACAATGATAGCATTTGCAGCAACTGAATGAAGTTACCCTCCTGCTCAGTGGGTGGGCGTAAATCCTGCTGTGCTCAATGACATCAGAGACCTCGGATTTAAAGCTCAGCCTGCGAGAACCCGTAAAACGTGAGAGCTGCCAGGGCCTTGAAACCGTCACCTGACCTGGATTTGTCCTGGGCAATTGTGACTTCAGGCAGCACAGGCAGTTGGCCAAAGAGCTGGAAATGGAGACCAGGTCTCCCCGCACACCCACCCGGCCAGACTACAAAGCAAGTCTTCACAGAATTGGGTTTTAGGTTGGTTTCTTTGTTTTTAAAACACTGGAAACGTCTGGTGGGCAAAGGATTGTAGACGGGCTTTGCAGGCCCCTGGAAAGAGGTGAAGGTGTGAGCCGGGTAAGGGCGGGGGCAGGGTGGGCGTGGCCCTGCTCTGGGTCCCTCACTTGGCGGGATCAGCCAGTCCCTCATCTCGGGGTTTCCGTGCGGCGGGACCCCACGCCGCCCTGCAAGCCTCGAGCAGCTGCGTGGTTCGTATCTTTCTTGCCCTAGTCAGGACGAATACATCCTGAAAAAACGTTGATTAATTGACTGAATGAATGTCCTTCACATCAGGAGAGCAGTAGGATTTTATTGGCGTCTCGAGAGTACCGAAGGGAAATGTGGAGCAAAAATGGCAAAAGCTATTTGTTTTTGCAAACGGGGCTTTCGCCTTTTGGAGCACGTGTGCATACCGGTCTCCCTTGGCAATGCTGCGCAGAAGCTCAGAGTTGCGGACGGGATCTCTAAGCGTCCGCANAAGAGACATCATCAAGGGTTTTTCACCAAAATCCCTTTTAATTTTTGACTTGAGACTATAGTAAGTCATAACTGCATGAGTTTTAGCTCTCGCCTCAAGTTTCTTTCTTGAATGTTTCAAAACAAGCAGTACCAGAGGTGCACTGCCCCCTCCAACTTCCACAGGCTGGTTTCTGTTTCCATCATGAGCACCTGAGATGACCAGCAGGGATGATGGCAAGCTACCACTTTGTGTTGGTACGTGTTGATCTGAGATACTCCCTCATTTTCCAATGGCAAGATCATAAAGTAGCAACCATAGGGAAATCTTGACATAATGTGAGGCCCTGAGAACTATAGCATCTCACATTTTTGTTCCCTTCCCTTGTTAGGAAATAACTGTGTTATCTAGGGAATTAAACAGCCCACATTGGGCAGACGCCTGCGATCCTAGTGGCACTTAGCCATGACCATTTTTCCCAGAAAAAAAAAAAACCCCCGCCTGGCGAAGAACCATGGACTAGAGCTGCTAGGCAGAACTAAGGGCCCCAAGATGTTTTATTCCCTCAATTCTTCACCAGAAACGGGTTCCATTTCCAATAGTGAATCCTTGGAACTGGCTTGTATTCAAGACAAGTGGAAGAAGGGATGGTGTGATCCTGGATTGGCAATAGCAAAGCACAAGTAAATTGACACTCCATTCTACAATGACGGAGTCCAGCCAAGGCTGCTGGGCTGATTTCAGCCCAGCAACTCAGAATGCCACTTAAAAGTGCTTCACTGGTTTCTAATGTGTGTGCTATGCCTCGTTGGGTTCATTTAATTTCTGATAATTATCCTGGAGTACATTTCTCTTCAACTTAGGTTAACTGAGGTCTCTACAGCCTGTCAAGAGCACTGACACCTGAGTTGGTTTTACTTGATATGTGCAATTGGTTGACCTAATATTGGAGTTGTCCAGAATTTTTGCTCTGTCAGTGGAGTAGTTCAACACTGCACTTGGCTGTCCATTAAAGCTAAACCAGACATCAAGATGTTTCATTTTTGCAGAATTGTCAATAAATAGGAATCCAACCAGTGAGGTGAACCAGTGCACTCTAGTAGAGTACATTCATACTGACAGGTGGGCAATGACTTGTTATTGAAGAATGGAAGTTAACTGACACCTCAGAGGGTCACATCTGGACATTGTAACTTTACTTTGCACACACAGCTGGAGTTGTACAGATAACATGCCATAAAACTAAAGGACAGTTTTAAGTATGGTTATCTCTTGCTAACTAGTTATTACCAGTTCTGTGTGGTCCTGCAAATTATATCACATGACTCAGTTGAAACACTTAAAGTATGTTTCCAGATTCCTCTGGTTACTTGAACCTAGTCTACAGCTGCAGCCTTAGAGCAGACCAGCTTGATGGGCCAGCCTGACATGGATAGATAACATTGCCAGGAAGATGTCGCTTGGCTCCCACATGCGGTATTGCAGGTCCATTCTCAAATGCCACCACCCTTTGGGTGGAGTGTTTCCCATGGAGACAGACATGCCTTCCCTGCCCTATTGCAGAATAACCTAGTTGTCAATTACACAGAAATTTCAATGGTTGGATGACCTCAGTATTTTAGCATGTCACCTCTCCTAAAGGAGTTTGCATTGAAGTAAACACTTAAAGTGATCCATCCTTTTTTACATACTCTTCATGGTTCTGCTCACAAAAGGGCTTGAGGGGACAAAGGACCTTGCTTTTTCCTATGTGTTATTCCATTTTTACTGGGTAGTTTCTTTGTCCCATATATGAGATATGAGAAGGAATTTGGGGACAGAGGGACCATTCAGGGTATGAGTGAATATTTATTGAATATTGACTATTCTGCCTATTAATAAAAACATTGAATTCAGACATTTTTGGATGTGTCTTAGTATAATTTTTTTACTGTGTTAGCACACTACTTATTAATTTTTAATAGACTAATTTTTGGAGCAGTTTCAGGTTCACATCAAAGTTGAACAAAAAGTACCCATTGCCCCTAACTCACAGCCTCTCCCTGTGTCAACATTGGTGAACCTGCACTGACACATCACTATCATCCAAAGTTAGTAGTTTACATTAATCATACTAGGATTTTAATCTTTTTAAATTTATTGATACTTTTTACCTATCGCATCAGCTATCCTGGAGAATGTTCCATGTGTGCTTAAGAAGAATGCATATTCTGCTACTGTTGGGTGAAATGTTCTGTGTATATGTGTATATCTGTTAGGTCAAATTGGTGTGTTGATCAAGGCTTCCATTTTCTTGTTGAGCTTATAAATATAGAGGGTGCCAAAAACATGTATACACATTTTAACAAAGGAAAAAAACTTTTAAAATTGTAATACTCAATATATACCAATAACAAAAGATGAATAAAAGTCATGTTCAGCTTCTGCAATTACAAGGGGAGCTCAAAGTGGTTACCATCAGCATAATTTTAATACAGTTTTTTTCCTTTCTTAAAATGTGTATACATTTTTTTTGGCACCCTCTGTATATCCTTAATGTTAAAGAACGCTACAAATCAATAAGAGTGTTAAGCACATGAATAAAATTATGGATGAAAGACATAATTCATAAAAGAAATGCAAATAAACAATAGACTTGAAAAGAAGTTCATTTCATTGGTTAAAAAAATGCAAATTTAAAGTAAGATACCATTTACTTTTGCCTATCATATTAACAAGGTGTTTGTTTTGTTTTGTTTTTTAAGTGATAATATACTCAGTGAATGGTATGATAGAAATTGGTATAATGTTTCTAGGAAGTAATTTGGTAATATTTATCAAAAGGCTTAAAAGTTTCATACTATTTTACCAAGTAATTCCACTCCTAAAAATATACCCTGGAGAATAGAGAAATAAACAGAAATATGGACAAAGATTTATGTACCAGAACTTTTATTGTAGCAGTATTAACAATGAAAATTTGGATGTAAACTGTGTCCAGCAATAAGATAAATATTTCAATAAACTGGTAAAACCAAAAGATGGGAAATTACTATTCAAATGATTTCAAAGAATCTTTAATAGTATAGAAAAATGCTTATAATTAATTGAGTTTAATTTATTGAGATATTGGCTATAATAAAAAATACAGAAAATAAGTGTTGGTAAGGATGTGGAGAAATTGGAACTCTCCTACATTGCTGGTCAGAATGTAAAATGGTTCAGCCACTGTGGAAAACAGTTTGGCATTTCCTCAAAGAGTTAAATATAATTACCATAAAACCCAGCAATTCCACTCCTAGGTATATACCAAGGGAAATGAAAACATATATCCACGCAGGAACTTGTACATGAATGTTTACAGCACCATAATTCATAAAAGCCAAAAGGTCAAAGGTGGAAATAGCCCAAATGTCCATCAAAACAGATGAACGGATAAACAAAGTCATATTTCTATATAACAATGTTATTATAATTTTTTTGTTTTAGCAATTTCACTATTTTTATTGAGCAGTGCAAGAATATAATTTAATATGCCAATCCTAGATTTTCTCATCTATGTGTTGGATTTATTATTATTATTATTATTATTATTATTATTATTATTAAGAGCACAATTTCTCTACATTTCTTTGCTGACGAGTGTTTTATTGAGAAGAAATGGCTTGAAAAGAAATGACCCCAATGTGTACACGGTTAGCAGTATATCCTCTAAGGGTTAAATAATTACGATAATACACTGAAGTTCTCCAAACAGGTGAGCATTCTCCTCTTTTAACTATTAATAAGCTGAAGATAGCCCTATGCATATTTAATATCCATAACCTCATACTGCCTTACAGAGTTAAAAATGGGTTATGTTAATATTCTTTTTTTATTGTGAAATAAACATTTTTAAAAATTTATTTCAGCTGTACAACACAGTG
>NW_017731350.1:2363161-2364461 GCF_001890085.2 Hipposideros armiger | reverse complement strand
GGGGGTGCGGTGTTGTATTGTTTTGTAGAACGCAGGGAAACGGAAAGGAAGTGTATTGCCTGTGCTTCCTCCGTTCAGGGTTGGGAAGCGGGTCCTTGGCAGCCTTTGCTCGCACTTCTGTCTCCAGCTTACTCTGTTCTATGTTGTCTGGAGGGGCTCGGCCCGGGTGAGCTTTCTTAGGAAGTAGGGGTCCAGATTCCAAAAATCTATCGGAATCGGGAGCAGTGCGGCCTCGGTAAGTATTAGAGGGGAATCGGCAACGCTCCGGATCAGCGGGGCCTTCGATAGCTCAGTTGGTAGAGCGGAGGACTGTAGTGGATAACTGTAAGCGGCAATCCTTAGGTCGCTGGTTCGATTCCGGCTCGAAGGACTTCGTACAATCTTTTTAACCTCCACTTAATTCAGCTAGCCAGTGGGGGGAAAGGTTTACTCGAAGGCCGACTGAGTTTGCATGAACACTACCCATGTTCGGTGAAACATATGCAATAAGAGGTCAGAGTACAGTACAACTCTTTTGTCGGTTAAATGCAAAGATATTTACATATGTTTTTAAATAAGGCTTTATTACTATTGCTTACATGTACTTATTACATGCCTACTCTTTACAATTTTGCCCATGGTTCCACTATACTCTGGTATTAAATATTTTGAATTGAATTCGGTTTACCGGTCAGAAAACAGCTTGCAAAAACCTGTAAGGCAAAGGAAAGGGAAGTAGCAACAACCGGGGGATTAGCTCAAATGGTAGAGCGCTCGCTTAGCATGCGAGAGGTAGCGGGATCGATGCCCGCATCCTCCACTTGGCTTTTGCTCATGCACCACAGGATACCTGACCAGCGCGAGATCAGGGAGTGTTTGTGATACACAGAGGAGCAACTCAGACAATGGTTAACCTCACTTTGCCCTTTTATTTTGCAGGTCTTTTCCAGTTTACTTCTTGGTCACTTTGTGTGTTTCGTTCTCCTGATGGGCAGGCCGTTAACAGTCTTCTGAGAAGGCACAGGTGGAACCCTCCCGCCCAGACAATCGGCCGAACCCCCAAACGGCACTGGCTCAGGTACCCGCTCGCGTGCGAGGGAACCCCTGCGTACTGACCAATGGCAGTGAGCTTTACTGGGCGGGTAGCCAGCTGTACCCGTGGCCAATAGGCAAGAGACTTCTTGTTTCCTGGCAGAGCGGGGTCCCGGCACCGCGGCGCTCGGGTTTTGTTTGGGTCCTGGGTGGAGGGCCCTGGTGCCGGGGCCCGAGGTGGCGCCTCGCTAGCGGGAAAGGGAGCGGGATCACCGGCCGGGAGAGAGGT
>NW_017731350.1:2284760-2363032 GCF_001890085.2 Hipposideros armiger | reverse complement strand
CTGGCCCACCCCGCCCCTCAGCCCGGGTTTCCCTCAGCCCTACCCGCCCTCCGGTGGCCTCCTCTCTGCCCCCTATTACCTGCCTTCCCGCCCTTCCTGGAGTGCGAGTCTGTCTGCACCCATCCAATGCCTCCAAGCCCCAACCTGCTCCGCGCAAGATGGTCAGTGTGAGGGTCCTTCAGAATCGAAGGTTGAGAAGCCACCCCTCTGCCCCCAAGTAGTTCTCTACCAGCCACTTTTTTAGAGGTGCTCAGAACACCCATTACTCACCCCCAACTGCCGGGGTAGCTTATTCAGGGACTCCAGTGCATACAGGGTGGGAGAAGGGGGGAAATAGACCTGTGCCCTAACTGGAATTGAGCTAGCCTCTAGGTAAGCAGATGGCTTCTGCCCAGTTTCCTTTGACTTGGCAAAGGCCACACTTGTCTAGTATTCTTCCATAACAGGGATCGGGTAGGGTAGTAACCAAAAAGGAAGAACCAACCCTTCCAGGGCTCAGGGGAGCATCAGAAGAATGCCTGGTCAGTTCTTATGAGGAGAGAGGAGTGGAGACAGGAAGCTGCCCATTTAAACCTAGAAATTTGGTTCTCTGTGCTCTGCTCTGCTGGATTGTGGGGAGCCAATGTAGGAAGCAGATACAGAACCGCCCATTTTTTAAGAACTGCCATGCGTTGTGGTGGGTGTTTCTTGGCTAGGTTTGGGCAATCTGACCTCTCTAATTATATTCTCTAATCTTTGGGCTGCAAAGAAGCTTCAAGTCTAGTATTTCACTTTGGAATAGCCAAGCTGTCATAAAATGGGGTCCTTTTAGGTCAGTTGTAACCCTTAGTGTGGAGACAGAACACTGCTTTCTCTTGGCCTTTGCTGGAAGGCCACTTCTATGTTTTTGAGGGGGAGAGAACCTCTGGCTTCATAAGGCACTCCTTAAGAGTAGCTCTCATTTATCCAGAGATACCCAGAAAACTTGTTTCATTTTTCTTCCCTCTCCTCCCTACCCCACCCCCCATGTTTCCCCAGCTCTCAGGGCCAGAGTGGGGCAGGAGGATGCTTTCCCAGCCCCACCATGGAGCTGCGCTGTGGGGGATTGCTGTTCAGTTCTCGCTTTGATTCAGGGAACCTAGCCCACGTGGAGAAAGTGGAATCTGTGTCTAGTGATGGGGAAGGAGTAGCAGGTGGGGCGTCAGCCCCCACCGGCAGCATTGCCTCTTCCCCTGACTATGAGTTCAATGTGTGGACCCGACCAGACTGTGCTGAGACAGAATTTGAGAATGGCAACAGGTAAGAGGAAAGTAATAGAGGGTGGAAGGAAAAGAAAGGGGGTGTTCCCAAATCTAGCTCACTTAGCCCTTTGACTTACAGGTTGTACAGTATGCTACCCTCTCCCCCCCCCCCCCGTTCCTACCCCCCACCTACTTACTACTCTCCCACATATCCCCTCTCCAACCCTCCTGTATATACTCACCTTTCTCTCCTACTCTGGCCCTCAGGTCATGGTTCTACTTCAGTGTCCGGGGAGGATCTCCAGGAAAACTCATCAAGATCAATATTATGAACATGAACAAGCAAAGTAAGCTGTATTCCCAGGGCATGGCCCCCTTTGTGCGTACACTGCCCACCCGCCCACGCTGGGAACGCATCCGAGACCGTCCCACCTTTGAGGTAAGTTCTCTCTGAGGAGGAAAGAAAGGCTTGGGTGCTAAAAATAGAGGAGGGCAAGGAAAGAGGAGTTACCCTTGATACAGAGCACTAGGCCGGCAGGACACCAGGTTTTGGTACCAGCTTTCCCTGCAGCGCTAGCTGGAATCCAAGATAAGCCCCTGCCTCAGGACGCCTCAAGGGAGCTTGTTGACAGTTGGAAAGTCTCATAGGGAGGGAAGTTGGTCAGTGTGACAAGGGTGTGAGGTCAGTTCCTGGTGACGCCAATAGGATCTTATTTCTGACCCGATGGCATGTTGCCCCCCCCCCCTTCCTCCTCTGCTCCTCAGATGACAGAGTCGCAGTTTGTGTTATCCTTTGTTCACCGTTTCGTGGAGGGCCGTGGGGCCACCACCTTCTTCGCCTTCTGCTACCCCTTCTCCTACAGTGACTGCCAGGATTTGCTCAACCAACTAGACCAGCGCTTTCTGGAGAACCACCCTACTCATAGCAGGTGCCAGCCCCATTCTTCTCCCACACAGTCCTGGACCAGACGGCACCTCTGCTACTTCTGGAACTTACCCTAAGAGCCCTTCATCAAAACCTCATCAGTTGTTTTCTCTGTAGAGAATGTGGGACTTTGGGTACCTTTGACAAATATGTTTCCATGTGACCGTGAT
Organism: Hipposideros armiger; assembly: GCF_001890085.2. Taxonomy (NCBI): domain Eukaryota; kingdom Metazoa; phylum Chordata; class Mammalia; order Chiroptera; family Hipposideridae; genus Hipposideros; species Hipposideros armiger. Next base: position 2,360,717 of record NW_017731350.1, on the reverse strand, counting down.
CTCAGCATACCACCACCTGCACTCTACTCACCCACCTGCTCATTCAAGCCCTTAGTAGTCCAGCTCCCATCAGTTACCCAGAAGTTAGCCAGCACTGCCATTGCTCAGCACACCTTTTTACTGTCCCATCAGAGGACAACTCTCTGTGTCTCTGCCAAGTAATCTGTTGTGGGGAGCCCTAAACCGGAGAAAAGAGTTCATCCTATCCTGTACTCTGCATTCTGGCAATGCAGACCCACCTAAGTCCTAAACCCCCAACACCGTGAGGGACTGTAAGGCCCCAGAGGTTAGGCTAAAGGACCAGATCCTACAAGTCCTGGGCTCGTGACAAGGCCCACCTCCTGCTAGGACTTTAGGGACTTCTCCTGGCTTCATGATTTTTATCCCTACAGCCCCCTGGATACCATCTATTACCACCGGGAGATCCTTTGCTATTCTCTGGATGGACTTCGTGTAGATCTCCTAACTATCAGTTCCTGCCACGGGCTTCGAGAAGATCGAGAGCCCCGTCTAGAGCAGCTATTTCCTGACATCAGCACCCCTCGACCATTCTGTTTCACAGGCAAGAGGGTGAGTGGGAATAGTGTAAAGGTAGGACCTCGGCCTTTCCCCAGTCTAAGGCACTGTTGATCGCTTAAGGCCACGTTCTCTCTAGGTGTCTTGGACACAGCCTCAGCCTGTATTCTGAGGCAAGTGTGGCAGTTCCCACTCCACTTACAGACTCAGCCAGCTGCAGATCCAGTGGCTGCTCCTGCCTTATCCACCCCCTCCACCCCCGGTGCCCTATACCCTGTTCCTCGGAACTTCGAGTGACCTAATGACTGCGCTCCTTTCCACCTCAGATATTCTTCCTAAGCAGTAGGGTACACCCTGGAGAGACTCCATCCAGCTTTGTCTTCAATGGCTTTTTGGACTTCATCCTTCGACCTGATGATCCCCGGGCCCAAACCCTACGTCGCCTCTTTGTCTTTAAGCTGATTCCCATGTTGAACCCCGATGGTGTGGTCCGGGGCCACTACCGGTAAGAAGCCTCCCCAGCCTGTCTGGATTGTTCCCAGTCCCTCTCACGCCCTGCATCTCCGTGAAATACTATCAGCCTTTCATCTAACTTCTGTATTCCCAATCCTCTTGTACCCTAACAAGGGCAAGGTCTCCTCATTGTCCAGTGACCCCAGAAAGAATGGGATCCCATCTAGTGGCACTCTCTGGAAGAGCGGAGCTAGAATAACTGCGGGTGCATCTGGGTAGAGGGAACTATCCTTAGGTTTCTATGGTAGGAGCAATAGCAGATTAAGGAGAGGGCCTGAGTTCTTTCCTAAAGCAACTTCAGCCTCTCATTTTGTAAGGCCAGTCTCCCATAGTCTCCTTTGCATGTATTCTCATGTCTTTTTCGCTGGCCCAGCCCTCTAGACCCCGCTCCAGTCTTTGTTTCCCTACAGCACAGACTCCCGTGGAGTGAATCTGAACCGTCAGTACCTGAAGCCCGATGCGGTCCTGCACCCGGCCATCTATGGGGCGAAAGCTGTGCTTCTCTACCACCACGTGCACTCCCGTCTGAACTCCCAGAGTCCCTCTGAGCACCAGCACAGTCCTCATCTCCCTCCTGATGCTCCCCTTTCTGACCTTGAGAAAGCCAACAATCTCCAAAATGAAGCTCATCTTGGGCACTCACCTACTGGGGATAACCCTGACACCTGGACACAGGCTGAGCCAGCAGAACAGAAGCCCCCCCGTATGTGGGTTATGCCACAACAGTCCGCTGAGGTGGAGCTGCCAGCCCCTGACACCATCCCCCCCAAAGAGAGCGGTGTTGCTTACTATGTGGACCTGCACGGACACGCTTCCAAAAGGGGCTGCTTCATGTATGGAAACAGCTTTAGTGATGAGAGCACCCAGGTAGGAGTCCACAGAATATCATGTGCGTGTGGGAAGTGTTGCAGGTTAGGAGATAAAGTTTAGGCCATGAACAGAGGGAAGGTGATCTGGCAGGAAGGCCTATGGCTGGAAAAGGTGAACTACTGCTGAACAAGCTTCAAAGGGGCACGAAGGGATGGTACTGGAGTCAGATGTCTGTCATTACATCATGACCTCTCAAAGAGGGTCAAGCTGTTGGCATTGTAGTCTTGTTTTTTCGAGAGTTTGGGAAACCAGGGGAGGACAATTTTGCGTTACTGGGGAGAAGAAGCTAAAAGCTTAAAGAGGTAGAATTGTACCTTTCCAGCACCTGGAAATAATGTCAAATATTCTGTGAGAATTCAAGAAACGCTGACTGCTGCTGATGGTTGTGAAGGTATCTGCCATGTATTAAGTCACATGGCTCCATGCTTGCCATCTCTTGTTGCCCTTCTTTCTTTGTCTGGCTCTCCCTTCTGAGATGCCTTTTTCCTTCCCCAAAACAGGTGGAAAATATGCTATACCCAAAACTCATCTCCTTGAACTCAGCCCACTTCGACTTCCAGGGCTGCAATTTCTCAGAGAAGAACATGTATGCCCGAGACCGCCGAGATGGCCAGTCGAAGGAGGGAAGCGGTCGGGTTGCAATCTACAAAGCCTCAGGGATAATCCACAGGTTCGGTGGAAACTGGAATATGGTTGATGAAATAGTTTCCATAAAGAAAGCAATACCCAGTCTGGAGGGTTTAGGGGCAGGGGACAGCCCAAGTCTTTTCAGAAGGCAGTGTTATTATTGTGTTGTTATTGTCTTTAGTCTGGGACTCTACCTTTTTGGGACTTTTTGGGTATGTGATACAGTTCCAAGGTCAGTTGCTGGTGGCTGAGGATTGGGACTTTCTATTTATGTCCACTTTTTTCCAAGTGACTACCTTCTTAGACCACCTAGGCTGGCTCCCATGGTTCTATCCTAACTCCGTCCAGACAGCACACTGATAAAGGTCTCTGTGTCTTAGCTACACACTTGAATGCAACTACAACACTGGACGCTCAGTAAACAGCATCCCTGCCGCCTGCCATGACAACGGGCGTGCCAGCCCCCCGCCCCCACCGGCTTTCCCCTCCAGATACACTGTGGAGCTGTTCGAGCAGGTATGGGTACATGGGGTAAGCGGGGAGCAGGGGAACCTCAAAGTCTGGAAGGGCCTTCGCTCCTGCTGCCCGACTTGAGGGTCCTCTGAAGAGAGACTCACCATGCTCGCCATCTCACCACTGTGGTTCTTCTCCGTCGATAGGCGCAGGTCTCTGACTGTAATAGTACTGAACAGATGGATGGGCACTGTTTCTAATACACACACACTCCCTCCCCGACTCAGAAAATCCCCTCGCACATCTGAGTCAGATTCTTGGCCCCGTAGCTTGTTGTCTTCCTGCTTCTATTAGGTTAGTTCACTCCTGGGCTAAAAGCACCCCTCTACAGGGGTCTTGATCCCCGGTGTCCTAGGGGGCACACAGAGGAGTAGAAAGAGCTGTGGGTTACAGAAGTGAATCAAACGCCTTCTCCTGCTAGACTTCCTCCTGGCACCAGCCAGAAAGCACACTTGCCCCTGCTCATATGGATATGGGCCCCAAAATGAGCAATGGCTTAGGGAACGGTTCTAAATCTATTTGCGATAAACAATCCAGGCACAAATGTTAGGGTACCCTTTGAAGAAACTTGTGGCCTGGCCTCTCCCTCCTTCCATTGTGCTGTGCACCCCACCCCAACACCACAGCCTGGTTTGGAAGACCAAGACACTGAGCCAAAATGGACTGACTTCCCCACAGGTGGGCCGAGCTATGGCCATTGCAGCTCTGGACATGGCAGAATGCAACCCGTGGCCGCGAATCGTGCTGTCAGAGCACAGCAGCCTCACAAACCTCCGGGCCTGGATGCTCAAACATGTGCGTAGCAGCCGAGGCCTGAACAGCACTGTGAATGTTGGTGTCAATAAGAAGAAAGGCTCTCGAACTCCACCCAAATGTAACAAGTAAGACCAGCAGGGTGGAAGGGACAGAGGGTTTGAAAGTGGAACAGGGATGCAGAGTGAGGGGTTCCCAGGGATTTATGTTCCTTCCCTGCTTCCAAAAGGACCACATGGTGAATATTTTTAGGGTAAATTAAAATTAGTAAGATTAGCTCATTTTTTGAGAATGGGATCCTGTTCCCTTTTACCTGGAGCTGCACACTTCACAGATATCTGAAAATCAGGTTAGGGGACTCCTTGCTCCAGAGCCCTGCACAAAACCAAATAAAATTGGAGTGGGGTGGGGGCAAGGCTCAGCTTCCTATGGTTGTGAATGACTGATTGAGGGTCCAAAGGCTAGCACCACAACAATAAGGGGGGAATCCACTGGGAGTTAAAGCTGCCCAGGGACGGCTTTTATGGCTCTTAGTATATTTTCTGCAGGAGCATGTATGTGTGGACAAGGGCTCCTAGGCATTCCTGAGATCAGCTGGTATGCCCCAGCTTAGATACCTTATCCATCAGCAAGAATTCCTCCTTCCTCGGAATGAGGCCCCTCTGCCTTTTCACCCCAGGGGTGAAGCTTTACTGAGCATCAGACCTGGGGAAAAACTCGAGACACAATCTCCCTGGCCCAGGGTTAACTGGCATCTGCTTCTTTGCAGTGGATTGCCTGTTTCCTGCTCTGAAAATACTTTGAGCCGCACGCGAAGTTTTAGCACTGGCACAAGTGCTGGCGGTAGCAGCAGCAGCCAACAAAATTCTCCACAGATGAAGAACTCCCCCAGCTTTCCTTTTCATGGCAGTCGGCCTGCAGGGCTGCCAGCCCTGGGCTCTAGCACCCAAAAGGTCAGCCACCGGGTGCTAGGTCCTGTGAGAGGTAAGCTAGTCTGGGAGCCCCTGCAACAGGTGTTCAGTTGTTTGGGGCATTGCTGGGGGAAGTGAGAGCTTGAAGATACACACTTGGCCTGGGACCGAGGGGTGAATCAATAAAATTAGTTTATAGCAGAATCTGCAGCCTCTCCTGCGACCTTGGTGTTCCCTGCGGCATGAGCACCAGAGTGGTATTGTGTGGCACAGGTGGCAGTCCTGGGTATCTGGGCTCCGGCACATGCTGGGAGGCAGGAAGTTTCTAACGATGAAACACTGGCTGAAGCAGGGCCACACTGAGTCATGGAGTCTCCACTTCAGGACAGTGCCGGTTGGAGACAGCGTAAGGAAATGCCCTCGCAATCCAAACTGCAACACTGTAGAGTGACGGAGAATCCTCTCCAAGGTCCTATGGGCTAAAATTGTTACTGGCTTCAGAGCCAATTCAGAAAGTAAAATCAGAAAGATTCCAGCTCTTCCAAAGAAAAGCGGAACTGCAGACAGCTTCTGTTCTAGGCTCACAAAGCAACAGTCTAGCCTTTGCCAGCAGTGGCCACAATTCTTCAGCTTTGCATCGGACCCCCTAGTTTGGCCTGATGAGACCCTGCCTGATAAGACGAGAGATTCTGGGTCAAAATGTATACCAGAAACAGATGGGCCTACAGGGAAAAAGAAGAGGGAAAGACACCAGAGCCATTCCCGAGACTGGTGGGCAGAGATTGTAGTAGTGCCACTTCTGGAAATACACTAAGCCACAAATCAATGTTGTATGTGGCTTCTGGGCTACAGAAATCTTGCCAGAGTATGGAGGCTTGTGAGCTAGAACTAGGAGCTTTGCTGGTTCTCAGGCTGTACTCATCCTTGTTAGCAAGTCCCTGCTACTCGGCTCGCATCAAAGCTTTTGGTGCAGACCAAACACAAGCACCAGGTCATCGCTGTGGCCATCTGACTGCACTAGTTAGAGCAGCCAGAGAGCGAGCAGCGGCCCCTCCCACCTCTGACCAGGGAGACGTTCCATCTCTGACATGCACCCTCGTTACCTCTGTTTATATTCTTTGAGATCTGTCTTCATTGGGAAAGGACACTTACGTATACTGTGTTGGAAGGAGAGTATTAAAGTAGTAACAATACCTTATATGTAAATAACATTAAACAGTGAACAAAATAATATCACACATTTCATTTAATCTTCACGAGGACCCTGTGGGATAGATGGCATTTCCATTTTTATGATGATGAAACAGGCTATTTGAGGGTGACTTGTCCAAGATTACACAGCTATTAAGTGGCAGAGTTATTTAACTATGTCTTTTCATGCTCTGGTATACTTGAGTTGCCCATCTTAAATCTGGATAAAGTTTTTCTTCTAACTTCTTTTCCTCTTAACTCATAGTTCCTGGGAAGCAATAGCAGCATCATAAATTCTTCCCTGTCTACACAAAAAGGAAATAGAAAAGAGCCTTTTCTAGGTCCTCACTGGAGGATTCTAAGCAGTTCTTCCCTCCAAATGCAGAGTGCTGTATCGAGCTCCTTGAGTGAGGGACATGAATTGTTTCTTCATTACTTCCCCAAATAACTAATAGGAAATAGGCATGGTCAGTACAAAGTAATGTCTAGTAGGAGACACAGGACAGTAAACACGACATAAACACACACACACACACACACTGTAAACATACAGGGACCTGGGAGCCACTGTCAGATAAACAGGAGTTAAATTATCCAAAGAATGTTCAGTTGAGAAACTGTTTTGAAGAATGAGTGGTGGTATATGGTTTGACAAAAACATTCCAGATTTGAGAATGATGGCCAGAACCAGAGCTGCTGCATAGAGAGGACAAAAATCAAGTGTACTAGCAGGCTCAGAGGGGCAAGCCCTTCACCACACAAGTCAGGTGAAGAGAGGTGGGAGGAAGAAGTTGAAATGTTTTGAAAACAAAGATCATGAGTTAATGAGACATATGGCAATGATTGTGTGCTTCTGAGAATGATGGGAACCAAAGACTTAGGTAAGAGAGCTGTCTGTGAACTGTATGTATCAGGCAGAGAAGGGAGGGGCAATCTTTGGAGTAGTTTATACATGAGAAGACTAGCGCCTGTACCAGGGTCTGGAAAGGAGAGATGAATACACATAAATAGAAGTGGCAGGACTCAGTGATGGTGGAAGAGAGACAAACTAAGAGAGCTTCAAGGCTACAAGCTGAAGAAGTCATGATGACATTAAGACACTGTTGGATGACAAAGTGATGCGTTTATCTAGTTTAGACATGCTTGGATGTCATGCTATCTATATGGAGATGTTCTGCAGGCAGAAAAAGGGTCAAACTGTAGAAAAGATAACATTGGGGTTGGATCTAGGAGTCATCTACATACAGGTGCAGGTAAAACCAAATGAGAAGCTATGTTTCCCCAGGTGAATGAGCTTAGAAGCAGAAAAAAAGAGCTGGTTTGAGTACAGAGACACCCAGGAACTTGAATAAATATTTATAAGAGCTAAGAAACTATGTCTCTAAGGTCAGGGGGTCAAGAAAAGGTTTACTAATAATACCAAACAGGAATACTGTGAGGAGCGGAAAGGGCAGATCCTGGGAGTCTTGCCTCCTATGTTCTCCTGGGCACTTGCTGCAGTTTTTGCTGCTTTGCCTCTTAACATGCCTGATAGGACACCAGGATGGGAGACTGGCTCTATCTTGGAACCAGGACCCGTGATACAAACTGTGGTGTCCGGACTTGGTGTTTTCAACCCTTGGAATAACTTCTCTGTCCAGTGTGAGCTGTCTGCTGTGGCTTTGTGACATTTCCTTTTCCACACATCTGGCTCTTTGGCCCCTGCCACCTCTAGACATACTTGGTCTTCCAAGACAGGAAGGACATGACTCCGTACCTCTGATGTCTAATTAGAAAGCAGCTATACTTTCCAAACCCGAAACTGGGATTGTGATTTGACAAAGGATTTTTTTTTTTACTTGTGAACTTATTTATAAGAAAATTTCCACTAATGTATAAAAATTATATCACATTTAAGTATACATTTATTTAGTGACTCTGCTTTATTGGCTAGAACAAAATATGAGTTTAGGCTATCCAGAAAATTTCAGAAAAGATCTAGGCAGCCTAGTCAGAAGCTTGAGGCAGAGGTTCAGGGAACTAGTCTGACAGGTTCTGTCCTCAGATGCTGGGGGATGACATTTTAGAAGGCCAACAAGTAGCCAACTTGGGGTGAACAGGAATGTTCCTAGGGCAGGAGGCTGGAGGAGCCTCTAAGTAAGCCTTGACTCCCAGCAGCCCCTAACCATAGTCAGGATCTTCACCTCCTCCCCTGCTACAAAATGTGGCACCACCTTCCCAAGTCCGTGGTCTAGTTCCTGCCTACTGGCTCAGAAGCGCAGACAGCAATATCAGCAGCTACTGCTGCTGCTGCAGAGAAGGGAGAGATCAGCTGGGAATAGCTAATATAATGAGGCAAGGCAAGTCTGTGAGGTAACTGGTGCAAGGGCAGATGCAAACGGAGCTCAAAGGAGGGCCTGCTGGGGAGAAGGCGGAGAGGTAAACCAGCTTCTCCTATCGGTTATGTATTGAAAACGGCAAGGACTGCGGGAGAGGCCAGTGAGGTGCCCAGGACACACAATTTAAGAAGGCAAGGGCCTCCCTACATTGTACACCTTAGATGCCTCACTCGCTTCATCCTAGTCCTGGCCCTGGATTCAAGCAACAGTCTCACTCAATAACTGAAACATATGCCCTGGCCCTGCAGACTACCCAGTGTCCAGGACACTGGGGTAAAAGACAAGGGACTTAAGTGTCAAGTCTTCAGCTGTCATCCTACCACCGCCACTCATCCCTCCCAACTCTGGCAGTTAACCCTGAGGTTTACTAGAACCCTTTCCTGGCCTGTGCGATGCCTTGGCTCAGCTGACAGGCAGCTTTTGGTAGAGTAGCTAAAGGCCAGTGGTGAGTGGAGGAGGTTCCTTTGGGAAGTGAGTCAAAGGACACAGGAAGAGTCCTCCAGCACCATCACCACGTTTACTGCAAACAAGTTACATGTTAAATAGCAGATTAAAACTTATTTGATGGCAGGAAATATCTCCTAACACATCTATTTATCACCTAGCACCATGCCCAGCACTTATTAAATGATCAGCAAATATTTGCTAAACAAATAAAAGGCAAGAAGTTGGGAACTGCATGAATGCCTATCTCATCTTTCCACCCCTCAGAGGGCATCAGATCTGCAGTTGTCCCGGGGATTGAGTAAGATCTGGGGTGCTACATGTAGGGACAGTTCCAAAGTTGTTTTGGGGGATGCTGCAGGACCAAGGCACAAGTCACATAACTGCTCTAAATTGTGAGGACTTAGAATATCCGTTCTAATTCATACAATGGTGAGGTCAGCCTGGCTCTGCCTCTCAGACTTGCCCAAGGACTATTCTACCGCTCCCAAAATGGAAGGAACATACAGCCCATTACCATAAAACATCATCTCACCACCTCTGGAGGCCGAGCTGATCACATACCACTCTTGCACTCAGTCTTAAGCCGCTGTTCCTATAGCTCAGAACGAAGAAATAATCGAGTGGGGCTCCTCCCTTTAATTTTTGTCTCAGTGGGGACTGTGCAGACCTGGATTATACTGGGGGCCAAAAGCCAAAACATGAGAAACAGCTGTGTGCTCATTGCCAAATTTATAGGCAGGCCTGGCCAGATCTTAGGGTAGTCTTTTGAGTAATGATTGAAATGCTATCTTTAAAAGCCTTACACTTTCCAGATCAGACTTGTCCCCTAAACCAGGCCTTGTCTTCTCTCCTGAAACTCTTCAGGGGCAGGATTCCTGAGTTGTATCCTTAATACCTTTCCCACAATCCCTCCATTTCACACTGGCTTTTTTTTTTTTTAACACCATTTGCTTGTTTTGCTTTATACCTTCTTGAGTGTCATGCAGTTTCTTACTAGAACCTAAAGCATCCCAACATCTTTTGCCTGCTTTCTTGCTTGCTCTCTCATCCTTTTTGGGGGTGGGTGAGGCTTCATCCCTTAACGTGGTTTCAGCATACTCCTGTGTATGGAGATTTCTCAGACCGCCTAGAAACCTGCTATTTCCCCCTCTATCAAGCTCATTATGCCTACTGCACTGTCACTTGGACATGATAGTGACATCCCTGTTTTAACCAAAGAATTACCCAGGTTTGCATTCTCCAGTATCACTAAGTCATTGGTGGTGGGTAACGTTTCAGGTTATTTGACTGTGGCCTCGCATCTCTGACATCTGTTGTCTTGTTGGCACCGCTGTATCGGCTTTTACTAGCCCCCTAAGATCTGGTTGTTTTTTACTCTTGGCTGTGGTCTTAGACTCAGCATTGGTACCCAGCATCTCAGCAAACTCCTCAAAGCTATAGAGTACCTTCCATCCTGAGATCTCTCCCTTTCTAGTCCTTATTCATGAAAGTATCAACTTTTTAAAATTTGGTTTGGGACCTTCTAGAAGTAGCCTTGTTACTGCCAGCTTCTGTTCAGTGTAGCTAGACAAGATGAAGTTACTGTCACCTCTTTCCTAAGCTGAAGGCTTTTCACATCTACCGTATGTTGCTTTGTCAGGTGTCACCTGACACCCTGGAACCCCCATCGAATTCAGCTCCATTGGAGGTTAATAGCTCATGCAGTTTGAGAGCATTTGGCACCTGCTGTCCCTCTGTGATAAGTCCCTGCCAAACCTGAAAGCCTCCCTCCCCCACCCAGTCACTGTTTATGCCACTGGGCCCCCACCTTTCAGAACTTATAACAGTGAGGCTCTAGCCACAAGGAATGGACCCGAGAGCTGCCCCATAGGGTATAACCATATGCCCTTAGCCAAGAGATTACTGAGCCAGCTCATGTTCTGTAGTGGGTGCCTGCTCTTCAGGTAAACAAAATGCTTATTAAGGTCTCTGTTTTCTGGACAGTATTTTACAGGCACTGAGATATGTAGTATTAGAGAAGGTCTCTACCCTCAAGAGACTCAAGTGTAATTAGAATATCAGCAAACATTTATTGAGTACTTACTATGTGCCAGACACTATTTCAAGTCCTTTAACATGTACAAACTGATTTAATTAAGGAGAAACCATAAACAATTACTAACCAAGTGAGCAAATGACAATAAAGAGAGAACAATTAATTCTACCTGAAATAGTCAAGGAGGCTTCACAGAAGTGACATTTGAGATGGGAGATGTAAGATATCCAAAGTTTCACTAGGAAATGACCTTGCAGAGGAACCACACAGCTAGTAGCCACAGGGGTTGTAGCACAGGGTGTGAAGGATCGAGTCAGCATCCTACTGAGGATGTGAAGACTGGAACCACAGTGGGCAGGGCTGTGAATGCCATATGAAAAAGTTTAGACTTGACCTTTAAAAGACCTTCAGTATCTCCCCCTAGCCTGAGCCAAAGTGATTTTTGATCAGGTCTGTATTTTAGAATAACAATTTCTGGCACCTGTGTAAAGGATGGATTGTAAAAAAAAGAGACCAGTGGGGAATTTTTTTCAAAAGCCTGAATGAGAGCTAATGACCTGTACCTGGACACTGGTGATGGCAAGGGAGAATAAAGGAGGAACTCACGTGAAGGCAGAGGTAGAACTGTCCAGGTTTGGTTAAACATGAATCTAAATGTGAGTGAGGAACTGAAAGATGAAACAAGGTTTCTAGCAGATTCTTCACCAATATAGGGAGAACAAAGGAAGGGTGGGAGAAAATGAATTTTGTTTGGGTCATAAGACTGCCCGTCAAAAATGTCCAATGGACTATTAGAACTGTTGTTCAGGAGAAAGGGCTAGAGGGAGATTTGGGGGTTTAAAGTATGTTGAGCAGGAGAGGACCAAGGATAGACTGGTGAGGGGGACACTGTCAGTTAAGGGGCAAGAAGAGTAGCTGAAGTGGAGCAGTGAGAGGTAAGAGAACCTAGGAAAGCTGTTTAGGAAGCCAAGCTCAATAACTCTGCCACAAGGATGAACTGGTGGGTGAGTAGGTTGGTTAGCCACAGAGAGGTGAGCAGGATGAGGGGTGGCTGAGCACTGGATAACTGGAATAAATATTAGAGGTCTTTCTACTTGTCTTAGATTTACTTCAGAAAAGGGATGCTGGTGTGATAACAGGCTTGAAAACAGGCATCTTCTGACCGAGGGCCAGCAGGACAATGGAGTGACAGTACCTCACTTATTTGCCCTTTTATCTGCTCATGTCCCTCCCACTCAGAGCCCCGAGGCCAGGACAGGAGACGGCGGCAGCAGCCACTGACCTATCGCCCTACTTCAAGCAGCCTGGCCCCATCCCCAACTCCTGCCCGTTCTAGCCCAGCCTCCTCACGCAACATGGGCCCCTGCCTACTGCCCAACTCACTCAGTATATCAGGTCTGTACCCACTGCAGCTGAAATTTGGGCTCGCTAGCCTCCTTCCTTTCTTACCACACAGGGTGTAGACCAGGCTCCTGACTAGGCCTGAAGAAATCCCTTCAGCTCCGTTGCCAGCTGACCGGGACCTCCTTGTTGACTTCATAGGATACAGGCCACTCCAGACCAGGGGCATCGGTTATCCTCCTGGATTATCCTGAACACCCATGCCCTTGTACATGAAGATGGAATTTAATGAACGTCTTTATATAATAAAATAGTTACCATTTACTGAGCATTTACTATGTGGCAGGCAATGCTCGAAGCACATTATCTCATTTAATCCTCATTTTTATAGTTGAGGAACCTGAGGACTTTTCTACCTGCTACTTAGTCAAGCTTCCTGGCTCTCGGAGCTGGGCAACGTTAGACAAAATCGAAGAATGAAAAAAAGCATAGGTCTTTTACCTGTCATCACCACAAATGTGTGACCATATCATTCACCTAAGACCTTGGCCTTCTGCTCTCCTTTTAAGTCCAGACCCAGCTGTGTAAAGGACTGGATGGGAACGATTTCTAAGAAGTGCAGCATCTTCTGCCTCCCTCAGAGCCCGTTACTCCTAACCTGATAACTCTCTTCACTGGGTAGCCCTCAGTCCACGTGTCTTGGGTGCTGCTGACTTGATCCTTAAATGCTTACACATTTGACTGGAACAGCCTCTAAGGTCTATAATTTAAGAGTATTTCAGCTTGAGTGTGTTCCGATCGAAGCCCCAGCTTGCTGCTCCACCCGTTGGGCCAGGCTAGAACATGCCAAGCTTCTTAACCAGGGGAAACCCCACGACCCCTGGACATTTGGCAATGTTTGGAAACATTTTTGGTGGTTACAAATGGGGAAGGGACAGGGAAAGAAATGCCATCTAGTCGGTAGAGGCCAGGGATGCTGCTCAACATCCTACAATGGCACAAGACAGCCCCTAACAACAAAGAAATATCCAGCTCAAAATGGCAATATTGACAATATTGAGAAACCTTGATCTAAAAGAAGTTACCACTTCTTCTCCATGGCCCTTCCCAATTATCAGTTTCCTTTGTTCCCTAGGGAGCAGCTGCTCATTCCTGTCCTCAGGAGACAAGCCAGAGGCTGTCATGGTGATTGGGAAAGGTCTACTAGGGACTGGACCTCGGATCCCCTGTATCAGGACCCGACTGCAGGTAACACGTTGGGGTCTTCCCCAGTCCCCAGCGTAACAACTCTGGCAGAGCCCAGCAAGGCACTGTTCATCTGGGTAATGGGAGGGAAGATGCCTAGCACTGCTTTACAACCTCTCCCCGCACCCATGTCACAGAGCTGCTCTGGTGTCTGAGTGCCTGTCTGTCAAATGTCTCCATCCCGTTCAGCCAGGTCTCTTGCTTGCTTCCAACCCATGACCCTGCCAGATATGCCCCAGCCTCTCAGCCTGCTAGCTTTGGCTTTGCCTGCCCCTGCCCTTAGCTTCTCCTCTCTTTCTGCCCAGACCTGCCCGAGGAGAGTTCCAGCCAGGAGGGGTCCCGGATTCCCCAGGTAATACATCTAGTTGCTGCTCTTAGGAACAGCTGTACCACCAACTCTAATTCAGTCCAGATCCCCATGCTAGGTTGGCTAAAGTTGGGTATAGGCAGCTGACTGGATGGGTGAAGTGTAAGCCGCTCTGGCAGGAGCTGAGGCATAGAAAGCTGAGGAAGCTCCACCAATCCTCGAACATCTTTCTATACCATACTTCTCCATTCAGCCAAATCTTGACCATGGAATAGCCACGAAGGTTAAATGCTAGATTCTTTTGCCTCCCCTAGTTAAATAAGACCTGGAGTGTATAGTCATAAATTGAACCCAAGAGTTCTCTAGCTATTATCCTGCCTTACCCGCTCAGCTAGGGACAGTGCCCAGGAATTCAAGGTCCCAGTACCTATGTTGAACACTAAACTACACTTATTCATGGAAACTCCAGAAGCAAAAAAGTTGGAAGAATCCAGCCTCTTAGCGCATCTCTTGTCCTCACAGGCTAGGCCCAGGTTGGGCCGGGACTCACCGCCGACTCGCAGAGGGATGAGAGGCTCTTCGGGCCCCACATTCCCTACCCCTCGGACCAGGGAGAGCAGTGAGCCGGAGCCGGGACCCCGCTCAACACCAGGGTAAGCACCGGGGTCCAGTCCCTCGCCCCATCTCATTTCTATCCCCTCATTCCCATTTCTGCCATTCAGGATCATTTTCTTCCTTCCCTACTCCCTTTGACCCCCAAAAGACTAAATGTACTTTCCTTAAGAATCTAGTCCGATTTTTTTCCCCATCATGGCCTCAGTCTTCACTCCAATGGACACGAAAACAACTTCTAATTAGGGTGCAAGGCCTAGGGGCTGGCTGGTTCCAGCATCAGACCACTGTGCAGTACTCAGCCTTATCCATTCACCTCTCTCATCTCCCAACCCCTGGCTAACAGACCAGAAGAGGGGCAGAGTTTTTACACCCCTGATTCCTCTCTCTTCTCTGTTGCAGGCTGCCTCAGGCCGGTCCCCCACGGCCCCACTCTGCCCCTGCCTTTTCTATTTCCTGTAGTCTATCTGACTCCCAGTCCCGGACTTGTTATAGCGGGGGGCCCTTGGGCCAACCTGAGGTTTGTTTTGTCCCTAAATCTCCCCCACTCACTGTTTCTCCTCGGGTCTGATGCCTTGAGACCTTCATGCCCAGGATATAGCCACAAGATGGAGAACACAGTGGGAACTGTGCTAGTCCCCTCCCTCAGCTGCTGATTCCATGTGACAACCATGACTCCGTGGAATGCCAGCCACACTGTTCTGAGGCATTGCAGAGCATTACCTTGAAACAGGACAACGCAGAAATGTGCCACCCCTTCCCTCCCGCCACAGCACAAGATTTGGGACCACAGGAAAAAAAAAATCTATATTTTTATATTGGGGGGGAGGGAGTAGAAAAGAAAGCAGCCCCTATACTGGGTCCTACTCAGTGGCAGCTTCTTGTTCCATAGGGCTAAGGAAGACTTTGAGGAAATAAAAGTTGTTTGAAAAAAATCTAGGTGTAGTTGCTTTGTATGTTGTGATGGGTAGAAGGGATGAAGTGAAGTGTGAAGGCCCCTCACACCCTCCATCTTGCCTCAGACTATGTCCTGGAACCCTAGAAAAGAGGGGGAAAGACCTGAGGTAAGGAAAATGCTGCAGCTTTCCTCTGGGCAAGTCCTTCAGGAATCAACTCCCATCCAGCCTCTCCCCCTTTCCATTTCTAACCCACTCTTAAGGTTGGTTTCCAGGCCCTTCACCGTCCCGTCCCCCCCCCACACACACACAGTAGCCAACCCCTAAATCAGTGCCCTTTACCCCAGAACATGGAAATAAAATTGTTTCTTTACAGCCCCTCACAAAAAAACTGCGTAAAGAAAGCCTAAACGACTTTGGAAAAGTGTGAGCAGCCCAAACCCTCATACGTGGATGGCATTTATTCCTACCGGTGTCAGTGCCTCCGTACCCCCAACCTGGGCATCCGGGGACCACATGAAGTTGCGGACTGACGGGGATTAGGAAACCCATCCCCATTCTAGCAGGTGCAGTTTAAGGGGGAGAGGCAGGGAGCTGACAGGCACTCCTTTCTCTGTGCGGATAAAAGGCCCCAGTTCTGGACTGTGTCATGCTTGGCCCGACAGTTTCTGATTTGAAGTTTCCAACCCTGCAGGCCCTGGCGCGGCCTCGCCACTCCACTCTCCGGGGGCTGGGCGCTACAGCCCCGGACCGTTACCTGGGGCTGAGAAAGCGCCACTTTTCATTCCTGCTTCTTGGGATTATTGACGGCCACGTAGTGATAGAGAACGACAAGCAGGAAGAGCGACACGCCCAGCATGTTGGCGAAGATGGCGAGCTGCACGTCTGTGATCATCCTGCGGAGAAGAGGAGGGATTAAGCCTCGGGCCGGCACACCCCTCGCCCAGACTGGGACCCGTCCTCGCCCTCCTGGTCCAGCCACCGCCAGATGGGCCGTGGACAGCGCCTGCGTGCTTCTCACCTGATCAACTGGGCTCGGCTCCGACGCGCTCTGCGCACTAGCTCGAGGTAGGAGAGTTGGACCGGAAGTTTGTAGCGCCAGCTCTGTCCCAATCCAGGCACTTCCGGCCGTGCGGCTTGGCCGGATCGGGCTCTCTAGCACCGCTGTCTCGCCTGCTCCCCGCTGCACGCCCGCAAGGGGCGGGGCCTCGGGCGGGGCTGCGGAGCGAGCGTGCCTGGGGCTCGCACGGCGCAGCTGCTCACAGCTGGCGCGGCGGGGGATGCGGTTAGCTTCGCCGTCACCGCCTTCCCGGAGCCAAGGAGTGCGCTAGGGTGAGGGTGCGACGGCAGAGACGGGCAGGAGGCTCAGCCTGACCCCCTCTTCCTGCCCCGGCCCCCCGCGCTGCTGCCCACCCTTCGCTTCCCGGCCCGACCCAGCCAAGCCAGGTGCTTCCTTTGGGCCCTGCCCTCAGGGTCCCCTCCCTGGCCTGGGCGTCGGGGAAAGGGATGAGAGGCGGTGTAGAATGGAGACACAGCTGGGACGACCGGGTGCGCCTCTCCTTGGCGCCAACCTTTCTGCCCCACGAACGCCAAGTTGAACGATCCGGCCTGTGATCTGACCCGTGCCTCCCTTACTCGAGCTCCCTCCTGCCACCCCACCCCCGGAGGTGGGCGTCGGAAATAGGGCGGACCCTCCCGGAATCTAAACCCAAACCGTGGGACTTCGGCCAAGTGGGAAATCACCCCCCGGATGTGAAGGAGGGGGGAGGAGAGGAAGGTCTGGAACAAGCAAGAGGGGTGGTGGGTTCGGAGCAGAGTGGGTTGTGGATGAGAGAAGAAAGATGACTATGGGTAGATGTCCGAGGGTCTCTGGTGAGGGGAGAGGCACTCGGGCTTTACAACCCTCTGCCCGGCCAGAAAGTACTCCCCCCTCACGCCTTGCTTTCCCTCAGCTTCTCCATAAAAGGGAACGGCACTGAGCCAGGGCTGGGGCCGGGGGCTGGCTGGGTTGGGCTGTTGCTCTGGAGCTGTCAGGGGTAATGGAAGCCAGTTGCTTTGCGGTAGAGGGGGGCCAGGGCTCAGGGGACGCCTCTGCTTCTCTGAGCCAAAGAAAACTACAGGAGCTTCTATGGGGCTGGAACAGCTGGGTCAGGGGACCAACTTGCTGCGTGTGTGCAGAGTGAACTGGGGTGCACTAGCCTAGAGTGGCCTTCCCTGGCCTGAGACCATCAGCAGTTTGTCCTCCGTGCTCCAGCCCAGTCACTCCTAAGCTCAGTCTCTGCCTTTAGTAGTCTGTAGTTCCCCTGGCTTCCCCCACTCACCCTTAGCCCCCGGCAAGTATTTCCCAGAAGTATTTACTATTTAGAATCCCAAGCCTATATCCCCTCCATGGAACAGTGAAACCCCAGATGTGAACTCCCTCATGTATCCCTCAGTGAGCAGTGTGTTCCCAGCTCTGCTCTGGGAGAAGGTGGGTCTAGGTCTGAAGGGATTATACACATTTAGCTTTGTGTCTCCTAGACATTTGAAGCCGATCCAAGTCCAAACAGACACTAAGATCTGTTGGAACAGAACTAGATCTCCAGAACTAGAACCTAGAAAGCAGACTTTCTAGACTGCAAATGGCATGAGGTGCTTCAGATTTCCAAGGCTGTCCTGAGACCAGCTGAGCCAGATGCCAAGTATCCTAAACTGTCAGAGCTGATGAGTGCCTTCAAGATCATTTTTTTTAAGAAGGAAACTGAGGCCCAGAAGGAAATTGATACTATCAAGGTTCTGCATGTTAGAGACAGTGTCACTTGATCCTCTTTCCTCCATACTCCATGTCAGATTGTGGAGTCAGTAGGTTGTCCTGGGCCAGAGACAAAAAGAAAAGGATTTGTTTTGGAACCATCTAGAAATATCCTCCACTTCCCAGAATTTCCTGTGCCTAGGTCAGCGAGACTTTATCAGCGCTGAATGGGTCATTTGGCCTAGTGCCTGAAGAACTGAAACTAAAAAATGGTCTCCAGGACAAAACTAGACTCAACTAAGAATTAATAAAGCTCGAAAAAAGGTTGGAGGGAAGAATATGGGAAATGACACAGGCAAAGCCTCACCCTGGGAGGAATGAGAGGAGGGAGAGGATCTGGAGTGGGACAGGTATGTGAAACATAGTCCTGGTGATTCGTATGATATTTTCAAGGAAAAAATATGAAGGATAAGACTCAGGAGTAAAAAACCAACAAGACCTAGAAAAAGGGGACTGGACCCTGAGTCCAGGGAGGTTGGCACCTAAAGTATTGTACTTGTAGGAAGAGTTGGAAGGAAAAGGAAATGTATACAATTGAGGATGAGTGGATTTTTGCTCGTGAGTCCCCCCACAAGCTCGAGTCCCTATCTGGGTTTACATGACCCAAGGCCCAATTCGTATTTTTCCCTCCCAATATTCAGTCCTCTGACAGTGTTAGACATAAAATGTTCTACTGCTAGTGCCCCCTGGCTGTCCTGGCCCTGGGACATGAGTTCGTTCCTCAGCCAGTGATGGTTGACTGAATGAGTTAGTTTGCCTAGTATAGCCAAGATTTCCCATTGGGACTAACTTGGAAATCCCGCATCTTGGAGAGGTTAAAAAATAGATATTGTCTTAGTGCCCCAGGACTTAGCCTTTTTTGATCTCAGGAATTCTCTTGCCAATTGCTTTAGAAATGTGTGGCTATCTGCCAATCACCACCACCGCAGCCACCACTGCATTCTCCCTAAGCTTAGTCTCCATTGCAGCCTGCTTGCCCAACACCTCAGGCCTCCCCAGGGAACCCAGAGCCATGAATTTATCTGAGATCTCACAGACATTCATGTCAGTCTCCAGGTCTTGGCTCCTAATTGCAGGACTAAATGAAATGCAACCTACTGCAATTGTATTTCAAAGACATTTTTACTTGAGGTACTTAAAATACAACCAATTTTTAAACTTAAGGGGGCAGGCGAAGGAATGGGTGACAACTGGGCAGTGACAAGATGACTGGGATGACTTTTCAGGTTGCCAAAGGCCCCGTGAAGGGAGAGAAAAGGGGGAAGAGCAGAGAAAAAAAAACCCTATAGTAGTAGCCAGGGCCACCAAGAGAGGAAGTGGGTTGGCTTCCTGCCAGGGCCAGGGCCAAGAACTGATGCGGAGACCAGGGACAAAGCCGCAGCCTTCCACTGACAGCCACTTTGAAATCAGGGTCTCCTAGAACCATTTCCTTCAAATCTCCCTGTGTACCGATCCCTACACCTCTGCGGGGCAGCCACAAATTTCCATCTCTGTTGGTTCCAGTGCTTCCTTTCACCAACATTGCTTTCCGCCATCAGGATCATGTTCTGGGCCATAGGACCTCAGAGTGACATTGAAGATTTGGTGGCATCTGTTATCATGTTTTTCAATTATTGCTCTACAAATGGTTCCCAGAATCAAGACCCACATTTCTAACCATCTCCTGGACATTTATTTCCATTGAGATGTGTTACCACCTTAAACTCAGTACAGGCATACTGCAGAGATACTGCAGGTTCCGTTCCAGACTGCGCAATAAAGTGAGTATCGCAATAATGAGAGCCGTGATCTTTTTGCTGGTGGAGAAAGTGAATTTGTAAAAATTTGTATAATTTTTAATTTGTAAAAATGCAGCACCTGTGAAGCCCAATAAAACAAGGTATGCCTGTATATCCAAACTAAGGTCATCTTTCATTTCTCCAAACCTGCTCGTCTTCTCTACTTACCCATCCTTGCTAGAGCCCTGGAATCTTCTCTGGTATCCCCTTCTATCAGGTTCCTCATTACCCAGGTAGTCACCAAGCTGTCACAGCCTCCTTTTCCAGGTCTTCATCTTTGCAACGTAGAATTTGGAAGGGGCCTTGGACAACAGGCAACAGACCCCCAGTGGAATCATGGGCTTGCTCAAAGTGATAGCACTACACTTAGTGGCACTGCTGGACCTAGCATCCTTGTGCCCTAACACCGTGCCCATTGCTCTTGCCAACAGTGCTTTCTGCATGTGTATTAACCCCGTACTCAAAACCTTGTAACCCAAGCTCTTAACCAGTCATCCAAGCCTCTCCCTAATTTTTCCACATTCGACTTCTCTTTTTGTGCCACTTCTTCCTGACACAAAAATAAGAGCTAATACGTACTGAGCATTTACCACATACCAGGCACTATTCTAAATGCTTTACGTGTATTAACTTAATCCTCACAAACCTAGGAAGGAGGATACTGTAAACAAAAATCTGGAGACACCTTTTAAAAGAAACTTGAAGAGAGCTTATTCAGGTAATGGTTTGCAAACCAGGAAACGTAGTCCTCAGTATAAACAGAAAATATGTTCCAAAATGGAGGGAATAGGGCAGGGTTATAAAGACAAAAGTTGCAAGAGCTGATGTGATTAAAGATGGGTTGCTAGGGGAAACGAGATCATAAACTTACATCATTTGTTTTCTGATTGGTGGGGGCCACTGGACTTTCTGTAGTTGGATGACTCAGTGATCCAGCAAGTGGAGTTGTAAGGTGAGAACAATGGGTAATATATGATTAAGCATTTATCAAGTCCTAGTTTCAGCCCAGGCCTGGAGAACAAAAAGGCTGTCTTTGGTCACACAACTATAGTACCGGGAGTATTATTTAACAGCGATGCAAGGAGTAAAATTTATTAAACAGTACAATCAGCACGGGGGCTGCTGCTGGCTCTGCAGGCAGTTTCAGAGCCCAAAAGGGCAGCTTCAGAGCTCAAGCTGCAAAAATCCAAATTTGGGGCCACAAGTTATGATGCTAAAGTTCTTTGAAGTCCTCAGTACTATTATTATTCAAACGTTACAGATGAGAAAACCGAGGCAGACCACTTTCCCCAACCTGAAATTTTTCCCCTCACTCTCTATTCTTCAATTTTTACCCCCAACACTGTTCAGGTTCTACCTCTCCCAACAGCTCTTCTCTGACTCCCCCAGCAGCCAACTGTCTTTCCCCTCCTCTTACCCAGAACACACCTCGTTCATTTGTCTGCCCGCCTTGGCACCCTGTCTGTCCTACTCTGTGTTAGTTTTCTGTTCTTGACCTTGTGTCTCATTCCCCGACAGCCCCAGCTGCTCCTTGCTGAGTCTTATATTTGCCTATGCTACCTGGGTGCCTCCACAGTGCTTGGCACACAGCGCTCTCATCTAGTACTTTCTCTTCATTCTCACAAGCGTCTCACCACACAGGGAGACCTGGTCCAGAACACAACGCTGAGGGCCAGGTGGTGAAGAGGGGGCAACTGACAGATTCAGAGATCTCAGGAGGAGCTGTAGGATCAGGTAAATTGTTGAGTCTGACAGTTCCTTGCCTGCTACAGAGGCTATCATATCAGACTTGCCTCCAGGCTAGGGAGTGACTTCCTTTTCTATGTAGATAGGGCCCTATTTTCTGTATAGATACCTCCCTCCCCTCCCCAACTTATGGCCTGACACTCACTAAGACAAGCCTGGGACCCATGTTCATTTGGCCTTTTAAGAATGAGTCTTTCTCCTCTTGTCCATGTCCTCTCCATACTTGACAGAAGGCTGCTCCCCCATTTCCAGATTCCTTTTTTCCTTTTCTGGCTTCTCTGAATTTCCTGCCTGCCTCCTTTTCCTTCTTCTACTTGACCCTGTCACCTTCTCTCCTATCCGCCTTCTTTCTCCCAAGTCATGACCTAGGTATTTAAATTCTAATCTCAGCCCTGCTGTTGATGTGCTGTGTTACCTTGAGCAAGTTACTCTCCCGCTCTGGGCCTCAATTTTTCGTATCTATAAAAAGGAGAGAGCTGGACTGGATGGTGAGTGATGTCCTGCTGAGCCCTCCAGGCCCGTTCTCCTATTACAGTCCTCCCTCCTCCTCTCCCCTCTAGGCCCCTCTCTCAGGTCTTCTCTCTCAGGGGAGGCCTCCCCTAGCCCCAGGAGAGCTGTGGCTCCAGCTCCCGTTCCCCGTCTAAGTAGCCAGCCCTGGGCCTCCTCCCCAGCCCTGGCCCCGGCTCTGCTCCATGTGGCCCGTCTGAGAGGCTGGCCCCAAGCCCGGCGGCAACTCCACATTTCTCTGTTTTTCCTTTTTTTTTTCCCCTCTTTTTCCCGGAGTTAACAAGAAGCAGATGTGGCGCACGATGGTTGGAGAGGTGGGGGGAGGAACGGGGAGGCTGGACCGCCAGCCAGACAGGGGGGAAGGGAGGGGAGTAAGCAAGAGCGAGAGGCGGGAGGCCAGGGCCCGCCCCACACAGCCACTCTAGCGCCTCTGGACCGTCACAGGGGTAAAGTCCTGTCACCCCCAGGATCCGGTCATTGGGGAAAACAGATAGGGGACCAGAGGCAGGCCAGCTGGGGCAAGGGGGCGGAGGCCCAGGAAGCAGCATCTGAGAGGGGCAGGGACTAGGCACTGGAGGCCGGGGGCACTGAGAACAAACTCCCCTCAGAGGTGGAGAAGAGGAGAGCGGAAGGAACCGAGGGAAGCACAGACGGGAGCCTGAGGAAGAAAGGGGAGGGGGAGGCGGGTCAGGCCAGGAGGCCAAGGAGGAGGCGAGTGGCTGGGGGCTGCCGGCAGGAAGCTGGGGACAGGACCTAACTTGGAGCAGCGGGCATCCCCACTCCAAGCAGAGGCGCCAGTGGTCAGGCGGGATGTGCCTCTGAGGGCCACAGCGGAGCACCCCCACCATGGCCCCCAGGCCCCTCTGGAGCTGCTATCTCTGCTGCCTGCTGACCACAGTTGTGGCGGCAGCTAGCTACCCGCCTCGTGGTTACAGCCTCTACATGGGGAACGGCGGGGCCCTCAGCCCTGGTGGTCCCCAGGCCCAGAGTGCCCCCCGGCCTGCCAGCCGCCACAGGTAAGAGTCTGGGTCCCAGCCCAAGGCTGGGTAGGAGGGTGGGTCAGAAGGTGGGTATCCCGGCCCTGCCCCGCCTTGGCTACCCTCTCCTGTATTGCCAATGCAGGGAAGAACGGGAGAGGAAGCCCATCCATCAGATGGCTCCTCACACGCCCACCTTCCTGCCGGGTATTTCCAGGGCCCCCCTGCATAGATAGGTCCCCCATCTAAACTCATAGGATTGGCTCCCATGTCCACCCCATGGGACCTGCAGTTAGGTGCCAGGGGAAACTACCCTGAGTGGCATGGGCCAGGCCTTCCGGCCAGCTGCGTACCAGCCTGGGATCCTCGGGCCGACCTTTTATTCCTGTCTAGGGCTTCCTCGGCCCATCTAGCAATCCATGATTCTAACACCACTCCTGCTCTTCTCCCTTCGGGTCTCCAGCCGGGCACAGATCAGAGGCCAGCATGAATGGGGCCAAGAGTGTAGAACTGCAAACCCCGCGGGGGACAGGGCCCATCAATGGCTTATTCTCTGCTTAACCCTGAGCTGGACCCCTGCCTGCCCGGTCCTCTCCCCTGAGGGGTGGGTGGAAGCCAGCACCCAAAGAATCACCAGAGGGCCCCAGCCAGCCGGCTCATACAGGCCACGCCAAGCTGGGGATTCAGACAGGGAAACGAATGAATGTGCGGATTCAGAGGCTCCCCAGGACCCCCTCCCCAGCCATGGATCAACTTTTTGTAGTTGTGGTTTTCCATTCTGTGCCTCTTCTCCTGTCTTGAAAAGTCTTCATTGACTCCGTCCGTACAGGAAGGCGTGGGGGGAGCTGCCCCTGCCAAAGCCCCGGCTCCCCCTGGTCCCCAGGGGCCCTTCATCTTTTGACCCTCCCTCAGCACCTCTGGTAGCCTCAGGGCCCTCCTCTGGGGCGTGTGTCTCTGGCCCTCGGGCCCAGGTGGGGTTGTGCCTGCAGGAACTGGTGTGCCTACGTGGTGACTCGGACAGTGAGCTGTGTCCTTGAGGATGGAGTGGAGACCTTCATCAAGCGCGAGATCCCGGCCTGTGGCTGGGGCCAGACCCAGTGTCACCGCACCATGATGTGAGCCCCAGCGCTGGGGAATGGGTAGTTGGTGGGGGCTGGGCTAGGATCATAGGCAACCAGCCAACTAAGGGAATTTGTACAAAGCAAGTAATCGTGGCAAGGGGCCGGACCAGGGGCTTCAGTCAGAGCCATTTTGAGGAGATGCTGAGGCAACAGTTTGGTGGGATATTGA
Organism: Hipposideros armiger; assembly: GCF_001890085.2. Lineage (NCBI taxonomy): Eukaryota > Metazoa > Chordata > Mammalia > Chiroptera > Hipposideridae > Hipposideros > Hipposideros armiger. The sequence continues at coordinate 2,336,473 of NW_017731350.1, read as the reverse complement.
GGGCACACTTACCTAGACTACCCTGCCAGCCCCCAAATTCCTTCTCTTGGCTGGGTCATGCTCAAGGAGAGGAGTTCAAGGTTCCAGCACTGGACAAGGCGGGGAAGAATAGGGATTTGGCCCTTGGCCAACAAGCTGACAGCTGTCAACTGAGCAAGGCCACATGCTGGACAGTAAGGGGAACCGAGCCTGAGGGACAGGTCTTGCCCACCAGCAGCTGCCCATCTCTGAGGACAGGGGCCAGGGTCACTGACAGTACAGGGAGGCGTAAAGAGCCCTCCCTCTACCTCTCCCAGGTACCGCAGCTTCCTCCGCCCTCGCTACCGTGTGGCCTACAAAACAGTGACGGATATGGAGTGGAGGTGCTGTCAGGGGTACGGGGGTGATGACTGTGCTGAGAGTCCTGCCCCAGCGCTGGGTCCTGCACCTACCACACCACGCCCCCGGCCCCGGCCTGGCCGCCCTAACCTCTCTGGCTCCAGTGCGGGCAGCCACCTGAGTGGACTAGGGGGGGAAGGTGAGTTTGGGAGCCCTGGGGAGAGAAATGGGAGGTGGTATTGGGTGGGAAATGTGGAGCCAGGATGTTGAGGGAAAACCCCATGCTCCAAGTCAGAAAAAAAGGGACAGAAGGGCGTTAATGAGATCCCTGAGATTCCCTGTCCGTGCGTACATGCGCATACGTGTGTGTGTGTGTGTGTGTGTGTAACAGAGACAGAGAGATTAAGAGACCAAGAGAAAAAGGCAGAGAAAGTGAATAAGGGAATATGCTCACGCACGCCCACATGTGGCCAACATACTTCCTAGTTGGGAACAGCTGCAGGAGGAAGGGGGAATTCCTTCGGGAAGCTTGGTCCAAAGGGGTAGACAGTTGAGACTACAAGTCCTAGCATGCACTGCAACCGACTACAGGTCCCAGGCCTCTCCGTGGCCTCTGGAGACTGCAGGTCCCAGAATGCAGCAGTCCCTGTTGCCTTCCCGTGTGTGTGTGTGTGTGTGTGTGTGTGTGTGTGTGTGTGTGTGTGTGTGTGTGTGTGTGTGTGTGTGTGTGATGGGCGCTGCAGATGTGCTGTGTTTGCCTGCCAGCGAGATAGCCATGATGTAATTATAGAAACAGGAACTTCTGGCCAACTGTGCCCGCATCCACCTTGAGCCCCCGCAGGCTTGCCATGGAACATTGTTTGTCCCGTGGTGTTGCAGAGAGGCGCTGTCCAGGAGAAGCCACTGTCATGCAGTGCCTCCCCCACATTCCCATTTCCCTTGTCCTGAGGGAGCAACATAGTGTCATGCCTATTTCACAGATGAGGAAACAGATTCCATAGGGTTAAGAGGCCCTCTGGACAGTGGGAAGGACATGGGCTCGGTGGTCAGGTGGATGACTTGGGTTTGAAGCTTGCCTCTGCCATTCATTACACTTGTAATCCACAGCCCAATTACTTAATCTCTCTGGTCCTTGGTTTCTCATTCTACAAAATGGGAAGAGCTAATGATAGCTGCCCAATGGAGCTGTTGTAAGAGGGAAAGATTTGTCCTAGAGGCATGTAGTGAATGGGAGTTTCCTTCTTGCCCAAATCATCCAGCAAAGGGGTGGCTGAATCAGCTAGGACCTCTGACCTCCTGTTGGAGCTGGGGAGCTGGACCTAGGAGGTAGGCACTGAGCTCTGAGGTCCGGCCCCACTGCCTTATGCCTTCCCTTCTCTGCCAGGTCCTGGGGAGTCAGAGAAGGTGCAGCAGCTGGAGGAGCAGGTACAGAGCCTGACAAAGGAACTGCAGGGCCTTCGGGGTGTCCTGCAGGGACTGAGTGGGCGCCTGGCTGAAGATGTCCAGAGGGCTGTGGAGACGGCCTTTAATGGGAGGCAGCAGCCAGCAGATGCAGCTGCCCGCCCTGGTGTGCATGAAACCCTCCATGAGATCCAGCAGCAGCTGCAGCTCCTGGACAACCGCGTCTCCACCCATGACCAGGAGCTGGGTCATCTCAACAACCATCACGGTAGTGGTGGTGGTGGCAGTGGCAGCAGGGTCCTGGACCCAGCCCCGGCCCCTCCTGGCCACAGTGAGGATCTGCTGCGGGAGCTGGAGCAGCGGCTGCAGGAGTCCTGCTCTGTGTGCTTGTCAGGGCTGGATGGCTTCCGCCGGCAGCAGCAAGAGGACAGGGAGCGGCTTCGAGCACTGGAGAAACTTCTGGCCTCTGTGGAGGAGGGGCAGCGGCAGCTCACAGGGCAGATCCTGGGCCGTAGGCCACCTCAGGAATGCTGCCCACCGGAGCTGGGCCGGCGACTGGCAGAGTTGGAGCGGAGGCTGGAGGTTGTGGCTGGCTCGGTGACAGTGTTGAGCGGGCGTCGCGGCACTGAGCTGGAAGGAGCGGCAGGGCATGGGGGTCACCCCCCAGGCTACACCAGTTTAGCATCCCGCCTCTCTCGCCTGGAGGACCGATTCAACTCCACCCTGGGTCCTTCGGAGGAGCAGGAAGAGGGCTGGCCTGGGCATCCTGGGGGACTGGGCCATTGGTTGCCTGCTGCCCGGGGCCGACTAGAGAAGCTGGAGGGGCTGCTGGCCAACGTGAGTGGGGAGCTGGGTGGGCGGCTAGACCTGCTGGAAGAGCAGGTGGAAGGGGCTGTGCAGGCATGTGGGCAGCTCTGCTCTGGGGCTCCAGGGGAGCAGGACTCCCAGGTCAGCAAGATCCTCAGTGACTTGGAGCGCAGGGTGCTAGACAGTGAGGCGCAGCTGCGGTTGGTGGGCTCGGGCCTGCACAAGGTAGGAGCAGCTGGGGAGGCCCGGCAGGCCACACTGGAGGGACTGCAAGGGGTTGTGGGCCAGCTCCAGGGTCGTGTCGATGCTCAGGATGAGATAGCCGCGGAGTTCACACTTCAGCTGAATCTCACAGCTGCACGTCTGGGCCAGCTGGAGGGTCTGCTGCAGGCCCGTGGGGATGAGGGCTGTGGGGCCTGCGGTGGCGTCCAAGAGGAACTGGGCCGTCTTCGGGATGGTGTGGAGCGCTGCTCTTGCCCCCTGCTACCACCACGGGGCCCTGGGGCCGGCCCGGGTGTTGGGGGGCCAAGCCGTGGGCCTCTGGATGGCTTCAGTGTGTTTGGGGGCAGCTCAGGCTCAGCCCTACAGGCCCTGCAAGGAGAGCTCTCCGAGGTTATTCTCACCTTCAGCTCCCTCAATGACTCATTGCATGAGCTCCAGACTACCGTGGAGGGCCAGGGAGCTGATCTGGCTGACCTGGGAGCCACCAAAGACCGCATCATCTCTGAGATTAACAGGCTGCAGCAGGAGGCCACAGAGCATGTTACGGAGAGTGAAGAGCGCTTCCGAAGCCTGGAAGAGGGACAGGCACAGGCTGGCCAGTGCCCCAGCCTAGAGGGGCGATTGGGCCGTCTTGAGGGAGTCTGTGAGCGGCTGGACACAGTGGCTGGGGGACTACAGGGCCTACGCGAGGGCCTTTCCAGACATGTGGCTGGGCTCTGGGCCGGGCTACGGGAAACCAACAGCACTAGCCAGACACAGGCAGCACTGCTGGAGAAGCTGCTGGGGGGGCAGGCGGGCCTGGGCAGGCGGCTCAGTGCCCTGAACAGCTCCCTGCTACTCCTGGAGGACCAACTTCACAAGCTCAGCCTGAAGGATCTCACTGGTGAGGGGGCAAGAGGAGACCCGGGGTGGTGGGGGTATCCCTTTCAAGTCCTTCCCCAGCCCCCACAACAGCTGTCTTAACCTCATCTACTTTCTCCTTGCTCTACCCAGCAAAAATTGCAGGCCCACCACTGTCCCAGGGTTGTTTTATCCACAAGAGATTTTCCAAGGTCCCAGCTCCCAGCCCTCTTCTGGCAGCTCAGACAGGCCTGTGGGTGGAGGTGGGGTACTGCTTTGCCAGCAAGGTATCAGCATGGGCAGTAAGGGGTCCCATCAGCTTGTCCATGGAGCCACCACCCTCTTTGTCCTTTGGGAATTGCTCATATGGCCCTCCTTCAACTTATGTTTGTCACTGTAGGGCCTGAAGGTGAGGCTGGGCCCCCAGGGCCTCCTGGAGTACAGGGACCCCCAGGCCCTGCTGGACCTCCAGGACTTCCTGGCAAGGATGGACAAAAGGGGCCCATTGGACCACCAGGTACGTGGGCTGAGATTCTTGCTGCAGCCAGGTTACCACCCCCTGGGTAGCCCCAGGCTTGACAGTCTACTCTGAACTTAACAGGGAAGGGGGAAAGGGGCAAGGAATTGGGAGTTCTAGATGGCTGATAGTGACTAGGAAAATGACTAGGAGCTGGGACAGTCACTGTGTTGGCTAATGGGATATGGTGGCCTCACTGCTGTACTGAAGACCTAGGTTGCGCCTACAAGGCCTGTGTCGAGTGTGAAAGGCTGGAGGCTAAAGGGTTATGGCCTAGCAGTTGAACAGAGTGGACCTATCCCTCCTTTTCTTAGTACCCCGTTCCTGCTTTGAAGTCTGCATAGCAACTAGTACGACAGGACAGACTCAGCAGATGTTTGCCAAGTGACTTAGCGAGACCTGCCCTACTTCTTCTCACTGCTCCCTTTCCTCTTCCCACAGGTCCCCAAGGTGAACAGGGTAAGTTCTCATGTGATGCAGGGGGGAGGGGAACTGAACTAGGGGTTGGAGGACGGAAGGCCTCAGGCAGTCTTGAGGGAGTGAGACCCAGGAGGGGAAGGGGGCTAGGCAGCTCTGCACTGAGCATCTACTCTGACACCCACCCGACCCCACTCAGGAGTGGAGGGGGCACCAGCAGCCCCTGTGCCCCGGGTGGCGTTTTCAGCTGCCCTGAGTTTGCCCAGGTCTGAACCAGGCACAGTACCCTTTGACAGAGTCCTGCTCAACGATGGGGACTACTATGATCCAGAGACCGGTAAGCCTGGGATTGGGCTGGCTGGGCGCTGGGGAGGCTATGCAGTGACATGTTCTCATTCTTGCCCCTTCAGACAAGGTGAACCTCTTCATGCTCTGGTTTGGGGAGAGCCTTATTCTTTCCTTCATTTATTCGTTCTTACCACAGCTTGGGCTGAGCGCTGGGGTGGGGAGGGGGAGGAGCCATTGGTTCAACAGCTCTTTACTGGGGGCCAGCTCTTGCCCAGGCCACTGTTTTGAGTGCTGGGGATGCGGTAGTGAACCGAATGCAAAACCCCCTGCCCTCGTGGAGCTTACAGTCGGGTGGAAGAGAGGTGAAAAGACCCAGCAGGTCCCTCCCTAGTCCAGGAGTTCTGGGTCTGGAAGCATTCAGGGCCTCTGCCACCTGTCTCTCCAACTGACTGCCATCCTTGTCCCCAGGCGTGTTCACAGCGCCACTGCCCGGCCGCTATTTGCTGAGCGCGGTGCTGACTGGGCACCGGCACGAGAAAGTGGAGGCTGTGCTGTCCCGCTCCAACCTGGGCGTGGCCCGCATAGACTCCGGTGGCTACGAGCCTGAGGGCCTGGAGAATAAGCCGGTGGCCGAGAGTCAGCCCAGCCCTGGCGCCCTGGGCGTCTTCAGCCTCATCCTGCCGCTGCAGGCTGGGGACACGGTCTGCATCGACCTGGTCATGGGGCAGCTGGCGCATTCGGAGGAGCCACTCACCATCTTCAGCGGGGCCCTGCTTTACGGGGACCTGGAACTAGAACAGTAGTAGACGGGGCCGGGCCGACCCGCCCGAAGTGTCTACGCCGGCCAAAGAGCCAGCGGGGCGGCGGTCCCGGGCACCCCAGCCTCGGGCGAGTCGCCGTCTAAGGACCCGCCGCGGCACAGGCGCCCAGAGCATCCTCCTCCCCACGAACGGAGCGCGTCGGCTTGGGGTCTCCGGAGCCCTTCGTCCAGACTTTTGGCCTGATCCCTGTCCCCTGCAGGACTCGGACTGTGGAGGAGCCGATCCTGGCACGCTTTACTCCCCCAACTGGCCTCTAGGCTGATTCCCTGGGTTTCAGGGCTCTTCCGAGGGTGTTTCGACCCCACCGCCATACTAAACTATTCAGGAATAAAGACACTTGGTTTTTATAAAAAACAAAACAAAACACACCGTCTGTTTCAGTATGTTCAGGTGTGGTAGACCGGAGTACACAGGGGACAGGATGGGGGAGCCCCGGGTTCCGCACCCGGCTCGCTCCCTCCGCTCTGCGACAGGAGGCCCTGCCGGCACTTGCTGGGGACAAGCGGGCCCCACTGGACCCGGGTGAGACCCTCCTCCGGGTCCCGCCAGTCCCGCCGGGTGTCCGCCAGGGGTCGCTGGACGCTGTCTCCCGTCACGTGACCACGGCCGCCCTACTTGCCAGCGGGGGAGGCGGGGCCTCTGGGCACCTCCGATCAGCAGCGAGCGCGCGAGGCACTGCTCGGGCTTGCAGGGATTGGTAGCAGCTGCGAGCCGACTTAACCCCGTGGGTCTAGGAAGTGGGAGCCACCCGCGCAGGAGAGGGCGGGCTACGGGCGCCTGTCTACTACACTTTCTCTTTGCATTCATGAAATTGCCTAGCTGTGCTTTAGCTCCATCTGACAAGTGAGGAAGCTGAGGCCGAGAAGCAGGAGGCGTTGCCATCTGCTGGGCTACACAACCTGTTAAGGCGAGGCCGGTGACCAAGGCCTCGGGGTCTGCGCTACCACGTCTGCTTGGATCGGTGGACGTGGGAAGCAGGGTTCTTCTGCACGCCGCTGCTGGAGGCTTCCTGGAGGAGGAGCTCGAGACGTGGAGGAGGAACCAAGGCAGCCCTGGGGAGCGAGAACACAATCCTACGGGATAAAAGCCAGCCTGGGAGGAACCCCTGCAGCCAGGCGGGCAGAAGGCTCCAGGAACGGCCTCATGGAAGAGAAGCAGATCCTGTGCGTGGGGCTGGTGGTGCTGGACATTATCAATGTGGTGGACAAGTACCCGGAGGAGGACACGGACAGCAGGTAGGGGCAGCCGGGCCCCTCGGAGACCCAGGGCCTGCTGCAGCCCCGCGATTGTGCCTGGCAGCCAAGACTACAGGGCTGCGGAGCCAGGGGCCCCGCATTAAGGCGGTGAGAGTCCAACCTTGGGGGCCCGTGCCCTCTGCCCGGAACCTGGGGAAAGAAGTGAGGCCTTTAGTAATAAGACCCAGACTTCAGATAGCATTGTGTTCGCCAATTCTCATTTCATCTCTGGACTGTGTCAAATATGATTATCCCCATTTTACCCATACCCAAGTAGACACTCTTGAGAAACGAAGTGATTTATCCAAGGGCATGCAGTTAGTACAGTGTAGGACCAATTTTTTTTTAACAACATGACCTATGCACTTGCCTCTCACCAGCATTTATTCTAATTTATTTACTACATATGTATCTCATCTATTAAAAAAATTGAGTTAGCCTACAATAAGAAGTATGTATAGTTGAGATTGTTCAAGAACATTTAAAGCCACGGTATTGAGCTTCACTGCATCGCTCCAGGGCCTGCTGGCACTGGAGGCAACTTTGGAGATGCTATGGGTTATGGACAGAGCTGGTGTCCACAGACTTTTCCCTGGTGCTACATTCCAAAAGGAGTTTACCAGAAGTCCTTTTTACGAAAGTCAGTGGGCAACATAGTGGAAACATTCTTCTCAGTTGTCTGGTAGAAGATGAAGAGTCATTTGTTGGTTCTTACTCTTGATAAGAACCACACTGTTACACTGTAATCCCAAGACGGTATCTCTGTGGGTGAAATACGGGCCTTTTTCTCTTGGTGCAGTCCAGTGCTCAGAATACTGAGAAGACTTGCTCGTTAGCTATTCTGCATAAAAGGCCAGTTCAAGACTGAGCTCAGCAAGACGTTACAGCGCTGATAGCCATGAAGCTAATTGAGGGGAGAGACCGGGCATTCCTCAGGCTTGGGTCCACCCAGCGCGTTCACATGTGTTACCACGTACTTTCTCACAGCACCCATGGGGAGGTGTGTAAAGATCAATCGGATCCTTTCTTTATAGATGAGGAAAATGTGGAGACATTGATTTTTGTAAGGCCAGGTGGTTAACGAGTGGCAGAGCAGTAATCACATCCCAAGCCTCCTAACTCCGAGCTTAATGCTCCAGCCTCGTGTTGTCTCTTGTGCTCCCTGTCCCATTGCTGCTGCCCTTCTCATGGAGCTGACCCTTTGCTTTGGCTGCCTTGTTTGCCAGAGGTTAGAGCCTCTTGCCAGGGCTGCAGGGGCGGTAGGGGAGAGGCACAAGGGTGTGCCTACCTGCCAAGGTCAGGCCAGCCCCAGCACACGTTGCACAGTGCGGAGCTAGGCGTCCTCTCAGAAGAACAGTCTACATTTCAGGGCCGCCAGTCCTCCGGGGACTGTGGAGGGCCTGGGGAAGACCCAGAGTGCCTCTTTTTATTTTTTGTTAGGCGTGCCTCTTTCGACTAGAGCTGCAGCCCCATTCCTCTGAGTTTATGTCAGGAGGCTTGGCTAAGGAGATCCTGCTAGCTCCCACCCTGACTCGGGCTGGTTCTGAAGGTGGGCACTAAGTGAGATGCCTCTCTAAAGAGACCGTTCCCATGTTCTCAGTACTGCTGCCCTTCATGGTGGACTTTCCCCTCCCCCAGACCCATGGCTCTGCGCCTCTGCAGAGCGCTTTGGTTGTCCATAGGGCCTCTCCCCTGTGCTCCCATCCCACCCAGCCCAGATGAGCAAGGCTGAGTGGGGACTCAGTCCTTCTCAGCCATCTCAGCCCCACTTGTCCCAGGCTTTCTGTGCTCCACAGGCAGCTGGGGACTCTAAGGAGCTGCCACTTGGTACTTGGCCAGACCCCTGAGTCCAGGCTGAGAAGAGCCTTCCAGAGAGTATCCTCATGCTCATTAGAGCCTTTCTGCCCAGGAAGTTGGGAATCAGTGTGATTTTGAAGGGTTTCCACAGAGTAAAATTGTGTACCCTTTCTTTGAAACTTCATCCAAGCTGGGGACTCACTACTCTCCATTCAGAAATACAGAGTACACCACAGTGGTTTGAGAGTCAGGAAACCTGGGTTCTGACAGTATTATAGCTTTGTCATTAACGACTGGTGTGACCTTGAGCGAGTCAAATCCCTCTAGGCTCCTCTCTGCATGAAAATTTCTCTAAAGCTCATAGCTTGAGAAATGTTTGACCCTTTACAAATTAGTATTCTTCTTTCTAATGAGATTATGGTCCCCTTTCCTAAGGCTGAAGGGAAGTTCAGGGTTATGTTTTGTGTCCAAATATGCCTTAGTCTAAAAATTCTGCTTCATTTATTTTCCTTAATTAATGGCTCTTCAGTACTTATCCCTCATATTGTAAGCAGCCAAAGGTATTATTCTTTTTAGAACTGGGAGAATAGAAATAACAGCTTGTACTGTTTACCTCACAGTATTATTAGAGCACAAATGAGAAATCATTAAAGTGCTTGATATGTATGCATAAGTTATCATTTTTATTGTTGATGATGACAATGAAGTCATACAGGTGAGTTTTCTCTTGTTAGACTTTCAGTAAAGATGGAGAAAAACTAAAGAAAAGAAAGGTAACTATGTGATGTTATGGATGTGTCAACTAACCTTATTGTAGTCATTTTGCAATATAGATGTATATAAAATCATAATGTCGTGCATCTTAAACTTACAGAATGTTATATTTCAATTATATTTCAATAAAGCTGAAAAAAAGGAAACAAACAAACAAAAGATGGAGAAAAACTGGTCTTCACCCAATCTTTTTAAACTTTTGATATTGTAAAAGTTAGCTCTCCCCAACCCTCACTTCTTACATGATGACAATGTCCGGGTTTGATTCCTGTCTTACTCATTTTAACCTGAGTTATTATTGAAGCAGCTCTTCTAAGACAGGAACAAATAGTAGATTGGACACCTTTGGGAAGCAGCACTTGTAGTTATCCAGCTCTCAAGAGAAGGCTGAAGGTACACCAGCTGTGCCTGTGGGAGGTGGGCCATTGTAACAGGCGGTAGGTAACCCAGAGGGAGTGGAACCCTCAGGTTGTGATGGACCTGAGTGAATAGTTTCCTAATGTCGTAAGAGTAGGTGGAAGATAGAAATTAATTGCTGTGCACTTGAATGTAGTCGGGGTTGGGGAGACAGACCTGGTCCTCAGCCAAGCCACTGTCCTTCACTGAGCCTCAGGCTGCCCATCTGGAAAATGGGAAGACTGGTCTGGATGCTTTCTGAAGGAGTTCTCCCAGCGTTTACATTCTGTGGTCCCTACCCAGGGCACTGTGATCAGCCCTGCTTATTTCCAGATCAGCCTGCTGGCGTTGCAGGGACCCTCCTTGTGTTTTGCAGGTGCTTGTCCCAGAGATGGCAGCGTGGCGGCAATGCGTCTAACTCCTGCACCATTCTCTCCCTGCTTGGAGCCCCCTGCGCCTTCATGGGCTCGCTGGCCCCGGGCCATGTTGCTGAGTGAGTTGAGGAGGGAGCAGGGGAGACCTGCCTTCAGAGTGGGGGGAGAAGGAAGTCTTAACCCTGGGTGGTGGGCTATAAGAGATGGTGTGTGGCCTCCAGGAATGGGTGGGAGGAGGCAGAGAGGAGTACCAGCATCCCAGACCCTCCCTGGTGTGGTTTATCTGCTGCTCGGTGTTAACACCGCTCCTTTTAAAAGTTTCATTTCCACAGCCTGTTTCCTTGGCCACTCCCTGGAGCCTACTTCAGCTTCCCCACTTTCTTCTTCTTTGCTTCCAACGGACTCTGCGGTGGATGTGACTTTGCCTTTCTTAAGTCCTTTATCCTAGCTGTGCTCGAGGCAGAAGGCAGTTAGGCACATGCTATACCCACCCTCCTTCAGAGTTGTCCACCGTCCATGGTCCGAGGGTCCAGGCCTGCAGTTTCTTTCCCAGTTGAGAGGGCAGGGCCAGTGCTCATGTCCCGGTTGTTCCCTGAAGCAGCAAGAGCACCCTGCCCAAGGACACTCCGGAGCCACGTGCTCAAGCTGGGCCCAGACCCATGCCTCCCAGCTCATCGGCTGTGAGGCTGCAGCCTATAAGCGGCCTACACACTTATTCCATGTTGGCTACTGCAGGGACCCAAGATCCCTTTGACCCCTGGCACTGCCAATTCCGCAAGCTTATCAGGAGGTGAGGCTCACACTTTGCCCACTGTGGGCACTGGGGTAGGCTGCCAGGTTGCTGGCCTATAAAGCAAAGCCCTTTGAACCCTGATTTGGGGGGGTGAGGGGTGGGCTGCTGCCAGAACCCTGCCCCCTGAGCCACAGCCAGATTCCCTTCCTTGATGAACTGGCACAAAGCAAATCGGGGGGAGAGCTTGCCCTGTGAGATGGAACAGAGGGACCTGGAGTCAACAGCTGGCCTCTTGTTAGCCCTTTCCAGCAACTGCTTCCCTCCCAGCTAGAAGCAAGACTGGCTCTTGCTTAAGGTAGTGGACCCATCTTTATGTATAATAGCAGTCATGCTGATAGGGGGGCCATTTCAAATTCTCCCCTTGTGTTCGACAAACATTTAATGAGCACCTACCATGTGCCAGGTACTATGGGTACAGAAAGTTATTTGGCAAATCAAACCATATTTTCCCTGCTGTGGGAAACCTACTGTTTAAAGGATCCTTGAAGTATAAGACAAGGACTGATATCCCGACTTGGGTGTGTGTGACACGCCATTGAGTTGGCCTCGACTCCTGGCAATGAGTGATGTCCCCAGCATCCCATCCCCAACAGCCCTGCTCAGCTCCTCTAGATGCAGCCTATGGCTTCTTTATGGAGTCAGTCCATCTCATGTTTGGTCTTCCTCTTTTCCTGCTGCCTTCTATTTTCCCCAGCATTATTGTCTTTTTACTTTTATACAAGTCTGTATTGTCTAGCTTTGGTGTTGCCATAAGTGGCGTCCAGCCATAGTGAGAAAAGCCAGGATGATGGCTGGACGACTGGCATAAGTGCCAACTCTTGGGCACAGGACACTGCATTTCCAGAGATGGCCAGGAGGGTTGGACCTGGCTTCCTTGTTCTCCTGCTAGTGTAGTTTTCCTGAGGGGCTGCCCCCAGGCTCGCTATGATTGGAGGGGATTCTGGGCAAGAGTCCTGGACCATGCCCACACTGAGGGGCATGAGGAACTGGGAGCATCAATGCCCGGGAGAGGATAGTGAGCAGGCCCGCCAAGGCAGCACCACTTCCTGGCTGGTCATCATGAGACAAGTGTAGAATGAGAGGACTCATGTTTTAGGACTGGAAGGGACTTCAGAGAGAAGAGGGCCATGGGGCTGATGTGCAGAGGGCAGCTGAGGTGCAAAGTATCATCTTGGTAACTAATTATTTTTTTGGTTTTTTTCCCTTGTTTATTCATCTTGGTAATTATTAATTCTGCCTGGGCTTTGCATGAAACAGGCCACAGTGCCCTCGCCTACTTGTTTCAAACAAGGCACATGTTCTAGGCCCCAAATCTACCCGAGTTAGCTTTATGAATGCGAGAAAATCTGTTCCAGCTTGAATCAAACTGAAGGCCAGTGTCAGGATTAGAGTTTGCTTCAGTCAGGACCTAAAAGAATGTCCCTTAGGATTTTTCTCACTGAGCTCCAGCTTATGCATTCCTGCCTCTCCCACCTCCTTGCACAGCCTGTGACAACCAGTGATTTCCAGTCCCCTCCTCGCCCCCTCTGCTTACACCCTGGGTCCGTAGTGGCCCTGCCAGCTACCCTCCAGTCCCCAAGCCCTTGTCGAACTGCACCTCCCTGGGTTACTCCGCCCAGCAGTTTTGTCCTGGATGACCTCCGCCGCTATTCCGTGGACCTACGCTACACGGTCTCTCAGACCACGGGCTCTGTCCCCATCTCCACAGTCATCATCAGCGAGGCCAGTGGTAGCCGCACCATCCTACATGCCTACAGGTTTGTATACCTGTCTGCGCCTTGCAAGCTGCCGCCGCCATCACTGAATCCCAGGACAGGACTCTTCTCTCAGAAGAGGGGTGCTCTCACCCACATGCTCCAGAACCCCTCCTTACCCCAATGGAAGGTCCAGGCCACTTGTAGACTCTAATTTGTGTTTTCTTGCCCTTCCCTTGGCTCGGGCTCCACCCCAAGTTTCCTGGTGGCTGACTTCAGGCAACGGGGCGTGGATGTGTCTCAGGTGGCCTGGCAGAGCAGAGGGGAGACCCCTTGCTCTTGCTGCATCGTCAACAACTCCAATGGCTCCCGTACCATTGTGCTCTATGACACGTAAGGCCCCCTGGCCGCTCCCTGCCACGCCCACCAATCAGTCCCCCACTCGCCACCACGGGCATCCCAATTGCCCATCGTCTGTGGCCTCTCTCTTTGTACCAGAAATTGTCCTATGCCAAACTGCTCTGTGATTTCTTAATGCTTTTCAATTAGGGGAGAAGCGAGGTGGGAGGGATTGGCTCTGCTCTGCCTGGCAACTTGGCCTTGGTCAACATCAAGGATGGGCAGCCAGGCCTGTATAAAATGTAATTTATGTGATTTCTCCATAATTAGTCAATCAGGAGCCTGGGTGTGGGTGTGGGGATAGAGGGATGGGAGATGTGATTCAAACCATCTTAAACCCTGAAGGGGGACCAGTGGGATTTCCACGGTCGGTCCCCAGAATTGTCAGCCTGCAGCATGGCACCAAGGAGCTGGGGTTTGGGCATTCAGAAAAGATGAGCCCCCCGCAAAGGTCCCAGCATAATGAAGACAGACCAAATGCCACACAGAGAAAAGGGGAACACTGTGTCAGCAGATCAGGGCCATCTGATATGGTGCTAACTTAGGGGGAGGGGGATCCCTTTAGGGTCTGATCTACTGAGGAGAGGAACTGTGGACACAGACCCTTCTCATCTTCCCGAGTCCTCCCTGAAGAATCTCAGAGGTTTAGTTTACTGAGAACCTAGTGTGTGCTAGGCACTATGTTAGGGCTGAGATGGCCCAGACTCAGCTGCCCTGGAGTTCAGGCCATCCCTACTGCCCAGCATGAACACTGGGCCTGGGGGAGAGGGCCAGTTATCTGAGGACAAGCTTTATGGCCAGTGGTCCCTAGGCTCTGTGTGTGCCAAAGAATGAGTGGGTGCACATACATGCTAGTGGCAGCCTTCACATTGGGCAAAATCCTAATCATCTGCCCATTAAGCAACAATCTGTAGTGACTCTGATCAAGGACACAACATGGGTGATCACAGAAAGGGAGGGAGAGGAACTCCGAGGGGAAATGTTTATTGCCTACTGGCCTCCGTCCAGGCATAGCCACACATACTGCCTCCAACTGCAGCAGGTCTGTGAGGCTGGGGGTTTGGGCCCCATTTACCGATAGGGAAGCAGCCTCAGAAAGGCCCAGGTCACACAGCTAGTTAAGTGGACAAAGGATTCAGCTACGGAATTGGCAGGGAAGGATATCAGCTGTGTGTAGGTCTCTGGCCAAAGAGGGTCAAGGCAGATTCTTCTGGTGTCTCCACCACAAGTCAGCCAAAGTGGTGCTGTCAACGCTGGGGTGCCAGAAGTGAGTGGGACCACACCGGAGCTCCAGGCAGAGTAGCCATAACCTCTGTAGTTTCCCACAGGCACTGTGTGTTGGGAGCTGTGTGTGTTGCTGACAAGGGGAATTCTGGGAATTCTAGCCCTTGATGCTCTTGGGGCATTCTGGGAGAGGTGGTCTCCAAGGCACGCAGAGCTTACCCCTTGACACATGCTGCTGTTGAGTTTGCTCTTAGATATTATTACAACCTCAAACACAGGAAGGGGAACCCTAGCAAACCACCTCCAATCCTGTCTGGATAGAGCCGAGTGGGGCAAGGGGTAGTTGTGAGTTTAGCCTGGGACAGGGTCTGTCCTGGAGCTGAGCCTCAGAAGACTGGGCTGTAGATCCAGCTTCCTGCCATGCTGCAGGCAGTGCCAGGCATAGGGGCCCCAGGAGCCCGTTGGAGATCCTGGCCCTGGCCAGCCTCACCATGCCCCTTCTCTGTCCTTCCATCTTGTGACTTAGGAACCTGCCAGATGTGTCTGCTATGGACTTTGAGAAAGTTGATCTGACCCGGTTCAAGTGGATCCACATCGAGGCAAGCCTTGCCCTGCCCTACCTGTGTTTTGAGGGCCTCAAGCTGCCAGCCCCTCCTCCTGTTTTGCCTCCTTCTTGGTTTCTTTGAATGAGAAAGTACCTTAGAAATCAATTAATCCAACTCCCTTCATCCCCTCTCCATCGTTCTTTGTGTTTTCAGGTAGGAAACTAAGGCCCACAAAGATTGGGTGACTTACTCAAGATTATACAGCAGGATGGAGGCACCAGAAGCAGGGTGCCAGCTCCAGGCAAAGTCCCATGCCCTCTGTGTTACAGGCTGCCCACCACCTCCAGACTCTGGCAGGAGCCTGGCTGCAGAAGTCCTGACCCCATTACCTCTGGGGAGGCAGGAATGGGAGGTCATCTACAATAGGTCCATGGCAGCTCTAGAATTTTGAGACTGGGAATGTGGTCCCAGCCCAGCCTCCCCTGGTCCCTCTCCCCACTCCCCCAGAGTTCCAGCAGGGAGAGAAGAATGAGCCAGATTAGCAGGGCAGTGCCCAGCTGGTCCTGAGCTGCCCTGCCCTGTTCCAGGGCCGGAACGCATCAGAGCAGGTAAAGATGTTGCAGCGGATAGAACAGCACAATGCCAGACAGCCTCCAGGACAGAATATCCAGGTATCCGTGGAGGTGGAGAAGCCCCGGGAGGAACTGTTCCAGCTGTTCGGCTATGGAGATGTGGTGAGCATCCCATGCAGCCTCTGCTTGCCACATCCAGCTGATTTGGTTTTTAAAAGGAGCCTGAGCATTCCCTTGTCCTGCCTACCATGCCTGGAATGGCTACTCGTGGCTTGGTAGTGTTGGCAGGAGGGGTACAAAGCAAAGAGGTGGACCCCAGCTTTGGGCTCCTGTGCAGGCCTCAGCAGTGACCAAGGAGAATTTCTGTACCCCAGTGTGTGCATAGGTATGCGGGTGGCCAGAGGGCTTGGACAGGGTCAAGACAGCCAGCTACAGGGCAAGCCTGCATGGAAGCATCTCCTCAGTCTTTTCCTCTGTTAAATGGGGGTATAGGACAGTTTTTGAGGTGTCCTCCAACTCAGGGGTGGGTGGCAGGTTGTGAGAACCACTAGGGGCTGAGGGAGGGTGGGAAGGGGACTTGGACAAGGTAAATTTCCACAGGGCTGATGTAAATGGAATCTGGATGACACTGTCATCATAGCTGAAGCTGGTTGGTCCTCAACTTTGGCCAGACATTAAAAAATGAGAGGATGCCTGAGCCCCACCCTTGTTTGTTATTTGATAGGTAGTTGTGGAGCCTGGGCTGAAGTGTTTTGTTTTGTTTTTAACAGAACTCTCTGGCAAGTCTAACCTGTAGCTGGTGTTAAGGAAACATCTGGGCCCCTACCCTTGTTTTTATGATGATGAAACCAGACCAAGAGGGTATAGTTGTGTGAGGAAAACAAACCAAACAGAAACAAAAACGCTTCTGAAAAGTTGGCAGTTTAACTTGGCAGTGGTAGATTTCACCCCAAGATGGCGCTCAAGGCTCGCTTTGGGTTTTCAATTGCAAGGCAATTAATTCATTTTAGAACAGACCAGGGTTTGTGTGTCACAATTTACAGGGCTGTATTCTGGCATGTCTTGAGCAAGTATGAAGATGCTATGTTGGGGATTTAGGCAGCCGTGTTGGAGGAGCAGGGTTATAATATGGGGGCATTGCTAGGCTGCTGGTAGTGAGTGACTGAGCTGGGGATAGAGTTAAGGTGACTGTCAGCGTCTCTTCCACTGTCCACAGGTGTTTGTCAGCAAAGATGTGGCCAAGCACTTTGGGTTCCGGTCAGCTGCGGAGGCCCTGAAGGGCCTGTACAACCGTGTGAGGAAAGGGTGAGTTGGCAGAAGCCAGGAAGAGGCCTTAGGTGTGGGGAGTGAGTGAGCCTGGACTCCGGGCTCTGCCCTGGGGAGGAGGGATGAAGCTGGAGGCCAGGGGTGGGCTCACACCCAGCTGAGGAGAGCGTCTTCCAGGGCTGTGCTTATCTGTGCCTGGGCTGAGGAGGGTGCCGATGCCCTGGGCCCTGATGGACGGCTGCTGCACTCGGATGCTTTCCCGCCACCCCGGGTGGTAGATACTCTGGGGGCCGGAGACACTTTCAACGCCTCAGTCATCTTCAGCCTGTCTCAGGGTGAGTACATCAGCAGGAGGCACAGGGCTGGGGCCCAGCCCTGCCCAGAAGAGTAGGCTGATCCAGCTACTTGTTCCTCCCTCCAGGAAAGAGCATGCAGGAGGCACTGAGGTTTGGCTGCCAGGTGGCCGGCAAGAAGTGTGGCCTGCAGGGCTTTGATGGCATCGCGTGAGTGCCCTGTGGCAGGAGGCACCGGCTTACACCCTTCCTTGGGGGACACCATCACTGGCTTTCTCCCCTCTGTGCAGCCTGGCATCCAGGCTGCTCTGCTCCTGGGCAGATGCAGGCTGCGGGAGGGCTCTGCCTGTGTCCTGGCATCTCCTAGTGCAGAGCTGCAGAGCAAATAAATCTCCTTCCCTAGAGCCTGCTTCCTCCTGGCAATCTGTCCTTGATGTCCAAGCCGCTCTGGCTGGGGCTTCAGGAGGCTTTGATGTTACAGTCTTTTGCCCTTTTTCTCCATTCCCCCCATTTACTTTCCTGCCCAAGATCAGAGGAGGGGCTGCCTAGACCAGAGCAGCAGAAGTGCCCCCAGGCTTGCCACCAGCTGTGCCCCTGGTGGAGGCCCAGCTCAGGGGAGCCATTCTGGCTGGGGAGGAAACTTAACTCCATGCATCCCAGGGACCCTCCCAAATAACCACAAGTCATGAGAAAACCTCCTCTGGACTCCTGTGCTATCACAAGATTCCAGTCCTGTGGCCTCAGGAGTGGCCCAGGCTGAGCCAACTTGACAGGCCAGCAGGCCGGGAGCCTACTCTGTGGTTTGGTGGGGCCTTTGCAGTCCCAAAATACCTCCCCAGTGACTGCCCCAAAGCGGGAAAGCCCCACCCTTGGAGCCGCCTTATAGTTAAGGCGGTGCCTCAGCCACAAATGTGACCCCCAGATACAGAGTGCTGCTGTCCTTGGGGGAGATCATATCACAGTTGGCTGGCTTGCACAGGGGAGTTGGGGCAGGGTGAGTGAGGCCACAGAATGTGATGAAGAGCAAGGGCTTTGGAGTCAGACAGACCTGATTTCAAACCTGCGTCTTAATTAGCTGGGTCACCCTGGGTACATTACTGAATTCAGTCTTCATCAATTTCCTCATCTGTCAAATGGAACTAATTCTGTCTGGTCATAGAATTATTGTGAGGATAAAAATCAGACAATATATAAAATGCCCAGCATGATGCTGGTGTGTAGGAGGCTCTCAATAAATGGTAATTATTGTTAATATGATTGGGGGGACAGATACAGAGTGACGGGGAGGGTCTGCCCTGAGCTGCAGGGAGGCACTGGGTGTCTGAACACCAGGTGAAGGGGGAATGGGAGCGTTTGGGCCCCAGAGAGGGGCTGAGCTTTCTTCCCCGGGTTGTCTGGTGCTGTACTCTACTATGTCTCAGCGCCATCTGGGAACACTGGAAAGCTGAATCCCTGCTTCTCCAAGAGTCCTGTCCAGTCCCCAGCCCTCTGTGTCCCTGGGGCCCTCTGCACCCCAGGCTGGACCAGTAGACAGATGGCCCAGGGGGGTGAGTTCATTCAGTTCTTTATTGGTTGTCTGAGTCCTCAAGCTGTCCCTCAACATAGGGTTTCCCTGAGCTGCACAGAAAGACCTGCCACCTACTGGGGCCAAGAAGGGGACACAGAGGTGGTCCTTGTCCCAACATACACATCCCACCCTTCGGAGCTTATATTCTGGCCCTGAGACTTCTAGGGGTACAAACCTGTATCTTTAAAGTTTATATCTCATCATTCTCCAGTTGAATAGCATGAACCTCAATCTGATTTGGGGTATTCTTAGACTCCAGTGTTTCTCCTGGAAACTCTGCTGCTTTCTCTCCTGTGTCCCTGGCTTCTGCCTGTCCCCCAGCCTCCCCTCCAGGGCCTGGCGCTTCTCCAGCCTCTGCTTGTCCCTCAGCCTCCTGTACAGGCTCCAAGGACTCCATTCTGGCCTCCACCGGTCCCCTAGCTTCTTCTTTGGGATCCAGGGCTTCCTGTGCTTCTTGTCTTGGTGGGCTTTTAGCTAAAAGGGGCTGCCTCCCAACATCTTGTGGCTCCAGGGGCTCTTTGTGCTCTGTGTGCTGTGGGGCCTCTCCTGGGAAGTTGATGAGCTCTGCAGGGGTCATGAGCCCATCCCCATTCAGGTCCTGGGTCTCGAGTACTTTGTCCACTACCAGGATCACCTGTGGAAGCACAGTGGCCAGAGATGTCCCCAGGAGCCCTGACCCTCCCAACACCACTCCCACCGCCCCCCTCCATCCCTGGCATGCAGGCTTTGAGCATTCTTGGGGATTCACCAAAAGAATGATGATGAAAAAGACCAAAGCCCCAAGGAGCAGGATCACCCTTCATGAGCGAAGGGCCCCCATCCAGCACGGCTTACCGGGTTGGTCGGGGGAGAGTCAGCAGCTCCAGGGGTCAGAGCTGCTGTCAACATGGACAATAGCTCCAAGCCATCCAGTTGTCCACTCTGGTCATAGTCGTGGAGGGCAAAGAGGTAGAGGAGAACTAAGGAAAAGAAATAGGATCAGAAGGGGCGTCGGGGACGGCGAGGAGGCAGGAGGCAACAGGACGGCCTGAAGTCAGTCCCAGCTCTGGCTTCCCTGAGCCTCCCATCCACGGGCCCCATCAGCCCAGCCCCCTACCCTGCTCCCGGCTCATGTGCTCTGGCTCCTCTTCCATCTTCTCCAGTCCCTTTAGGTAGCTCTGTAGAAGTCTGACAGGAGAGTGGAAAATCAGCCCATGAGTGGCCAGTCTGCATGCAGCAGCAGGCCTTTCCTCAGGCCCCCAGCCCAGCCTACTCACCGGATCTGCTCCTGGCCTGGCTGGAAGGGGTTGGGTAGGGGCTGTTGCTGCTCTTCAGGGTCCAGCCTGGAGGAGGAAGGGGAGCACCAACCTTGCAGAGCGCCTCCCTGAGGGCCCAGCCTACCAGTTGTCCACCCCCAAGCTGCTGGCAGAATTCTCCCCAGACCCAAAGGGAATTGCTTCCCCACATTCCCAAACACCTTGTGAGGAGGAGGCCCTGCTGGCCTCCTCAGAAGCAGAGCCTTACTCCCTTAGACTCTGTGTTTACAGATTCTTAACTTAGATGGTAAGTGAAAACCCCCATAAGACATCTAGTTACAGAGAGGCCAGATGAGGCCACACCTAGTAGACATGAGCTGGCAACCAAGGGAAACAGCGCAGTGGGGGACAGGACAGCGTGGATTGTGGCAACCCTTCTACTTTGATGCTGGGACCAAGGGGCAGGTCTCTGGCTGAGCCCTGTGGCACTGCACAGTTTTATATAGAACTGATTTACTCCATAACACAAACTATACTCTTCCACCCTCCCCAAGCTGAAGGCATATATTATAATATGTTGGTTCTGGAGTTTCAATCTGCTCAGGGTATCTTTGTCAGTCTTTAAAGCTCCAGATTTGCTCCCAGTTCTGGACAAAGTCCAACTCAATCCAGACCGATGACTCCAAAGAGCTGGCAGGAGCTGCTGCAGCAACTTTTGTCACTGCTGCCAGCTCTTGCTGCTGTTCCTGTATCTGTCCTCCACCCAACCCACCATGCACACTGCATAGGCACAAGAAAGGTATTCAGGTAAAATAGAAATGATTTGTTAATGAGCTCTATTTCTTTGGAGTTCCCACTATAAGGTCTTGATAAGAGGACTGCAGCTTCTTCCCTGGCCCATAGCTTCTACTCTGTGCTTCACACCTCACTGGAACTGAGCTCCTGGCTCTAAATGAGTCCAGCAAACACACCGCATACCCACTTTGCGTAAGGCACTCTAACAGGCACAAGGCAGAGGGTGAGCTGGGTGGGGAGGGATACAGACGTCAGGGAACGTACACCCTAGTCTCCTGCCTCTCAGAGGGGTTCACCACACCCTCAGATTCTCCAAGACTCTCCCTGGTCCTGGGCCTTGGCCTTGCCCTCTGAGTCCCATCACCTCGTGGTTCCATCCTTGGGAGCAGCCTGACTCAGCGGCAGCAGCAGCAGCAGCACTAGCATTCTCATCATCGTTGGCAACATCCTTCCGGGAACTGGAACAGGTAACATCTTTCCTAGGAACAGAGTTAGGGAGTCCGGGGAAAGGGGGATCGGTGGGTGAGACAGGAATGCCTTCTCTCCCTGCCTCCACTTGCAGGCCTAGTGATAGGACTCCTGCTCAGGTTGGAGTCACACACAAACATCAAGGATCCCCCGAGGAACTTTCCAGATCCAGTGAATAAGGTGCACAAAGTAGACCTGCTCTGGTGGAAGCAACACCGTGGGCAGGAGCCCCTCCCCACACCCCGTTCCCCTGGTCCTGCCAGCCCCTGAGGTACTGGGAGGAGCGCAGTTTAAATTAAGTAAGTCTGATCCAGTTTAGTCCACTCATTGTACAGATGGAAATTAGCTCAGAGAAGTTAAGAAAAAGGCCAAATTAGAAATGCAGAGACTCACAAAAAGACTAAGACTTAAACAGACAGGCAAATCAAAAGAGACTCAGACTCCTTGAAATAGGTCTAAACTCAGGTAGGGGTTGAAAACAAAACCAGGGTCAAGCCAACAGTGGCCCCAGTAACTGCTGTTTACTGCAGTTAGGAAATCAGGTCCCGATATGAAGGAAGTAACAAAAACTTCCCCTTAGGCCTACATTGTGTAGGCCCCTGGCAACGCAATTATCTGATTATATGAAAATAGTCAAATAGAGAGAGGATCTATCAAAACCACAGAGCAGGAAGTGAGATTAGTCCCAAGTGTGTATGCGCATCCTGTACTCTCCTGAGGATGCAGACGCCCACCACAGCTGAGGCCTGACCCTCATGCCCACCTCCAGGAAGATAGATCAGCAGATGTTTGATCTAGGCAGAGGATGAGGAACCCTCCGAGACAGTGCCCTGCACTCTGGCTGACACACTCAGTTTTCTTGGAGAAAGGTTCATAACTTTCAGCAGACTCTCAAAGAGTTCCATGACCCTAACGGTTCAGAACCATTGCAAAGGGGGACATCAGCTTCCTAAGAGATGCAGGAAAGAGCAGGCAAGCACCTGGTTAAAAGGAACATACAGGTGGGAACCTGGCTGTAGCTGTGCCAGTAGAGCTACTCTGGGGAAGCTGCAGCACAACGTGGAAGTCCACATGAAGGTGAAGCTACTGAGAGTCCTAGAAACTGTTTTTAATTTTCTATGCATACGTTGACCCCAAAAGATATAATCTACAGGGTTTGTCCATAATCCCCAGTGGCCAAATGGGTGTTGAAGCTACAGCTGCCCCAAAAGTGTTCATGAACATGGACTGACAACACAGGTCCTTGGGCTTTAGTTGCTGCACCCACGAGGGAAGACAAGGTCTTGTGCCCAATCAGGGGAGGCAGCTGGAACTGAAACCTCCATAGTAACGGGACCTCAGCGGTCCCACCACAGTAGACACCCCTCAGTGAAAGGATGGTCTAGAAAAACATCCAGACCTTCATGTCTGGTAGTATAATAAATAGTAAATGTTAACAGAGAGTATCTTTTCGGGCCGGCCAAGTGGCTCAGTTGGTTAAGAGTTGACTTAAGAACGTGAGCTCTGAGTAACAGGGCTGCCGGTTCGATTCCCATATGGGCCAGTGACGCTGCGCCCGAGCTGAGCTGTTGCTGAGCTGCCAACAGGTGGCAGGATGGCTCAGCTGGTGTAACAAGATTGCTATGCCCACCCACAACTAAGACTGAACTAGGCACCTTGAGCTGAGCTGCAGCCCAGATGGCTCAGTGGATAGAGCGTGCGCTCTTAACAAGCCTGCCAGGTTCGACTCCCGCATGGGATAGTGGCTACACCCACCCGCAACTAAGACTGAACACAGCACCTTGAGCTTAGAGGCCACGAGCTGCCGAGGGGAAGCTAGATGGCGACTGGCGCCCTCCACAACGAAGACTGAAGAACAACAACTTGGCTGGTCCCCTTCTCCAATTCCCCAACACTGTTCCCCTCCCCCAACTCCCCAATTAAAAAAAAATTTTTTTAAAGTATCTTTTCAAATGCAGTAAGTTGGCAAGAAAGTAAGAAATTCTCTGAGTATAAAGGTACAGTGAAACCTGTAATTGCTGGGAAAATGTCAGCTTAAAGTCAGCTTTTGCCTTAAGAGCATGTGCTAAACCAAACCCCGGTGAATTTGACTTATCCGTTTGAGTGCTTTGTGCAATAGAGGAGACCAGAGATAAAGCCTGGACCCACCTACTGTGAGGAGACATTGGAGACTACCTACATAAAGGTGGGATTCAAACAGCTCAACTTTCAAGCTAAGGGTAAACAAAAAGTGAATTTGCCACTTAGAAGGGCAGCACAGACTCTTGCTTACTTTGGCCTTGGTGCTGGGTAGAAGGGAGAAAAATATCTTCCCTGAGAATTTGTAACAAGCCTGCTGTAATGTGGATTTGAGGCTTGAATTAAGGCTACCTCTGTGGTTCAAAAGCCTAACACAGATAATTTATTTTGAAGTGGTACCTGGTTGATAGCTCCCCCAGTTCTGACAGAGGAAAATATACATCTTGTCTGGAGGAACACACCTCTCATCCAGGGCTCAAAGAAGTTCCATAGGAAAAGTTTCAAGGAGGATATACTCAGTCAAAAAGTCATAAACATAGAAGGAAAATAAGACACTGAATAAGAGCCTGCTAAACAATAGCAGGCAAAACTGGACTTGCAAAAACTAAAGATAGTAGAATTAGCACACAGAGAATATAAAGCATATTTAATATGTTTTAACTAAAAAGAAGCTTGAAACTATGAGAAAGGAATAAGAACATAACAATAACCAAGTAGATTTGAAGACCAAGTATAACTTATACAAATACAAAGAAAAGATTGATTTTAAAAATGCAATGAGAAGGGCCAGCCGAGTGGCTCAGTTGGTTAAGAGCTCGCTCAAGAGTGTGAGCTCTGAGCAACAGCGGTTCGATGCCCGGCCTGAGCTGAGCTGCCGCTGAGCTGCCAACAGGTGGCAGGATGGCTCAGCTAAAAAAAAAACATGCAATAAGTGAAACAGAGTACACACAGATGATGTGAGAATTAATGAACTGGAAAATAGATCTGAATAAATTAATTAGAATACAGTTTGTGGGGCACAAACAAACTTTCCTCTACCCTCAAGGTTCTTTCAATTGGTCTAATAATCAAATAGGCATGAGACAGACTAGCAAGAGAAAATAATCAAATTTAATACATATGTATGGGGGCGGCCAGTTAGCTCAGGTGATCAGAGAGCAGGTTCATAACACCAAGGTTGCTGGTTCAATTCCCACATGGGCCAAGGAGCTGAGCTCTCCACAACTAGATTGAAGACAACTACTTGACTTGGAGCTGATGGGTCCTGGAAAAACACACTGTTTCCCAATAAAATTTCTAAAAACAAAAACATATGTATGGGAACCCCACATACATGAAAGAGTCAGAGACACACACACACACACCCCCATGCACAAGAGGTTCAGAAATAAAAAGGGGGACTGAGGTATATAAAACATTCTGAGCTAAGGGATGAGGTAAAGTGCCTTGAAGGCTTCAACAGGTCCTTGCAGGATGATAAGAAGAATAGACATTTAATAAATAGAAGTTTGCCCTGCCCTATAGATAGGTCAAAAGAGGTTATCTCTGGTAATCTTCCATTATGGGAAAGGCCCCTAATCCAAATTCTCCCAGGGTCTCCTGAGCCTGCAGCTAAAGTTGCCCTTAGCTCAAAACAATCTGCATACCACAGAAGCAAATCTTAGGGTGAGTAGCTCTGAGCCCCTAAAAGTTCATTGAGTCAAAGACATAGAAAACATAAAAAATGGTTAAGCAGCATGAAGAATGGAGATAACAGAGAAAATTGGATAGAAGCAGCATTTGAAGAAATAACAGTTGAGATTTTTCCATGTTGCAATTCACTAATATTCCAATCCAGAAAGCCCAACAATCCCAAGCGAATTAAATAAACAGAAATCCACAACTATAGCTTTTGTGAAACTAGAGAACACCAGGAAAATGAGATGATCTTAAAAGCAGTCAGAAGAATAAGACAAATCACCTAAAAAGAAGAGTAATTAGACTGACAGCTGACTTTTCAACAGCAACAGTGATGCCAGAATACAGTATAGTCTTTTTTTTTTTTTAAGATTTTTTTATTGGGGAATTGGGGGGATGGGAACAGGGCTGGGGAATTGGGGGAAGGGGAACAGACAAGTTGCTGTCCTTTTGTTCTTCAATCTAGTTGTGGAGGATGTTGCTTCACTGGCCCAAGTTGGCACCATCATTGCGCTCTTCCCGGGTGAGGCAGATCAGTCGCCGGCTTCTGGACGGCCGTTCACTGCGGCTGCTGGCCCCTCATGCTGGCTGCTGGCTACATACGGTAGCCCATGGCAACCCACTGCCACAGGGACTGCAGCCTACGCCGTCACCGGCGACTCACGGCGGCCCAGCTCCAGGTTGAGCTGCCCCGTTCAGCATCTTAGCTGTGGAAGGCAGTGTCACTGGCCCTCATATGTGGGATCCGAACCAGGGCCCTCTGGCATCCCAAGCGAGTTCTTAACCATTGCGCCACTCGGCCGGCCCAGTATAGTCTTTTAATATGTTGAGAAAGGAGGGAAACTGCTACTCTAAAATTCTATTCTCAGCAAAAATTATCTTTTGAGAATGAGGTGAAAACAAAAACAACTTTAGATAAACAACCAAATAGAGAATTTACCACCAACATTCCTTCATTAAAGGAAATTCTAAGGGATCTATTTCAGGAAAAAGAAAAGTGATCCAAGGCTTTGAAATGCAAGGAAAAGTGGTGAGAAAAAAAAAAAATCAGGGCTGGCCGAGTGGCGCATTGGTTAAGAGTTGGCTTGGGACGCCAGCTCCGAGCAGCAGGGTCCCGGTTCGGATCCCACATGAGGGCCAGTGACACTGCCCTCTACAGCTAAGATGGTGAACAGCAGCTCGACCTGGAGCTGGGCTGCCATGAGTCGCCGGTGACGGCATAGGCTGCAGCCCCTGCTGCAGTGGGCTGCCATAAGCTACCGTGTGTGGCCGGCAGCCAGCATGAGCGGCTGGCAGCCGGTGTGAGCTGCCAAGAGCCGCCGTGAGCGGCCGTCCAGAGGTCAGCGACTGATCTGCCTCATCCGGGAAGAGCCCAATGATAATACCAACATGGGCCAGTGAAGCAACGTCCTCTACAACTAGACTGAAGAACAAAAGCACAGCAACTTGTCTGTTCCCCTTTTCCCTGATTCCCCAGTGCTTTTCCCCTTTCCCAATTCCCCAATAAAATCTTAAAAAAAAAAATTTAAGGATAATCACTAAAAAAATATATATATATATATGGAATAAATATATGACCTCAAGCCAGCACAGAATAAAATGAATGGAATTTAAAAAAAAATCAATTCAAAGGAAGGCAGGAAAAGAAAAAAAACCTAAAAAAATAAAATTAAAAAGGCAAATAGAAAGCATAAAATAAGACAGTAAAAATAGATCCAAGTAGATCAGTAATCATAATAAATATAAATTGTATAAGCTCATCAGTTAGGAAATAGAGATTATTAAAATATATATATAACAAAAAAAATACATAGTTACATGCAATTTTCAAGAGATTAACCTAGGGGTGTCCTGTCAGCTCAGTTGGTTAGAGCACAGAGCTCATAACACCAAGGTTGCCGGTTTGATCCCTGCATGGGCCACTGAGCTGTGCCCTCCACAACTATTGGGTTGTCAGAAAAGTCATGACTTTTTTGTCTATGTTTTTCATTGCAAAAATGCGTCATGACTTTTCCGATAACCCAGTAGATTGAAACTGCTTGACTTGGAGCTGATGGATCCTGGAAAAACACGCTGTTCCCCAATTAAAAAAGAAAAGAGAGAGATTAACCTAAAAAATAGACAGAAAGGTTGAAAGCAAAAGGATGGAAGAAGGATATATAAAACAATAAAAGAAAGCTGATATATTTTTAGTGATGTTAGACTACACTTTAAGGTGAAAAGCATTTTAAAGACAAAAGAATGTCATCACAAAATTCACAAAAGAAATTGAATCAGTGAGTATTAACTTACATTTTTTTTTTAAGATTTTTTTTTTTAATTAGGGAGTTGGGGGATGGGAACAGGGCTGGTGAATTGGGGGAAGGGGAACAGACAAGTTGCTGTCCTTTTGTTCTTCAGTCTAGTTGTGGAGGACGTTGCTTCACTGGCCCAAGTTGGCACCATCATTGCGCTCTTCCCAGGCGAGGCAGATCAGTCGCTGGCTTCTGGACGGCCACTCACTGCGGCTGCTGGCCGCTCACGCTGGCTGCTGGCTACACACAGTAGCCCATGGCAACCCACTGCAGCAGGGGCTGCAGCCTACACCGTCGCCGGCGACTCACGGCAGCCCAGCTCCAGGTTGAGCTGTTGTTCAGCATCTTAGCTGTAAAGGGCAGTGTCACTGGCCCTCATATGTGGGATCTGAACCGGGGCCCTCTGGCGTCCCAAGCCAGCTCTTAACCAATGCGCCACTCGGCCGGCCCTTAACTTACATTTTTTGAGGAACTATAAACCTGAACTGTTTCTAGAGAGCAATCTACAAATGTGTATTAATTGCTGTGAAACTTTAATCCAACAATATCATCCTGGGGATTACATTAGGAAGAACACAACTGGAAAAGAGGTTATAAAGATATTTATAGCTGTGCTATTAATATTAGTCAAAGAAATGTAAACAACTTTAATGTGTAACATTTAGGCAATGGCTAAGCAAATCATATTATATGACAGAGCCACTAAACATGATAAATAGTTCAAATTTATGTTTTACTAAAATAAATGGACATATTTGAGTATATCAAAAGTTTAAACTTCTGTATCATGAAAGATACCATAAATCAAGTTCAAGGAGACAAGTGATAGAGGAATGGAGGGACTGCAACTAGGGTTCAAGGCTACCTGGGTTCTTATAGGGTGGAGCTCACCACCACCTGGCCATCTATGAAGACAGAAATCTCCATAGAAAGTCACGGAGATTGAGTGGAAATCCAAGAACTGCACATAGATATGTGCCTAATCTGGAAGGATTAGTGAGAAGGCCCTGCCCACAGGGTGCCTGAGTGGTCAGGAAGCAATGGCTGAAGGAGAGTCTAGGTGAATGGGCAAAAGGGCCACTTCACCCAGTTATTTTCATCCAGAGTGCTGCCGGTTTGGGAGCGGGTGTCGGGTCAGCTGAGGGTTCCAGGCTCTAAGGTGGAAGGATGGGCATCTAATGGCTAAGAGGACCAGCTGTCCAGAGAGGTCAGAAAGAGAATGCCAGAAGGTACGGACCCTGGGACTGAATACCATTGGGTGCCATGGGAAACACCAGCGGAAGTCAACACCTTGGGTGATAAAGATCAGAGGGGCAAGCAACCATAGGGAAGGCAGTGTAAACATAAGTTTGTAGAATAAAGATAAATAGTATTCATTTCTTCAGTGTTTACTGAGCACCTACTATAGATGAGACACTATCTTATAAGATAATAATATAAAACAGAATTACTTATTCTTTTTCTTCCCTAAGGTTTGCAAATATGTAAGTAAGAAAAGATATAAATGACTAAAACAATGATTAGGAGGACAGAGAAACACAAAATTGCTAAGGAATAGGTGACATAGCCCAAAGTTAAAGGATTTGGGTCCTAACCTCAGGCTGCCTAAATTCAAATCCAGGCTCTGCGACTCACTAGCTGTGTGACTTCTGTGTTCCAGGTTCTGCATCTGTACCCTCTCATGGGATATGGTTAGGGTTAACGAGACAAGATGTGTAAAGCACAATGTCTGGTCATAGAATAAGGCCTTTTTTCCTTCAGAAGTTTTCCTTGACTGCTCGGCACTGGCTTCACACATATCCACTATCCTGGTCTCCCCACCTGGGTGCCCTCAAATTGCTTTCTCCTCCCCATCTGTTTACTGCCAGGACCTAGGTGAACAGGAGGCACTAGAGTAATTTCAATCCCCCAGAGCTGTCTAAAACCTATTATCTAGGCTTAATCCATTAGTAGTTGCCTTTTAAAAGAGGACAAAGACTAATACCTCAGTGGTAGCGAGCAGTTCAGGCATAAAGAGGGTGCACCCATCAGAGCTCACTAATCTACTCACACAGGAGGCCAGCTGTGCTGGTTTGAAAAAACGGTCTACAAATTTCTTTTGACATGCCTCCCCACAAAAGCTGGAGTCTAATTTGCCTTTCCTTGTATATGAGCTGGACTTAGCAACTCATTTCTAACGAATAGCTGCATAACTTCCAAGTCTGGGTCACAAAAGGCCACATAGCTTATGCCTGGTTCTGGTTCTCTCTCCTTCTCGCCCTCTCTAACATACAGATATGCATCTCTGGAGCCATGAGCTGCCATGGAAGAAGTCTGGCATCCCTGAAACCACCATGATGAAAAGACGATGTGGAGAAACCATATAGAGATAGAGATGCCTGAGGGGCCCCAGACATTCTGGCCTCTAGCTGCTCACATTTTCCCAGCCCAGGGACCACACAAGTGATTCCAACCCCCAGCCTTCAAGCTTCCCCAGCCAACACAGAATGGAGCAGAAATGTGCCTGTCTCCACAGCCCTGCCCAGGCTGCACACTCATGAGCAAAGTCAGTGCTATTGCGTTCAGTCACTAAGTTTTGAGGTGGTTTGTTAAGTTGTCATAGTAACTAGAACTGGTTTCATGGGTGTGTGACCTTTGCAGCCACACAGGGCCCTGCTCTAGGGAAGGTATTATGCTTACTCTTCATGCTCTGCTGTCACTGTCTCAAAGTTTTTAATCTTATTTTTGCACTGGGACCTGAAAAGCATGCTTAGTCCTGAGCCCTGCCCACATGAATTACTATCACTCTCCTCCTCTTGGTTCTGTATCTGTCCATGTATCTGTCACACTTATGCAACTAGTCAGCATGTGCAGTGCAGAGAGAACAGAGCTTTGCAAGCGGCCAGATCTAGGTTCAAATCCCAGCTCCACCACACACAGTCCCTGTGACCTTGGGTAAGTTAATTATCCTCACTAAACTTCAGTTATACCATATATGCATAATGGAAACAGTGCTTACCTCACAGGGTTACAGCGACTATTAAGTGGGTAATGAATTAATTACTTCTTGCACAAACTAATGCAGTAGCAGCCTCTCATTCTTATTCCTGCCTCTGCTATCTTCTCTATTTAAAGAACCCCTTCCCCTCCAAACCCACATCAGCTTAATCTTCCTTTGCTAGAACT
Source organism: Hipposideros armiger (assembly GCF_001890085.2). Taxonomy (NCBI): domain Eukaryota; kingdom Metazoa; phylum Chordata; class Mammalia; order Chiroptera; family Hipposideridae; genus Hipposideros; species Hipposideros armiger. The sequence continues at coordinate 2,306,260 of NW_017731350.1, read as the reverse complement.
CCACTGTTCCAAAACCTTCAATGGCTCCCTCTTTCTATTATAGGCCAGAGTCCTCACCCAGGCATTTAAGGCCTTCTATGCTCAGATATCAAGTTATCATTTTAGACTCATCTTCCAGTGCTCCATCACACTAACAAAGGGGTTAGTGGAGTCTCCTGACATACTTTTCACTTTCACTTTTCAGTGCTTTTTGCCCAAGCAAGCCACTCCACCCTCTCCTCGGAATATCCTAGGCCCTTGTGACAACCTTAGTATTCTGGTTGTAGTCCACTTCACGAACTCAGGTAAGTGCATGTGGACTTTTAGTGTCATCTAAGTAATATTCTCTTAAGTAATCCTTCCAACTGTGACATTTTTAGTACAGGTGACCCACCTCCCTCTATTATTTAGGGAGTCAGGCTAAGCCACCTCCAGTAATGAGTAATGAGGTTGGTGTCATGTGATTTGTTCACACAAATTTCTAAGTGTTTACAAAGCATTTGTAAGCAACAGAAATAAAGCAGTTATGAACCACTGCCTGTCAAAAAAATGTTCCTAATCATTTCCTATAACTATAATGTGTGTAAACATAATTTTACCCTAATAACCACATGAAAGCCACAACTGTCAAACAGTTGTGATGTAATTTAGTAAAGTTATTCACATCCATCTCTCTCTCTCTCTCTCTCTCTCTCTCTCTCACACACACACACACACACACACACACTCACAATGACCCTCCAGCCTCTGATTTCTTCAAACCTTGGCACCAGCACATGAGAGGAGAGCCAGCCTTGGGGTTAGACCTCTGATCAAACCCTGCCTCTCACAGTGCTAACAGTGTGGTCTCTGGGCCCTGGGACCTTCACTGTAAATGAAGGCTAGCACTACCTATCTGGAAGGGGCTTGGGGAGGATGCGATGGGATAATGTAGGTTAAATGGCTGAAAGTGAGCAGACTATTTGCTCCCTGAGTATTTCAGAGCCTCTAGGATGTGGCAGGGGCCTTTTATCTTGCATAACTTCCCGTGCAAAAAATGCCTTCCACAGCATCCCTGTCAATGGCCATTCAGCCTCTGCCTCGCTTTCCAGGACAGGAGCCTAGCACCTCACAGGGTATCCATTCCTTTCTGGCTGATTCTGTCAGGAAGTTATTTGGAACTGAATTCTCTCCCGTAACTTATCCCTCTGGTGTCCCCTGTGCCTCCCAGCACACCCCTCCCAAGAGAAGAGGCAGTGGCTATACAGCCAAAGGGGTCCCACACCTGAGATCTCGCTCCACCCTGCCCCTTCCAGCTGGGCGATAACCTTGGCCCCTACCCAGTCCTTCTTTTCTTCATCTGTCAAATGAGAATGAAACTCCTGCCAGCCTCCCTCTCCCTAGGGCAGTCAGAGTGATAAATGAGGCACTTGGATAATTGTGAAACCTCATCATCACACAGAGGAAGCTCAAGATTCGCCTTCCACCCCTTCCTTTACCTGCACTCAGGGGTGACCGCCTGCGGAGAGGTACCTGGAGGCGAGGGACACCGCTGCGGACGCGTTACAGTTGCAGCTGCAGGGGATGCAGAGGGACTGCGCCTTCAGCATCCAGACCCAGAGGCCAGGAGGCCGCCTCCGCCCCGCGGCCCCGCTCCACCGCGCGGCTCGTTCCCAGCTGGCTTGGTGGGGGTCCCCAGCCGCTCCCAGCCCGCCCGCCCGGGGCGGGGCTCGGACCCACCTGCGGCGGCGCAGCGAGGCTCAGCTGGGGGCCAGCTTCGGCTGGGCTCTAGGCTGTGCGCCGCTGGCGCCTCGCTCTCCGCCGCCGGGCCCTCCCCCGGGCAGCTCCACGTGGCCGCTCCACGTCGCCCTCCTGGCTGCAGCCGCCGCCCTGGCACGGGCAGAGTCCGGAGCGCCAGCACGACGGCAGGGTTGCCGCCCCGCCCTGACCGCCTGACCGGGCCCTCCGCAACCTTCACAAGGCTTCCTCCCGGCGTTTGTGTGTGTGTGTGTGTGTGTGTGTGTGTGTGTGTGTGTGTGTGTGAGATGCTGTGTGTGTGTGTGTGTGTGTGTGAGATGCTGTGTGTGCAAGCACCCAGATGTGTGTTACAGGATAAACTGCAACATACTGTTAGTGTGTGTGATTGTGACTGATGTATGTGGCTGTGTGTTTGAGGAACCTGTGACACAGTAAGGGGTATTTTGTGTGACTGCATATCCAGTATGACAGTGTGGGCTTGATAAAGTATGGCCAATGTGTGACTGATTGTCTGATATGTGATGGTACAGGATGTTAATGGTATGTGTGTTAGAGTATCTGGGTGAACTCTTCCTGAATTGTTTGATGCTCAAGGGACAGCTGTGACTGCTGGTTTCCAATGACACTATCATTGTGTGGCTGTTAACTGTGTGCATCCCTGAGAAGTGGCCTCATATGAGACATGGCAGCAACAGTGGTGGTGGTGGGTGGAGGGGGGGGGGTTGCCTGGGTAAAGTTATCTTAAAGGTGATGGTGGCAGTTATTTGCCAGCACAAAGTGTTGCAGTGCGTGGCTGTAGCTTTGTGGTCAAAATAGAGTGTCACCTAATTTTGTCACAGTGGCTAGTTCCTCCACTGAGGCTCTGGACTACATCCTCACCCCTGGCCCAAAGACTTAGTACTTAGTTCTTTGAATAAATGACTTATCTCTCTGGAATCTTCATCTTCTTTCTCTCCATCAGCTCCTTTCCATCAACATCTATCACAATAAACCCACTCTCATCAAGGTCATTCTGTCCTCCTTGTGGCAGACACTGATGGACACTACCTCCTTGGACCACGGTATCCACTGGTTTCGGCAACACCATTCTCTTTCTATAGCTGCTTCTTCTTAGTTTTCTTCATGTACTGGAGTTCCTCAGGGCTCTCTCCTCACTCTCCATCTGCTTGTGCGTTCATCTGTTTATGTAACTCCCATCACTCTGTGTTATGGGTTGAGCTGCCTCCCTCAAAATTTCATATATTGGGGCCGGCCGAGTGGCGCGTTGGTTAAGAGTTGGCTTGGGACGCCAGCTCTGAGCAGCAGGGCCCCGGTTCAGATCCCACGAGGGCAAGTGACGCTGCGCCCTCTACAGCTAAGATGGTGAACAACAGCACGACCTGGAGCTGGGCTGCCGGAGGTGGCCGGTGACAGTGTAGTCTGCAGTGGAGCTGCAGTGGGCTACCATAAGCTACCGTGAGCAGCCAGAAGCTGGCGTGAGCTGCCAAGAGCCACCATGAGTGGCGGTCCAGTGGCCGGCGACTGATCTGCCTCACCTGGGAAGAGCACAATGATAATACCAATACGGACCAGTGAAGCGACGTCCTCCACAACTAGACTGAAGAACAAAAGGACAGCAACTTGTCTGTTCCCCTTCCCTGATTTCCCAACACTGTTCCCCTCCCCCAATTCTCCAATTTAAAACAAAAAATTCATATGTTGAAGTTCTAAGCCCTAATACCTCAGAATGTGACCTTGTTTGGAAATAGTATTGTTGCAGATATGATTAGTGAAGAGGTCATACTGGAGTACGGTGGGTCCCTAATCTAATATGACTGGTACCCATATAAAAATGTGGACACACACACACACACACTCACACACACGCACACAGAGAGTAGCATGTGAAGATGCAGGCAGAGATTGGGGTGAAGCTTCTACACGCCAAGGAATACTAAAGATTGCCAGCAAAGCACCAGAAACTAGAGGAGAGATGTGGAATGCATTCTTCCTCACAGCTCTCAGAAGGAACCAACCGTGCTGATACCTTGAACTTAGGCTCCTAGTCTCCAGAATTGTAAGACAATAAAGTTCTATTGTTTAAGATCCAATTCGTGGTACTTTCTTATGGCAACCCTGCAAACTAATACATCATCTAAATGCTGATGACTACCAAATCTTAAATTCCAACCTTTAAGCCCCGGACCACTTCAGAAATTGAACATCCTACTGATTTGTACCCGGATCTTAATTTATAAAGGCGACTGAGTGACAACATGGAGAGTTAATGCCACTGAAGAAAAGTTTAACGTTACAGTTCCCCTGGACACGAGAGGGACAGCTCACCACACAGAAGCACAGGGGGGAAGCGTCGCCAGTGTACGTCAGAAGACAGAAAGATGCAAGGGGAAGGCTTCGGCCACAGCCTTTATTAAGTGGGAAAGGTAAGGCAGGGAGGGCAAGGTAAACAGCTTTGGATTGGCTAGTTTGAATATTTCCAGCAGACTCTGAGGAACAGGGGTTATCCCTAGTTATCTGGTACCTGGCCCTATGTTGATTTAGGACAGAGGAATCGTTGGCTTGGTGTGTGAGAGATAGATAAAGAAGGTGGCTCAGAGTATGGGCTCTGGGTAGCAGAGGAGATGTAAACAACTTTGGCTATTAGTTTGGCTTTATGATTAATGGATGCCAAATAGACAGAGTCTAAGAAAACACAATTAGAACATCTACCAGCACCCCAACCTCTACATGTCCGAGGTTGCATCATCTTCCTCCTCAAACCTTCCCTTCCCCCAGTTTTCCTGTCCTAGGGACAGGCACCACCACGCATCTCTGAATCAAAGCAGTCAGAAACCTGGGGGTCATCCATGATCCCTCCTTCTCCCCCCATCTCCAACCTACTACCAAGTCCTATCAATTCAGCCTCCTATCTTGACGATCTTCACTCCTCCCCGAGTCCAGGCAGCCATCATCCTTGCCAAAGTTCTGTGGACAGCCTCCTAATTGGTCTCTCTGCTTCATCTTCCTCCAATCCGTTCTCCAAGAAACCTGAATAATCCTTCCAAAACAACTCTGATCATGTAGCCCATCACTTTATAAAACTCTCTGATGGCTTTCAGGATAAACTCTTAACGTCCTTTATGTTGCTGCTCAAAACTCGGTTCTTGGCCATCTCATGTGCTCCAGCCACACCAAATTTCTTTTGGTTCCTTTAAGAAGTCGCTCGCATCCAGGCTTTTCCTTAGGCTGTTCCCTCTCCTGGAACTACTCTTTTCCTGCTTCCCCATTGCCTGGGAAACTCCTACTCATTTTGTTTGTTCCACCTTAAATGTACTGTTATTTAACATCTGGGCACACTTTTGCTGATCCCATGGAGTTTGGGAACCCTCCTCAATGCTCCCACTGCAGCTAGACCTTCCCTTATCTATGCCATGCTCTACTGCAGGGGTTCAACCCTGACTACACAGTTGAATCTTCAGAGTGCTTTTCAGTTATATTGATATGTAGGCTTCACTCCAGACCAACTGTATCAAGGGTGGGGCCTGGGCACTGGTAGTTTTGAAAACTCCCAGATGATTCTAATCTTCAGTCAAGGTTGAGAGCCACTGCTTTAGTAGAGTTGTTACTACATCCCACTGGAAGACAGGGAGAGCATCCCTGGGGTATCCCAGGTGCTTAGTACAGTGTGTAAGGAGTAAATATTTGTTGTACTTACTTGACAGGGATTCCATACTACAGAGTAACACTGCATGAGTGGCTTTAACCTATGTGTAATTGACTCTGTGTTGTAATGCCACCCACTCAGTAGCTGAAACCTAACTATGTGACAGTGTGGGGTGTAACAGTGTGAATGGTGTGTCCAGTGTGTGAGGACCACTATGAATGGCTGAACACTGTGGAACTTCAGGGTGCCAGTCACCACATGAATTGTCCATATCCAATTACTGTGAATGGCTGTACTCTGTGACAAAAGCCACTGGCGTGGCTGTGTCCTGTGTGTGACGGACTGAGTGGCTGGGGTACCCTAACCTGCCTCACTCGCTGACGCCAGCGCAGAGTATGAGGAAGCAGCAGGAGGTGCCCCTCACCAAGATGGCGGCTATGGGGGAGGTCGTTAGTCCTTGCAAAGGGCTGTTCTGCTTATGATCGCGAAGCGGAAGCAGGAGGCGCGAGATCCGGGACGCGGGCTGGGAAGCCATTTGCAGGTCACTGAGGTCAGCTCCGCGCAGGGTGCCCGACGCAGCCCGCCCGCGCCCGCAGCCCGCCCACAACCCGCGCGGTCCTAGCACTGCCCTTCGCCGCGCCCGCCGCGAGAATCACAGGCGGTGGACTGGGCCCGGGTCCCCCAACCACCGGTCCGTGGGGGCGGGACCTGCACAGGCCGTCCAATGACTTGTAACGGGTGGGGTCGGACGCGCCCCGGCGGGCGGACTAGTCAAAGTCAAGGCGCTGGAACCTCAAGAGCTTGGGAGTCGGAACCCAGCAATAAAGTATGCTGAGCTCCTTCCTGAACCCCCAGAATGGCACCTGGACAGAGCTCTTCCTTCTGCTTTTGGGTCTTGGCGCTGCCCTCTACTTGGGCTACTACTGGGCATGTGTGCCCCAGGTGGGTGCGGGTCCAGAGCTCTGGCCAATGGGTGGAGGATACTCGGGTTTAGGCGGCAGCTTCCAGCCGCGGGGCTCGTGCCCTTTGTGGGAGCTGGCTTGGTTGGGCTTCCCATTACAGGTGAAATTTGATGCCCCAATCCCACCACACCAGCCCCGCTCTGCTATTATCACCTAATGGAGAGTCGGTTCTTCGCCTGCCTAGATTCTCTGCATCTCGCGCGCTCCCCATGCCAGCTGGGCCTTTCCCGCATCGGAGGGGTGCTGCTCCCTATGATGTGGACAAACATTCGGGGAAAGGCGGGGTGGAAGGCATCCTGAGGTGTCAGGGAGATAAGCACACAATGCTTTCCTTTTCTTTTTAGGCAGCCTAGCTGAGTTTCTCATTAGTTGTCCTGAATGAAGGAACCGGATGCCTGTGGGTTTGTGGCTCACTCTCAGCACCACTGCATTAGCTTAGTAGGGTCTTGCTTCTCAAGGCCTGGTGGAGTTTCCCCCCCTGGCTCAGGATTAATGGATAACCCTAATTGCCCTTGCTCAACTGCCCTTGTTTTAAGTTCTAGGCTCTCCATGGATAGTGCAGTGAGAAAGTCTGAAGAAGCTGACTTTAACGAACTTGGAGATTTTATCCTCATTGAAATTTAGATAAAATACATATCTAGAAAAATCTAAATCTTTTATTCTTCATTAAACACAGTTCTAGGCAGCTGAGTCTAACAAGAAACCTATTGATTCAAGCCCTTTTAAAAGATCAATAGGGAATTTTAATTTTACGTAGACTTTTCTGTATTTCCCCAGCGTTCTACAGTCCCATGTATTTTTTAAAAAATAAGTCTGCCTTAACAATTTTAAAAATCCAAACCTCACAATACCTTATAAATCTTACCTTATATGTCTGATTCAGAAAGTCATTCATCTCAGACCAGAGCTGTCCTTACCTAAACATTTTCCTTTGCTTGCAATCAGCCACACAGAAGTTAGAGACCTCTGCCAGCCACTTCATACTCCAAAACCCTTCCTTGTCTTTCACATACTCATCCATACTCGTAAAACTTTAGGAAAAGTGCCATTCTGGAGGCCCTGAGGACATGGAGTTTGGATTGTTCAGCATGGTAATGGACTGGTATTGATTCGGTCACAGTGACCAATGGCATCTTACAATTTAATTCTCAGGAATGAATCAAGAAGTACTTTGCTAAAGTTAAAATGAAACTAACCCACATAACTCAGACCTGTGACCTAATATGTTAGCACTGTGACCTACACTACTGAGCTTTTTGACCAAGGATTTAATAAATTGATAACTCAAAATCTTGGCAATTAGGAGGTAATATAGTACAGTGACTAAGAGCATAAGCTCTAGACTCAGACAGACCTGGGTTTGAATCCCAGCTCCACCACTAGCTTTGGCAAACTTTGTGACCTTTGACAAGCTACTCAACATTCAAACCTGTTTCCACAGAGGGATAACACCTATTTCAAAGAGCTGTTTGTGAAGATCACAGGATATAACCACGTAAAATGCTTAGCACAATGCTTGGAACATAATGAGCACGCAACAAATGTTACTACTAGTATTAATGGTAATACAATTATTAATTCCGGTTTGCCTCTTGCTTGCTATGTGACTTTGGGAAACAACCTCTGAGTCATCGTTTCTTCACTTAAAATATCCTATCTCATAAGGTTGAGCTTAGCCTGGTGCCTGCATGTAGCACACAATGAATGACAGGTGTTATTATTCCAGGGCTTAAGAACCAGGGTGAGTCACATCTCACAACAGTCACACTAGCAACCTAGTCCCTTTTGAGTACTGAGACTGCAGAAGACAGGAAATCTGATCCTCAGGTTCCTTAGGGCCTGTCACAGAAATGCAGTTTCTTTTCCTTGAGTCTGAGGCCTTTTGGCTTTGTATGGCATACTCCTTCATAAGACTTCTATGTGGCCAGGCCCTCTCATTCACTTGATGTCTATCCTGAAGAATCAGGCAGAGGGGTTGTAAGGAAGGCTGAGTGCCCTCTGATTTCATCTGCCTCTGTTAGCCCATCCCTGTTACCTTCTCCCTGGCTGGCATGAAGGAAGAGAAAATCTATTCACATCAAGATTTTTCCTCCTTCAGAGTATGGTCTAACAGCAGGGGTCCCACAAGTAAGAAAATGAGGTGCTTGTGGTAGGAAGAAACCTTTCAGCAGTGAGTACACACAGTAGGGCATAGGAACATGCAACAGTGGGGTGCTAAAATCAGGAGGAGCCAGCACGGCCAGAGTTAGTTTTGGAAAGATGATAGTGTGGATAATTCAACTTCAACTGCAAGGCAAAAGTAGCAGGTTGAATGCTGCTGCCTTTCTTCTGCCTCTGTCCTGGATCCCAACCCTTCCTGCAAGGTATCAGCTGGGCAATTAATCTTATATTACCTGCTCTCTCCAAAATGGGCTTGGGCAGGGGTCGGCAAACTGCGGCTCGCGAGCCACATGCGGCTCTTTGAGGACGTATATGTGGCTCTGAAGTAAAATTGAAAATGAAAAAACTATCATAGTTTCATTTATAAAATTTTTGAAGGATATTATTCACATAATGGTGATTTCGTTTGTTTTATGGCTCTCGAATAATTTTTAAATTGTTGTGACGGACAGGATTGGCTCTCATCTCAAGTTTGCCGACCCCTGGGCTTGGGCATGGATAGGTTGAGAGGGGGCCTCAGCACCCAGTCGGCTGCAGCAGCACCCAGCCCTAGATATGAGTCAGTTCAGGGTCAGTTCTGGAGAAGTGACACTCCTGGAGTTCTCTGGGCTAGAGCAGACTATATTAACAGAGGTGACTTGGCCATTCCAGACTGAGGCCATGTCAGATTTCCCTGTACTAAAGCAGTGCCCTTCAGGCTGGCCTCTGGAGAGAGGTCACTCTGCTATTGGGTGCCTCACTGACTTGGTGCAAAAATTAGGAGTGATTGTGTTGTGTGATTACAGAGGCCTCAACTGGTGACTGGGTCCCGGTTTCTGGCCTTCCTGGAGCAACACTGTCCAATCACTGTGGAGACTTTCTACCCTACGCTGTGGTGTTTTGAGGGGCGGCTACAAACCATCTTCCGAGTCTTACTGCAGCCTCGGCCTCTAGTCCCTTACTGGAGGTAAGAAGGAACAGAAAGGGGTGAATGTGAATGCAAAGCTGCCAAGTGTAGGGGAATCCTGTCTACCTTTTAAAATGAAGGTAACCTTTGCCCTATACCTCAGTGTGTTGAAGGTAATAAAGACTGGCTAGATTGAGGGCTATTTAATTGCACAAACATGAGGTAATCAATCTTTTATTTCCCCATCATACCTTGTTAGTCTTGTTTGCATAACACATGCCCTCAAGTGATGCTGATGGCCAGTTATGGGAGTTGTGGTGGGGGGCTGTAAACCTTTTGAAGTACATGGAGTTCCTAATGGTATCTTTGTGTGCCCTTTTCTCCAAAACCGCAGTGAAGTCCTCCAAACCCCAGATGGAGGACGGCTCCTGCTAGACTGGGCTGGCCAGCATGACAGCAGTCAATACCCTGATCCTGCCACCCAGCCCATTGTATTACTGCTTCCTGGTCTCACAGGCAATAGCCAGGAAACATATATATTACACCTAGTTGACCAAGCTTTGAGGGATGGTTATAGGTAAGGATGGGCACAGCCCAGAGTTGTTGGGTGGTATCTGAGAAGTGGTAATAGGGAGGTCAATTCAGACAGTGCTATATGAAAGGCACCTTTTGACTGGGGTCTTTCTGAAGGCTTTCAGCAGGCTTTCTAGGGACAGTCTAGCTAAGATGTACCTGTGTGTGCCACAGGGCTGTTGTATTAAATAACCGGGGCTGCCGTGGGGAAGATCTCTTGGTGAGTACCCTCATTCCTAGTAGTCCTTCAACCCACTCCTTTGAGAGATCCTTGGCACTGGGGCTCACTTACCTACTTTTCTCCCATTTCCCTTCCGTTTTTCTGCCTTCTGGCCAGGGCCTCCCTCCCTACCCAATGATCTGGTTTGCCTCAGACCCACAGGGCCTTTTGTGCCAGCAATACTGAAGATCTGGAGACAGTTGTGAAGCACATAAAGCACCGCTACTCCGAAGCTCCATTGCTGGCTGTGGGCATCTCTCTTGGAGGGTAAAGTCTACCTGGGCTTAACGCAAATGCCCAGTCTCCCTTTGTTTCTTTCCTCCTCCATGTCCTCTCCCTGTATCCTGTCCCAACTTACTAATGCAAACCCTTCTTTCATGGCCACTGGTCTGATCCTGCAGGATATTGGTGCTGAACCACCTGGCACGAATGGGACAAGCTGCAGGGTTGGTGGCAGCACTGACTCTATCTGCATGCTGGGATACCTTTGAGACCACCCGTTCCCTGGAGACCCCACTCAACTCACTGCTCTTTAATCAGCGCCTTACTGCTGGGCTCTGCCAAATTGTGGACCGGTAGGGTCTTGGCAAGTGGGAGGGGGCAGCAGACAGGGTAGATGGCAGATAAGGTAGGATGGCGGACATGCCAGGTTCTCCCAGTGCTTGGGTCAGTTCTTTATCTGGGCTTTTTCACTCATGAGATTAAACAGGCTGGGGGCTCTGGGTCAGATCCAGGAGTAGAGTCAAACCTCTATGTGCTCTTTTGCAGAAATAGAAAGGTGATGGAAAAGGTGGTGAATGTAGACTTTGTGCTACAGGTATAGTCTTTCAACCATCTCCCCTCCACCCAAAATTGTTCTTCCAGTATCTTCCCATTCCCTATCTTCATCCTAGCCTATCCTGCCCTCCACCACCTGCAGGCCCACACAATCCGCCAGTTTGATGAGCGCTACACAGCTGTGGCCTTTGGATATCAAGACTGTGTTACCTACTATCAGGCAGCAAGCCCAAGAACCAAGGTAGATGCCATCCAGACCCCTGTGCTCTCCCTCAATGCAGCCGATGACCCCTTCTCCCCAGTCCATGGTGAGCACCCTGATCTGGATGCTTTAGGCCCCAACGATAATGGGCCATGAGGTACAAGTGGAGACCCTGGGCTCTCCTGACCTCCTCGCCAACCCCTCCCCCAGCCCTTCCCCTACAGGCTGCCCAACAGTCTCCCCATGTCGCACTGCTCGTCACAGCCCAGGGTGGCCACATCGGCTTCCTGGAAGGACTGCTCCCCTGGCAGCACTGCTACATGAGCCGCCTCTTCCATCAGTACGCCAAAGCCATCTTTCAGCACCCAGCAGAGCTGCTCAGCCTCAGGGCTCTCTCGCCTTCTGAGGGAGGCAAAAGCTGACAAGAGCATCATTGGGGTCTCGGTTCAGTCTTCCCTTGTTTATTAAATATAACTTTTCCTGCTAAATAGACTGAGGTTCATTTTCCCTTTTCTCAAGGCTAGGGTAGGCCATCCAGGAACTTGCTGCATATTTAGCCTGGCTGGCTTAGAGCTACCCAGCTGAACCCACAGATTACTGCCTGGGTCTTCCTTTTGCCTCTTCCATCCCAACAACAAGTCCCAGGCCAGCAAATGCCAGGGGCTCATGGGAAGAGCAACTGGCCACAGGATGTGAGGGGAGGAGAAACAGATTGTTTCTGCAGGAAGGGATAGCAGTGCCTCCAGATTCTGGGGCACCTTCACATACTTCTAGAGAAAGAACAAGCTCAACTCTGGAGCCTCTGGTAGACACAGGAAAGGAGGCAGGTGGTGTGACCTGGGCTGCAGACACCACTCTCCTGGGTGGATCCACAGATGATGAATGCAGGGTTCCCAGGACTCAAGAGTTGCACAGGGCCACAACCACGCTTTAACTGGGAAGGGCAGGCAGTACCCATCAAGTCTCATCGGCGGCCATCTCAGCTGTGAACCCACTTGGAGGTGGAGTGAGCAATGGGTCCAGGCCTCCACTCTGGTCCAGAAGGTGGCAGTGTCCAGGCCCCTGATTCCCTGGGAGCAGGGAGGCTAAAGGAATCCTGGAAAGGCACTCTGAAGCAGCAGGATGGTCATAATAATAAGTCCGACACATAGCAGCAGCAGCAGCCACACAGGAACACTCCCTGCAGGGGAGGGCAAGGGAAGTTGTCAGGGGGCAAAGGGACTTCACAACCTGAAGACTAGAACCCTCAACCGATTCCATTCAAGGAGGGGCAGATGGCTACAAACAGCCCATTCTCTAGGGGGCAAATTTTTGCTATAGTGAAAGGCTGGGTGGTACCCCCACCCCAATGACTCACGCCGTGAGGGCAACAGGTGCAGCTGGCAACGACTATCCACAGCCACAGAGAACAGGGCAGTTTCGTGGGACCCAAGGAGCTCTGGACCACGACCCTTCTCAGGCAGAAAGGCTACATCCGTCACCACGATGCCATGGGCCTCCCTCACATAGTAGAGGCGCTGGGGACAGAAGGAGAACTAGTGAGGGAAGGCCCGATTGGGAACAGTTCTTCTGGAAAATATCCCCCCTGCCCCCAGAAGGCTTTCCTTCTACAGAAAGGCCAGACTCCTTCCTGCACACTCAGGGTAAATGCAGGCCTAGAGTCCCCACTCCAAAGAAACCTCAGGGCTGTGCCCACCTGTACCCATTACCTGGAGAGAGAAAGCTATGTAGATGGCAACAGAGCCAGTGACCGTGCCCAGGCCTAGGAAGGTGCCCGATTCACTGCAACAGATAATAAAATACTCATTGTCCTGGAGGCCTGTGCAGTGACACTCATTCACTAATAACAGTCCGCAGGGATGCAGGCAGGACTCGTTCCCAAGCTCCCCCAGCCACCCTCGCAGCCCGCCAAGCCAGCATCATCTCATACCTGACACTAAGGCAGGAGATGACTTCATGGCCACAGGATTTGGTCCGAAGGGGCAAGAAGGTGGAGCCATCCCAGGCTGTGAGGTAGCAGGGTGGAGGCTGGCGCAGACGCTTGTGGGGAATCTGCACTGTGAAAAGTCGCAGCCCAGCAGGCTGGTCTGGAACCTGCCCAAACCTGGCAGCCAGGTGAGAAGCTGTTAAGCTCCTGGGGCCTGCACAACCCTCCTGAAGAGTTTGTACCCTCCTGCACCCTGGTCAGGCCTGAGGTAACACCCACCCAAGCTATGATCCTCCCCAACTTCCCCTAAGTTTTTTCCCACTCTCCCACCACATTGAGGCTGAGCCTCTGTTAGCCACCCTCCAGGGTCTTCACACCTGCAGGCCTGGTAGCGGTAAGGCGTGTTAGAAAAGGTGGGTCCGTTCTCTTGCCAGTGCAGCTGTGTCACCAGCTGATCCTTCTGCCACACACAGGCTTTCAGGTCCCAGCCCACAGTTACCAACTAGTCAGGAATCAAGATTCCAAGATGGACAGTTAGGAGATCCACTTACAGAACACACAGCATAATTACATACTTTCTCCACCCTCTCACCTCCTCACCTTGCCATCAGGCCCCAAGGCCAGATCCTCAATCTCTCCTTCATGGGCTTTGAACTCCAGCACTTTCTCTAGGCTGGGTACCTGCAACCAAACCACCACAATTAGCCCAGGTACCCAGCAAGAGCGCATTGATTCCCACCCCTCTTCTCTTCTTATGGCCACGCGGCGCAGGTTTCACTTTCATAAGTTCCCAGAACCCGTGTTGAGTTTCTCACAATTCTGGCCTTGCTGCTACTGACATTCATCTTTCCTAATCCCCCAAAACCACACCTTCCAGACACGAACGTAGCCATCTGTCCCTCCAGTGGCAAGCAGGGTATTATCGTGGTTGAAGCATACAACTTTCTGCAGTGGATCAGGGCTGAAGTCTGTCTGCACTGCCTGCAAATTCTCTACTTTGAGCTCTACTCCGTCCTGGTGGGTTTCAGCTCCAGATTTCTTCTCTGCTGGGGCTGCCCCCTTCCTTTGTCGAGGTCCCTGCTCCTTGGAACCTGCAACACAAACAGCCCGCCACATTCCAGGCTTCTACAGTAATGCCCGGTCCCTCTCTACATGGCTGGTGAATATCCAGCTTGCCGCTGCTACCATAACCCCACTTCCAGCCCCCCTTTTTCAGAGACCAAGATGAGAGTCACCTTGCTCATGTAACCCTTTTCCAAAGCTAGAAAGGGGGCTTCTCACCTGCCTTCTCTGCCTTGTTTTTGCCCTTCTGCTGCTGGGTCTGGAAGCGCAGGAGCTGGCAGTGGGCATCCTGCCCTGCAGCGAGGATGTTACCAGCCAGCGCTAAGTTCATGGTGGCCCGTGTCTCTGTGTCATGGGAGTGTAGCAAGGAGGCGCTCAGGCGCCCATTAATCTGCTCTAGCTGCAGAAAGTGCTATGGAAGAGGGAACCAGAATGAGCACGACTTCAGGGGTGCCAGGGCAAACTTGCATCCTATAGCCGATGCCCTACCCCTTTGCTTACCACACTTTCTAGTTCACAAGGCTTTCTCCAACCTTTTTTTCTTTTCCATTTTTGGTTTTTTTGAACCTCACAAATCTAGACAGCTGGCAGGGTTGGCGTTATTGCCTCCAGTTTACAGTGCAATAGGGTGACGCTTAGTAGAGTGAAGAAACCTAGCCTAAGGGCCAAATGCAGCACTCTCGCCGCTGTTAAGAGGGCAGACAGCCAAGTCTTTGTGGCCTCCCTGGAAAAAGCCAGGATAAGACCCCCGGAGCTGCTCTGTGGTCGAGTTGAAGCGTTCCCGACAACGCAGCGCTACGGAGCAGTTTTCACTTGACCTTAGGAGTCTCTCAATCTCCCGGTGAGCAATTTCTCGGCTGAAATTAGCGCCGAGATATCCGGCATGCCGGGAATTTCAACTGGGGAAGGGCAGGGTCCGAAGCTGGGGTGCGGCCCGACCCCGTGACCCTCCCGGAACCCCCCTCAGCCCGTGGAGTGACCGGCCCCAGTGGCCCTGCGCTCTCACCACGCCATTCTTGATGCCCGTCTTGGCGGCGCCTCCTCCGCCCGCAGCGATGAGCAGCCCTGTGCTGGGGTCGACCTGAAGCGCGTACAACGGGAACGGGGCCCGGTACAGCTCTGGCGCCCGGCGCCGGCCCATCCCGCTAGGCGCGAGCTTCACTGTCCGCACGGCGGCAGCCGGGACATGCCGTGCCCGGACTTCGATTCTTGCCCCGGCAGCGGTTGAACTTGGTCCGGTCGTTGCCGGGAGGGCTCCCGACCCCTCTCACATCTGCCGGTTGGCCAAAACTCTAACCACACACAGCGATCCGTATCTCTGCCTCAATCCGCCTACTTGGAGCTCGCCGACGTTCAGTGCGCAGGCGCACCTAGTTCGCTCTCCTCGCGCAGGCGCAGAACCGCCATTACGCGTCAGCACTTGCGGGCTGTAGGGTGACGGAACACTAGCGCCGGGATTCTGTTCGCCGCCTTTGTGACGTTAAATTTTGCCATCTTTTTGCGGGATGAGAGAGTGCTCTCCTGTTTCGCGGGAAGGTCCTCGGGGGTTCTGGAGGAGCGGGAACGAGTAAAGGTTACGGAGGTTAATGAACCTTTAATAAAGAAATTCTTGGATTAGGGCCGTCTACCCTTCAGGAGTGTTGCGCAGACTCATAAACGCTCAGCCTTCACGTTTTACCCCAGAGAGGAAGTGATTTGTCCAAGGTCACGCACGGGGAATGTAATCTCTCAATGGAGGCTGTGCGGAGTTTAAAACAAACTTGGCTCCAGATTCCGAATCCACTGCTTCCTCATCTGAGGAAACCACTATTTACCTTAACACCGGTGGTTGGCAGGCAGCGGTGGGAGTTGGCCATTGTAGTGGCTTCCGAGGTGGAGGCTGCTCCCCGCTGACACCCTCAGGGGCAGGCAACCTGGCTCCCAGCAGGGCAGATCTCACCTTTGCCTGACATCCCACCCACCTGAGGAGGCCCTTGGGTTTCTAATCTGCAATGAGAGGGTCCCTGTTTCTCTGCAAGTGAAGGCTAGGAGTGCCCTTTCCTATAAGGATACACATGCTGCTCCCCTGGCCTCATTAGATGCGTTTGTTAAGTTTCCCCCAGAGGAAGGGGCCCAGTGGCTTCACCTTTGGGGATGCCATTATCTGTCTCACCCAGTTGAATTAAATGTGTGAAGGGCCTGCCAGAGCCCGCTGCACATCTCAGGTGCTCAGGCCTTGTAGGTCCCATGCCCTCCTCAGAAACATGGCATCCGCTGTCCCTGGCACTGTTTCCTTTGACTGTCCTCCACCCCTTGTTGGGTCCTGGCCCCCCTCAAGGTGTTACTGTAAGCAGAAAGAACAGGGCCTCAGGGAGGGAAGGGGAAGGAGGAAGTTCGGGGAAACAAAGGAGGATATGAGATCATTCTTAAGGTAAGGTGCAGCTACAGCTAATTGTAATAGATTATACTATTAGCATTATAGGCAGGGAAAAATTTCAACCTCTTATGTTGCCATGACAGTTCCGACAAGGGCCAAGTAAAGACAAGGGAATCCCACCTCCACAGGAAGGAGCGGTCAGCAAGGACAGCAGGGACCCACCCTGGGAACACCACCCCTCAATCTTGAATATTTTGTGTCCTTATTCAAATAAAATCCTAAGCTTCTTTGCTCTTTGGTGCAGTTGCTCTTCTGGGCATATCCACTCCTGCATTTTGGGAGTCTGTTCTCTTTTAATAAATCCCCTACTTGCTTAGCTTGGCTTGCTTGGCTTGCCTGCTTATTCGGTGCACTCCTGAATTCCTTCCTGAGGCGTAACCAAGAATCCGTATAACCAAGAATCCATTTTCCGGCAACATGGGTACCCACTGTGTCTGCTAAGTGGGACACAAACACAAGTTTTTCAGGGTCAGGCTTTATTGGATACACTGAAGGCTGAATGGGGCCTTGGGTGCCCTTGGTCCTCTTCAGCCAGGAGAGAGCAGACTCCACAAGGGGCTTCCAGGGTTCAAGGCTGGAGAAGACACCTGACCTCCAGCCAGCCAGCCCTTCAGGGTGTCTTGGGGGCTTCCCAAGATCTGGGGCCTGGTGGGGACAGTGGGGTTTGGCGGAGGTGCTCCAGGGAGCCTCCGTGGCTCTGGAACTAAGGTGGCAACTTTTGGAGAATGGGCTCTGAAGAGGCAGGCCTCTTTGGAGCAGAGGAAGGCTTGGGTTCCAGGGAGACCGTGGCTTGTTTTGGTGCCTGAGGTGGAGGCTCTGAACATCGGGTGGAGTTTGATGGTTGAGGGCCTGCAGACCTGAGGCTCCCAGCCTGGGAGGATATGCCTGGGGCTGAATTTGCCCAGGCCTGAGCCACTGCCGGGGCCTGAGATGCCTGGGTTTGATACCCACGGGCTGAAGGGGCCTTGCCCTGAGACCCTACTTCCTCTGCCCTTTTTTCTGGCAACAGGTGCAAAGCCCTGGCCTGGCCACGAGGCAGGCGGAGGCCAAAGCCGATGCTCAGGCGGAGTGGTCCAGATTCCTGGCCCTGTGCAGAGTGCAGTAGTTGGGGGAAGGCAAGCAGCCGGGGTCCAGTCCTGTACCTGGGGATGGGGCAAGAGGGGCTGCGGGGCCGGAGACACACCAGGCATATAGGATACTCCACGACTGGAGCTTGGCCGATTCTGCCTAGCCACAGGCGCTGCAAAAGCAGTAGCCGCAGGTCGTGTGCAATGCGACGGTGCCCCAACTGGGACACCAGGGCCTTGGCCAGGGCTCCCGGGTCCCTGAACTCTGCAGGGTCTCTCTCGCTTGCCACGCATCCCCCCACCACCCCAGGGGACCTGGTGTCCTGGTACTGATGATGCCAGTGCCATGTCTGCCTATTAGAGTAGATCCCAGGAGAAGGTAGGCTGGGGCTTGGAAAAGTGAGAGTGGAGCTGGGTAGGTCTACAGAGTGGGAAGGAGACTGGCAGCGTGAGTGGGAGAGAGGGGACTTCTGTGGCTGAGAGGGAGAGGAGGAGTGAGTAGGAGGAGAAGAGGGGTATAGCCGTTGGGAGGGAGAGGAGGTACGTGGAAGGGAGAGAGAGGGGTAATTCTGATGAAAGAAAGTGGGAAAACTTGGGACAGAGAAAGAGTAGGGATGTAGGACAAAGTCAGAATTTGAGTCAGAAGAATCAAAATGGGAGACAGGAGAGCAGGACTGTGGGGGAAGGGAGCAAAGTGGGTAAGAGGGAGTGAGTGATTTCTGGGGAGGCAGAGGCTGAAGGTTGGGGCGATGGGAGTCCACAAGTTCTGAGGGGCCCTGAGGGGTGCACCCAGGGGACACTGTGTTCTGTAGCAGCACCTGGTCCTTGTTTTGAGGCAGCATTGCCTTGAGTCCAGAAAGGACTGGAGATTAGAGGTCTGGCAGAGTCAGGACCAGTATCTCTGAGGCCAGACTTAGCTGAGAAACCAAGGCCTTCTGTGCACAGTTTGTGGCTCCAGCCTGGTGTTGGCGCAGCTGTTGGTGGCAGCCCAAGGAGGCACCCAGCCCAGTAGCACCAGGCTATCTGGTGTTCAGGCAGGAGCTTGGATCTAAATTCGGCCCCTCACTTCTTTGCAGTCAGCCATTGATGAGGGATGTATAGGGATGGAGAAGCAGAACTGCCTCTTGGGAGCTGAGGAGCAGCAGCAATTATCTGAATGGGCCAGGGAGGAAGACACAGCCTATAGGACCTGTAGAGAAGGAAACAGAGCCCAAGATATTGGGAGAATCAGTCCATTTCTGGCTCTGCTTCATGTGCCAGTTCCAGGCTGGTTCACCAAGACCCTAAATGCATGTGACCTTTGGGGTCAGAAGAACTGGAAAATGCTCCAGGGAAAGTTTGAGCTGAGGAGGAGAATAATAGGGAGGGAGAGCAGGATGGAGTTGGGTGAGGAGCTTTGCGGGGAGAGGGCTGAGATGGGACTAGGAATTGAGGGTATTCTGGTGCCGGGAACTCTTACCAATGAGGGTTCCTCTGGACTGTGTTTCACAAGGCACTTCAGCAATGAGGGGATCTGGGAGAAAGAGAAACAGTCACTAAAGGGTGGATACACCCACCTCTGCCCCCAGCATCCTTTACCCTCACTGAATTCACTCTGACCCAGATTTCTGTCTGAGCCTTGCTGCCAGTCCTCTTTCAGGGAGGTGGAGGTCTTCTGTTACAGGCTTTTGTTAGAAGCCTGAATCAGGGCTTCTGCAAGCATCCTGGTCTCCTGCCTCTCTGGTTCCCTGACCCCTTGCCCGTAATGCTGATGTCCTCTGGCTCAGCCTGGCCCAGGCTGAGATGGCTTATCACACCCAGCAGCAGCAGTAGCAGTGGGCCTAGCTGGTGAAAGCCTCTGGGAGACTGGGATTTTGTTTAAGGGGTGGCATTGCCACCCCCCTTGGGAGCTAGGAGCCCCATTTCCTAGGGGCAGTTCTCCCTGACATCTAGTGCCTATGTCACAAAGGTCAGGTGCTGACATCATAGACTCTCTGCCTCAAGGCTCTGGGACCTTCTTTCAGAGATCATCCAAAGCTGGTCCTTGACAAAACTGAAGCAGGCAAATTCTTTGGAGCACTCAGTCATCTCTTGAGGTCCTAGATCCCACCTCTGTTCTCTGCCCACATACCACTTCCTCCATCCAGGGTTCTCTTGAACTATATAGCCTATTTGGGCGGTGATCTCCCTTCAATTTCCTGTTTTATTTTGCTTTCTGATCAGTGGCTCATGCTCCATGCCTTCTCCACCTTGGGATATGGTTATATGTTTTAATAACTATTTTCTTAACAGCTTTATTGAGATACAATTCAAATACCACACAATCCACCCATTTAAACTGTGCAATTTACTGTTTCCTAGTATACTCACAGGGTTGTTAAGCCATCACCACAATCTAATTTTAGAACAATTTTGTACACATACACACACACACACACACACACACACACAAATCCCAGACCCATTAGCAGTCACTCCTCATTCCTCCCTCCACCCAGTCCCTGGAAACTATAAATTTACTTCCTGTTTCTATGGATTTGCATACTCTAGAAATTTCATGTAAGTGGAATCACACAATATGTGGCCTTTTACGTCTGACTTCTATCACTTAGCATAATGTTTTCACAATTTATTCAACTTGTATCATTGCTTTATTCCTTTTTATTGCCAAATAATATTCGTTTATATGCATATACCATATTTTGCTTTCTCATTAATCAACTGATGAACATTTAGTTGTTTTTACTTTTTTGGTGATTATGAACAATACTGCTATGAACATTCTCGTACAAGTTTTGTATGGATATATGTTTTCATTTATCTTGAGTGGATACCTAGGAGTAGAATATATAAATATATATATATATATATATGTATGTATATATATATATACACACACATATGGAGAGAGAGAGAAACGTATACACAATACACACACACACACACATACACACACACACACATTCACACACTGTGTTTTTCCCTATACATGCATACATACACTTTACAACTTCTCTTTGGTGTATTCTAATTGCCAGCATCACTACTTGTGTGCTTTGGGGCCATTATTAAGTAAAATAAAGGTGACTTGAACACAAGCGCCAAAATACCATGACAGTCGATCTGATAACTGTGATGGTTGCTGACTAAGGGGCAGGTAGCGTGTACAGCGTGAATCACCTGGACAAAGGGATAATTCGCATCCAGGACAGGGTACAGCAGGACACCACAAGATTTCATCACACTACTCAGAACAGAGTACAATTAAAAACCGATGGATTGTTTATTTCTGGAATTTTCCATTTAATCTTTTCAGACAGTGGTTAACTACAGGCAGTTGAAGCCACAAAAAATGAATCTGTAGATAAGGGGGGACTATTGTATATGCTGTGTCATCAGGGAAGGCAGTTAGATCTAGCTTTTCACTTTCCAGGATAAGAAATGTGCTCTTAACCATGCCAACTAAAACACAACAGCTTAAAGTAAGTGCCAGAATGCCACTTTATAAATTTACCCTAAAAAAGTAGCTCACACAACTGGAAATAATTAGCATATTCTCAGTCAATAGTCTAGCTATTTGGGAAGTCAAAATGTAATCAGAATCCGCATCATTGATTTAACCATGAGAAATCATAGTTGCCACCTACTGCTTTCAAGATCATCAGTATTCTCAAGTCCTGTAGACAGACCTGCCTGGAAGTCAGAAAGATGCTTGATGCACGGTAGCAGAATAAGGGAAGTTGGGCAAATTAATAAATTGATTGCCTAATAGGACCACGCTAAAAGAGTTAGTTTTATTCATCTCAATAGAAATACTCAGTTTGTTGTGCAAAGCTCTATCTTTTCTGAACAGGGCTGGGATGAGTATTACCAGATTGACCTCTGTGACTCTTCTTTTTTTTTTTTTTTT
>NW_017731350.1:2276513-2277595 GCF_001890085.2 Hipposideros armiger | reverse complement strand
CTTTCAGGGATGTGGGCAGGCAGGCTTCTGGCACAGAGACGGAGGTTCAAGGCCCTTCCAAGGACTTGAACCCCAAAGCTAAAGTCACAGGTTTATCATAGGACTGCTGTCAGGGCCAGGCAAGGCTCCAGGAAGGAAGCTCCCTTCCCACCATCCTCTTGCCTTCTTCAGCAAGGGCCTCCTCCCGGGGCTTGGCCACTCCCAGCATCCAGCACCCCCACCCTTCAGCTGGTTGGGAGGCAGGCAGGAGGCTTTATGCGGGGGCCGTGCCGGTGGGCTGTTTTCCCAGAGCAAGGAACGAGGCAGGACTGAGTTGGCGCCAGCTCCCTCAGATACAGACATTGCTGGCTGGGTGACCGGCCTGCCCCAGCTAACTTGAGCCCAAGGGCTCCCTCAGGCACTGTGTTCCTGTCCTGGGGGCTGCGACACCACATCCCAGGGGTGTGGCATGTCACAGAGGGAGGCCAGAGGGGCACCAGCCATGCCTGGAGTAGGGCAGAGCCCGGTGAAGGCCTGGCCGAGGTTGCTAGCAGGCGCTGACAGGAGGAGGAGCTGCCTGCGCAGGACAAGGCACAGCTTGTGGGAAGAGGCCAGCAGGAGCAACTGCAGGTGGAGCCGAGCTGCCCCTGGACTGAGAGGGGTCAGGGCCAGGAGCCTGGCTGCAGGCAGGGTAAGGAAATACCGGCCCTGCAGAGGGAGCTGGGGAGGCAGGGGTTGGAGGTCTGAGCGGTCAACTCTGATGGCAGAGCCTCACTCAATATTACCGTCCCGGCCCAAGAGAGGGGACATTGGCTCCTTTGACTCCAAGGCTCCTTGCTGGGGTGGTTGGGATAAGTCAAAGCTGACTTACAAGAAAGCGCCTCAGAGAGCTGGCCCAGCTACTTCTCTTGGGAAACTGAGGCCTGGAGGACTGATGTAAGTATCCCAAGCTTCCAGGGCAGCAGTCAGCAGCAGGGCCAGGACTTCAGCCTGTGTGATTTGACCCCGTTTGGTCTTTACCACACCTGTCTTTTCCTCTCAGGACCAGCGGGCGAAAGGTCAGCCCTACAGATCAGGGTGTGGCTCCGTGGTCCCTGTGGCCC
>NW_017731350.1:2271979-2275723 GCF_001890085.2 Hipposideros armiger | reverse complement strand
AAATATAAAGATTGGAAAGGAAGAAATAAAATTGTCATTATTTCATCTACTTAGAAAAACCAACAGAATCAACAAAGTATTAAAACAAAAAGTTCCACAAGGTTGCTGGATTCAAGATGACCTTCAAAAATTTAATAGTATTTCTCTATAGTAGCCATAATCAACTACAAAATATAATAAGAATAAGAGCATTTGCAAGAGCACAAAAACTATGAACTATTTAGTTCAATAAAACTATGAACTATTTCACTGAAGCAAGAATATACAGACATTCATGAAATAAACTATAAAACTGATAAAGGATATAGAGCATGATTATAATAAAGTAAAAGATACTCCATGTTTTTGGAAGGATTGATTTAAAAGTATCAAAATGGCAAACTTACCAAATTAACAAATTGATTCAATGAAATCCCAATAAAAATTTCAGTCGAATGTTTAGGAACTCAAACTTTCTCTAAGATCTGTATGGGAAAAAGGGTCCAGAAATTACTAAGTCAACCCTGAAAGACAAGAGTAAATAGGGGAATTTTATTCTACCAAATATTAAGACATGCTACAAAATCATAATAATAATAAAAACAGTCCGATATTGGCTTAAACACAGAAAAAAATCAGTGGAACAGAATAGAGAGTTCAGAAATTGACCTATATACAAATACAGAACTTTAATATATGGTAAAGTGGGAGCTGTGACTAAACAGGGAGAGAGAATGGATTGTTTTGTAGGCGATGTTGGGAGATAATATACAGATAATAAAACTGGATCCTTGTAAGTGGAAAAGTAAAACTGAATCTCTACCAAGCACCACATACAAAGAGTACTTGAACGCATCAGTAATCAGATAAGGGTAAATTAAAGTGGCAACAAGATCACCCTTTATACCTACTTGACAGTGAAACTAGGCATCTGGTTAATACCAGGTGGGGTGAGGACATGGGGCTCTAGGGCCCCAGGCAGTGCCACTGGACATGTAGACTCTGTAGTCATTCTGGATGGCTCACTGGTGGTACTTAGTCAATTAACCCAGCATTCTGCTCCTGGACGTATGTTTTTAAAAATCTTACTTGGATCCATGAGGAGACATGCAATGGTTTTCATGACAGCATTGTTTGGGGTGATGAGGAGCTGGAGGCAATCTGGGTGTCCATCTCTGGTGCCTTGGGTGCTCGAAATGGGATGGGTGCACATTGTGGAGTACTCTGCAGCAGGTAGAAGCAAGGGGCTTAAAAACATAGGATTGAATGGAAGAAGTAAGAATGAAATATATAATACAATACCTAACACTTAAGTGGTATTATATATTTATAATATAAAATGTGTTATCATTTTACTGAGTTTACATTTTATTCATACAGCAATACATATGGTTTAATAACACATAGCACATTAATTATCTGTTGCTGCTTACCAAATTACCCCCAAACTTAAACAGCAATAAACATTTATTATCTCACATGGCTTCTGTGGGTCAGGAATTCTATGGGCTAGAGCAGCTTAGCTGGTTGAGTCTGGCTCAGGGGATGCTCATGGGTTGCACTCAAGCTGTCCGCCAGGGCTGCAGTCATCTGAAGGCTGGACTAGGGCTGGAGGATCTGTTTCCCAGGTGGTGAGCTCACACAGGTACAAGTGAATGCTGGCTGTTGGCAAGGGACCTCAGTTCCTCACCACGCGGGCCTATCCTCCGGGCTACTTGAGTATCTTCATGACATAGCAGCTGGCTCCCTCCAGAGCAAGTGACATGAGTGACCTGAGTGCTTTGAGAGAGAGCAAGGAGGAAGCTACAGTGTCTGTTATAACCCAGCTTCAGAAGTGACACTCCGACACTTCTGCCACATTCTATTTGTTAGAAGCAAGTGATTATGTCCGGCCCACACAGGGGGAGGAGGGGGTTAGGCTCCACCTTTGGAAGAGGAGTGTCAAAAATTTGTGTACGTATTTTCAAACTACCACACATACTAGTTTAGAGAGGTTGCGTATAATAGGGAAGAATAATGGGAATGGGATAAAAGGAAATAAGAAGGGAGAGAGGGAGGGAGGTTAACAAGCGTCCTGTGTGTACCAAATGCAACAGTGTGCCACGAATCGAGGTGTATGTTTAATTGTCTGTATCTTGAGTTAAAAAAAAAAAGAAAAGAAAAGCTATGTGTGCATCTTTTCAGCTTCCTTTCTATATGTTCACATAAGCATGTAAACCTTCACATTTACAGGTTGTGCTTTNCTTAGCTGTAGAGGGCAGTGTCACTGGCCCTCATATGTGGGATCCGAACCGGGGCCCTCTGGCGTCCCAAGCCAGCTCTTAACCAACGCACCACTCGGCCAGCCCGACTCTCCTTTTCTTACTCTTCCAAAGTTGATTGACATATTCTCTCAAACTTGCTACTATAGAGACTTGCTAGCTGGGAATTGACATTTATGCTCCTAAGCTCTGACCCACTGTGAGTTGTTTTTGCAGTTCAGCAATGCAATTTACCTTATTCCCAAGTGCTTGCAGGGACCTAAATATAGTCCTTAAGTGCTTATCACATGATTTTTCCCATATTGCTCTTATTTCCTACTTTGTAAATGAGTTTTCTAGCCTGAGAATCATAATAACCCCTACGTATTTGATTTCATCAAGGCTTTTGGCAGAATATTGAGGTAGAAAAATGTGAGTGAGCTAGTTGAACCACTGTTGTTTATTTATTTATTTTTTGGGGGCCTTTTAATCTCTTATTGCTATTTGAAGTATACAATAATACACAAATTCCATTGTACAAAATCCAAATAATACAGAAGTATACAGAGTAAAATTTAAAAGTTGGCCTTGACACTCTTCCTATTTTTACTCTGTCCAGGGATGTTCACCGTTTCTCCTTTATTTTTGGATATATCTAATATCTTGAATTTATTCATTATAATTCAGTATCTCTGCTTATGTATCTCTATTTAATCTATCAGTTTCTGAAAGGGATGTGTTAAACTTAACTATGATTGTTGATTATCTATTTATTCCTGCATTTCTGTCAGTTGTTCCTTAACGTATTTTTGAGGCTGTATTATTAGGTGCAAAAATATGTTTATGATGATTAAGACTCTTTGTTCTGTTCTTTCTCTTATAATTTAGCAAAACACAATAAACTTTAAAGACAATCTAACCAAGCTTTCTTCTCAAGAAGTTAGAAAATGAACACTAGTGCAAAATTGAAGAAATGAGAAAGAAGAAAATAAAAATGATAAGGGCAAAAATTAATAAAATGGAGACTTAAAAAGAATATAGATTCATACCAATTAAGATGGTGATTATAAAACAAAAACAAAAGCAAAACAGAAAATAAATGTTACTGAGGACTTGGAGAAATTGGAAACTGTGCAGTGCTCATGGGAATATAAAATGGTGTGCTACTATGGAAAGCAGTATGGCAGTTTCTCAAAAAATTAAAAATAGAATTACTGTATGATTCAGCAATTTGACTTCTGGGTAGATACACAACAGAATAGGAAACAGGGTCTCAAAAAGATATTTGTACATCCATATTCATAGCAGCATTATTCACAATAGCCAAAAGGTGGAAACAACCCAAATGTCTATTCACAGATGAATGGAGAAATGAAATGTGATATATACATACAATGGAATATTATTCAGCCTTAAGAAGGAAGGAGGGCCGGCCGAGTGGCGCAATGGTTAAGAACTGGCTTGGGACGCCAGAGGGCCCCGGTTCGGATCCCACATATGAGGGCCAGTGACACTGCCCTCTACA
>NW_017731350.1:2260815-2264984 GCF_001890085.2 Hipposideros armiger | reverse complement strand
TCACCTGGGGTTGTCTGTGCAGAGTGAGGCCAGTCCTGAGAACGCAGCGCGGGAGCGGAGCCGGGTGAGGACACTGCGCCAAGCCTTCCTGGCCCTGCAGGCTGCTCTGCCTGCCGTGCCACCTGACACAAAGCTTTCCAAGTTGGATGTGCTGCTGCTGGCCACCAGCTACATAGCCCACCTCACCCGCACGCTTGGCCATGAGTTGCCTGGCCCCGCCTGGCCACCCTTCCTGCGTGGACTCTGTTACCTGCACCCTCTCAAGGTAGGTCACAGGCCCAGGGCCTGGGGGAAGGGGGTTAGGGATAGAGGGATATTGGACTCAGGCCCCTTGCCCTGAGCAGAGCAACATGGGGACCAGCTGCTTCCTGCTCTCTCAGAAGAAGAGCCAAGGTTGGCTCTTGGGGTGCAGTGGAGGGTGGTGATTGGAAATGACTCCTGAGAATGTGGTTCCTCCAAGAGGAGGGAAATTCATGGAGGCCCCAAGGCTCTGGGGTGCCAAGTGGCAGGGGAGAAAAAGGAGCAGTTTCCAGGGCTGGTGCCTGGGAAAGGAAACCACACCTTGGGGAGTCCTAGATTCAGAGGGACATCATCCCATCATACAATGATTCATGTCCTCTGGACTTCTGTCATGAAGAGATTCCCTCTCTGGAAGAACAATAGTCTAAGAAACCACCACTCTAGAAGCAACCAAGCTGGGTGTGGGGGAGCAGAGGGCACAGTTGGGGCAAGGGGAGGGGGGCCTTCCTGAATGTACCACTTACCAGGTGCCAACCTACCTGTCCTGCACCTCGGTTTTATTATATGTGAAAGGGAAGATAACATGAGCCCTACTTCTCTTCCAGGGTATGAAATAAGATCATGAATGAAAGTATAATTAACAATAAATCACCATCTCAATAACAGCTAGCTTTATTTGGATGCTAAAGTTATGCCAGCAGCTGGGCTAAGTGCTTTAGTGTACTCTTATCTTTTAATCCACACGAGAACCAAAGGAGGATTACTTAACAGATAAGGAAACCGAAGCTCAGGGAGATTAAGTGGCTAAATGCAGTTTGAATGCAGGGTGTCTGGCTTCAGACATCACCCCTCTCCACACACTCAGCCACCAAGCAGGCCCAGGGGATGGCATGTAAGTTGCTGGTTGCAGAGTATAACTGTGTTATAAAGGTAGGGCTATATTTACCTTCTGAGGATAGCACTATAATGGGATCAACTTTATTTTTATGGTAGGTACTTTTAACCATCTCTCTCCCCTAAACATCATAGTTCTGAAATGTCTTGAAATGAGATTTTTTTTCTTTCAAGAAAATGTAGCTGAAATGCAAAAAATTGAGACTAAATGGGGACAACTCTAAAATGGTGACCGTGGTACCTGGGGGTGGGGAGGATAGTCATTTCCTTAGCTGTAAAATGGTGGCCAAGGTAAGGCCATTACATGTAGTTGATGGACAACATGCTGAAGAATGAAACATGAGAGCCTGGTTAGGTCTAGAACACTGGCAGCTTCGTGGGGTGGGGCATTTAGCCCGGAGCAGTGCCCCCTCGGTCCCCAGGTAAAGGGGCTGCCAAGAGGAGGGCAGAGTCAACCTGGTTTTCTGGGACTGTCCACACTCCTGCCGGAAGGATGGATTGACTGTCTGTGGAAGTCCCCAGCTTAGAGCACCGATATCTGGGGCTGATATCAGTGCACTGGGCAGGGGGTTGGGCAAGAGAAGGGGTCAGGACTGTTTAGTGTCAGGAGGTGCCTCACCTTGCCGTGGCTCTGCCGCCCTCCCCACTGTCCAGCCATGACTGTGGCCAGCTCTGTCGTCCATCTCCCTCCCCACTGTGCAGACTCCTCTCAGGGCTCTCGCTCTCCTCAGCTGGCTTCTTATGTGCCTCCCTGCAAGGCTCAGGTGGTCAGGAGAATGTGTGGGGCCAGGAGGGGGCGTGAACCAGAGGCCGCTGTCATCAGAGCAGTCATGGCAGGGCAGGGCCTCAGGGAGGGAGACTAGGCAGGCCGACTTTTGGGGGCCAAAGGCTACGAGAAGCTGCAATAGTGAGCATTACTCACTTTCCATCCCTGTGTCTTGTAGAAGTGGCCGATGCGATCTCGTCTCTACGCCGGAGGCCTGGGGTGCTCTGGCCTTGACTCCACCGCATCTGCCACCTCAAGCCAAAGAACAAAGGAGGCAGAGGCCAGACCNCTAGAAGGGAGATCAACACAAGGGGGAGAGGAGAGGAAAGGCCAGCACGCTCTGTGCCTCTCCAGGCTAAGGTCCCTTCTGCCCACACCACGCCAGTGCTCCCCTGTGGGACCCAGGGCAGCTGCTGCGTGATGGTTCAGGCTCAGGCAAATAATCAGAGCAAAGGGTGGAGGGGGGGTGGGGAAGAAAAGGGATGAAAAGGAACCTGGAAGTTTCGGTGGTAGTCTGGAGAGGAAGGGAAGTGGGCAATCTGGACAACACAGATGCTACCCGGCTGTAGCTTTTGCAGTGGTTTCTGACAGGACACGGGCAGGAGGGCAAGGAGTCTTGGCAACACTGGGTAAATAAATGGTCCGAGGGTTCAGGGTCCATCCCCGCCTTCCCCCTGAAGGTCAAGGTACCTCTGAATCTTACCGTGTAACCAATGCACACCCAGGAAGCTCTCTGTTCTCAGGGTTCCCAGCCCCCAGCCCCCGCCCACCTCCTGGAGCTCAGCCAAGAAGCCTGACTCACAGACATCCAGGAGTCAAAGGGCAAGGTCGGATCCCCCAACAAAGTCCAGATTCCATGAGCACCCTCCCTCAGCCTGTCCTGCTCCTCTGTACGCCCATCCCACACCTCCTCACCAGTGAGCAGACTGCCAGGTCCCGGGACGTCTGCTGGACTCACAGCCAAACACAGGTCCCCATTCCCTGGCCCTCAAAAGAACCACCATGCCAGGCCGCTGCTTTGATGATGAGAAACACCAGGAGTGATTATCTCTTCTTGGTTGAGCCTGGGTCTCCCACTCGTCCCACCGCCAGGCTGGCTGATGGAGATGCTGGGAACATGCGGATGGGCACTTCGCCTTCTGCAGGCTCTGCCTCCCCAGCCTCAGGCTGGGAGAGGAACCCCCACCCCCAACACAGCAAGGGATCATCTGCTGAACAGAGAATCAAATAACAAGGAACCTCCTTAACTGCTTAGGGTAGGAGCTAACCACTAGCCACCAAGGAGATGTTAGTGNACCCCATAAGATGCTTACCGAACATCAAAGAGGCAGGAAGGAATTTAAGGGGTTTGTCTGTACATTATGGTCTCTCCAGCACCCCCTCATCACTACATTTTTCTGGGCCCTGCACCCTTCCACACTTTTCTTGCTGTGAGTTAACTAGTCACAGGTTAAGCCATAAAGCTTACATTGCTTACATTCCAGTTTCCAGGGATACTTTTAGATGGTTGCAGCTGCCCAGTTTGCAAAGATCTTACCCCAAGGCAGGTCTACCTTAACAGAACCAGGCAGGACCTTAAAGCCTTTGCATATGAAGAATATTGATAGACTCAAGTGCATCCTTGAAGGACCTTCAGTGGAGAATGGTATGTTTTTCAGGGGATAATTACAGGCTTTTCTTTCTATCATGTTGGAAACCTAACCTCCAGGGAAAACAAGGTCTGGGGTCAGTGGGTTCCTTGTATGACTTTGGCCTAAGGCCCCACTGGCTCTGGAGTTATTTCTACAATCTGTCTACAAATGAGCTCCCTGGGGCCAGCCCCTCCCCACAGACACTGCCCTCCCAGGCTCTCCTTAAGTCCTGCCACGGGGTATCAGACATCTGAGAGGATTTAGTGGAATTTATCTCTGGCCCTGAAGGAATCACTTGAGGACTAAGCACAGAGTCTACACATACTGGAAGTAACTTTCCAGATCAGGTGTAGCTTCCAAGTAGGCAACTGAAGTCCAGACAGAAAAAGAATCAGCTTTTTGTTAAACTTTAGGGCCTCAGAGAGGGAGGAGATGGTCCAGGCTGACTAGAGCCCCAATAGGGGTCGCCTTAGACAGAGCTACCATTGCCATCATGAGCACGACTGAGGCTTTGGGCAGGCTGGGAGTGGACAGGGGTCTGGGTTCCGGAGTGATGGGGTGCTGTTCCTCCATAGGGCTGGCCAGCGCAGCAGGGGAAAGGGGACTGAGGGGGTGACTCAGCAAGTTGAGGTGGAGTC
>NW_017731350.1:2246741-2253120 GCF_001890085.2 Hipposideros armiger | reverse complement strand
ATCATTGCTATGGCTGATTCTTTAACCAGATTGTAAACATGTGTGCAGAGCTTACCCAACAAATGAACAAAAAGTTTGTGCAATTTGTAAGCAAAACAACGTGAGCTAAGACCTTAATGGGCCAGGATCTTTCAATGTTTGTCCCCTAGCAGGCTTGTACCAACCACTATGAATTATTATAAACCCAGTCCACCCTCTCTCCCCACCCCAGAAATCCCTCATGGTATATAATTTT
Source organism: Hipposideros armiger (assembly GCF_001890085.2). NCBI lineage: Eukaryota > Metazoa > Chordata > Mammalia > Chiroptera > Hipposideridae > Hipposideros > Hipposideros armiger. Next base: position 2,252,885 of record NW_017731350.1, on the reverse strand, counting down.
CCTAACCCAGTGAAGTACATACCTCCGTAATTCCTACCATTTAAATCTGTGTCTAAAGAAAGCAAAAGAACACAAGTCACTTATTAAAAAATCTATTTTTACTTACACTTTCAGCCATAATATTCTTATAAAAATTTTCTAATGTATTTATTCTACATTGTGCTAATCTTCTGGTCTGCCCCAGAAGCATTATCCAACATCTTGGGACCTCAGCTCCTGACTTCCTCAAATGTAATTTCCTTCACTTCAGCCACCCACTTCTAGGATCATACCCTTTACCTTGTCATCACCACTAATCTTACCATCTCCACAATCTCAATTTCAAGCATTCTGATTTGATAATTTGATCCCTATCTCCTATCCTTCCATCTGACTTAGGCTAGTGCTTGCAGTCTGATATTTCTTCAATCTTATTGAGACCTCTCATGTATTTACCACTTTTGTTTTACAAACCATCTTCCCTCATCTCCTTACTTCCTCTTTACTCAGCCCAGATTCCATGTACATTACTATAATTCCTCCCTGGAAAAATACCCTTATCCCTTTCCCCCTCCCCCTCTATTGTGTCTGCTTGTCAACATTCTGACCCTGTACTATCTTTCCACTCCAGGCCTTGCCCGAACATGATTGGAGATGAATACACAACTGTGCTCGCTCGCCTCCCTTGAAATTCTCATCCTAAACCTCAAATGGACACTCAACACTGTGTGGCAACCTTCCCTGATATGTCTCCTTTCCCACATTCTAGCACCTTTATTTCCCATGCCTTTTTTCTCCTTGAGACCTCTCAGCGTGCCTTTACCACATATTTCATAGAGCAAGTAAGAGCAATCAGGCAGGAACCTTCCCATCATAACACCACGCCTACCAATTCCCCAGCGGTGTGCCAGTGTTCGCAATAGACAGGGCTTGTCCTCTGCGTGGCCAGGACTCCGCCCACTCTTGCCCTTTTGAAAAGCCTCGTCTTAAAGTTATTCCCTCTGTCTCCGTCTGCATCCTTAGCTTTTTCTCTCACCATTGGATCATTCCTCCCATTTATAGCAGCATACAAATACTCTCTGGTATAATATCTCCCATTAAAAACAAACAAACAAAACTGTCTTGACCTCAGATTCCCCATCTCACTACCACCACATTTCTCTGCCCCACTGCATAGCAAATCTCCAAACCCCCCCCCCCAAAAAAAAAAATATATATATATATATTCTCCATTGTCTTCCCTCCCTCACTCACTCCAACCAAGCCTCTCCTCTAACTGCCCTGGAAAATAAAATAAACCTTAATAAATTTTTTAAAAATTGAAACCATACAAAATACATAAAATGGTACAGTTGCTGTGGAAAACAGTTTGGCAGTTCCTCAAAAAGTTAGGTATAGAATTATGATATAACCCAACAAATCCACCCCTTGATATGTACCCAAAATAATTGAAAACAAGTAGTCAAATAAAAACTTGTGCATCAATGTTCATAGCAGCTCTATTCATAATAACCAAAGTGAAAGAAGCCAGGCACAAAAGGCCACATAGTGTATGATTTCATTTATATGCTCCTCGTATTCGTCGCTGTGAAGCCATGGGGGAAAGGCAGACCGTTTCACCACCCCAGAAGTTATGTTGAATATACGTCCAGTCAGGGTGAGCTAAGCAGACCTACATTCAGGAAAAGGACTCTTGTGAAAAATTTATCTGTGCAGTATCTTCTAATCTGCTTGTTATTTTTCTGTAATCATAAAAATGTCTATCTCTACTATTTATAAGAAATTTCTTGTAGACATTTGGCCTCCACAAGTTTCACACTACCCCCTGCAGAGTGCAACTGTCAATTTCAAAGTCTTGCTAATAAATTATCTTGTAAAATAGCAGCCTCAAATCTGTACCTCATCTGCTTACGTTTCTGGATTTTGTTGTTTGTCAAAAGGGTTGTAGTTTTATTTCGCCAGCTTCTTTCTTGTGTCAAAGAAACCCCAAGTAGAAATATCACCAACATGCTGAGGATGGCAAGGCAGGAAGATGGACTGGGTGGTGAATCTAGACCTGTAATGAGCTTATCAAGACTCTGAGCTGACCTTGGACCACCCAGTCCCCAGACATCATGTCAGGAGAGATAATGACTGTCATTATTGTTGGTCTGTAGTTTTACTTTTTTGTGATGTCTTTGTCTGAAGGGGGTTTACAAACTGCCTACAGGGGAACACCTTTATAGTTGTTCCTGTTGCCCCAAGTCACAGAAGGATGAAATTGTAGGTGGTAAGAATGATCTACATACAAGGATTCTTATTTCAATGTTGGATATGGCACCAAAAGTCAATTTGGACAGCTTAAAAGATCCTGTGCTTAATGACTGCTCAGTTTGGGAAGCAAAAGGAAGCAAAGATAGTTATGCCACAGAGCAGCAATATACATAATAAAAGGCAAATCATTACATATGATAAAAACAGAATACTGTTTAAAAAAAAGGTATCTGGGTCGGCCGAGTGGCACATTGGTTAAGAGTTGGCTTTGGACGCCAGCTCTGAGCAGCAGCGCCCGGTTTGGATCCCACATGAGGGCTGGTGANACTTGTTCTCTGGAAAGGTGGAACTCTGCATAGGGTAAAAATCGTGTTACTAAAAAACTTATGAAATCCTAGGCTGCATTTTTTATGTCTACAGGACCCAGGGTTAACAGATTTTCATCAGGTTCCTGTTATGTGTGAGCCATGGGGGAAATTGGGGGGAAAGACTGGATAGCCCTTTTTGAAAAGCAGTGTCACTTTGTAGAAGAAATCTTGATATTGCAAACCCTTCCAAGAAACCAGCTGTTAGAAACATTAGCAGTGAAATGATGGGGTGTCTTATTAATGCCACACTTATTTAAGACCTAGAATGGAAAGAAGCTGGTCTTGTGCATATAAAAAGAAGCCAGAGCCATCAGCAGCCTCCCAGAAACAGTAAAAATCCTAAATCCATCATTATATGATGGTCCTTCTAACACCCTTTTAAGAAGAAGGAATGTGTTTTTTTCCAGCTTAAGAAGACACAGAGATTGGCAGTCTTTCTGCCCTACCACTTTTACTGGAGGGTTTTTTCTTCTTTAAAGCATTGCAAGGATGATCTTTGTACAAGGTCAGAACTGGAATTGTTCAGGAGCTGCCCACAAAGACCTAAAGTGACAGAGTATCTATGTTGAAATATCCCCTATGGCTTGAGCAGAAACTTCTCCACTTAAATTTATATCCCCAACCAGTAAGATTATCTAGTTTGAAACAACTCCTAGCTCTTCTTAAATTGCAAAATTGTGAAAGAGATGGCTCTGATCTTGATAGAAGGGTATCAGTGGGGTTGATCAGTTCTCCCAACTTGATGTGGTCCTGGATAATTGCCTCATTATCTACTATAATAATTGCTATTCTTATAGAGCTTTCATTTAGTTTGTGCTGAGTTATGGCAACTATGCAAGCTATAGAATGAATTTCTCCAGAGACACTCTAAACAAACATGAACAAACAACCGGACAGGGAAAAATGTGGGTTTGTAAAACATATTGGACCAACTGCCGATATAGAAATTACCTGCCTTATGGAACTCCTGCACGAGTGACATATTCTCTAAGAAAAATTGTTGGACTTCTATTTCTGACAATGTGATGGACCGGATGTTTGGAGAAACCCTCCTGGTGCAGAACACTTGACATGATGCTAAAATAGTAAAACATATTTTTAAATAATAAAATATTTAAAAAGTATGTTTTAAGTTGTTGAACTGGAAGAAAAATAAGGGAAAGGAATAAGAGAAGGGATTAAAAAAAAAGTATAAAACCAAAAATAGTAAGCAGAACTGAAGCCTGTGTTGCCTTGGTGGTATCTGCAGATTTCTCGTGCCCGAGACCAGGGTTTTAACAGACCATATTTGGGAACCAGAGACAAAGGGGCCCATACAAAATGGGAAGTTGTGTTGGAGACCCATACAAAATGGGAAGTTGGGCCAGAGACCCTGTGGTAAGGTGGGGATTGCCATAAGGCAATATCCTCAGTGTACAAAAGAGAAATAAGGATACTTACCCAAATGGGTCTTGGCTCCGGGTGGTATTGAAGGGAGTCTCCTAGAGATAGCTAAGCCCTTAAACTTTTAGCGCCAAAAGAGCAAAAATTTTAAGTGGTCTTGGTTTAGTAGTATTTTCAGGCACAAGCAAGTACAATTCTTCTCTGGAAGAGCATGTTTCAAATCCAGGCTTTGAAGGCTTCCCATGGATAAAATTCCAACAAATTTAAAAATTCATGGCAAACAATTCTAAAAGTCAGAAGGAAACATGCTCATAAGCAAGTGACAGTAGAAACATCGAACTGTAGACTCAAACTTTCAATGACTGCACATATTATAATTTTTAGGTACAGAATATACATTAAATATGTTTAATATATTTAAAGAAATAAGGAGTAATTTGAAAAGACATGCATTAACAAGAGGTTATCAAAACTGACTAGACAGAATTGGAGAAAAAATAAAATTTCTCGAAATTAATAAGATAATATTTTAATTAGGAACCCAGTGAATGATTGGAAACTGTTAAAAACAGAACTGGTAACCAGAAAATAGATCTGAAAAAATTACTCAGAGTTCAGTACATATGGACAAAGAAATGGAAAATAGAAAAAAAGAATATAATATAGGAGAATATCTTCACTATCCTGGAATAAGGAAATATAACTTAAAGAAGACACAAACAACCCTAACCCTAAAGAAAAAGCCTGAGAAATTGTACTACATAAAATTAGGAACATCTATTTATCACAGGACACCACTGGAAGTGAAAAACTCAAGTTCACAGGCTGGGAGAAGATATTTGCAATACTTATAATCAAAAGAGCTTGTATCAAGAATATATTTAAAAATCTCCATGGAGCAATAAGAAAATTGTGAATGGGCTAGAGACTTAATCAGGTTCCTTTGTAAAAAGAGTGTCCAAGTGGTCTAAGATGGTGCGCTTCAATAGTAATTCAAAATATGCAAATTGGAATCACAATGAGATAGCACTACCCATTCACTAGAAAGGATAATATCTGTGTCTATTAATCCAGCAGGTACACTCCTGTGTCTATATCTCCGAAATGTAAGTGCACAAGTGCATCAAAAGATACGTACAAGAATGCTCATAACAGCATTACCTGTAATAACCCCAAATTGGAAACTTGTATTCTTTCCTATGACTGCTGGGGCTGAGGAGTATGGTTATATTTATCTTTGCCAGCTGGCACTCTGTTAGGCTCTGCCAATAGGGGGCGCTAGAGAAAGGCTGCAAAGCAAGAGGAGGGAGAAGGAGCTTGCTTCCTGAAGTTTCCTTAGGGCGCCTGGAGTGTCATTGTGGCAACAGCTCTTTACCTTGGCAAGTACACTTGGTTCAAATTTTCAGCCTTATTTCCCTTCTCAGAGCCATCCTTTATTGTACCCCTCAAAGGTACTGCACAAACTGTTCAGTAGTGCTTCCTCTGAGGTCTGAGTTCCACCTCCCCTCAGGCTCTTCCTCCAAGCTTCTTTTGTCCACCTCTTCCCTTTGTTAACTCCAACCCCTCCAGTGGCTTCCTTCAGTTACCACATTTATGTTTCCTGGGCATTTCCCTTCGGCCTTTGTAGTCCTTATAATAAACTCCTATTAAAATAACGAGTTTGGTTTTTATGTCCCTGACTGAATGCAGCCAAGGATTAATTTTTTGGCATCTGACCAGCCTCCTGACCAGAAATGAATTGTAATATCACTCCTCTTTTAAATAGGGAACCTGAGGGCTGCAGTATGGTTGATAAGGTTCGCAGATCCTCACAGCCTTGCTTGGTTGAATGTCGATGGCTTCTTGTGGTTACAGAGATCAACCAGAGCCAAAGAGATCAGAACATCATGGGTCTACTGCTGTGACTGCCTACCAGGAGAACAACTACGGTCACACCAACCTTTATGAACAATATCTGGCTGGACTCTTTTTCTCCTATGAGTGGGAAAATGGCGTCTTGCTTCAAGTCTTCATGGCCTTCCTCAGATAAGTTGCTGAGGAAACTGAATTTGAGAACATCAAACTCCAGAAGCACCCTGCTGTTACTATGGCCACTACTGTGTGTGTGTGTGTGTGTGTGTGTGTTTAATAACGTCATTGCTATGGCTGATTCTTTAACCAG
>NW_017731350.1:2233838-2239865 GCF_001890085.2 Hipposideros armiger | reverse complement strand
ATGCTAAGTGAAAGAAGTCAGACACAAAAGGCCACATATTATATGATTCGATTCCATTTATATGATTGTCCAGAATAGAGAAATCCATAGAGACAAAAAGTAGATTAGTTATTGTCAGAGGGTGGGGGTAGAGAGGATTGAGAGGTACAGAGTTACTCTTGTAGGGTTTCTTAGTCAGCTGTGGCTGCCATAATGATGTAGAATATTTCTTGTGCAGGGGTCGTGGTCTCGTGGAACCAAAGAATGGAGACATGGACCAAAGAGGTCAAGTTGGAGAAAAGGAGTTTATTAGAAGTAAAAATACATTTCAAAGAAGCAGAAACAGGCCCGAGCCATAGAGAATGGATCAAGGGCCATTATTAGAAAAGAAAATACACTACAAAGAGTTTGGAACTGGCCGAGCAAAGGAAGCTAAAAAGGCCCAAGGGGGCCCAGGCCAGGGAGTCATTATTAGGAGGAAAAGTACACTCCAAAGAGTTTGGAGCAGGCCGAGCAGAGGCAAGGCTCAAAATGCTCAAAGGGCGTTGACTGGCCAGGATTTGGAGTTTTTATCCCTTCTTCCTCTAGAATGGGCTGTTCCTCTCTGGGTGTGGGACCACCTGATTGATCTGATCTCTTTAGAGAAAGAGTTTATTAGAAGAAAAGAGAAATTTTGGGTGGAGAGGGGAGGTCTTCTGAGGAGGTGCATTGTGGGACATGCAGGAATGCAGAGACCCAATGCCTGCCTCTAACTGCCTGCCTCGTTTTCCCTTGAGAGACGTGATCCCCATAAAATCTCTATGGGCAGTTGAGGGACAGGAGGTCTTTTCTTCTGTATCTACTTCCTGCTGGGCAGGGACATAGAGCTGTCCCTGCCTATTTGGGGGATTCACGGAACTCTCACCCTAGCTGATCTCAGTTGAGAGGAAGGGGTCTCGAGATCCGCCTGGAAGACCATGTTGGCTTCTTTGGTTGGGACTGGCAATCTTTCTGATACAGAGGGGGTACCCTCTGTATCCCCAAGGTCCCTGAATGAGGAAAAATATATTTTAATTAATAGATTTCTTAAAGAGCAGAGCTCAAAGCTATTGATGTAGGGTGGCTACAGGTTTGGAAAGAACATTAGCCTTTAATGTTTACAATCAACAAGTATACTGGCCTGGGAAAATGTTAAAACCTATTTAGTCTCTGGGATGGGGTTATTTGAGAGTTAAGTCTGAAATGGCTTGGGGAATGTTGGAAAGTCACAGGCTTTAAGTAGTTATCTAAAGCCAGGGTGGGTGAGAGATATTCTGCGATTCAGTCTAGGGGCAATCTTTAATCTAGTGTTCAGTAACTGATCAGAAGAGTAATCAAAGCCAGGGGCTAAGAAGCTAGGGAGGAGACTTAAAAGTTGTCCAGTGGGGTGGGCGTGGGGGGGTCAGGGGGCTACTCACTTGGCCAGCATCAATAACAGCAGAAATTTATTTCTCACACTTCTGGAGGCTAGAAAGTCTAAGATCAAGGTGCAGGCAAAGTAAGTTTCACTCTGAGGCCTCTTCTCTTGGCTTCTAGACAGCCACCATCTTGCTGTATGTTTACATAGCCTTTCCTCGGTGTGTGAGCATGGAAAGAGAGATATCTTTGTCCCTCTCCTTATCAGGGCACTAGTCCTATCATGATGGCCCCAACTCTCATATTATCTCTGTCTCTTTACCTCCCAAAGGCCCCATCTCCAAATACGTTGGGGGTTAGGAAGCTTCAAAGTATGAATTTCTGGAGCAATTCAGTCTCTAGCAGGAAGTGATAGAAATGTTATGGAATCAGAGAGTGGTGATGGTTGCACAACTTTGTGAATATACTAAAACCCAGTAAATTGTATACTTAGAAAAACACAGTAACATACCACCACGTATCTACTAGAATGGCTAAAAATTTTTTTAAATAAATAAAAGAAAACATAAATGACAATACTAAGTGCTGCCAAGAATGTGGAGGAACCAGGTATTTGCCCAAGAGAAATGAAAACCTATGGTCACAGAAAACCTGAAAAACCACTACACAAATATTTACAGTAGCATTGTTTGTATTCACTCAAACCTGGAAACAATCCAACACATTGTAGCCCAAATGTAAAATGGATCACTGGTTAGCAATTAAAAAGTCGTATGATACCACAACACAGATGACTCTCAAATGCATTATGCTAAATGAAAGAAGCCAGTTTCAGGAAACTACGTACTGCATGATTCCATTCATGTGACATCCTGGAAAACACAAAAGTAAAGGGATGAAGAACCTATCAGTGATTGCCAGAGATACACTGCGCCTTCTGTTTCTGCCCCTTTCCTGTGTTCTGCTGGGCCAACGGGCTTTCGCTTTGTTGGTGTGCCTGCAGCACCCCTCCCACGAGCTCCTTTAGGTGTAAACCTCTCCGTTCTGTCCATCAGTTACCATCCTCTATCTGCTTTCATTTTCCAAAATGGTGTTGACATCTCTTGACCCTGTCATCATTTCTCCATCTCTTTGACCCTATGAATTTATGGGGTTTTTAAAATTTCTTTACTGTTATTACAGTGAGAATTTGAGAGGGAACAGATAAATACATATTCAATCTTTCATATTTACTTATACAAGTTCTCCTTCAATCAAGTCTACAACATCAATATAGTTGAGTGTATGTGTGTGTAAAATTGACCTCTGACCAACCTCAGAAAACAGAGATGTTTACCAGACATGACCCCAGTAGGTATTTCCTTGCAGTATATCAGAGTTTTGTCTCCCAGAGGGGACACACTTAAGAGTTGTCACATGGTTTCTAGTCTGGCAGCCAGCATTTCCAACAGCTGCCTGGGCTGTGGGCCAGAGTTTCTGGGGGTCTGACAAACCAGTGGTTTTATACAGTGCTGTGGGAGCTGGGGCAGCCCACTATTAGTGGTAAGCTAGTGACTTGGCAAAGGAGCTGTGGGTCTGTGTATGTCTATGAGCAGCATCCCAGTAGCCACACTTATAATCAGGACCCAGAAATGCCTTTTCATTACTTACATCATAATCATCCCCTTACATAAATGCATAAAAATAGTGTTGAAATGGCACTGACTCCCAAAGGAATCACCCCTGTTCTCTTTCATCATTTCTACCGCACCTTGATCTTCAATCCCAAGTGGTCTTAGAAAAGACAATAATACTCAAATCTTCCACAGCCAGAACACTCCAAGATCTCGGGAAGCAGTGGGGCTGGTGTTTCCTTCTTCTTTAAATGTCACAGCAAAGCTAGAACACTGGGTCACATAAATGTAAATTGCAGGTTGTGACATGTCCGAGACATATCTTATTTTTGACAATTTTGTCACTGTTCATCTTTGCCAGCTGACCCTGACAATTTAGGTTTTATTTTATAATATTATAAAACTTTGAACTTCCAGACCATATGAAAAAAAACAGGATTTTCTTTTGGGGAGGAGGGGTGTGTGTAGGGCGGTATTGTATATTTTATTGATGGCACATGACAAGATAGGACTCCCTAATCCCCTCTCCTTCTTCTGGGGGTCTGGTATGGAAACTGCATTGAGGACAGATCAAGCTGGGGCAAGGACTCCCCAGCAGCTGAGAGCCTCTTTCTTCTTCTCATGTTCTCACTGGGGCTGGTAGCCCATGGGATCTTACTCCCTGGAGGCCATCTGAACCATAAGGTCCACCACCTTGTTGCTGTAGACAGATTAATGGTCATTGCAGAAAATGAGCTTGACAGAGTGGTCATTGAGGGCAATGCTAGCCCCAGCATCGAAGGTGGAAGAGTCGGTGTAACTGTTAGAATGGCAGGAGACGATCTGGTCCTCAGTGTAGCCCAGGATGCCCTTTTGGGAGCCCTTTGATGCCTACTTCACACATTCTTGATGCCATCATATTTGGCAGCTTTCTCAAGATGACATTTCAAATCCATGACTAACACTCTGTGAGTGGGGATGAAGAAAGCTACACCAGTGAGCTTGTCATTCAGCTCAGGGATGACCTTGCCCACAGCCTTGTCAGTACCAATAGACGCAGGGATGATGTTCTGGGCAGCCCCTCAGCCATCATGCCACAGCTTCTCAGAGGGGCCATCACGGTCTTCTGGGTGGCAGTGATGGCATGATCATCTGTGGTCATGAGTCCCTCCATGATGCCGTAGTTGTCATGGATGACCTTGGCCAGAGGGGCCAAATAGTTGGTGGTACAAGAGGCATTGCTGACAATCTTGAGGAAGTTATCATACTTCTCATGATTCATGCCCACCACAAATGTGGGGGCATCAGCAGAGATGAACATTGTCTCCACTCTTCAAGTGAGCTCCTGCCTTCTCCAAGGTAGTGAAGACACCAGAGGACTCCACTACTCAGCACTAGCATCACCCCATTTGATGTTAGCAGGATCTCACTCCTAAAAGATGGAGATGGGCTTTCCATTGATGACAAGCTTCCTGTTCTCAGCCTTGACTGTGCCGTTGAACTCGCCATGGGCGGAATCATACTGGAACATGTAGACCATGTAGTTGAGGTCAATGAAGAGATCATTGATGGCAACAATGTCCACTTTGCCAAAATTAAAAGCACCCCTGATGATCAAGTGTTCAATATGGCCAAATCCATTTATTCCAACCTTCATCATCACATCTCAAATACATGGCTGCCTGTCAAATGGGGAGGAGACAAACCAGGACTTTCTTATTGGAAGCTATAGGAAATCTTGTGTAGCAACGAGGCAGAATGTTCATTACTACTTTTAGGCGCTACCTTCTTCCTCTTGCTAATGGAACTCTGAGTTTGTTAAGTATGCGCTGGCAATGGGCTTAAGAAAGATGGGGGTGTCACCCAGTAGGGTTGCCAGATTTAGCAAATGAAAATATAGGACACCCAGTTAAAAATGAATTTCAGACAAACAACGAATAGGCAACACTATCCCCCAGTTTCCGAGGACGAACCATGATTGGTTAATTCAAACATGGGAACTCCTTCCCCCCTTGCCAGTGATTGGTTTGTGGGTGGGCATATAACACAGTTCCATTTGAGGAGAAATCTTCTGCGGGCTTCGAGGAGATATTTTTCTCCCTGGTTAAAAACAGAGACCAATGCGGGAAGTCCTTTATACTTCCTGCCTGAAATAGTCTCATGGAAGATGTGGTGCTGGGAACAGCAGAAGTCATTTTGTGGCCATGGAGAAAGTCATGTGAAAGTCAGAGAAACTGACCCGAGCTCTGTCTGACATTGTTAAAGTTCTGAAGTAGGCAGCTCTGGAATTCTCTTCTCCAGACTTCTTGTTTTGTGAAGTAATGAGTGTCCTCCCGTTTGAACCTCTTTTATGTATTTATTTTTTAGATTTTTTTAATTGGGGAATTAGAGGAGGGGAACAGTGTTGGGGAACTGGGAAAGGGGACCAGTCAAGTTATTGTTCAATCTTCGTTGTGGAGGGTGCCAGTCGCTATCTGGCTTCCCCTCGGCAGCTCTTGGCCTCTAAACTCAAGATGCTGTGTTCAATCTTAAGTTGCGGGTGGACGTAGTCACCATCCCATGCGGGAGTCAAACCTGGCAGCCTTGTTGTTAAGAGCGCACGCCCTATCCACTGAGCCATCCAGGCGGCAGCTCAGCTAAAGGTACCGAGTTCAGTCTTAGTTGCGGGTGGGGGGCATAGCCCACCATCGAACAGGCAATCTTGTTGTTACACCAGCTGAGCCATCTTGCCACCTGTTGGCAGGTCAGCGACAGCTCAGTGACAGCTCAGCTCGGGCGCAGCATCACTGGCCCCTGTGGGAATCGAACCAGTGGCCCTGTTGCTCAGAGCTTGTGCTCTTAAGCCAACTCTTAACCAACTGAGCCACTCGGCCCACCCCCGTTTGAACCTCTTTTAGTGAGGCATCCTGTTTATGCTGCTGGGAGCATCCTAAATGATTCAGCTGAAAGTATTTTGACTCTCACTCAGCAGGTTTTAATAGACCCAGTCTCAGCTACAGAACCTTATAAACTACCCAAATAAACAAAATTATTTTATTATAACGTCAGTGACCTAGTAGTATTGCATGGGTCTTTCTCAACT
>NW_017731350.1:2231776-2232557 GCF_001890085.2 Hipposideros armiger | reverse complement strand
CTTTGAAGCTCACTGATCAGTTATACCCATGCCAGTCTCCAAATCAGAAATGGACCACAGGAGGGAAGGGGCTTTGGACAAAACATCCATTTTGCTGGCAAGGATGCAACAGTCTTATGACTTTGGGGCAGTAGGGGTTACAAAGTGATGCAGACAAGGTTAAACATAGAGTTATCACGTGACACATGACCCAGCAATTCCATTCCTAGGTCTATAACCAACAGAAATGCAACATATCCACATAAAAGTTTGTACGTTAATGTTCATTGCAACATTATTCATAATGGCCAAAAAGTGAAAACAACCCAAATGTTCAACATCAATTGTTGAATGGATAAACAAAATATTGTATACCCACAAAATGGAATATTATTCAGCAATAAAAAGGAATGAAGTACTGATTCATGCTACATGGATGAACCTTGAAAACATTATGCTAAGTGAAAGAAGCCAGTCACAAAGGACCACATATTTTATGATCCCATTTATATGAAATGTTCAGAATAGGACAGTCCCTAGAGTCAGAAAGTAGAGCCCTACCCCCAATGCCACTGGAGATGACATAAGAAGCACCCCTTCCCCTCCCAGCCAGGATGTGTCAGCAGAGGCCTAGTGGGGAGCCTGCCCTTCCCAGGATGTCAAAGGGGCTCTGTAGGGAGCCTGGACTTCTACTACCACCTGACAGCCAGGTGACTCTACGTAATTACAATAACAAGTACAACTGGTAAATTCAGGTTTGAGAAAAAGCACAACTGATTCTTGGTAAGTATATAACTCAACC
>NW_017731350.1:2126118-2230496 GCF_001890085.2 Hipposideros armiger | reverse complement strand
GGAAATCATTTTTTTAAATTTAGCATTATTTATTCCTTGAAAGATTAGAATTCAACAGTGAAACAATGTTGGCCAGGGATTTTCCTCATGATAAGATTTTTTTTTCTTTACTACTATTTCTATTTCTCTAACGGGAATAGGACTATTCAGACATTCCATCGTTTCCGAGAATATTTTAGTGATACTTTTCTAGTAATTTGTCCATAATATCTAAAGTTTCCAATTTATTGGCCTAAAATTGTTCATAATCTCCATCATTTTAATATATACAATATCTGTGTTTATATACCCTTTTTATTTCTGGAATTGATTACTTGTGCTTTCTCTTTTATCTTGATCATTTTTTGCCAGAAGAGTTGGTGAATTTTATTATTCTTTTCAAAGTCCCAAATTCTGCCTTGTTGAACAATGTGAAATTGGACTTCAAATCCACATGAAAGCTGATCTGTGATTTTCCAGAGATTTTTTTCCCGCTGCTCTGTTTGGCTCTAAAGCAATTCTCCTTGCAGTCCCTGTAAAGATTGCAGTCCAGTTATTTTATAGAATGTCTTTAAATTTTATTTTGTCTGATTTTTTTTATGATTATATTCAAGTTGTACATCTTAGACCGAGTATCACAGAAGTGATTGTGTTCTTCTCATTGTATCTTATCAAATGATGCATCACTGAATTGTCCTGTTACAGATGATGTTCATTTTGATCACTTAATTAAGATGGTGCCTGCCCGGCTTCTGCACTACAAACTTATTATTTTCCCCTTGTAATTAATAAGTATTCTGTGCAGAGGGAAGTATCTGAAACTATGTAAATATACCATTCCTCATCTAAATTCCAACTTATTACTTTCATCAGTATAAACTCACGGATTTCCTTTTTTCATTCAATGGATTATAATCCATTATGATTATTTTATGCTCGGATTGTCCCAGGTTTGGCCAATTGGAGTCCCTTCAAACTAGCTTCTGTGTTTTTTTTTATATGATCTTAACGTTCCTTGAATAGTTCTTTGTTTTTGGCATGAGATGTCCTAGGCCTAGAATCAACTATTTTTTCAAGAAGCCCTGTGGGGTTTTTTGTTTGGCTTTGTTGTTGCTGTTTAGTGGAGAATGATACTTAGAATCCAAAATCCAGGTACTAAGCATTTATTGCTATTTGGCTGCTATTAATCCCAAACCCTCAGTGGACAGAGCTACTTCCATCCCTATTTCTACATCTATATAGATCTGTTGAAAACCATGAACGTGTGCCAGTATCTCCTATTCCAATTCACCACCACAGGTTCATTCTTGCTTTCTCCCTTTCCATGCATGTAACGTGTAACACCCTTCTTCAATAGTGAGAAACATGGCTCACATTATATTAAGATTTTATTGGGGAATTGGGGAAGGGGAACAGCCAAGTTGTTGCCCTTCAGTCTTAGTTGTGGAGGGCGCCGCCAGCTCAGCTCCAAGACCAGTTGCCATCCAGCCGCCTGCCGGCAGCTTGCGGCCACTCAGCTCAAGGTGCCGTGTTCAATCTTAGTTACAGGTGCCCACCATCCCATGTGGGAGTCGAGCCAGAAACCTTGTTGCTAAGAGTGCAGGCTTTAACCACTGAGCCATCCGGCCGCCTGTCAGCCGCTCAGGGCAGCTCAGCTCAAGATGCCAGTGTTCAATCTTAGTTGCCGGTGGGCATAGCCCACCATCCCATGTGGAATCGAACCAGCAACCTTGTTAGGAGCACGGGCTCTCACCATCCTGTCACTTGTTGGCAGTTCAGTGGCAGTTCAGCTCGGTGCAGCTCACTGGCCCATGTGGGAATCGAACCGGCAACCCTGTTGCTCAGAGCTCATGCTCTTAACCAACTAAGCCATTTGGCTGGCCCTATCCTTAATATATTTGATTAATCTCTCGGTATGTAGTCAAAGCCCATCACTGTCTCTTGCACATAACTCATATGCCTTCCTCATCCTACTCAGGCTCTGAAATTGCCCTGGGCCACACTAGGCTGTCCCCTGCGTGGACATCTCCATCGCCCTGCTTGGGCTGACACCCCACCCCAGGCTGCCTCCATGGTGGATGACCTCCTCACCCTACTTGGTCTCCCACCTGACCACAGGTCTTCCTCCTACAAAGGTTTGTGGGCCAGGCATTACAGGTGCCCTCCTCACTGTACTCAAGGCTCTAACAGCCCAAGTTGGCTGCTCACATATGTAGGTGCCCTCTTCATTCTGGTTGGGCTCTGATTCTCCGTGTGGGACACACAGGACACACACACACACACACACACACACACACACACACACACAGAGGCTCCGTAAACCCATGCCAAGTCACCCCCCACCCTTTTGGATGCCCCCCTCATGCTGCTCAGACTGACACCCTAAGTCAGACTGCCCCCATGAATGGACTCCCTCTTGACTCCATTCTAGCTGACAACCCACATCAAGCCTTCTTTCCTGTGGGGATGCCTTTCTCATGCTCCAACCCCAAACCAGGCTACGGACCCGAATGGACACACTCCTTGTCCAACTGGAGCTCTAACACCCCATAGCAAGTTGCCCCTCTGTGCTCTCCTTATCCTGCTAAGACTATGGCATCCAGGCGGGGCCACTCCCATGCATGGCCTCTCTCCTCATTTCCCTTGAGCTCTGACATCCACACCAGACAGCCCCAACATGAATGCCTCCCTTGCTCTGCTTTACATAATGGTTTTAGTACTGAATTATCCAGGAAGGGAATGGAAGAGAAAGAGCTCAGAAGACATTAACTACACCCAGAGGTAGGTACTTTTTCATGAAATATTTTTGTAACATAATGCAATGTATGTGTGTATTGGATCATGGTGTGAAACACATTCTTACTGTGGGTCTCAGTCAATGTTTGAAAGCCACTAACATAGAAAGGCTCTAGAGCGATGGTATGGTAGCACCCCATTTAGTGCCTTATTGTTCTCTGGACTGCCACCTCAATAGACACCCATCACCTGTGTGAACACCCTATCCAAAAGGAGATTGCTACCGTGACAACAGAGATACAGTTTTGGTGGGCTACTGGTAGTTATTGACTAGGTTCTAGCTCTGCCTCAACTACTCACTAGCCAAGCAATCCAGTTATGGTGTGCATTAAAAATGGAGATGATATGAGATTGTACTTCTCTCCCAAGGCATAAAATCAGGTAGTACCTGAAAAGTGCTCCGAAAAATACAATAATCATCACAATAACTGTCACTTAAGGAGTGCATGTCTTTTGCATGAAATATAATTTTGAATCCTTAAACAACCCTATGAAATCTACATTTAATGGATAAAAAAACGAAAGCTTAAGGACATTAAATTAATGAACCCTGGTCTCTCCACTAGATTCCACCTTCATAATCATTAAATGGCACTTTTAAAATGCTCCATGAAGAACAGTTTACTGAGTTAGAAACGAAGGAGCATCTTTGTTTTGTTATGAAGTTTGAATTATTTATATGGAGAATTGAATCTTTTTGCCATTTCCCCTTAAATATCGTAATTCTTGAGTGTCAAGCCCTGTGGTTTTTCCCTTCTATGCAAATATAGCTAAAATGCAAGAAATTGAGACAAAACAGCTGGAGCACTGAAATGCCAATGGTGACCGCTGGTGCAGGGTCCTGGGGGGGGTGGGGGGTCATTTCCTCTTCTGTAAAGTGGTGGCCAAGGTACGGCCCTTGCATGTAGTTGGTGGATAAAAGATGAATGAAACATGAGAGTTCAGTACACTGACAGCTTGATGGGGTGGGGTAGTCAGCCAAGAGCAGTGCCCCTCAGCCAACAGGGGAAGGGGCTGCCAAGAGGAGTGCAGACCTCACGGCAGAGTCTACCTGGTGTTTTCTGGAACTATCTGCAGATCTGCCTGGGACCAAGTCTCTGCTGAGGAGCCTGGAGAGCTTGTGCAGAGCTGCTTCTGGGCAGCTGGATGGGGCCAAATGAGTAGAGACCAGGTGTGGGTGGGGATGAGCACTGTGCTCTTCACAAGACCATACAAGTCCACTGGGAATGTTCCATTTTCAAAGCCAAATGGCAGCATTCTTCCTCTAGCCCCCAAAGTGAAGATCTCAGAGGAGCAGTGAATGTTATGGTCAAGGACAAGGGGGGCAGGACAGGGGACAGACTAAGTCACGGTAAAGGCAGAAAGAGGAGAGCGCATCCTCCACTCTGTTAAGCACAAGGCTGCCCCCTGCAGACACGCCAGGGCATGACTTGAAACCTCACCAAGCCAGAGCTAGGTCCCCTTTGCTTCTTAGCAGACATGCGCATGGGAAAAGGGGCTCTTATCCTTACCAGGGATGGGACTGGGGTGGATAAGAGCAGCTGCAGACAGTACAGGAGCCCAGATTCTAGCTCCAGTGACAGTTTTTATTCCCTAGGAACAAAGATATGAGGAAGAAACTCCAAAAGAAAACAGGAGCACGAATGACACAATGACACTAAGGTGGTATGGCTCAGGAGTCAGATGGCACACTCCACAGTGGACCCGGTCATGCCCTGTTTTCTTGTATCAATATCCCCACCCCCAAGTGCCCATTAGGGTAGGGACGTGGAATGGAAAGCTTCCCCCTTACTCTACACAAAGGAGATGAACGTACCTGTCTATTCCGAGAGGCCTCCCAGGGACACCAAAACCTCCTCTCAAGAATGGAGGTAGGCAGATAAGAATGAGGGGTTTGGGTGTCACAGACAACCTGAAAGTACTAGTCACAGGGGCTCTTTGTGGCTGACAGAATCTGTGCTTAGAAGGGACTGCAAGGGAAGTTACAGCTGGCCAAGGCAGCTTTGAGTTTTTGGTGGAGACGGTCAATCTTGCCAAATCAGGCCCCACGGCAGTTGTAACCAGCACTGTGGTTTCTATCCACTTCAAAGGAGCTTGGTGATGTTGAATCAAAGGAACTTGGTGATGTTTTCCCAGAGAATTCCCTTCTATCCTCTTTTCTGGCAAAATCCTGTCCTAACCTCACACCTCCCGCAACCTGACAGCTTCTAGTGTTCTACGAACCCCTAAGAACAAGGTCCTTTGGTTGGGCTAGGTCATCTGGTCATTCAGCCCCCATCTGTCCCTGCAGAACATAACAAGGGGCTCATTCCTGTGCTGCAGGGTAGCCTCTGGGGCTGGTTCCTGAGTCCAGATCATAGTGAGGTCTCCTGCAGGATGAAGGTGGGGCTGCTCCCCTGGTGGGCTGGGCCTTCCTCAGCCACTGCCGTGGCCTCCTTGTCTCTGCTGCCCTTCAGCATCCCATTACTCATCTTCTCTGGAAACACTGCAGTGTCCACAGAGAGGTCCTGGGGACACACAGAGCAAAGGGAGAGGGTTGGGGTGAACAGGAGACAAAGGGGTGGAGAGGAACTCATGCAGAAAAGGTGAAGGGAGATCAACACAAGGGGGAGAGGAGAGGAAAGGCCAGCACGCTCTGTGCCTCTCCAGGCTAAGGCCCCTTCTGCCCACACCACGCCAGTGCTCCCCTGTGGGACCCAGGGCAGCTGCTGCGTGATGGTTCAGGCTCAGGCAAATAATCAGAGCAAAGGGTGCTGAGGGGGGGGGGGGCAGAAAAGGGATAAAAAAACCTGGAAGATTTGGTGGTAGTCTGGAGAGGGAAGGAAGGGGGCGATCTGGATAATAGAGGTGTTACCTGACTATAGCTTTTGAAGCGAAGTTGCTTCTGCCAGGACACGGGCAGGAGGGCAAGGAGTCTTGGCAACACTGGGTAAATGGTCCGAGGGTTCAGGGTCCGGCCCCGCATTCCCCCTGAAGGTCAAGGTACCTCTGAGTCTTACTGTGTAACCATTGCACACCCAGCAAGTCCTGTGTTCTCAGGGCTCCCAGCCCCCAACCCCCGCCCACCTCCTGGAGCTCAGCCAAGAAGCTGACTAGTTGCAGACACCCAGGAGCCCAGAGGACAAGGTCATGTCTCTCCCCAAAGTCCAGATCCCCTGAGCACCCTCCCTCAGCCCATCCTGTTTTTCTGTGCCCTCATCCCACACACCCCTCACCAGTGAGCAGGCTGACAATCAGGCCCACCACAATGACTGTAGTGGAGTTGTGAGCGCTGTACCATAAATATGACAGGGAATAAAGCCGCTGTAGCCCTGCAGGCCTGGGGAGAGCAGAGAGGTGGGGACAATTAGCAATTCATTGGCAGGGGGTTCCTTGGCCACCTGGCTCCACCCACCTGCACAGTTCTAGGGTCTTAGGATCCAACACCCAACATTTCCTGAGGCTTCTGGTGGCTCATTCCTTAGCAAAGACCCTGGGGAGCCCCTCAAAAGTTAGCTATTCTCCCCAAGGAGAAAGACAGTGAGGCCCAACTCACCTGGAGAGGGTGGTTGAGGGCATCAGCGTGGTCATGGTGACGGTGGTCAGATTGCTGAGCAGGGAAGTGCTGGACTCATTCCAGGGTGAGGGTGCCGTGCTAGAGCGCGTGCTGGTCACTATGCTCCCAATGCCAATCCAGAAGGCCATGACGAGTCCAGCCAGCAGGCCCACAATGGCACCCTGCCCACAGACACAGCGCACTCTCCTGTCACAATGCCAGCCCCACCAAACCTTCACACCAGTTCCCAGCACTCAGGGTGAAAGCCCTGCCAAGCCACCCCGCAGGCCCACCCCTGCATGTATGTGACTGTGGAGCCAGACGGATCACTCACCGGAGGGTTGGCACAAGGAAAGAACATCCCTAGGCTGAAAAGTCCGAGCAGCGGTCCCCCGACCATGCCAAAGATGCTGATTGCTGCCTGGGGGAGGACAGGGTTGGGAGAACACACAGGCTCAGAGCCCACCAGCCTCGCTGACATTGCCTCAGAGCCCTCTCATCAGATCTGTCTGCCTGTCTCATCTATCTGGAACCAACAGACTGCAGGATTTGAGAGGGCAGGGATGGGTAAGGGAACATGGTTTGGGTTCTCCTCCGAGGTTGATCCTTAGAGCTCTCTGAGTCAACAATGTCCCAGGAATGACCCTGGGGCTTCTGGCTACTTGGGTCTGTTCACAGCAAAAGGTAGTCCACCCAAGGGGAATTTCTGACACCTGCCCCCATGCCATTCCCTTCACCATAGCTGTCTTCCTCAATTTCCTGTTTCAATCTGCTCCTTTCTGCCCCTAAAAATTGCTTTCTTGCCTCCATGGTCATTACCTGCAGCACAGGTCCCATCTGGGAAGAAATGTAGGCCATTCCCAAACAAAGCAGCCCATAACCACAGGCTGGGGAAAAAGAGGGGAGAAAATAAAATGTGAATTAACATACTAAAAAAGGGGAAAGTAGAGCAAAGTTCCTTCCCCAGCCAAATCACTATCTCTGTGTCCCTGGAAACAGAATGCTTCTCATGCTGCCCCAGCTCCAGGTCCCTCCCACCCTGTCCTCATTCCTATATGACTCAGAGACCTCCCCAGGAAGTGCCCTGAACTGTAAACAAGGTTGTGTGCTTCGTTCGGCAAGTGCTGAGCCCAGGCAAAAGCTGGTGCTGTAAAGCAGACTAATGACAGTGCTTAGGGTGTGTCTTAGAAAAACATGGCTGTAGAGATGAGGAAGCATAATCCCACCAAGGAGTCTGGAAAGCATGATGGCTCGGACTTCAGAGAACTCAGGGAACCAGGGTCGAATCAGGTCTTCCATCGTAACAGTTGCCAGCGAATTAAAAGCAGAGGATATGGTGCTGAAAGGAAAAGGAGAACGACAAGCTGCACCGAGAGAAGCAAAACTAACAAGGGACTCTATTGAGGGAATGGCGCCCTGAAGGTAGGAGATGACACCTGCAGCCAAGAAATCACCTTCACGGTTGGCAGCCAAGGAAAAGGCCTGGAAGGCAAGGACACTTGTCCTTTTCTGAGTGGGGTACAGGTTTTGTTCAGATCAACTCCTAGTATTGTAAAAGAATGCTTCATCAAAAAAGGGGCATCTCCTGGGATAGGACATGCCATCCTACACAGGTGAACTGTCCCTTATCATTCACAGATGGATGGACACACTGAGAAATTCAGAGGGAACCCCTCCTCTACCGGTCAGCCTGTACCAAGTAGAGGTCAGCTGCACCAACCGTGAAGGAAATGGTCGAAGAGGGTACCTGAGGGAGCCACTGAAGAGGCAGGCAACAAAGAGTCCAGGCAGGCCTGGCAGGTCTTTCAGGAGATCCATCACAAAATACAGGACGAGCTGCAGGCAGAGCAGAAGTACACAGCTCTCCTGAGAGGGGAGCCCTTCCCCAGAGCGAGGGAGGCATGTGGGAAGGCCCCTTGCACATGCCCCCGCCAGCCTGATGCATCAGGAAGAGGGACCAGGCTAGGGGTGACCCCACAGTAAGTGGAGAGAAGCTGGGCTTTGGAAAGAAGATGCAGTTCATACCCCAGCTCCAACCTGACTAGCAGTGTGACCTGGGCACGCTGGCCACCTGTTGAGCCTCTTTTCTCCGTAAAACGAGGCTGCTGGGAGGGTTAGATGAGACCCCAGGTGGGTGACAGCTCCTAGCAGGTCACATGGTACATAGTGGTGATGGTAAGTCAGTGAGGGTCAGTCAATCACAGCAGGGTGAGCACTGTGATTAGGTGGTGCTGGGGGCTGGGATCCTCACATTTAGATCACTAGAGTCCCAGAGTGGGAAAGAACTTAAATCCACTTCCTGCCCAGGGTGGGAGTCCTTTCTGCAGCCACCCAGACACTCCTGTTGCGGGACCCTGGTTGGCCCCTTTTGGGCACAGGAGAGGGCTAGGGAGGCCCTCTCACCTGGTCAGGGGCTGCCTGACGCTGCTGGAGGCTCTTGGGATACTCCTCGTAGTAGGCGAACATGACCAGGCCAATGAGGCAGCCCATGCAGAGGACCACCTGCTGGCAAGGGAAGACTGCATAGCAGGAGCTGCAAAAGAGGCCAAGGCCAAGGGGAGAGAGGGTTAACAGATACCTTTACCACATCCCTGAGCCCCAGAAAGCAGACTCATGTCCTGACCCAAATGGGGGTGTCTGTGCTCTGACAGCCTGCCCCCACCCCAACTGCCTCCGTGGAACCGGGGCTACTCTCTTCCCCCAGCTCTGCTCCCCAGTCTTGCTGTCCCAGCACTCACAGTATAGCAGCCTTCTCTGTGCGGGAGCTGAGGTAGCGTTGCACCTGAGCCTGGTTCACCCCATACAAGGAGAGCATCATGAAAACACCCCCAAAGGCCAAGGTCCAGAAAGTGTGCCGCACAAAAGGGTCCGGATCTAGCCTGCAATAAATGCCACCTGGTCATAGCTCCAGAGAGAGACTCAGACTTCCTCACCCTCCTACAACAGGGGTCAAAAGAGAGCAGAGACACCATGGCGAGGGCCAAGGAGCTACTGAAAGCAAGAACTGGATGGACTCAAGAGACAGTGCAGCAAGTTGGAGGGAGGGCTCCATTCTTCTGACCCACAACCTCATTCCAGGTACTAAAAACGTCCTGACTCTCCTTAACCACCAGCTGGACCCCTGAGATCAGCCTCCATTTCTGCAGTGCCAGCTTCCCACCTGTCTCAGTGCTGCACCTAAGGCTTCCACAGCTTGCCCTCTGCTTACGATAGCCCAGAGCTCAGGCTCTAGGATGTGCTCAGCTCCCACAGCACGAGAGACCCCAGCCAGGGGAAGGGGTGTACTTACTCAATCCCAGAGATGCGGCCGTGCTGGGAAGCCAAATCCCACACACGCCCCAAGCCGCCCACCTTGGCTGACCCCACGATGATAACTGCCAGCTGCCCCAGGAACATGACCAGTGTCTGGAATACATCTGTCCAGATGACTGCCTTCAGCCCACCCTGTAAAGAAAAGGGCATGCCTGACACAGATGTCTTCAAAACCATCCATCAGTGAGGACACCATACCACCAGCAAGAGCAATATATCATTGCCAGGGACGTAATTACTGAGACCCTTTGTCATCATTCCCACCCAGTCTCCTACCTTCCTGTGCCATTCCCCTGCCATAATCCCATCCCATCTCCTACATCTCATTTCATTCATTCCACCCTAGAATTTCATCCCATCTTCTCATCTACATTCTTATCACATCCCCTCCTACTTTCTTATCTCAACCCTTCTTTTCCTTTTCTTCCCATTTCCCCTGCTCACTTCATCTCTTCTCCTCCCTCCCCTAAGACTTACTACACTTACCAGAGCCGTGTAGACAGTGCAGACAATGCCTAGGGTCAGCACGGACAGCCACAGATCAAAGCCAGTCACTATAAAGAGATAAAAGTCACATTTCCGTCTCTGGAACAGGGTTTCCCAGTGGAGAAGCCAGAGAAGCCCTGGTAAGATATGAAGCATTTGGTCATTAAGGATGAAACAAATCATTCGCCACAATGGGAAAAAAAAAATGTTTGCAGAGCTCCACCAAAAGGTGGTGATTAATCATTTCAGATAGGGCACAGTAATGTTTGATTGGCTTTCAAGTGCAGTGAAACAAGCCTGATTCCACCTCTGGTATAGACCAACCAAGGGCCATGCAGTGAAATCATTCCCAGTCCAAAGCTGGATTCTTTTCTGCACACTCTCCTCTACGTGCCCCTCCGAAAGGCTGTTTTCCCAGCCTACCGGGGCTGGGAGCCAGGGGCTATGACTCCTCACCTGCATTGAGGGCCAATGATGGTGCATAGAGCACAACCCCCATGTAGATCACCTGTTGGGTATGGAAAGAGAGTGTGAGGGGGAGAGGAGATGAGAGTGGGCAGAGAGAGGAGGGAAGATGGACCTCAGCTCCAATATCCCAAGGGCATCCCTTCACCTAAGGCTCACTTCCCTCTCCCTTCTTCCAAATTTTGGCTTGCTGCTACCACAGTTAGTGTCTGTGCTGGAACTGGAAGGAATGGAAAACAGAATGCCTCCGGGGGCTTCAGTGACACCAATGCCTAGCAGGGATTTCAATCCTGCCAGTCTGAGAGTAGAGAAGGCCTCAGCCGCCTCAGCATGCCTGAGTTCAGGTCGTCCTCCCATACCTCAGGCTCATTTCCTAGCTTCACCCCACTCACCATCTGAAATATGAAGGTCATGGTCCCGCACACCCGCACGGTTTTATTGAATCGGAGCTCCAGGTACTAGGTAGGAATATTTAAAAAAAAAAAGTATTCTTTTCCACTCCACCCCCCACAATTTACACACAACTTCCCTCCAGAGGTTCAGGAACAAAAGGGAATATCCAATTCATATTCACTCTGAGCCCCACTCAGCACAGCACCCTCCTTTTCTGCCCAGCTGACCTCATCCGCAAAGAACATATAAACACACCATGTGGTCCCTGTCACTCTCATCAGGCAGAGGCAATCCAGGGTCCCAGATCTTTCCTATGTGCCCTGTTCCTCCTCTCCATCCCTGACCCTGAGGGTCCTATACGTGCCACCCTTCTGCCCTGGCTCACCTCATAGGCACTAGTGAGATGCAGGCGGTAGAAGGTAGGGATGAAGATGTGTGCAGGAATCAGCAGCCCCAGGAAATATGAGCAGCCCAGGAACCAATACTGGGTCCCAAATCGGTAGATCTCAGATGGCACACCCAGGATGGCCACAGCTGACTGGAAGGTGGCCAGTAGGGACAGCGCCACAGGAAGGCAGCCCATTTTGCGGTCTGCCATCAGCAGCTGGCCAATGGTATGCTGACCCCAGCCACGACATGCATGGTAGAGCCCAATGGCAAGGGAGAGAACCAGCAGCAAGACGAAGACCACGTAGTCCTCGAGGGAGAAGGCAGACGTGACCATGCGTGTGCCTGAGGTTGGGGGGAGGGGAGCAGAGGTGGTCACTCCCACACTCATGTCCTCACTGTGTCTATGACCTGTAGTCACTTGCTGCTCCTGGGCTCTGGGCTGACGCTTAGCTGGGCAGTGGCAGGCAAGTGGCTACAACCTGGTTCTCAGCCAAGGTCTCACAGTCCTCCTTTTCCAAGTGACATTGTCCAGGGTGACCTGCAAAGGAATCAGCTCCTAGTCAAGGCCTGTCCTGCCTTGATGGCCACCCACCCTCAGGCCCGTGCATCTCACACCCACCAAACCAGACCAGCCATCTCAGTGGCAGCCCTTGAAGATCTGGAGGTCCTGGTATGGATTTGGTAGAGGAAGAAAGGGAGGGGGGAAGCAGCAGAGTGCGACAACCAGGAGATAACTACTTGGCCAAGACCTGTTTGAACGAGCATAGCTGTGAAACAGCCTTCTTAGGTCTCCACCCCAGAATGAAAGAAAAATCAACTCTAGCCCATGTTTCTTCTCGAAGACTTCCCTGCCCCCACTTGCAGGCACAGACCCAGTCACTACAACGTACTAAGCCAGCAGAGCACAACCTGGCGCCACAGCCCAGCGGGGAAGAAGAAATGGAGACTAAAACAGCATGGCTTCCTCTATTCCCCTTGGCCTCAGCCCCCACCTTCCATGATCCCCAGTTTCACCTTGCTAACAGCACCCCTTCTCAGCACTGATTCCCAATGAGATCACCTCCACGGCACCCCCAAACTCCACTCCGTTCTCCTCAACACTACCAGACGAACCCTGCCACATACCTCTCAGCTGTTCTATCTGTAACACCACAATCAACAGCATATCTGGGGAGAGCGGTGGGATTCAAAAGTGAGAGGGCAACGTGCTGGAGCCAGGTGTTCAGAATTATGATTTCAGGAGCATTTTAGGGAGAAGCAAACAAGCCAGGGAGCTGGAGTAAGAGGAAGGGCCAGGGAAAGTGGTCTTATCCTGCTGGGGCAAATACCTACCCAGAGAAGCAATCCCTGTTCTGAGGCAGAGCTGCCTGGAGAAGCTGTGTGTGTCTGGAACTAGACAGAGGCTGAGTGTCTGGTTCTGTAAGTGGCTGAGGTGAGATCAGGTGGGGCGGAGTGAAACTCAGCAGCTATTCATTCTGGCCTCTTCAGGGAACCAATCACTGTGCTCTAAATGGCCCTATCACCCTATGGTCCTCAAACTCCAGCTCTGCCCTAAAGGCTCCAGAATGGGGAGCAGGGAGCTCACATCCAACAACATTCCTGGATGGATTAGGCTTTCCTAATCCACTTGGCACAGTGTACTAGAAGGGACTGGAAAGGAGGGGCTGAGCGAAGATGGAAAAGTAGCTTTTCTGACTCCTGCACCGAAATACTAATCCTCAAAGAATATACTATTATTCTAGAACAAGGACAGGATCCTAGTCTTTCAAAACTTAAAGGAATCTTAAGAGTCACTATGACAATACCCTCATTTACTGACAAAGACACTGAGGCTTAAAAGACTCAAGTGATCTTTTCAAAACCACAGAGCTGATTATTGTCAGAGGCCAGATTAGAACCCAGGTCTAGTGATTCCCCATCCATACACTCTCCACTAATACCATACTGTCTTTAGAGACTATCCCCTGGGGTTCTTATTGGTATGGGAAAAAAATAACAGAGAGTGCCATGTATTTAGAGAGCCTAGCATGATGACAGTTAACATTTTTGAACACCTGCTATGTAACCCAGCAGTACGTTTGTACTTGATGGATATTAGTAATAATAAGTAATTATAATAAATAAAAAAATAATAATTAAAATAAGTGAAGAAGTAACCATAGCTATCACTCTCAAAATACCATGTCTCAGGCTATGCACTTTACATGAACATTCTCTAGGAAACTAAGATTGAGAGAAGCTAAATAACGTGCTTAAGGTTATACAGCATGAAACAAAACATGGGAGAAAGGGACAGTTCTACCTGCAGGTATGACAGGTTATTCACCAGGGGCCCACTCCTTACTACTCCCAGAACCGGGGCACAGGCAGAATGTTAACTGTAGTCAGTCAGTCATGAAACAAAGTTTATATTTCAACTAATCTAGACACAGATCATTAGAAGCTATGCCTTCTGTTCTTGCCCACAAGGAGCAAGATCAGCCTGCTTGTCTCCCAGCTCTCCCACACTGTGTTTTTGGGCAGATGTTGCCTGGCTGGAATGATATGGCCTCATGCAGACAAAACCTAAACTGGGAACCTCCTGGGGCCAATGAAGACAGGGAATCAGAGCTGGCAACTCTTGGATCACATGTTCTAAGGTCACAAACGTAAGTTCCCAGAACAATGTTCCCAACAAGCCACTCTGGTTTAACCGAAAGATGCCCTGGGCCTTTGTACATTGCAACATCTCAAGTGTTCTCAGTCCTCTGGCAAATGTTCACTACTATGACAGAGGTGATGGGAACTACTGGGATACAAGAGAGATGTCCGCTGTGTGCAAATAAGAATGTGAAGTGGTAACGGGCTAGTGCTATGGATAGGCAGGTAGTTGGGGAAAGAGAGGTCCCAGTATAGACTGGAACAGACGTACAGAACTGGAGACCCTCTGGGTAAACTGGCAGGGCTTCCAGATAGAATTCTATTTGCATGAGGTGTAGAGACCGCCCCGAGATGGCTAAAGACAGAACCATTTAGATAAGACAGGAAAAACCTGACCCGGTAACAAAGCCTTCCTCAGACTTGATTCTAAGAACAGGTTGGTGGCTTTTTAAAAACTCTATACTGATCTAAACCCTATGGACTTGCATCTCTCTGAGAAACTGGGAACCCAAAGTAAGAGCGGAGTTGTTCCACACAGGGCACAACTAGCTGGCTTTTTTAAAAGGGTAGGACCCATTTTATAATAAAAACGTCTAAGACCAAGAGACTCTTTCTCCACCACCCTACCCCCACCCTCACTTGGGTCATAAACTGCACTGGTTTTGGCTCCTACAAAAGGCAAAAGCGGCCACAGCAGGGCCAACCGTCCCAAAAAGATTCTGTCCTTGTGCCTAGAATTCCTCCATGTCTGAGAGGCTTTGGGGGGCCCTCACTAAATTGCCAATTTTAATTTAAAACTTAATGCTAAGTTTTAATTTTAATGCTAATTTGAATCTCTAAGACCTTAATGCTCAGTCCCTCCAGGTGCGGCCTCCCCATCCCCGACCCGCACCTTTGGGTCACGGCCCCGGGTCACCCAGGGACTATGCTTGCCTTCCCCTCACCTCCGTGACTCAGCCAGAGCTAAGAAGGTCCCGTCGTTCTTTCTGAGATCAGCATCGGTCCCTTTTTCTGGGAAGGCAAAAAAAAAAAAAAAGATGAGATAGGGAAGCATTTATCCGGCTCCTACCTCCCTCTCCAGGGCTCCGGACGCCGCGTGGTCTCAGGACGGAGGTGAACGGGACAGGGTGCCCGGGGAGTCCACAGGATCGTCTCTTACCGCCGGGGTTTGTCCTTTGCCCTTCACTCCTCCATCCCCCTCACCCTCTTTATTCCCTGGTTTCCTGCCTTCCCTCCAAATGCGAGGTGGCCGGAGCACTACCGCCTCTCGCCGCGCACCTAAGAGTTTCCCGGGCCCCCAACGCGGGAGACCGGCTCGCCTGACCCTCTTCTCCCGTCCCTCCCCCCGTCCGCTCTGCTGCGGTTCCCCGGAGCCTCTTTGTACCTACAGGTCCACACCATTCCCGCCCGCCCCCGTTGGACCCACCTGAGGGGTCTCCACGCACGGGTCCGGCCGCGGCATTAGAACCCGGCCCACAGCACGCGCAGGCCGGCTGACAGGCGCCCCGCCCCCTGCCCGCCCCTCCATGTTTACTGAGGGAAGACGTACTGGGCCCTGAGACGCGACCTCGGCGTCCCCGCGCGTGGGACGCAGGGCTGAAAGATCGGCAGCGGGGAGGCCTTCGCTAAAGGGGAGAAAGGGCAGGGGGCCGGCCAGTTCCCCCTAACGAGGACTGGGGCGCACAAGGAAGAGCCCTAACCGCACCAAGCGGAGCAACCTCCCCTCCCCCCGCCCCGGGCCAACTGGCCCGCACCACTAGTCCACGCCCAGGGGGGCGGAGCCACGTGCGCAAGTCTCGCGAGCTGCAGTGAAGGACGAAGGGAGCGGAAAAATGTCCCCTTGCGGGCCTGGCAGTCCTTCGATCCGGGTGTCCTGGGCTGCAACCCTGCTCCTCTTTCTTGGTGTGGAAAGGGCTCTGGCGCTACCCGAGGTACAGGAGCAAGTTAGAGCTCAGACTGAAGCAGCGTTACTAGGCCAGCCGTGTGTCGCGCTCGCCCTCCCACGGCTGGCTCTCTCCCGCGGGCCCACGGCTCTCTCCCGCGGGCCCGCAGCTCCGATTTCATCCCTGAGGCCTCCGCGCGGGGTAGCCCAGCCGGCCCCAGCTCCCGGTTACTCACGCCGCGCAGCTTTCCCGGGGCCCTCGCTCTGCCCACGTCCAAAGACGTTTGAACTTGGACCTCCTCGCTCCTAATCTTTGAATAACTTGAAGTTGTTCTTTCTACAAACGAGTCCTCTGGCTCTTTTGCAAAGTCTCCACGCACAAATGTATATCGTGAGGTGGCAAGACTGTGTACTTTTTGTAATGCAGATGAGCTCTTTGTGTACCTGCAGTCAGCCCTGCCAAACCAGAGCTGTCATATTGAGAAGTCACTGAAGAGAACGTAATAAAATATACTTGAATAGCGATCCTCAAAGATGAGGGCCTTCTCTGGGTGAGGTCTGGTGAGCTGATTTGGTACCTGGTTTTAGGGGAAGTATCTAGTCAAACCTGATATAAAGTAGGACACTTCTCTGCACTGTGTCAGCGGAATTCTGGAGAGGTGTACTGGCAGTTAACTTTTGATCCCTGTTTATTCTTGTCTTGGCTTTCTTTCTGGAGTCCTAATAGTTTTCTCTCTTCTGCAGGTATGCATCCAGTGTCCAGGGAGTGTGCGAAATTTGTCAGAAGTGGCCCTTTATTGTAAGCAGACACCTGGGCTAATGTTGTATGCTCGCTGCTGCCTGAATCAGAAGGGCACCATCCTGGGGTGAGGGAGAAGACATCCCTGGATACTGGAAAAGAGTTCCCAACCCGGATTCGTCAAAGCTTGCCGGATTGGCTTTTGGGATAAATATTTGTGCCTGTTTTGGAGGCATCTGAACCATGATTCTCAGACTTTTAAATCTGTTATAGCATTTTTGGCTAGGTAAACAATCCTGTGGTTCATGCAGGTTGAAACTACATAAAAATCATAATTTTTGCCTGGTTTGGTTTTTTAAAGATTTTTTATTGGGGAATTGGGGGAGGGGAACAGCGCTGGGGAATTGGGGAAGAGGAACAGACAAGTTGCTGTCCTTTTGTTCTTCAGTCTAGTTGTGGAGGATGTTGCTTCACTGGCCCATGTTGATATTGTGATCATTGCGCTCTTCCTGGGTGAGGCAGATGGGTCGCCGGCCTCTGGATGGCTGCTCACGGCGGCTCTTGGCAGCTCACCCTGGCTGCCGGCCACTCACGGTAACTTACGGGAGCCCACTGCAGCCTAGGCCGTCGCCACGACTCTCGGCAGCCCAGCTCCAGGTGCATTGTTCACCATCTTAGCTGTAGAGGGCTCTGGCCCACATGTGGGATCCGAACTGGGGCCCTGCTGCTCAAGAGCGGGTGTCCCAAGCCAGCTCTTAACCAACGCACCACTCGGCCAGTCCATTTGTCTGTTTTTTAAAAAAGGCTTTTATGACTTTGTTTTAAAAAGAGCTTTGTTCTTTTGTTTATTAAGTCTGGATTTACTGTGTGCCTCCATGAAATGACCCACTTAGCCTCCAATACACTATACTAATATGGTTTTCTTCTCCTAATTCATGTTTGTCTTTGAGGCAAATTCCTCTTCCTTTCCCCTTATGCAGGTTCATCCCTGCATTTTCTCCATTTATACTCATGAGACTCCACCTATTCTTATAGCTTCAACTATAACCATGTGGGTGGTTAGATCTCTTTGATTCTCTACAAGCTCCAGGTACCTATGGGTACCTCTAGCTTCCTATTAAACATTTTCTCTTGATTGTACCCTCACTTCAAACTCAAAATATTGTATGTCTTGCTTTCACTCTCTTCTTTCCCTAATCTACCTAAATACTTCTCTATGTTAAACTTTCTGAAAACCAATTTTTTCACTGTCTAGCTTTTAAATTAGATTTCCAATTATTTGTCCACTCAAACCCTTCATGAGGGTCTAGCTTTGGCTTACCTCCAAAAACATTGTACCTTTAGTTCTTTGTTTAGGTCTCTCTCCTTACCTGAAATTGGCTTCCTCCACCAAATTAGGGCATATCTAGCCTTTAATTCCTTTAAATCTTTTGTGATTTCTATACTTTAAATCTTTTGTGAATTCCCCCTACTACTAAATACCAGAGTAATATTTTTAATTTTTTTTACTTCCACTAATCCGTAGTGTACCACTCAAATTTATATACTGTCCTGTGATTTCTTTCGTATTGTAATTTAATGTTTATATTATTTTTATTTTTGGTGATGGTCTTGTTCCCCACTACATTATAAACCATTTGAAAGCTAAGATACTTGGGGTGTTTGTTTGTTTTTTTTCTCCAAGGTTTTGAATTTGGGAGGCACTCAGTAAATATTTATAGAATAAAAGAATAGACAGCAGGACCATGAGGCATGATCCTTAATATCCAGTAGTTTGCATCCAATTTGTGGTAGAAAATGTACTTGGAAAAAACTTTGTGATTTGAATTTTTTTCTCCATTTGAAAGTCCTTTGTGGATCTGAGAATCATATCACAATGTGAGATTCACTAACCTAGACAAGAAACAAATTTCCAATATATGTACAGATGCAAAGAACTTCCTGCCATGATGCAAATGTTCCATATCTGTCCTTTCCATTACAGTAGCCATCAACCACATGTTAGTGGTTACTGAACACTTGAAATGGGCAAATGAGGGACTGACTTTTTTTTATTTAAATTAATTTAAATAGCTACATGTAGCTAATGGTGACTAAATTGGACTGTGCAGATTTAAAACATCTACTATAGCACCTAGTTTGTGGCCCTGAACACAGCTGTGTTCAACTAATATTAACAGAAAAGGGGTAGCATTAGCTTACCATGGATAAAGAGGAGAGACACATAGTTACACTGATTACCTTATTTCATCAGGCTGGATCTCCAGAACTGTTCTCTGAAGGACCCTGGTCCAAACTTTCCTCAGGCACATACTGCTATCATCATGTAAGTGGTTAGTTATCCTCCCTACCCAAAGG
Source organism: Hipposideros armiger (assembly GCF_001890085.2). Classification (NCBI taxonomy): domain Eukaryota; kingdom Metazoa; phylum Chordata; class Mammalia; order Chiroptera; family Hipposideridae; genus Hipposideros; species Hipposideros armiger. Next base: position 2,211,521 of record NW_017731350.1, on the reverse strand, counting down.
TGACTATAGCAAAGGGTTGATGGGAAAGTCTTTGAGGAGGAACTTATAAAAAGATGTTTGAATACTAATGTCTACACTTGGATAACTCAGAATGAGAACTGGATTACCAGTACGGGAAGATGTATGAATGAAAGTAAGGTGTTTTCCTAGAGTACAGTGCTAACACTGTGTCCTTTTCAGAGACCTGCAAGCAAACCCCCTCAAGGATGACTTGGCCAACACCTTCCGTGGCTTTACCCAGCTCCAAACTCTGTGAGTAAGGGTATGGAGTTGGGGAGAGAATCAAAGAGGGGCAATGCTGTGAGCTTAGCAACTTTAGGCTGCAAATTATGACTGCCTGTGTTGTGTTCAGGATACTACCACAAGATGTCAACTGTCCTGGAGATACAAATGCCTGGAATACTGTCACATTTTATACAAACAGCAAAACCTGCCAAGGGCAAAGGAACCTTTGCAATAGCACCAGGAACACAGGTCTGCTATTTCATCTCCACCCTCCTAGGAACTGCCTTTCCTCCTTTGTGTTCTCCCCTTTAGATCAGAAAAACAGCAAAGTTGCTTACTTGGCTTTTCAGGTTTCTGAGTCTCTAACCCCTTGGGAAGAAAAGGCCTTAAAATATATTTTATGATTATTGTTATGTTCTGATTACCTGTAATCTTCTTTCTCTACTTTGACCTAGAAAAAAAAAATTGAGAGAACCTAAGTTGAAGCAGATATTTGAGAAACACACCTATGAGATCCAGTGATGTTGTCTGTTCCCCTCTGTCTCCTAGAAATATGTCCTGAGAATGGATCATGTGTGCCTGATGGTCCAAGTCTTTTTCAGTGTGTTTGTGCTGATGGCTTCCATGGCTACAAGTGTATGCGCCAGGTGAGGAGTCAGGCCTTCTAATTAGGGATAAGAGAAATCCATAGAGCAAGAACCTCTCAGAAAGAACAGCCATAAGACCAGGTGCTGATGCAAATCACCTAGAAAAGGAAACTCAAGAGAATTGCCCTGGGTGAGGAGATAGATATACTAGGGAAGAACTGGGTGTTAGAATGTACCGTATTTGCCGGCGTATAAGACGACTCGGCGTATAAGACGACCCTCTAACATTTCCACTCAAAATACAGAGTTTGTTATATGGTCGGCTGTGTGCGATTTTGCGAGTGTGGTAAAATCGCATAACAGCAAAATCGCATAACAGCCGAGCATACACCCAGCAGCGCTGCTGATGCCTGAACGGTATGTGGAATGAAGTGGGCGGGCATCGGGAGGCCACTATAGCACCGGGCAAGCACTATGGGCAGTCTATCTGAAGTGTACCTGGCGTATAAGACGACCCCCCACTTGGAGGCATATTTTTCAGCGCCAAAAAATCGTCTTATACGCCGGCAAATACGGTAGTCCTTGGCGTAATGCTGTTTGAAGGGGTTGTTTTGTTTTGTTTTGTTTTTGTCTTTTATTCACAGGGCTCGTTCTCGCTGCTTATGTTTTCCGGGATTCTGGGATCCACCACATTATCCATCTCCATCCTGCTTTGGGGCACCCAACGCCGAAAAACCAAGGCTTCACGAACCACATAAATCTTCCTACTGACCTAAAGATCATCCCTCTCTATCATAGCCCAGCCAGGGAGATTTGCTTCCTAGACAGGTTAGCCAACAGATCCTCCTCAAGGCTGAGGCCGCCATTGGAAGGAAGATGGAAAATGGCACAATTTTGGAGTGTCACACTCCTTTCCAGGAGAGGACTAGTACCACCAGTTCTCGTTTATGCTGTTAACCATAATAAACTTTTTCTTTCTTTTTTTTTTTTTTTTTTTAGGGAAAAGCGCCCTGACTCTGTGTATTTCTTGGTTGGGGTGGGAGAGACCGCTTTCCGGGTGTCGACTTTCTTTCTCAGGTTTCCCCTGGCTTTGCCCAGGGGAGACAGAGGCCTCCACCCCGGCGCCGCCCTGGCCCCGCCCCTTACGTGTCGGCCCCGCCCCTCACGCGTCTGCTGCCCGCGCCGCCGCAGTCTGCAGCCTCCCACCGTGCCTAGGGCTCTATCGCTTTCCGTCTGGTACTTGCCCCAAGCACCCGCTCGGCTAGCCACGTGGACCTACTCTGGGCGCACAGTCCTCACGTGGTTCCAGCACTGGAAACTTGCTGCGCTTCCAGCTTCTCTGCCCACGTCTCTGAGCTCCGTTCCCATGGCGACCCTGGTGTTGGAGGATGGGTCGGTCCTGCGGGGCCAGCCCTTTGGGGCCGCTGTGTCGACTGCCGGGGAAGTGGGTAAGCAAGACCCGGCCGGCTGCCGACCACATCCCACTCTCTGCTGTGCCTCTTTGCTCAGCGTGCTTTGCCCAGACCCCGCCATTTTCCCGCTTGCACACCCCCTCCCCCGCTTTCGCCGCCCACGTCCCCAGCCCAGTCCCTTTCATCCCTGACGGTCGAGGCAGCCTCCACTGGGGCATTCTCATCGCGCGGGGCAGTGTTCCGAAGGGTGCCCTGCCTGAGCCCTAGCCCTGCCTCTTTATTGCAGTGTTTCAAACCGGCATGGTCGGCTACCCCGAGGCTCTCACTGACCCTTCCTACAAAGCACAGATCTTAGTGCTGACATATCCTCTGATCGGCAACTATGGCATTCCCCCATTTGAAGTGGATGAGTTCGGTCTCAGTAAGGTAGCTACACCCAATGCTTTCCTTGCATTCCCTTTCAAATCAGTAATTACTAACGTTAGTGAAGTGAAGACGTTGACATTCCTGCTAGGCATCTTGGAAAGAACGAAGATACACACCAAAGTGATAAAACAAGTACTATGCAGTGCTTGTTAAGACCTTGACAGGCACAGTGCTGAAGGCCAAGCCGAAGTAAGGAACCAGTGAAGATTTATTTAGCAGCAGAGTCCTGTGATGGAAGCAATGCTGTAAGATTAAATACATTAGTGGGAAAGAGACTAGAAACTAGGTCACACCCTTCCTAGTGACAGTGGGACACCCTTTCCTGTTCACCTACCAAACCAGTGAAGTTGATTATCATCTTCTAAACCTTTCCTTACCTTGCCTCATTTTCTACCACTTTTCAGTAGAACTCTTGGCTCTAGATAAGAAAACTCAGCTTCTTCCCATAGTGAGGTTTCCACTATCCCTCCTCCTCTGGAATTTAAAAACTAAGTTGCCATCCAAAAGTTCAAATAACACACACATCAACATAAGTTAATAACGGAAGTCACCATAGCCTAGATGCACTATTTCTCAAACTTGTTTTGTCTTGATTCCAGGCTTACAGAGCCTTTAATTCTTAACTTGCCTTCCTAACACTTGGGAGAGGGAATTCTAGGTAAGTGACACATTTGTTATTCCTAGAAAGGACCATTTCTTATCACAAACCTATAAATATACCGCATTCTAGTTTATAAGGTAATATCTTGGTTAACATATGTCAGTCTTCAGCTTTGTCCATTATAAACACACTGACAAAATTGATTTTATAAACCTGCAAAATTGAGGCCCTAACAGAACCAGGGTGAGTAAGGCCTCCTGGTGCCACCAAATCACCACAATGCCTTTGTGGCACATGCCTTGTAAACACACTGGTTCATGTGCAGACTAGTCCTCCTGGCCACAGAGGGCTCGGCCAAACTTCCTTCGAATCCCTAAAGAACAGTCTCAAAATACATCTTCCTTTAAACCTTCCACCACTAAGCAGATGTAATTTAAATATGCCACTCCCTCCCACACAAATGACCTCTTTATCAGTTTAGTTATTAAATGCTTATCTGTTGGGTAACAAATTTGTGTTATCTTTCTTTTTAAGATAATTCTCTATGAAAGGGAAGGGTATAATCATGCCTGAACCTTTATTTAGTAAGGTATTGTGCACCTACCTATCTTACACTGCTTTTATCACACCTTGTAATTATGACCTCCTTTATTTACATGTTACCTTGTTAATTTTCATGCGCCCTAAGTAGCAAATCAACATTGTGATGGCAGGGACCTTGTCTTTTTTCATGCTCACTGCTCCTCCCCGAGTACTCAGTAAGTGTGTATTGACTGCTACCATGTATCAGTCACCTTGCTCTGGAGGAGTTCACAGTTCTGTGAGGAAGACATACAAACATTCAGATTACCACGTAAATAGCAAGAACAGTGGAAATGAAGTGAGCTTAGGGGAGCTCTAAGGAGGAGGCACACGCTGCTTTGGTGAGTGGGGGTGGCTTCACAGAAGAGGGCATTTGTGATTTCAACTTTAGAGAAAGGAAAAAGGAATATGTCATTTTAAGTGATCAGTCAGGCACGCTGGGCCCATGTGTTCTGTGTTTCTCACGGGGGATGGCACTGCAGGTCAAGGGCGAAAGCATGCGGTGCTTGGTGTGTTTAAGGTCGTTCAGGGTGGCTGAAGGATAGGGTCCGTGCTGTACAACAGCAGCACACCATAGGGAGGGATGTAGCCCTGGGCTCCTCATGATCTCCTCCTTCCATCGACAGTGGTTTGAATCCTCGGGGATCCATGTGGCAGGATTGGTGGTGGGAGAGTGCTGCCCCACGCCCAGCCACTGGAGTGCCACCTGCACCCTGCACGAGTGGCTGCTGCAGCATGGCATACCTGGCCTGCAAGGTATGGTGCAAGCGCAAGTGTGGGCAGAGCACAGGTGCCCGGATGGAAAGAGTCAAGGGAAGATTTCTGTGCACTATTGGGACTTGAGTCCAAGGTTGTCATAGAATGTGTCTGATTTGGAAGGTATAGATTGGGGACTGGGGCAAGGAACTGAGCTCTCGCTCACATGGAAAATTTCAAACATACAAAAGGAGAGAATAATATAATGAACTCCCAGCCTCTGTAGTCATCAACTCAGGGCTAAACTGATTTCAGCACCATTACTATAACCTCTGGATTATTTTGAAGCAGATCTCAGACATCATATCATTTTATCTATAAGTAAGCAGTTCAATATGAAAAAGAAATCCTTATTAAAACGTCTTCACATTAACATTATCATACCTTTAAAAATTGAACAGTCATTCCTTAATATCATCAAGGTTTAAAATTATCCCAATTACCTAATTTTTTTTTTTTTTACTGTTTGTTTATTTGAATCTGGATCCAAACAAGATCCATACATTACAACTGGTTGATCCATCTTTTTAATCTGTGGGCCTTGTAACTTATTTGATAAAAACAGGTCAGTTTTTCTTCGGACTATCCATCCCACAGTCTGCATTTTGTTGATTATATTCCTGTAGTGTTATTTAGTGTGTTCTTTTTCTGTAAACAAATAGATATGGTATTATTTTCCGTAAACAAATCTAGAGTCATGGTGCAATTCAGAAGTGATAGTTTTGGCAAGAATACTTGATGGTCGTGTACTTCCATCGGGATGGCCTAGGATTTTGATGCCTATAAAACAGCTGTGTGTGCTCGGGTCTGGAATGGAAACCTCAGCCTCGTGCATGACTGAGTTGGGGGAGTGTGATCTTTCAGAGTGATATTTTGACAGGAGTGGACACTCGGGAGCTGACTAAGAAGTTGCGAGAGCAAGGGTCTCTGCTGGGAAAGCTGGTCCAGGATGGGGTAGAGCCTTCAGCCCTGCCATTCTTGGACCCCAATGCCCGCCCCCTGGTGCCAGAGGTCTCCATTAAGGTACAGAGGTAGAGTGGGAGAGTGTTGCAAGCTGTAGCACGGTAGTGGTATTCTGCTCATAAATGGGGAGAACACTTAAGGGATAATCAGAAGAGGCCTCCAAGTTAGGGGTTGGCGTGCGCAAATCTGTACCCGCTGATCACAGCTGCCAGCCGTTGCCCTTTATTCCTCAGGCTCCGCGGGTATTCAATGCAGGGGGTACCCCTCGGATCCTTGCTTTGGACTGTGGCCTCAAGAATAATCAGATCCGATGCTTGTGCCAGCGTGGAGCCGAGGTCACTGTGGTACCATGGGACCACGCACTGGACAGCCAGGGTGAGTAGCTGGGGTCTGTACAGGACCACAGACAAACAGCATGGGTGGAAGAACGGTCCCTTGGTTTAGTTGCTAAAAGTCAACATGAGTTGCAGGGAGGATGAGGGGAGAGAGCTTTTGCTCTAACGGTAAGGGCTGCAAGTGTCTCTCTAGTTGAAGACTGGTTTTGATGTCATTTTTTCTGCCACTCTAGAATATGAGGGTCTCTTCCTGAGCAATGGTCCAGGTGACCCCGCCTCTTATGCCAGTGTGATATCTGCACTGAGCTGTGTCTTATCTGAGTCAAATCCCCGGCCTGTCTTTGGGATCTGCCTGGGACACCAGCTGCTGGCCTTAGCCATCGGGGCCAAGACTTACAAAATGAGGTGGGACTTATGGAGAGAATGGGCCGTGCTACTGACATGAGGGGTGGGGAGTCTTGGGAATGGGAATCGAGTCGGTATTTATTAATGCTGAAATAGGAGTGGGGGCTGGTGAGAGTCCTGAGAACAAGCACTGGGTTTGGTCCAGGGGCGAGGGAAGGTGAAGGGGTTCTGTGACTCAGCGTGCTTCCTTCTCCAGGTACGGGAACCGAGGCCATAACCAGCCATGCTTGCTGGTGGGCTCTGGGCGCTGCTTTCTGACATCCCAGAACCACGGGTTTGCTGTGGAAACAGACTCACTGCCGGCAGGCTGGCTTCCTCTCTTCACCAACGCCAACGATCATTCCAATGAAGGCATTGTACATGACAGCCTGCCCTTCTTCAGGTGAGCCTGGGTGATGCTCACAGAGTGACTGGATGTGCACAGCTCGGAAGCCCCCTGGGACCGGAAGATGAGGAAATAAAGCATCGTAGTGGGCCCCCATCATCTCTCCCACTACCCACCCTTTAGGCCGCCAGTGCCCAGGCCAGTGCTCATGACAGGTTTCATGATTCAATCTCTTCATCAGTGTCCAGTTTCACCCAGAGCACCAAGCTGGCCCTTCAGACATGGAGCTTCTTTTCGATATCTTTTTGGAAACTGTGAAAGAAGCCACAGCTGGGAAACCTGGAGGCCAGACCGGTAAGCACCTGGGTAGGTCTGGGTTGTGGAACCAAGAACAGGGCTGGCTCTGGGATGGGAATAAGGCGGACATGCCCCAGGAAATGGATATATGTTTGGGAGGTTAAGGCGGGTAGGGAGGGAAGGCAACCAAGCCAAGATGGTTCGTTTATGCTGCTTCCAGTGAAAGGAACTCCTGCGTCTTGAGAGGTTTGGGTCCTGACTCTGCCACTCATTAGAGGCATGACTTGTTCTGGATTCTTCTGTAGAGAGGGTTTATCCAGGTGATCTCTCCGGTCTCATTCAGCTCTAGCAGTCTCTGGCTTTCTTTGCCTTCACAGTTCGAGAGCGGCTGGCTGAGCGCCTCTGTCTGCCTGGGACTCCCAGACCAGGCTCTGGGCTTCCACCACTACGGAAGGTCCTGATCCTGGGCTCTGGGGGCCTCTCCATCGGCCAAGCTGGAGAGTTTGACTACTCAGGCTCTCAGGTAAATCATGGCCATCCTGCCCCTCCAGGTGTGTGCCCTTCAGGAATGGATAGGAGGTCCATTCCAAGAAGAAGGGCTGCGGCATGAACGCTGGTTGTAGGTAAGAATGTGCAGAAAGGTGAGGTGCTGAGGAATAGCGGTTGGTTGTTAGGGACTAAGAGCACAGGGAGGAAAGAAGAGAAAGAAATGCCCATCTGAGGCTGTTTACAGTCTTGCATCTGCAGTCAAGTCAGACATGCCCTTTTTGTCGCCCTAGGCAATCAAGGCCCTGAAGGAGGAAAACATCCAGACATTGCTGATCAACCCCAACATTGCCACAGTGCAGACCTCCCAGGGGCTGGCTGACAAGGTCTATTTTCTTCCCATAACACCGCACTACGTAACCCAGGTATGACTGGGGTAAGGCTGGGCTGAGGAGAGGCCCCATGTGGGCAGGGAGATCCTGTGGTCACTCCGAGTTTCTAAACTCCTTTGATCCATTCCCTAACCCCAAGGTCTTAATGCCTGTTATTCCTCTCTCCTCCCTCAGGTGATCCGTAACGAGCGCCCAGATGGTGTGTTGCTGACTTTTGGTGGCCAGACAGCTCTGAACTGTGGTGTGGAGCTGACCAAGGCTGGAGTGCTAGCTCGGTATGGTGTCCGGGTCCTGGGCACACCTGTGGAGACTATTGAGCTGACTGAGGACCGGCGTGCCTTCGCCTCCAGGATGGCAGAGATTGGAGAGCACGTGGCCCCCAGTGAGGCGGCAAATTCTCTTGAACAGGTTTGCAGGGTGCTTGGGGGGCAGATAGAATAGTGTCATTTTTTTGTATCTCATTTTCTCTGGGTCCAGGAACCCTCTGCAAAGCAAGTAGTCAAGACCTGACCTGTTTGTTCATCTCTTCTGCTTGTTGCAGGCCCAGGCAGCTGCTGAGCGATTGGGGTACCCTGTGCTGGTGCGTGCAGCCTTTGCTCTAGGTGGCCTGGGCTCTGGCTTTGCATCTAACAGGGAGGAGCTCTCTTCTCTCGTGGCCCCAGCTTTTGCCCACACCAGCCAAGTGCTGGTAGACAAGTCCCTGAAAGGATGGAAGGAGATTGAGTATGAGGTGGTGAGAGACGCCTATGGCAACTGTGTCACGGTGAGTGACGGAAGAGGGTGGGAGTAGTGTCAGGTAGCATGAGCGCTTGTAAATCAGATAGTATGAGCTTTTGTAAAAGCAGAGGCTAGGGCTGAGATCTTTGAGGGGTCAGTGTCCCTCAGACCCAGGATGGAAGCAACCCCAGAGGCAACAGGACCCTGGGATGCAGCATCCTGTCTCTCCTGACTCCTTTAGCAGTGACCTCCCTGTGACCTTCCCTTCACAGGTGTGTAACATGGAGAACTTGGACCCACTAGGCATCCACACTGGGGAGTCCATAGTGGTGGCTCCAAGCCAGACACTGAATGACAGGGAGTACCAGCTATTGCGACAGACAGCCATCAAGGTGACCCAGCACCTTGGCATTGTTGGGGAGTGCAATGTGCAGTATGCCTTGAACCCCGAATCTGAGCAGGTGAGACTCTAGGCCCTGAATAAGCTAGCCATTGGACTTCCTTCCATAATTTTGGGGCCTCAAGGCGAAGGGGCTCTTTGGCCCTACAGACTTCTGGAGTAGGAGCCAGAATTGTCTTTGTTGGGGTCAGGCTGGGGTGGGGGTTGCTGTCTATCACTTTGAGGAGGGCTTTATTTTCTTCACTTTTTGAGATCTCTCCTAGGTGGCTATTTACCTGATGACTCTTTCTCTGTTCTCTCTCTTTGCAGTATTATATCATCGAAGTGAATGCCAGGCTGTCTCGTAGCTCTGCCCTGGCCAGTAAGGCCACAGGCTACCCGTTGGCCTATGTGGCAGCCAAACTGGCTTTGGGCATCCCTCTGCCTGAGCTCAGGTATAAGGGTGGGGTAGAGATCAGGGAGGTAAGGGGCTGGGGAGCTGAAGAAAACATTCATGGAATATGAAAAGGCCTGGATGTGTGGGGATGGAGAGAACTATCAGGAAGCTCACCCTCAATGTCTTCCACTCTGTCCTTCTGGCAACCCCACCTGATGGCTCCCAGGAACTCGGTGACAGGGGGAACAGCAGCCTTTGAACCCAGCCTCGACTATTGTGTGGTGAAGATTCCTCGCTGGGACCTCAGCAAGTTCCTCCGTGTCAGCACAAAAATCGGAAGCTGCATGAAGAGTGTCGGTGAGAGAGACACACCCCCAAGAGACCCCTCCCCGGATCACCCCACAGGGTTCCACCCATCCGAAGAATCTAGACTGTCTTAAGAGAAAGTTCCCTGGCATGGCCTTTTAGCTCCTATACTAGCAGCTTTTGGGGAACAGTTTCTCAGAGCTAGTAGGGACATTTCAAACTAAGATAGTAGGCCTTACTAGGAGTGGAGATGAAAGGCTTCTGGAAATCTATGTCAGAACACACATGCCACCTCCCCTCCCAGATGGCATGTCAGAATCTCTGGAATGGGATGATAGCCATCGGACGATCTCATCTGTCTTCATTTTATCATTGAGTAACTGAGATGCCCCCAGAAGGAAAGTGTCATGGCTGAGTAGAGGGCGGAGCCAAGAACTGAAAACTAGACCTGGTTGCTAATGTTCCTCTCTTATAGAGAGAGCAGTGCTGTGAAACCACCCACAGCATTTCGTGGCATTTTGCCCATGGTCCCTTAGGCTGTTAATGGCAGTGACATTTTGTTTTCTGTGCTAGTTTAAATACTGATGCTTGGGGGAAATAATGACTTGTTTTCCTGTGAACATGTCTAAATCCAAACTCAGCACAGTGGCAGCCATTCTTAGCACATCCCCTTCTCTGGGTACTTTCTGTCGTCATCACTAAATGAAATTTTATTTTTTACTTTTTTAACACTGTATAATATCAGAGCAGGTTTTCAGAGACCTTTTTCATAAAAACAAGGAAATTTAGTGGTGAATAGTGAATGGGTACAGCGGTCAGCCTCCAAGCAGTGGTAGAATACGCTGAAATTGAATTAACATGCTTCCTTGTAGTATCCTTTTAAGTTGCCGTAGACTATCTGCTAAAACATTTCAGCCCAAGCATGTGCACAAACCAAAGTGCCACCAGCTAAGGATCGAGTATGTCATTGCGCTCCAAATTCCCATTAAGAGCAATGGTCGCCTTTAAACAAGTGAGTCTGACTCAGATATTATTTTAGAATTTTTAGAAATCTTACAAGACTGCCAAGTTGTTCCTTCTGGAGATGAATTGCTGTTATATGAAAATTATAATAAATATGGGAATGAAGCCATAATTAAATTGTGGCTAAAAGAAGTAGATTGAAAATAGGACAATCAAAGATTGATTCCTAAGTGAGACATTTCAGTGTCTTACATCTAGGCAGGTATTCTCGGAATGTGATCTTTGGTAGCTTTTTGTAACTTTCAATATACAAGTAAGATACATGCATCATTGAGAAATTAGAAAAGATAGTTTAACCAAAGACTAATCAATCGCCTGTAATCTTGTCACACAGAGATTAACTTGGGTATATATATGATTCCAGAATTTTTCTGGGCATGCACATGAGCCTGTTAGGTTTTTATTTTGGTTAAAAAGAAATAAAAGTTTTTACCCAAAATAAAAACTTATATAATATAACCACGTTACAATGGAATTAAGCAAAATCACTCACAGTCCACTTCCTTAACACTACTGTTAGCATCTTGGTGTTTTAAAAAATTTTTTTAAAGAAACTATTAGGATTGTAAATAGAAAAATACAATTGGTAAGAAATTCTTGAAGACCCTAGGGAAAATTGTCAGAGGACATGAACAAAACTTGACAGAAGAGGAAATCAGTAACCAAACGGGGACGGTGGGGTGGTGGTGGGATTCCTCTTATTAGTACATAGAAATCTAGTTAAAAGAGATAACATTTTTGCTTATTAGCAAAAATTGTTTAAAATGATTATACACACTTCTTAGAAAGCTGCTTACACTTATACTTTGAATTGTAAAGCACACACTTCTATAAAGCAATCAATAGTTATTAAGGGCCAGGAAATTTGTCTTACCTATTGGCCCTGCACTTATGGAAATTTATCCTAAAGAGACAATCCAAAAACAAAAAAAGGTAATCCGAAGCACAGCAAACATCACAGACTCACTTAGAACGAGGAACACTTCAAAGCTAAATGTCCCTCAGTAAGTGAGCAAATTGTGGTAAATCACACAGGAATTAAACTGCCGGTTATGAGGTCACATAGTAATGTGGGGACATGCTTATGATGAGGGAGAAAGCAGAATGGAAACTATATGTATACTACAATCAGGTATAAAACATACATGTGAAAAAAGTCCAGGAAGAAATGCTCTAAAGTGATAGTAGTAAAGGTGATTAGCTCTGGGTGGAGTCAAGGAGTAATGGAGTCACTTTATTCAGACTTTTTAGAAGTTTTAAGGGATGAGACAGATTCTAGATGGTGTCTTCACAATATGAGTATAAATAAAGCCAACCAAATAACTAGATAACCGTCAGTGGTTGGGCCACTGTGATAAACTGTAACATGTTCCAATATCCACATGCCCATTTTAGGCATTTTAATCCCATATTCAGTAATAAACATAAAACATGAAAATTGCAGGGAAAAGAACAGAAAGTTTAAGATTTCTTAATAATGAAACCCCATAATTCCTACCACCATGGGACTCGAGAACCTCCTGGAGATTTGACTGGAAACCACAGACATTCTGCGCAGCGCCGCCCTCCCCTCAGAGGCCCTCAGTCTTTCCATCCTGTGTCCCCAGGTGAAGTCATGGGCATTGGGCGTTCTTTTGAGGAGGCCTTCCAGAAAGCTCTGCGCATGGTGGATGAGAACTGTGTGGGCTTTGATCACACCGTAAAGCCGGTCAGTGATATGGTAAGTGGCCCCCTCCCCCATCAATATACCTAGAATGGTCCCTGCTGCTCTCTGTCTCCAGCCCATGAGCGTGTTACCAGCAATAGTAGCAGAAGCCGTTACTGGACATTGGCTGTGTTTTCACTTTGCTGAGACTATTGTGATGTCGTCTCATTTGTCATTATATGAGGACGGATTATTAGACTTGTTTTTATAGATGAGGAAGCTGAGGTTCAGAGAGGTTGTGGGACTTGCTTGATGCCGCACAGGTGACAAGGGGCAGAGCCAGGATTTATGTCCAGGCTTTTGTGACTGCAGAGCAGGGGCTCTGCAGCTTCCTTTCCTAAGATGGTGGCACTCGTGTTCTCAGGCTTTCTGAGGTGCCGACAGTAGGCTGGGAACATTTCGCTTCATGTTCTGCCATCTCCTACCCTCGGCACAATCCTTCCATCTGCCCTCTCCTCATTAGGAGTTGGAGACTCCGACAGATAAGCGGATCTTTGTGGTGGCAGCTGCCCTGTGGGCTGGCTACTCGGTGGAGCGCCTGTATGAGCTCACGCGCATCGACCGCTGGTTCCTGCACCGAATGAAGCGCATTGTCACACATGCCCAGCTGCTGGAACAGCACCGTGGGCAGCCTTTGCCCTCACACCTGCTGTACCAGGCCAAGCGCCTTGGCTTCTCAGACAAGCAGATCGCCCTTGCGGTTCTAAGGTGAGAGACGGCGGCCAGGGCCCCAGGCTGAGAAATGTGAGGCAGAGACCCTTGGTACCAGCAAGGGGCCCTCAGAAAGGAGGGCGTAGGGAACTTTAGAGGCTTCTGACCTTCGTCTCTGGGTATTTTCCTCTGCGATCCCTGCCCGGGGATCCCCCCACTCTGTGCAGCCCGTAGCCCACTCCCAGGGCCTGTGTTTCTGCCCCGTCTCTTTTAGCACAGAGTTGGCTGTTCGCAAGCTGCGTCAGGAACTGGGGATCTGCCCAGCGGTGAAACAGATCGACACAGTTGCAGCTGAGTGGCCAGCCCAGACAAATTACTTGTACCTGACATATTGGGGCACCACCCATGACCTCACCTTTCGAACGCCTCATGTCCTGGTCCTCGGCTCTGGCGTCTACCGTATCGGCTCTAGCGTCGAGTTTGACTGGTGTGCCGTGGGCTGCATCCAGCAGCTCCGAAAGGTTCGCGAGCTGGTCTTTTGTACCGTTCTCTCTGCTGTTCTGTTCATCTCCAGTAATTGCCTTCAACCCATACTGAATCCTGCCCGTCCTGTTAATTGCTACTCCTCACCTCTATTTTAGGGCTTTGGGTTGGGGGGCCCCCTTAGGCTATGTTGTGCCCTACACAAGGCATGTGTCACGTCTCCAATGCTTTGCGCCTGCTGCTCTGATAACTACAGTGCAGGCTCTGCTTCTCTCCCAAGCCAGGTGTCCTGTCCAGCTGTTGCAGGACGCTGAGGTGGTGCTCTCTGAAGTGGGGGCTTTGGCTTAGTTTCTCCATGCTCTTCCTCCTACCTAATTACTAATATCTGTCCCCTCCCTCTCGCAGATGGGGTATAAGACCATCATGGTGAACTACAACCCAGAGACGGTCAGCACCGACTATGACATGTGTGACCGGCTCTACTTTGATGAGATCTCTTTTGAGGTGAGAGGGATGAAGGCTGTCTGTTAGCTTGGGAGGCAGGGTCAAGTGGAACTTGAACCTTCTGGAGATTTGACTGTAAACCAGACATTCTGGGAAGCTGCCTCCCCTACCCTCAGGCCCTCAGTGTGTATATCCTGTGTCCCGAGGCGGAGCCATGGGCATCGGGCTGGCTGACCTAAGATTCTTTGGAACTTGCAGGGCATGAGGGGAAGTGGATGGAAGGTGAGGAACAATGAGCCCTGACCCCACTTATCCCCACCACTTGTTTCTCCTCCTGTACTGTAGGTGGTGATGGACATTTATGAGCTGGAGAACCCTGAAGGGGTGATCCTTTCCATGGGTGGGCAGCTGCCCAACAACATGGCCATGGCTTTGCATCGGCAGCAATGCCGGGTGCTGGGTACCTCTCCTGAAGCCATCGACTCGGCTGAGAACCGTTTCAAGTTCTCTCGGCTCCTGGACACCATTGGTATCAGCCAGCCTCAGTGGCGGGAACTCAGTGACCTAGAGGTTGGCTGGGGCCTGGTGGGGAGCTGGAGGCTAAAGGATGGGTGAGTATAACCAATCCTGCTAAGCTCTCTGCTCCCTTAGTCTGCTCGCCAGTTCTGCCAGACCGTGGGGTACCCCTGCGTGGTGCGCCCCTCCTATGTGCTGAGTGGTGCTGCTATGAACGTGGCCTACACCGACGGAGACCTGGAGCGCTTCCTAAGCAGTGCAGCAGCCGTCTCCAAGGAGCACCCTGTGGTCATCTCCAAGTTCATCCAGGAGGCCAAGGTGGGAGACTGCAGACAAGTCTCTGGGGGCAGGCTCCCAGCCCTGGAGAACACTTCCCTCTCTGGTCCTACAGAAATGTGTAGGCACAGTGGCTGGGAAGCATGGGTTATGCCAGGGCTCTTAAATGAAGGGAGCATCTTGGGGTAAATGGGAGAAGAAAATGGCCCTTGCCCTACACCATGTTCCCCTGTGCACCCCCCCGCCCCTTAGGAGATTGACGTGGATGCTGTGGCCTGTGATGGTGTGGTGGCAGCCATTGCCATCTCTGAGCATGTGGAGAATGCCGGTGTGCATTCAGGGGATGCCACGCTGGTGACCCCACCACAAGACATCACGGCCAAAACCCTGGAGCGGATCAAAGCCATTGTGCATGCCGTGGGCCAGGAGCTGCAGGTCACGGGACCCTTCAATCTGCAGCTCATTGCCAAGGTGGGAAGAGGGGGCTAAAGGAAGGTTCTAAAGGGACACAGCGCCTCCTCATACCATGTCAGCCCCAGTGGCAGGGAGCCCTGCACTGTCACCTGCCCTCATGAGAATAGACAGGAAGGCTGGAGGGAAGGGGTGATAGCTAGGGCCCACAGTGTGGTCAGGGTTTGTGACAGTCAGTCATCCTCACCCCTGTCCCAGGCTGATTGCCCACAGAATGGTGAGTGAGGGGAAGAGTCAAGGTCAGTGGGGTGGTGTCAGCAAGCCCAGCCGGAGGAAGGCCTGACCAGTCCCTCTCTGCCCCAGGATGACCAGCTGAAAGTTATTGAATGCAACGTGCGTGTCTCTCGCTCCTTTCCCTTCGTCTCCAAGACACTAGGTGTAGACCTAGTAGCCTTGGCCACACGGGTCATCATGGGGGAAGAAGTGGAGCCTGTGGGACTCATGGCTGGCTCTGGCGTCGTGGGGGTCAAGGTAAGAGGGATCGAAACCCTGAAGCTCGCAGTTAGCAGCAGGGCGACAGTGGGCGAGAGCCCCATCACCGCACAGACCGTACGTCAGTCAACACATGAACCAAACACCTGCTGGGGGCAGAGCATTGCTGGATCGTAAGGGGGATAGATGGCCTTTGTCCCTTAGGCGCTTACTCTAATGATGGGAGGCAAGAGAAGTTGGGTCCAAAAACAGCTTGTTTATAGAACAGCCTGTGATAAACCTACATAGTAGAGATATAAACAAAATGCTAAAGGTGTTTATAGACGGGAGATGCCACTTCCAGAAGAGGAACCTGGGAAGGCTTGAGAGAAGAGGTCATATTTGAATGAGCCTTGAAGGGCCGTCAGGATGTTTGATTTGCAGGGCTTGTTGAGGAAGTGTTCCGAGGCTAGGGGAATAGCCGAGTGGGAGCTGAGGGGAGGCCCGGAGCATGCTTGGGAAGCAGCTGGCTGATGGGTGCAGAGCACACAGAGCAGCAGCAGGGCGGGCTAACCAGGAGAGGGGACCAGGGCTGCCTCTCCCACTGAGGGGAGGTGGGCTGCCCATGCCTTGGCATCTCTCCCACCCTGTTCCTTCAGGTGCCTCAGTTCTCGTTCTCCCGCCTGGCGGGTGCTGACGTGGTGCTGGGTGTGGAAATGACCAGTACCGGGGAAGTGGCCGGCTTTGGGGAAAGCCGCTGCGAAGCCTACCTCAAGGCCATGCTAAGCACTGGCTTTAAGATTCCCAAGAAGAACATCTTGCTGACCATTGGCAGCTATAAGGTACAGAATTCAGGGTGATGGCCTGGAGAGGTGGGGCATATGAGCTGACATTGAAGTGGAAGATGGAAGAAACACAACCTCATCCTCCTCTGCTTGTCTCAGAACAAAAGTGAGCTGCTCCCGACTGTGCGGCTGCTGGAGAGCCTGGGCTACAGCCTCTACGCCAGCTTGGGCACTGCTGACTTCTACACCGAGCACGGCGTCAAGGTACAGGGGCTCCCCGATCTACCCCACATTGTCCTTCCTTCAAAGGTGTGAAAGCACCAAAGAATTCTCTCTCTCTTCCTCCGCCTTTGTTGTTATTGTACAAATCACGTATATTCCTTGTAGAGCAAGTAGAATATGCAGAAAAGCAAACAAAAAAGTCCTTGACAATCCCTCCACCAGTGTTAGCATTCAGATATATTTTCTTGGAGAATTTTATCTATGTATGTGTGTGGGCTCATACTGCACAGAGCCCTTGGTAACCAAGTTTAGATAACTTTCCCGTCAAGAAATAGACTCTGCCAGTAGCAAACAGTCCCCACTCTGTGGGTCCTCAGTCTCCTCTTCACGGGCCCCTGGGCTGCCTCCCCCTCCCTGCAGGCTGGTCTTCCCGAGACCCCTGCCAGGCTCGGGTTGGCCATGCCCTTGTCTTGGGCCACAGGTAACAGCTGTGGACTGGCACTTTGAGGAGGCAGTGGATGGTGAGTGCCCACCACAGCGAAGCATCTTGGAGCAGCTGGCTGAAAATCACTTTGAGTTAGTGATCAACCTTTCGATGCGTGGGGCTGGGGGCCGGCGTCTCTCTTCCTTCGTCACCAAGGGCTACCGCACCCGACGTCTGGCCGCTGACTTCTCAGTGCCCCTCATTATTGATATCAAGTGCACCAAACTGTTTGTGGAGGTAGCTGACACCTAGGTGCCGGGAGGGAGACTGCCAGTGTATTGGGGGAGGAGGGAGAGGTGAGCATCGTGGGGTTGGGGAATCTCAGCATGAAGCAGCCATGCTAACAATCAAGCTTGGTGGGTCTAGAGAGATGGGAGCCCGGTTTATGGGAAACCCTGTCGCTACCTACAACTTCCAGGATGCCCATAAATCAGAGCTGACCATGGTTTCCACCTGCAGGCCCTGGGCCAGATCGGACCAACCCCTCCTATGAAGGTGCACGTTGACTGCATGACCTCCCAAAAGCTTGTGCGGCTACCTGGTAAGTGCATCGCAGGAGAACCTGGCTTCTGGACGCTGGTAACAGCTGGCATAGAGACCCCGGGTGTGGTGAAAGGTGGCTGTGGGGCCCACTCCCTGCCCTGGACTGCATAGAGTGTGCAGGCCCCAGAATCTTTGTCACTTTGAGCTCTTTTATTCTTTCATCCATGGTGCCCTTGACTGAGGAACCTCACCACCTCTCACTTGTATTTTCCTGCCACCCCAACTCGCCTCCTTGATGCCCTTCGCATCTCTGAGTCTTCCTCTAATCTTGCTACCTCCATGTTCTTCCAGGATTGATTGACATCCATGTGCACTTGCGGGAACCAGGTGGGACACACAAGGAGGACTTTGCCTCAGGCACAGCCGCCGCCTTGGCTGGAGGTGTCACCATGGTGTGTGCCATGCCTAATACCCGGCCCCCCATCATCGATGCCCCTGCTCTGGCCCTGGCCCAGAAGGTGAGCCCTGGAACTCCTGCATCATGGTGACCCACATGCACCCCTCAACCTCCCCTGCCTCCGTGAGCACTGCTCCCTCCGCACCTCCCCAGGGGCCCAGGCCCCTGGTGCCAGGCTGGCATGGATGCCAGTGGGCCCTATCTCATGTATCCTCTCCAGCTGGCAGAGGCTGGCGCCCGTTGTGACTATGCCTTATTCCTCGGAGCCTCGTCGGAAAATGCAGGGACCCTGGGTGCTGTAGCTGCGTCTGCTGCGGGACTGAAGCTCTACCTCAATGAGACCTTCTCAGAGCTGCGCTTGGACAGTGTGGCCCAGTGGATGGAGGTAGGGAGTGGGCATGTGGGAGGAGGCAGCTAGACAACCCCTTCTGGCTGGAGGAGCCCACAACATGGTCTGACGACAGCAAGGAGCTGAGAGAGCTCTGATGAACACGGAGAATCCAGGGGCCTGTGCACTCCCTGAAAATTCTCTCTGCCCCCAGCATTTCGAGACATGGCCTTCCCACCTCCCCATTGTGGTCCACGCGGAGCTGCAGAGTGTTGCCGCCATCCTCATGGTGGCCCAGCTGACCCAGCGCTCGGTGCACATCTGTCACGTGGCACGGAAGGAGGAGGTGAGGGTGCATCAGAGGTCCTGGTGCCCCTATTGCTTTCCCGGGAACGCCAAGGAGTCAGGGGTGTCCTAGGGGGGCAGCAAAGGGTCGGGAGCCTGGAGCCAGCACTCGCAGCATGTCTGCTCCACAACTTTCCAAGAGCAGGTGTTGGCTGCGGGGACTTCGTAAGGCAGGGCATAGGGGGAGGCCTCTAGATTTCCCTGCTCTCCCCCCAGATCCTGCTGATTAAAGCTGCAAAGGCCCGAGGGCTGCCAGTGACCTGTGAGGTGGCGCCCCACCATCTGTTCCTGAGCCACGATGACCTGGAGCGCCTGGGGCCTGGGAAGGGGGAGGTCCGGCCTGAGCTTGGCTCCCGCCAGGATGTGGAGGCCCTATGGGAGAACATGGCTGTCATCGACTGCTTTGCCTCAGACCACGGTGAGAGGGCCCCAGATGTACCTCCTCTGCCCAGCAGGGCCCATGGCTCAGCTCATGGAATCTGGGCCAGGACTCCAGCTCCGTGAGGACTGGGACATGATCTGTGTCGTACCCAGCCTCTGATAGAGGGGCTGGCCTGTGATGGGTACTTGATAAATGTACATCGAAATAGTGAGCAGACGAGTAGAATTATTAACAAAGGGACATGGGTAGAAGGCGTGGGCCCCAGAAGATGGCAGCAGTCCATTTCCCTGTTTTCCGATTCCCAGAAGCACTTAGCGTCGGGGTTGGGAGTGAGGTGGCCATCCTGGTGGCGTGTACGACTCCCCAGGTTTGGAGGTGATTGGTGCTGAGCGTAATGCTCGTTCTCCCAGCGCCCCATACCTTGGAGGAGAAGTGCGGGCCCAGGCCTCCCCCGGGCTTCCCGGGCCTTGAGACCATGCTGCCCCTGCTGCTGACCGCCGTGAGCGAGGGCCGGCTCAGCCTGGACGACCTGCTGCAGCGACTGCACCACAACCCTCGGCGGATCTTTCACCTGCCCCTGCAGGAGGACACCTACGTGGAGGTGTGTGGCTGAGGCCTGAGGGGTGGAGGACTCTCCGGCCCTCGGGCGTGTTCCGTGCTGTGGCCTTGCCCTGGCATGACCCGTGACTCTGGGCAGGTGGACCTGGAGCATGAATGGACAGTCCCAGGCCACATGCCCTTCTCCAAGGCCCACTGGACACCCTTCGAGGGGCAGAGGCTGAAGGGCACCGTCCGACGTGTGGTCCTACGAGGGGAGGTGGCCTATATCGACGGGCAGGTACGTGTGTGGTCCTTGCCCAATCCCAGCTATGACCTCAGCGCCATTTTCATTCCAACCCAGCACATCTGCACGGTCCCACTACTCCCTCCAGATGCCCTGTACGTGGGTGGGCACAGGTCCCGCAGGGCATTTGTTCTTGCTGGCTTCTCCTCCTTCAGGATCCCAGTCCGGCTCTGCCCCCTCCTCACTTGCCCTTCCCCACCCTCTGTCTGCAGGTTCTGGTGCCCCCGGGCTATGGACAGGATGTACGCAAGTGGCCTCAGGGGGCTGTTCCCCAGCTCACGCCCTCTGCCCCTGCCACCAGCGAGATCACCACGGTACCCATACTGCTCCGGGCTGGGGTTGAGGGTTGGAGGTTGCAACCAGAGGCAGGGCTAATGGCATAAACATGTTCATCAGGGGTTCAGAGGCAGAAGGCTCTCCACTTAACAGTTAAAATCCCCACTACCACACCCCCTACCTCTCCATCTACTGCAAAACACAGAATTAACTCTCAGTGTAGGAGGCTACCTATGGGAAACACAGGCCCACTAACCCAACCAGAGATACATCTGGGGGCCTGTCATGGGGCTAGCACACACTTCTAAGAGGCCAGTGTGTCTGCCCCTGTGGAGGATAACATAGCAGAAGGATGGAGCTATGGGGAGATGATGGAGAACGGAGTCCATGTGGACAGTGAGCAGTTTGGCTTTTTGTGAGGGATTGAATTCGAGGAGGGGTTGCGTCAGTAGTTTTCCAAACGCTATGCCAATGTTGTCTCTCCAGACACCTGAAAGGCCCCGCCGGGGCATCCCAGGGCTTCCCGATGGCCGCTTCCACCTGCCACCCCGAATCCACCGAGCCTCAGACCCAGGGCTGCCAGGTAAAAAGAGATGTCTCATGACATGGAAGGCTGGCCAGCTGGACTTAGAGATGTGTAGGGTTGGGCTCCTCTCCCCACCAATATCCCAGATGGACCAGGGTTGGGGGCTCAGTGGCCTAGGAACTGGTCCAGGCCCTTCCCTCCCAGCACCTCATCTTTGTTAACTTACCCTGTTCTTCCTGCCATCCCCTCACCCTAGTCTGATCCACTGTACCCTCTTTTGCCTAAATCAGCCTGCCCAGCGTGAGGTAAGCATCCCATAGCTGCTTCTCACAGGCCCTTCTTTGTTGTGGGCAGCTGCATTCCTCCACCTGAGAGCTGGGATCCCACGGGGCAGCAGAGCATGGAGTAAAGCCAGGTGGTCGGTTGTTGTGACCTTGCCGTTCCCCTTCCTTAGGACCCCTTTGCCACCTGGGAGGGCCGCAGGAGAGGACCACTGCTCACACACAGCAGCCCCTGTGGGAGACCACATGTGTGTCCCCAGAGCTGTAGTCCTTCCTGCTCTCCCCTAACCTGCTAGAGCTAGTGTGATGTGAGTCGGTTTAACAGACACTGATCCTGAGTCCTGAGGAAATGGGGGCTCTTCAGACCTCAGCCATAGGCTTACTTCTGTCCCATTGCCCTGTTTGCAGCTGAGGAGCCGAAGGAAAAGGCCTCTCGGAAGGCAGCTGAGCCAGGTGAGAGGACCCCACCCCACCCCGGAACACGCTCACCTTGGGGACCTCTGATCTGGCCTTGGTAGGAGGGACCCTCTGACCAGCCTCTTCTGCCCATCCCTCACAGCAGAGCTGATGGGAACCCTTGATGGCACCTGCTATCCTCCACCACCACTACCTAGACAGGCGTCACCCCAGAACCTGGGGGCCCCTGGCCTGCTGCACCCCCAGACCTCACCCCTGCTGCACTCATTAGTGGGCCAACATATCCTGTCCGTCCAGCAGTTCACCAAGGATCAGGTGCCTGGGCGAGGGAGGAGGGGGACGCCTGGAGCTTTGAGGATCTGGCAAGTCGGGGCTAGTACCCCCCGGTGGCCACTGCCTCCAGTTGACTCGGGATCTCTCTTAGATGTCTCACCTGTTCAATGTGGCACACACGCTGCGTATGATGGTGCAGAAGGAGCGGAGCCTCGACATCCTCAAGGTCAGGGTCAGGGCTGTGGGCTGAAGGTCCCGGCTCCTGTCAGCAGGACTGTTCAAGTGGTCGGAGGGGCCTATCCCTCGTGTGAGTCCGAACGCCCCTTACTGTAACTCAGGCTTCTCTATTCTGGAAGGGTCTGCTGCTCTAGGTATCCCCGTCTGTCCTCCCATCAGCATGCAGCTGACTCGTGAGGCCCTGAGCATCGGCACATCAGCCCACTCACCTGGTCACTTGGTCTGTGCTGATGTAGCCATGGGAGAGAGCTAGCATGTTGCCTTGTCTCAGAGAGTGTGTGTCTGGTTCAGACCCTTACCAATGGCTTTTTGGAGGCAGAGCCTTTAGCTCAGAGTGACATAAATGGTGGAAGTTCAGGTCACGGGGAGGTTTGGGGAGAAGGATTCTCTCAGCACCCCTCTTTGTGTAAGTTGGGGTAGCAGGCAGTAGCCTGTGTTCCCGAAGATGAACACACATGCATACACGTTGGATCTTGCCCTCCCCACAGGGGAAGGTGATGGCCTCCATGTTCTACGAGGTGAGCACGCGGACCAGCAGTTCCTTTGCAGCAGCCATGGCCCGCCTGGGAGGCTCTGTGCTCAGCTTCTCGGAGGCCACGTCCTCCGTCCAGAAGGGCGAGTCCCTGGCTGACTCCGTGCAGACCATGAGTTGCTACGCTGATGTCGTGGTGCTTCGGCATCCGCAGCCCGGAGCAGTAGAGGTGAGGCCGGCCTGAGGACCTGCGCCTGGCACCCAGGGCCACGAGGTCCCTTCTGCTCACATTTTCTGGGACTGCACGTCTCGGGTTGGGGCAGATGATTGAGGGGACCCAGGAAGAGCAGGGCTGAGGCAGGGAGACGCAGAAGCCAGGATTCTCCTTCCTTGTTCCCATTTTCACAGCTGGCAGCCAAGCACTGCCGGAGGCCAGTGATCAACGCGGGGGATGGCGTTGGAGAGCATCCCACCCAGGCCCTGCTGGACATCTTCACCATCCGGGAGGAGCTCGGGACTGTCAATGGCATGACGGTAAGGGTGGTCGCCTGGCCGGGGAAGGTCTGGCAAGGGAGGCAGTTGGGAAGTAGGTCCCCCATTCCAGGGTGTGCTGCATCAAGGAGGCCTACATCCTGGTCCCGAGGCTGAGAGCTTTGAAATGGGAGCAGGGGGTGCTCAGTCCGGGGCCCTCTTGGTGACTGGGGTGCTCCCCTAGATCACCATGGTGGGGGACCTGAAGCATGGACGCACAGTGCACTCCCTGGCTTGCCTGCTCACCCAGTACCGTGTCAGCCTGCGCTACGTGGCGCCTCCCAGCCTGCGCATGCCGCCCAATGTGTGGGCCTTCGTGGCTTCCCGCGGCACCGAGCAGGTGAGACCCTGGGAGGCCATGGGGGCCATGAGTCAGGCAGGCAGAAGCTGGCACCGCATTCACCCTGCCTCGGCCTCCCCCTTCAGGAGGAATTCGAGAGCATTGAGGAGGCGCTGCCTGACACCGACGTGCTCTACATGACGCGCATCCAGAAGGAACGCTTCGGCTCTACCCAGGAGTACGAAGCTGTGAGTGCCACGGCTGAGGACAAGCCAGGGCTGGCGCTGCCGGGCATCCAGACTCAGCCGGGAAGGCTGGGCTGCTGGAGCATGGTCACAGCCCCTCAGTTGCGATAGCATGTGGACGGGGAGGGGACCCGGGGGGAGCCCAGGCTTGTGGCCTCATAGCCACCCTGTCCTGAGGTGCTGACAGGGTCCCTGTCTGCCTTGCAGTGCTTTGGCCAGTTCATCCTCACTCCCCACATCATGACCCGAGCCAAGAAGAAGATGGTGGTGATGCACCCGATGCCCCGCGTCAATGAGATCAGGTGACATGGTGTTAAAATTGAGGATGCGCTGGGGGCTGGCTGTGGGAAGACACTTAGTCCTAGATAGTTAAACCTGCGTGGTAACTCTTTTCATTCTCTTGCAGTGTGGAGGTGGACTCGGACCCCCGAGCGGCCTATTTCCGGCAGGCCGAGAACGGCATGTACATTCGCATGGCTCTGTTAGCCACCGTGCTGGGCCGCTTCTAGGGCCCGGCTCCTCAGCCTCTTCTTGGCAGGCCCAGCTGCTGGGCATGGAATCCGGTGCCCCCCACGGGGGCAGCACACTTAGTAGATGTTAGGGGGCGTCCAGATAGCTCACACGCACACACATGAAGACTGCACTTCAGGTGTCGGGCTGGTCTGGAGTTCTGCAGCCTACGAGTCGGCCCTGTCTCCCTAATTGCACCTCAGTGCTATACAGTTTTTCTACTGCTTTAATAAACAGCTTAGCTGTCTCTAGTTCCTGCTTCCTTGCGGGCATCCTGGCTTCAGTATAGGATGCTAGGTGTAATAGGCAGAGCTTTCTTCTAGAAAACGAGAACTGGCAGGCTCTTGCTCTAGCCAGGGCTGAGCGGCCAGGCTTAGCGTTGTCAGAGCCGTGGCTCTTTGGGTTCTGGGCAGGAGCATGCTGTGCTGTTGGTGCTCTCTGAGTCCTGCGCGACACAGATATGTGTCCAGACCTCCTTCCTCAACTAAGCTGCACTCAGAGTCCTGACGTGAAGCGGTGGCAGGAAGGCTGAGCAGCTGGGTCCTGATTGGTGAGGTTCGTTTTCCTGTAGGTCTGTATTCTCTCTCCCATCTGGTTAGTCCTCTCCTTCAGTAGCTGAGGCGGCCATCGTGTCCTCAAAACCTCCCCTAAAGAGTTTGAGCTCTGAGCAACAGCGGTTCGAGTCCAGCCCGAGCTGAGCAGCCGCTGAACTGCCAACAGGTAGCAGGATGACTCAGCTAAAAAACAAACAAACAAACAAAAAAACCTCCCCTTGGAGTTCTCCCGGTGCCATCACTGCCAAGAGCCCCTCCTATCTACTGCCCTGGGAGCCTCTGCCTGACACGACTTTTCAGACTGGACTAAGGACAGAGGGACAGATGCCATGGATGGCTGAGGAGCACTTTGGCTTAGAAACCCTGGGGTGGGGGACTGCAGGTTAGGGCTTGCGTGGGTCATTCAAAGTGTGTGAGCTATTCCATTCCGTGCACTCCAGTAGTAGTAGAGAAATGTCTTGATCTAGCAGACTTGAACTTAGCACCCTTGGGGTACAAAGCACTATGCAGTGGGAGTACAAGAATGAACAAGATAATCCTCACCCTCAATTGTGAGGCCTCTTAGGTGGTAAGGCATCCAGCGCCACACGTTTGCACATGACCGTTCAAGCTGCTCCAGCATCATTCAGGAAGAACCTGTTGGATTGTCAGGAAAGTCATGACGTGTTTTTTTGTTTTTCAATGCAAAAATGCGTCATGACTTTCCCGACAACCCAGTACTTCATGCAAAAAGCTATTATCATTTTACAGGGATACGAAATGGAAAGGGAACTCGTTTTTTACAATTTTAGTGTGAGCAGGAACTTTTTAATCTAGTACCAACTTTCCAACCATTTAACAGATGCAGAAACTAGCTCAGAAAAGTTAGTGGGTGGCTTACCTGGTCATATAGCTAGGGTTCACATACAAGACCACTTGACTTCAAACCCATCTTTCTATTTTTCTTTTAATAAGCCATTTTGGGCTTTCATGGCATCCAGAACCCAGTGGGAGAGTCAGGCCACACAAATCTAACTAACCAGAGAACAAGTCTAACGTGTGTGGTGGGGGAACTAGTTCTCAGAAAAGAGAGAACAGCACAGATCTGGGGCCAGGGCCACAGGATTGGGGTTTCGGCTGGTTCCTGAGGAAGGGACAAGCGTTAGCATGTGGATGGGAGGAGGATGAAGAATCTTAACCTCACAGCTTGAACGGAGGAGTAGAAGTTCTGTGTCTACAGCACCGCTAGGTGATCCACATTGACCCAGCAGGGCGTTCCTGCTCTGTATTGTTAGAGTCTGATGGACCAGACCAAGAGGTTTGGAAGTAGATTCCAATAGAAACAGGAATTCATAACCCCAAGTGCAGTTTGAACAAGGGTGGGATGAGTTATAAGGCCTTCTGCTCCCCTGGAGAGCTGAGACCTCTCGCGCCCTGCTGATATTAACCCTTCCCAGGCTCTCCACACCTTGGCGCTGGTGAGTGCTCCCTCAGGTACCTGGAGGACTTTGTTGATTGGAAAAGAGAGCATCATGTACAGAAGCCTTCTAGAGCTTCAGGTACCCTTCTTGGGCTATTTGAACACGTCAGAGATTATTTTCCCATGTACTTGGGAATCTGCCACACACATTCCCGCAGAACTCAAGAGAACCTCATCCTCAAGTGGAAGCAGTGCTTGCTGCCAAGCGGCGCACACATTCTCCCGAGTTGCTAAGTGGTGGGAGGTGTTTCTGCCCTGAGCCTTTCTGTGGCTCTCCTAATCATAACACAGCTCTAAGTTGACTAAGCTTTTTTGCCCTACAACTGGAGATGAGATCTTGCCTTGGGAAATAAAAGACACTAACAGCAAGAAACAAACACAGCCCTTTAAATAAAATATCCATAGCTGAACCCGTTTTACATCCATTGAGAACCTTATAAGCTCTGTAATTATTAGCCATAAGCTTGTTTGTTTTTTTAAAGTTAGCTCGTCTTTTTCCTGAGATACTTAAGATATTTGATCTATTTCTTTCTTTTTTTTTTCCCCAGAAGTTAACATGGCTCTAGCACTTCACAAATATTAACCTTCTTTTTTACTTTAACTTTTGGGTGAACCCTTATTCCCCGCTGTGAAAAGAGCTCTGACCTAACATGTTCGCTTCTTATGATTGCAAAGCCATTTCCCCCAACTCTTCACTGCTTACTTTCTTGAAGAAGAAGAAGAATCCCTCAAAATAGGCAACTAGGGCCGGCCGAGTGGCGCGATGGTTAAGAACTGGCTTGAGATGCCAGAGGGCCCCGGTTCGGATCCCACATATGAGGGCCAGTGACACAGCCCTCCACAGCTAAGATGCTGAACAACAGCTCAACCTGGAGCTGGGCTGCCCTGAGTAGCCGGCGATGGCGTAGGCTGCAGCCCCTGCTGCAGTGGGTTGCCATGGGCTACCGTGTGTAGCCAGCAGCCAGCGTGAGCAGCCATCCAGAAGCTGGCGACTGATCTGCCTCGGCCAGGAAAAGTGCAAAATGATGGTGCCAACTGGGGCCAGTGAAGCAACGTCCTCCACAACTAGACTGAAGAACAAAAGGACAGCAACTTGTCTGTTCCCCTTCCCCCAATTCNCAGTGAAGCAACGTCCTCCACAACTAGACTGAAGAACAAAAGGACAGCAACTTGTCTGTTCCCCTTCCCCCAATTCCCCAGCGCTGTTCCCATACCCCAATTCCCCAATAAAAATATTTTTTTAAAAAATAAGCAACTAACTTGGAGCTCTGCGACCTTCATCCTATTCGGGCCTCTTATCACTAACGGGCTGCAGCCATGGGCAAGTCAGTGCACCTTAGGGCTTTAAGTTGAACAGGTAGAGTTGAAATTCCCAGTGTAACAATGACAGGCGTCTGTAATTCTGTAACAAAATCCCATAGACTGGGGGACATTGGCTAGTGGGGGCGTGGAGCCGAGAATGAGTGCCTGGAGGAAATGAGTGCCTTGGGAAGACTAATCTGGCAGCAGCATCTAGAAGAGAGGGTATGGGAGCCATCCCATCACCAGGGAAGCCAATTAGGATGTTGTTGCACTAGACGCAGATGATGGGTGAAGAGGGTCTGGACTAAGAGATAGGAATGGATGGTATTAATATAAAATAGTAGGATAGCAGTATTGAAAAAGGACTACTTGGTGTGAGACCTTGAGGTCGGGAGAAAGAGGACTGATGTAAACCAGAGAGCCAGTTTGGAGTAGGACGTGATGGATTCTGTATGGGCATGATAATGTCAGCTGCTGTGGGACATCTATATGGAGATGTCATGTAGATAATGAAGCTGGGGAAGTGGAGCAAGGTGTGACAGCACTATGTGGCATTTATATGTGATAACAAATGCCACAGAATAGGAACTTGATTCACTAATATACTGCAAGCACCTAGAACAATATTGAGCACATAGTAGATGTTCAATACATTTGACTGAAGCATCAACATAAATGGTTTTGTGGCAGAAGGTGGACACCAGGTTTCATGGGCTTAGTGAGGGACTGGTTTTAGAGGCTGCTGTCATTTGCCAAGAGGCAAGGGGAAAAGGTGTTGGGTTTGGATATGAAAGAGTCTAAAAAAGGCTGGAAAAGTTGTGATGAATCCAGAGGAGGTTAATGAAAGGGTCACCAAGTAGGGCTCAGGGGAAGCTAGACATGGTTTGTGGTAGGGCTGGGGAGGCAGTGTCCTGGGAAGGCCTTCTGCAGGCATGTCACCCACCCTGGAGGACCCTAGAAGTATCAATTACTTCCTCCTAGAGAGGCCCCTGGTCAGTTACCACTAAATGCTGCTGCAGGTTTGCTCTGGGGAGTCAGCTCGTAAGGCACTGGCTTGTTAGCCCATTGGTGGGAGCCTGGGGACTAAGAGAGCACTTGATGGGCTTTGTACCGATCCCACGTCCATTTGTTCACCATCTTTCCATCCATTCATTCCTTCACCAACAGTCAGTCCTGAGTACTTCCTCAGAGCCAGTCTGTGAGCAGCGGGGTGCTGGGGAGGCAGACAGGAAATGCCTTCCCTCCAGGGCACACTCCCCCATCACCGTGCCTCCAGAAGTCCTGTGTGACTGCGTCCTGATCCCAGCCCCGCTCTGGTGAAGCAGGTGGGCGAGATGGAGTGCACAGGCAGGCGATCTCGGGGCAGATTTTACAGGGAAAAGCAAGTCTGCTATTGTAGGGTCTCAGACCTGTTGATTTTGGTAAGCTTGAACCATCTTTTAATTCCTGGGTTTGGTTCCCTTTTGTTTCTCCCTAAATTTTTGGCTACAGTCCTTTTAAAATTCATAGCCTATCTTGGTTGAGCCAAAAGAAACAAGAGAATGGAATTGAATGTTCAGACTGTTTGAGTCAGAGAGAAAGTCGGGCAGTAAACCCTGGCACCAGGTGCCGTGGGCACAGCCCCAAATGGGAGAGGCAGCTCAGAAGGGGTGCACCTGCAGACATACCCACACAGTGCTCTCCTGTTCTACCCTGGGAAGGTTTTATGGTTTCTTTTAAGAATGGAAACTTGAGAGAGATGCGGCAGAAGGGGGAAGTCAGAGACTCGAAGCAGGAGAAGGACCCCATGTGCCATTACTGGCTTTGAAGATGAAGGGGCCCCAGGGCCTCAGCCATGCAACTGCAAGGAACGAAATTCTGCCAACAACCTGAATGAACATGGACGTGGGTTCCTCCCTCATTGACTTGAGATTCCTTGACTTCAGCTGTGCAAGACCTTAAGCAGAAGATCCAGTCACGCCGTGCTGGACATCTCACCCACGGAATCTGAGATAATAAATGTGTGTTGTTTTAAGCTGCTAAAGGGAGGAAGAGGAGGAGGAGGAGGAGGAGGAGGAGGGAGAGTGAAGGGGGAGGAGGAAGGGGAGGAAGAGGAGAAGAAGAATGGACACTGTTCCCTACAAGGAGCCTGAAACCTTTCCCTAGGAGCGTAGCTCTAAGCTAGGGTAGCAGAGGCTGTTGATGGCTGCACTTTCCTTCTCCCCAGTAATGAGGCACCCACTTAGGAACTGACCAGAAAGTCTTTCAGAAAGCACGGGGGTTCTGGTGCTGGAGGGAGGGCCATGAGCTGTGGCCTTCCCAGGGTGGCCACCATGGCCTTTAGCCTGGTGCCCAGTGCAGAGGATCAGCCCTGACACAGAGGAGACCTGTTCTCTGAGTGAGCTTTGCCCAGGCCTGGTGGGGGCTGCTTCCTGGCGCTTCAGGATGCCGTAGCCAGGGAGCAGCGATGGGGGCTGGGGCAGAGAGGCCAGGGAGTGAGGCCGAAGGAGAGAGGCTCAGGCCCTGGCAACCCCGGGTCCTCCTTCCTACCCGTTCTCCCCAAACACTTTCTCTTCCACCCTGGCAACAGGGTTCACTTTGTCTGTGGGATCATGTGGGATCCAAGCCATATCCACAGCCACAGGCACTGCCCCACAGAGGCTGGGGAACTGCCTAGAACCCCACGCCCCCACCCCCAAAGGTACTGACCAGGTGCTGGTGGGATGGCCCTGGAACTCATGGCAGGCACAGGGAGGCCCTGGGAACTCCCAGAGTTGGGGATAGAGTCCTTCAACTATAAAGCAAACTCCCTAAATGCAGTTCTCCACAGAGGTGGGAGAATCTGCCAGGAAGAGTGACAGGGGCTTTCCCATCCTAACCGGCTCTGGGATTCCCTCCAGAGCCTCCTGGCTGCCTCTGCTGCAACCACGGCATGGGTCTCAGGGGGACGCTGCTCCCCCTGACAGTGGCTCAATGCCGTCTGGATGGGCCCCCAGCTTTCCCTATAGACTGGCCTGCACTGAAGTCCCTGAAGGGGTAGGGTCACTGGAGGGAGGTGAACATGGCTTTATCACCCAGCTCTTCCTCTAGACCCCAGATAGACGGCTCCCCTGGCCCGCTGGGTCCTCAGCCCTCGCCCCTTGGACAGGAAGGTGTACCTGTCCCCTCCCTGCCAGCTAGACCAGCAACCCCCCAGGTAGCAGCACAGTGCGGATGGCGGGGCCTGTCCGGCTGCCCAGGTGTCTCCAGGCCCAGTCTCCACACCCACCCATTCTGGTTTTTGTCTGGTTCCTTGGTCTCACATCTCTTGAACACCGACAACTGCACTTTCAGGATGACAAGCCTGCCTCCCTCCCTCCTGGCCATCTCATCCTCCCCTGGCTCTCCCTTTCCTCTGGCGCCTCTCTGCCTCTCGGGTGCCCTTTCCCCTCTGCTCCCTGGTTAACCAGCTGTGTAATGAGCTGCCAGGGCTGGGCTGATGGATGATGGGCCTTCCATTGCTCTGCTCTTCCTCCGCCCCTCTTCGTTCTCCTCCCTTTTCCAGCCTCTTCTCACCACTCCCTCCACCGCGTATTTCACCATCAGGAAAGGGCTCCAAGAGAGAAAGGGCCTGTGGATCAGCCAGTGGAGGAGGGGGGTTGGGGAGACAGTAGGGGTGGTGCAGGCAGCTCCTGCAGATAAGGATTCACTGGACTCCCTGGGAAGCGCTGGATGAATGAGAGAGAATGGTCCTTCGCTGTCCCTGACAGAGCCGAGCCTGGAGGTGGGTGGGGAGGCAGCGGGGCATGGAAGAACTTCTGGGGACTCAGAGCAGCAAATACTGAGTTTGATTGACTCTGGCAGTTATTAGCTGCATGACCTTGGGCAGGTAAGCATGTTTCTCCATCTGTAAACTGCAGATAATACTTTTTTAAATCTACCCCTCAGTGCCTCAGTGTAAACTCAATCCACGTTGGCTCCTGTCCCTGCTGTCAGGGTGCTGGGCCACCCTGTTTCCCTGAAATCACCCCCCCCCCCTGGTATCCTTGATTCCACCCACAAGCTAACCCTTTCCTACAGGCACTCTGTATACCAAGCACATTCACACCCACAATGTAATGTGGTCCCTCTTTTCACAACTAGGGAAGCTGGAAGGCAACAAGGCTAACAGTGACCAGAGTATCGGTAGAGGCCAAAGCAGAGCCAAGGAGCCAAAGTCCAGGGCCTCAGGACCCGGCGTGCCAGCAGCAGCAGGTCGCTGAGAAAGGGGCCAAGGAAAGGTTTGCTGAGAGACTCAACTGGGCATGAGCTTCAAAGGGGCCTGAGGGAGCGAGAGCCCAGCTCTGCCTCTGCCCCTGTCGCTTGCTGGGTGACCTTGGGGAAGTCCTTTTTCCTCTCTGAGCCTCAGTTTCCTCCTCCTCATCTTGCAGGAAGAATGGATTGCATGCTTTGTGACTCTCTCTCTGCAAAGGGACCCAGCATCGTGCATATCCAGCTAGTCCCCATTTCCTCCACCCCCCATTTCCTCATTCTTTCCCACCCCCTCCTATTGCTTCGGGCCTGTAATCAATGAGATGTAAAATGAGAAAGTATCAGGAACTAGCAAAGCATGGAGAGCAGCTGGGGCAGCCTGGGCGCCTCTGAGCAGGATGGACTGCCAGCCTGTCACCTCGGCCCAGCCTCCCACGCCTGACTCAGGCCATCAGGCCAGCAGTGACTCACCCAGCCTAGGCCCGGGGGGGCCCCCAGCTAGAGATCAGAGTGGGAAGGCCCATTTTCAAGGAGTCCAAAGGACTCACCTTAAAATGAGTAATGAAATCTATGTGTATTGACATAGAAAGATGCAGTCAGGAAGTATGGCTGAGTCATAAAAGCCGGGTTACATGATCAAGTCATCCCATTTATGTTATTACATGTGTATACATACATAAAAATATGGGCAGGGAGACTCCAAACTGTGAATAGCAGTTATCTCTGGGAGTAGATTATAGGGAAAACATTCACTTTATACTTTATATACTTTTCCTGTGTTGGACCCTTAAAATAAGCATATACGTATAATATGGCTTTATAATAAAAAGGAGATCATTTTATAATAAAGATATTCCCATTATGGGCGGGAAAGCCTTGCAGAAATATGTGTGAGCTAATAAAAAATGCTCGCTGTCTTCGCTTGGGGCTGGAATTTTATCAACCTAGGGCGGGGAAGGCCAGTGAATGCCTGCTGACCCAAAGCAGTAGGTCCAAAATCAAAGCACAAAGAGTTTGATTTTTAAAAAGGAAAAATCAACAATCCCTTAATGAGTCTGGTTTGTAAGATCCAATCTGTCAAAATATATGACCCTTAAGGCAAAGGGGGAATAATTATAAAGAAGACCTTGGTGCCCACAGCTCAAACCTGCACTCGAGGTTGGGGCCGTCAGAGCTGAGGGCCCCTCCCGCTGACGCCTTACGCAGCTGGAGAACCAGGCCCACCTCAGCACTGTGATCCAACTGCTCTTCCCCAAAAGGATGCTGCTTACCTCCGACCAGCCCAAGGCCACTCGGGAGCCTTTAGGAATGACTCTCTAGGGTCCCTTGGCTTCTTGCCTTCTCGTTTTCTCCTGCCACCAAGCCCAGGGCACATGGGGACTCACACTGAGCCAAGGACCCAGGCTCGAGCATATTGTGAATAGGGGAAGGTGGTAACGAGCCAGGCAGATTTTAGCCTACACCAGAATGGCTATTTGAGGGTGGAGAGGGTGGAGGGGCTGGGAAGGGGATGGAGGCTGTGGGAGGTCCCTTGGACTGTGGGATTCTGTCAGTGTTCAGATGACTGATTCTATGTCCCCCCTCCTGAGGAGTCAGCACAGGGACTGAAAGGTGCAGTTAGACACAAGTTTATTGGTGGAGCTGCGGCCGAGTTTTCCCTCTCTCTGGGATAGCCAAGGGCACAGCACCAACAGAGGGATGGACACAGACCCCCAAACGGACACATGGATGGTGCAGACTCATAGAGACCATAGCACAGCCACACAGGCACAGAGACACACAGGCCACAGCACCAAGAAATGCACACACACACACACACACACACACACGTACACACAGAGAAAACCACAAGGCCACACACGGACAAAGTGCGAGCTTTGGGGCTCCTGCATAGACAGAGCGAGGGCCATGTGAGGAGGGGCCCCTGCTGACCTCCCCCAGGCATAGGCACACCGACAGCACACAGATAGGCAAATGCCCCAAGCCAGCCAGGCTGCCACACAGACAAATGAACTGCACGGAAAGGATGCTTGCAGCTCCCCAGACTGTGGGAGCAGGGACCCCGGGATTTCCACATATCCCCACTGCACTGATTCCCTGCTCTGCCTGACTCCCGACCCACTCCCCCACACACACACTTTGGTCTTGCCCACTGGGGCTGGGGGCTGGGGAGCTGGCAGGTGAAAGGAGGGGGGAGAGGAGGGGGTAAGGGCCCGGCTCTGCCCTTTGTCTATGAGAAGGGAGGCAGGTGCTGAGAGTCCAGGGCTGAGCCAGGGCCTGGCAGTGGGGTGAGGGCAGGGTCAGCTCAGGACTGGGGGGGCTCCCGGCAGCGCAGGCACTGGGCCATCTCAGGCTGGTACTGCTCGACCTGCAGGGTAGAGCTGGAGAATCCAAACCGAGAGTGGAGCTGGGATGTGGCTTCGGCCAGGACAGCTTCAGGGTCTGCTGTGGAGTCTGTGGAAGAGCGATAAGAGGCAGCAGGTTCCCAGGGGAGTCGGGAGCCAGGCAGGGCTCGAGATAAGGACGGGTGAACGGGCACCCAGGGGCTTGCACAGCGTTAAAGCCAGGCTTCAATGGAAGCTTGATTTGCTTTCCGTATTGTATGAAAAGCATAAAAACATCAAAGAAAAGGTTGGAGAGGCTCACTCCCGATTGACCATGCTAACACACTAAACTGTTCTTATTTTTCTATTCTCTTCCGTTCTTTGAGTGTCAATATTACAGCAGCCATACCACCCAATTTTCCAGCATAATCCAGATGTTAAATATTCTGTCCCGTTGTCCCCCTAGAGCTACCATCACATATCCTACAAAGTATATTTTTGGCACCCAAATTGCATGTCTCTGATTGCTTCTTGCATCTGGAAGAGACTCAAAAATCCTTTGTCAGCTTCTGAGTCACCATATATATTTTTAATAGCTGAATCATAATGTAGATATAATTTTATGTTCCGCTTTTTTCTCTTAGCATTATACCATAAACATTTTCCCTAGTTGCCATACAGTCTTCGTAATCATCATTTTTAGTAGTTATGTGATACCCCCACTGAGTGGGGGTGCAAGAATGTACCTACCCGCCCCCATCCCTAGACCTGTAGGTACTAGCGATCCTGTAAAGGGTAACTGGTTGCCTTCACTACTTCAGGGAGGGTGAAACCTCCCCTAGAACACCCTGGGCAGCACCTCCTGTCTCCAACATGCATGTGTGTGAGACAGAGACAGACACAAAAAGAGACGGAGAAGGACAGAGAGACTGAAACCATCCCAGTAATTCAGGCCATGTTCCTATGTTTGCAGGCAGAGGGGAGGGGACAAATGTTTCTAGGAAGTAACTGGCTGGGGCCAGTGTGGACTCACCGATGGCCAGATGTGCGGAGGCAACATGGTAAGTGAGCGTAAGGGACCACAGGTGCAGCTCATGAGTTGCCCGGACTCCTGGCACTGACAAAAGTGTATCCCTCACCGGCTCAAACCCCACATTTTTGGGGGAACCTGCAAGCAACACCCGCCAAGCTTTACTTTTGGGGCCGCTCCTGCCCAGGGGCAGACCCCACTAGACTCCACTTCCCTCATCCTGTACCTGCTCACCCTGTTGACCCCCATAATTCACCCTATGCCTGAATCCTCCTTCCAGCAATAGAACACATGGCCCCAGCCTTCTCCCCACACTCTCTTCAGAGGAAAGAGAGGCACCCCGTGCTGGAGTGAGGGGGCTTGAAGGGTGGGGAGCAGTGGTGTCTGATTCACCTTCCATGAGGACGCGAAGAACATCTCGGAGGGTGGGAGCCGTGGACCCAAGGGCACAGATAGAGAAGAGGAAAGTGCTGATGGGGTCAGCTGCCTTGTACTGAGGCTGGAGAGAGAAAGACTCCTAAGCCCAGGAACCAGAGACCTTTCAGAGGAAGATTTAGGGATGTTCTGAACAAATAGGACCTGAGAAGCCCCTGAGAACCCTGCTGAGAGGAAAGGGACCATGACCCTGGGCTGGGGATCTTGGGGAGCTGGAAGCTGGAGTAAGGAAGGGAGGCTGTGGGCCCTGGGAAGAAGGGCACGAGGTGTGGAGTTGGGGGAGGAAGGCTGGGGCAGGCCTGGACCGTACCTTGAAGTAGATGAGGATGGAGGCGGCCAGCACGCCAAAGCTCTGCAGGAGGTCCCCCAGCACATGCACAAAGGCCGCCCGGACGCTGGTGTTCCTCAGGGGCAGGGGCTCCCCGGGCCCCTCCTCCAGTGGCGCATACTCTGCCCCCCTAGACCCATGGCTGTGGGGGGGCCCAGCCTGGTGCAGCACAAAGGCCATTCTGAGGGGGAAACAGAGCGGCTCAGGCCCGGCAGCCTGCCCCCGGCCTCCTCTGCCCTATTTACACACCTCCTCCTCTCACCTCCCCAGGAGCTGTTTCTCCACCTATTATCTCCCTATTTTCCCAGACCCAGGAGGAAGACAACATTGTCCAAGAGAGACAAACAGTGCAGCCTGGGGACAAGAATACAGCACTTGGTGACAGAGATGTGGACTTAGATGCTGGCCCTGCCACTTAACTAGCCATGTGGCCCAGGTAAGTCACCTGGTCACCTCTCAGGATCTATTTCATTAAGTATATTGGGGTGGTACAACCCACCTCATGGGGCAGTTGTGAGGCTTTAAATGAGATAATACTATAATACTGATGAAAGCCCCCAGCAAGACTGGCTGCTACACCGGAGGCCTTTAACAAGTGACTGTTGACTCTGAATTTTAGGTCTCTATCCCAGTCGTTTTTCAGGCATCCCCAGAGCAGAGAGCTGAGAACTGTGTGTGCGTGTGGCATGTCTGTCAGGGAGGGAAGGGCCAGCTCTCTCTCCCAGCCTGGAGGAGGACCCCTTGCCCTGAGCCCCACGTGGCGCCTGCTCCATACTGGAACGTACAGCAGATTGGCACAGACTGCGATGCTGGCGGTCAGCAGCATGGCGCCCCCCTCGATGTGGTAGTCGCTGTGCAGCAGGCGGATGAAGGCCAGG
The DNA here is from genome assembly GCF_001890085.2 of Hipposideros armiger. Taxonomy (NCBI): domain Eukaryota; kingdom Metazoa; phylum Chordata; class Mammalia; order Chiroptera; family Hipposideridae; genus Hipposideros; species Hipposideros armiger. Next base: position 2,175,053 of record NW_017731350.1, on the reverse strand, counting down.
TACAGGAGGATGCCAGTGACCATCCAGAGGGAGACCACAGAGGCCAAAGCCCCCAGAGTCTCTGAAAGGGGAGACAAGCTATCAGAGATCTTCTCGGGACCCTAACAAGTACCCTCGGGCAAGACTGGAGGGTCACCGGGTCATACAGGGGCCTTACCTGAGCGGTGCCAGCCAAAGGTCATGGTGCGGGTGGCCGGACGGGTAGAGAGCCAAAGGGAAAAGAGGCTGCCCATCATGCTGCCCACATCCGCCAGCAAGTGGGCTGCGTCGGTCATAATGGCCAGGCTGTGTGCCAAATACCCACCTGCAAGGGTAAATAAAATGATGTACAGTCTGGTTCCCCTGGGTATGTGTACAGGCACGGAAAAGAGAGTCAGGGGGACATACATCAAAATGTGAACTGTGATTTTTCTCTGGTGATGGGATTACAGATAGTTTTTCTTTTTTTCTTTTCACTCAGCCACATTTTCTAGTTTTCCTACAGTGACATATTTTAATAACAAGAAAACGAGGCTTTTAAAAGACCAGTTAGCCCTGAGAAGCCAGCCCCGGCCCTCTGGCCCTGGACCTCGCCGTGAATTCCCCTTGGTGCTTGCTGTCCCTCACCCTCTCCCATCTCTGGAATCCCAAGCACCCAACTTCCCCGTCCCAGCCATCCCCGTCTTCTCTGTATCTCCACCCAGGCGCATCCCTGGGATTCTGCGTGGAGAGTGGCACAGGCAGGTTGCAGGAGGATGCGGTTGGAGGAGCTGCTCTCAACTTACCGACCACCTCGCCGGCCATGAAGACGCAGCACACAGCACAGGCGGCACACAGCTGCCTCTGTGCCTGCAGCCTCTCAGGGGTGAGACCCAGCTGTGGCAGGGGGTCTCTGTGGCAGTGATGGGAGGGCATCTCCACAGCTTTGGGCTCCTCAGGGAAGGGCTCTGAGGGCTCTGTGAAGAGACTGAGGCAGGCAACATGGTTCAACAGCAGGCTGACCTGCTCCTCACTCCCGGGTCCTGGGTCCTGCACACCGGCTTCATCAGATGTGACCCATCTCTCGCTCCTTCCCAAGGCCTGGTCAAACCCGGGACCTTGTAGACAGAGGGCCACACAAGAGGTGGGGCCTGAATGAACAGCTCAGATTCCAGCCTCCTTTTTCCTCTCATACACATTTCACAGCTGGAAAGCACCTTAGAAATAGTCTAGTCTGACACTTTATTAAAGAGAGGAGAAGTATGTGGCTCAGAGAGGGAGAGGACTTTGGGAGGCCACACAGCTAGTTAGTGGTAGAGCTGAGACTAGATTCCAACCAAGTCAATTCATTATGATAGGTTCCATCAGGAATACAAAATGAGCAAATCACCAAACAAAACCCTTTCTGATCTCTGGGGGCTTTTGGTGGACAAGACAAATGTGTACCTAAATACTATGGTATGTGACATGAGGTAGCTATTGTCACTAAAGCAGTTGAAGAGCTATCAGGGCTCAGCTAGAGAGAGACATTGATTCTAATGAGGAAGCCAGGGAAATAACTGAAGGAGGCACCATGAGAAGGGCCTTGAAGGATGGGGGGGATTTTGATAAAGGTGAGGTAGGTGAGCATGCCAGGCAAAGGCAATATGGAGGGAATTGGCGTGAAAGTGGGGGGCGGGACTCAGCCCATGAACCTGGCCTTAGTGCCTCCCTCCCAGACCCATCTCCCATGCCTCCACTCCCAGATCCTTCACCTGCCCTCTCTAGACATGCAGCTGAAGTGTGACCCTTTTAAGAGCAGAGTAGAATGTTAGCACCCAAAAAGCCTGAGATTCCTTCCTGGCACAGAGAACTAATGGTCAGATTCCAGAGCTGGGTTGTCATGGGGAGGATGGCGTGTAGGCTGCTGTGGTTGGCAATGGTAGTGGTAGGGACACTGACTTTTGAGTCTGCCACAGGTTAGCTGGACCTCGGTCTAACCACAAGAACGAAGCAGAGGCCACCTCAACTGCACAGTGCCACAGGCCTCCCTTGACAAATGGGGCTGAGGGCCTCACCTGAGGATGCCAGAGGCTGAGTTTTAGGTCCATTTTGGTCCAATTCCCACCCCACTACTATCCAACCTGAACCCCAGCAAGGACAGAACCCTCCACAGAACAAATAGACCTAAATAGAAAAATACAGTCCTAGAAATACACATGGAAGTGTGACAAGAATACCCATGAGTGAAAACGAAGGCTCCAGATAGAAACACGATCATGGCAGTAAAGTGGGGAGGGGTGCCTAGGACCTTCCGGCTGAGAAAAGCTCTGCCAAGGGGGTAAACTGAGGTGTGAGGGAGGTGGTGGGGGGCATTTGGTGCTTGTAGAGAAATTCAAGTTGCTGGTAGGTACATTAATTTCTTAGAATTTCCTTTCAAAACTTCGTATCTGGTTGTGTGTGATTCTAGGTGTTTCCAGAGGAGATGGGGAGATGAGCATGGTTTTGAAACCCATCCTCATTCTCTAAAGAGGTGGGCCAGGGAGTGCACACATGCTTAAGCCCAGTCTAGTGGGAGAGACAGGTGTGTCACAAATGAGTTCTATGCAAGTAGAGGCTGGGGCCGGGAGAATTGTGAACAAAGGACTTTGGAGCACAGGGGAGGGAGTGACCAACTTTAATGGGGGGTGAGGAGAACTCCACAGAGGAAAGGATGTATAAGATGAGGCCTAGGTGGAGAAGGGCAATCCAGACACACGGAAGGACAACGACAAGATACGCGGCTTGGAGTTTATGGGAAGAGCCAGGAGAAGGGTTGGGGAGGAAAGGGAGAAACTCAAAGGCACATAAAGGAGGTACACTGATTGATTTAACAAATCTTTCTTGAGCCCCGAGATGACCTTGCTGATGCACAAGTCTGGGAGGAAGACAGGAGAGGACACAGAGGGGTCCCAGAACAGACCAGGCCAGAGGCACCCTGCGCAAAATTTTAGAGGAGGGGCAGGTAGGTAGGGAAGAGGCTCTTTCAGAAAATACTGCAGGATTTGGTGACTAAAGGGGTCATATGAGGGTGAAGATGAGCTGGGAGTCAGAGATGCGGGTCTGAAGAGCAAACAGAAGCTGGGTGGCTTTGGGGCATGGGCAAGATGCCTTTACTGGTCCTGTAAGGCACAGCGCAGCCAGTCACCAAGGTAGCTACCCATCAACAGGCTGCTCCCTTTTGTTCTGCATGAATTGGGCACTAAAGAACCTCATTGTTGATGTGTGTGTGTGCGTGTGTATGGAAGGGGGCACTACATGCTGTTTAGAGAGAAGGAAAGGCAGTTTTCTCTCCCTGGCCCTCTGACACCCCCAACAACAAACAAATAATACTGAGTGGGGTAGAGAGATGTAGGGAGGGGAGACAGCCTGAAGGAGAGGCAAAGGATATGTGAAGAGATGCCAGGGCCATGGTTGGAGCCCCCACAGTTGCCCTCGTCTGCAGTCCCCTGCAGGAAGGAGTCAAACGGGAAGTCTTATCTCCCTTTGCTCATCCACTCCCCCACCCACCCAGGTTTACAGCCCCCACCCAGAGAAACAGCCAGAAATACACAGAGGCACCACATCAGCGACAAAGGGAGAGAGACTGGGAGGGAAACAGAAAAATTCGGAGAGATGAGCAAAGAGACAAACGGACGGTCAGCTAACAGACAAAATGGCCAGCGGAGGTGGCCAGGGAGGGCCTGGCGTGGCCGCTCGGAGAGACAAGGCGGACAGAGCCGGCGGGCGCCAGGCGCGGGAGGCCGGCGGGACGCGGAGGCGGTTCTCCGGCCGCCCCCGGCCCGCTGTCCCCGCCGCTCCACGAGTCTCATTTCACACCTCGCCGCCCCCGGCCCCGTCTGTGCGGAGCCTGGAATACCCCCTGCCGCCCAGACCGCACCTGCTCCTTCCTTGCCACCCCCTCGCTTCCCGGTGCCCTCCCTCTTCCCAGGGGCCTGGAAGACCCACCCGCCTTGGAGCCCCGGCCCATCCTCGGCCTGGGTGTCCACAGCTGGCCACCGCTGGAGGGGATGCCCCGAGCTCGGGCGCACGGAGGGAGGGGCCGGTGACTGCAGATGGGGCTCCCAATCTTGGGCCGCAAGGTGCTTCCATCGCCAGGGCCCCGGAGCAATGCAGACATCGGGGCACCTGGCGCGGACTCCGGTCCGACGGAGGGTAGTCGCTCGTAGGGAAGCCAGACGCGGCGGGGGCGGGGAAGGGGACGGGAGGCTGGTGGGGCGGGCCGGGGGGCCGTTTCGCATGACTGGGAGAAAGAGGGTGGCTGGGAGCAGGCGTAGCGGGCTGTTGAGCGGCGGGGTTCGGGGCTGGCTGGCTGAGCGGCCGAGAGTCTCTGTGCGGCTGCCTGGCCGCGAGACACGAAGCTGTGCAAGTCGCGGTGCGCTGGGGCAGCCGGCCGGTGCCGCGCCGAGGGAGACAACGAAATGGAAGGATGGCAGTAGTGTGGCGCCCCCCGGCCGAGGGCTGGCCCAGGTCTGTCTTACCTCTTCAAACGCAGGCCACCACCGGCGCCGCCGCGGTCCCGGGGGCTCACCAGGCGAGTAGTCTCCAAGCCTCCCGTGGCTGGAGAGGGCTCCATGTCCCCGCGGCCCCGACCGTCTAGGTCCCACCGAGGGAGGGAGAGGCGGGGCCGGCCCCGTGCCAAGTCCAAGTGGCCAGTCGACTCCCGGACTCCCCACAGGGCCACCAGAGTGGAGGTAACTGCAGCTACTGTGGCGCTGGGAGTCCGAACTGCAGATCCCGCGGCGGCTGGAGCCCCGCCCCGCGTGGGGCGAGCTCCCTAAACCCCGCCTCCAGGCTCCCGGGTCTCTCCCTCACCCCTAAGCCCCGCCCCGCAGCCCTACCCGCCCCATCGCCAAAGCCCCATCGCCAAAGCCCCATCTCCCAGCGCCAGAGCCAGTTGGGGGTGGTCGGAGTCCTTTGCGCCCCCTCCGGGTTCTGGAGAACGCCTCACCTCCATAGCCCCGCCCCTCTGTGGACTAGCCCCGCCTACCGGTTCCAAGCCAAACTCCTCACACCTAGGGACCTCCGGAACAAACCTTCACCCAAGGAACACTGCCCCTTGCATGCCCGAGTGGCGGTGTTCCCCCATTCCGCCACTCTGTCACCTTGTGGCCCCAGCCCCCCACACAGAGGCAGAAACAGGTGTGGATCCATTGCCTATCTCAAAAGAACCAAAAAGAATGTGGGGTGAACAGTGTGATACATCTGGGAGAACTCCAGGGACTCCGGCCAGAAACCACTCTGTGGAGGATGTGGGGTCAGAATTCGTGAGCAAAATCTGCTGCCAAGCACTGTACCGTTCATTACCATTTATTTTTATATAGAGACGTGGATGGAAAACAGCTTTCTGCTCTTCTTCAATTCATTATTATCCCTATTTCTTGGATGAGCAAACAGTCCCAGAGAAAGAAGTGTCCAGGGGTCATACAGCCGGTGAATAAAGACTGGGACTGGAACCCCACCCTCTTTCCCTCTCCGGCTCAGGGTGCCACACTGATAACTAAAGAGAGTGCCAGTCGTGTCATCAGAATTCTGGGGCAGCGGGAGGAGGGAGGAGCAGCGCCACCTCTCTGGGGTCACAAGCCATTGTTCCTGGAGGGAGGCTGCGACCAGTTCGCCAGCAGATGATCCCTTACCCCGAACCTGTAGCACCTTCCCGGGCATTACCTCATTTTGCCTCATTTTCACTGAAGCCCAGAGAAAGGAGTGACCTGGAGCAAAGTTGGTGGCCGGGCCTGGAGCTGAAGCTTCAAATGCTCAATGCTCTCTGTCCCTCACACCTACCGCTACTGTAGAACGAAGAGGGAATGGTGGCTGGATTGTGCACTCCAAGCTGTGACATTCTGTGAAGCGGAGGGTGGGTAAGAGGAGGGGAAAGAGTGAGCATGAATGGGGGAAAGTGAAGGATGGGCGTGGTTAGTGAGCCCCGACAAGAAACCCATCAACCCCACCCTTCAGACCACTGGGCGTCCTGAGCTTAGGGACCTTCTTATTCCAAACAATGAGACCGTGTGTGCTCTTCCCAAAACAAAACAAAACAACAGAAAACCAAAAACAAAACTGGAGCATGTGCCAGATGGAGTGATTGGAAGTGATGGGGTTAACCTGGGAGAGCTTCGCGGAGGAGGTGAGGCTTGAACGGATTAAGCAAGCTAGCTGGGCGGAGGGCTGGCAGTTCCCGCGGGGGAGAGTGCGGCTTGTGCCAAGGTTTGCGGGCGGCGTGTGCGAAGGGATCGTACTGCGCCGCGGAGCCATGCGGTACGGAAGAACCAGAGGGGTCTGCGTGCGCCCTTGGCGCCGCTTCTCCACCCACGCCGCACCAGAGGCCAGTGCCAGCCTTTCCCCGGCGCCCTCCCTCCTCCCATCCCTCCCCCCCTCCACGTTCAAGGCCCAGCCCAAAGTCCACGCGGGGCTAGGGGGCAAGAAAGGGGGTAGTTTTCCTCCAACCTCCTCTAGAGGCATGGGGCCTCAGGTCTCTCCTTAGGTTACAGAGGGCAAACTGAGGAGGCGAGAGAAGCCATTAGCCAAGGTCACCTTGTAGGTCCGTGGCAGAGCCGGCGTGGAACTCCTGTCCCTGCCCTCCTATGCCAGTGCCTGGGACACGTCCTGCCTGGCGCCGTCGGTTTTCGAAGCTCTGCACTTCCTGGGGCTTCCCGTACTCCAACAGCCTCGGAGCTAGGACGCGAGGGGCCACCATGCACTCCAGGGCTCGGATGCGGTAGCCTCGTCCGAAGTGGTTAGAGCAGACGAGCCCCAATGGGAAGAAACCTCAGGGTCCTATGCGGGGACGGGGCTTCTTAAGGCACGCCTCAGCGATGACAAGAAGGGACGTGATAGTAACAACAATGGCTTCCTCTGGGATTTCCCTTCCTGGGCAGTCCACAGCGAGCGAGCGGACAGCAGCCCCGGGTACCCCGGAGGGGGGCAGACGCTGGCACGTGCCCGCCCCGCCACCGGGTTGGGAGCGAGCAAGCAGGGAAGGGAAAGGGGCATCGGAGCAGACAGATTACAGGGCTGCCCTTCGCTGAGGCTCCCTGGGAAGCCGGGGACGTCGGCAGGGAGAATACCAACAGTTGCCTTTGTTTGGAAATGTATGCAAGAAAAGCCTGGCAGCAAAACAGACTGCTTGCACCTGTTTCTCAAAGAGCCACTTAAGTGGCCGTGTGAAAATCTTTGCAAAGGATCCTCTTGAATGCCGGGGCCGAGGAAGGCATTCTGCACCTGACTAGGGGCTAGGAAAATTATGCAGCAGTTAGAAGGAAGGACAGTTTACGGCTGGTGCGCTATATGGAACTGTAGTCTTGTAAGAACTATTCATTCAATATTGTGAACACTTATTTCCTGTCATGCACCTTGCTAGCACAGCTGGGGATTGCTGATAAACAAGATAGATGTGTTCCCTACCTTCCTCACTTTAAGTTGATCACAAGAGATTTCTATTCTGCTTTTCTGTTTTGTTGCTACTGACTTACCCACATGCTCTTACTTCCTGTCCTGTCCTGCCTCAGGTATCAATCTTCCCTAAAGAGAGTCCTTAGGCCACTCTTAGTCTCAAAGGTGTGATGGAGGCAGGAAGCCCCGAATGTTCCCAGGAGGACAGGACAGAGGATGGCAGAGCAGGTCAGAAGGGGACTTCGGGGGAACCCAGGCTGGACAAGTTCATCTTGGGAGAGAAGGAGAGCAAGGCCCAGTGTTGAGGTCAGGATATAGGCTAGGCTAGATATCGCAGGCACGATTTGGAATCCACGTGTGTGGGCAAGGGTTAACACTTGAAGGGTATGCTCTCCATTCTCTGCTCAGGTGTTACCTCCAGGGAGCCTTTCCTGGCTCCCCCCAGCTGGGCTATGTGCCCCTACCTAGTGCTTTCAACACCCACTGTGCTTATGAGATGGTAGCACTCCCCACATTGTTAGGAAATCATTTGCTTATCTGTCTTGTCACTAGAGCACAAGCTCCCTGAAGGCAGGAATTGTCTTTCTCATCGCTGTTTCCCAAGCGCCCCCTAGTGGCTGACACATCGCCTCGCTAAAGCCATCCCAGAAAGGAGGGGCCGGTTTTCAGAGTGGAAGCAGGATGGAGGAAGTAGGATTTTAGCTGAAGATGGAGAGGATGAAGGAGGGCTGGAGCTTACATGTCACCACCTCAGGGAGGCCTTTCCTGACCCCCAAACTAGGTTAATTCTCATGTTATACATTCTCATTGCACACTTCTTTTTCTTCCTTAGCACTTATCATACTGTAATTAAATTATTTGGTAATTGTTTCTTCATTTGGCTCCCAGGATACCATAATCTGGTTTTCCTTCTACTTCACTGACTGCTTGTTTTCATTCTCCTTTGCTGGTTCCTCCTTATCTGCTCAACCTTTCAATGCTGGGGTAGTCCAGGATTTGATCACCCTCTTCTCTTACCTTTCTACAGATATCATCCAGTCTCAAGGCTTTAAATACTATCTAGAAACAGCAGAAAGCAATGGTTTGAAGCTAAGCAATGGGTATATGGGGGTTTATTGTACAATTCTATTTTTGTATGTGTTTGAAATTTTCTACTAAAAGAAACTTTAAAAAAAAAGGATCTATATGATGATGATTCTCAGATCTCTCACTTGAACTCCAAACTCAAATACTGAAATGTTGACCTCTCTTCTTTAATGTCTAATAGGCATCTCAAGGTTCATTAGTCTAAAACAACTCCTGACCATCACCCTCATCCCAAACCTTCTCTTTCAGCCAGTCCTCCCATGTCGGAACATGGTAACTCCATCCTTCCATTTGCTCAGGACAGAAACCTTAGTTAGAGTCATTCTTCACTCCTCTATTTTCACCCTACATCCAATCTGTCAACAAATCCTGCTCCCACCCTGTCCAAACCACCATCATCAGTCTTGGTAATTGCAGTAGCTTCCTAGGTTGTCTTCCTTTTTCTACCCTTATTGCCCTAGAGCCTATTCTCAATCCAGTGACTAGGCAACATAGGCCAGATTTCGTCACTCCCCATCTCACTCACTGTCAGCCACAGGCCTTCCACTGGCCTCCAAAGCCCTACAATTTAGCCCCCTCTGATTGCATTTCTTATTACTCCTACCTCACTCCAGCTACAGGTTCGACAACACACCGGGCATGTTCCCACCCCAGGACCTTTACATTTACTCGTCTCTCTACCTGTAACACATTCTGCCAGATGTCTCCACAACCCATCTGAGGACCCGCTTCAGGTTTTGGCTCAAATATCACCTTCTCAGGCCCTCTCTGCTTATCCTTTTTAACAACTGCAACCTCCCTTCAACAATTCTCTATCTCTGCCCCTTGTTCTATGTTTCTCCATAGCCATTATTATCACCCAACACATTATATATTTTACTTATTTTATTTACTGTCTATCTTCTCCCACCTGAATATAAGCGCCACGATGGTACAAAGTTTTCTGTTTTGTATGCTGCTGTATCCCCAGCACCTAGAACAGTGTCTGGCACCAATGACAGCACCCAATAAATATTTGTTGAAGATATTAATGAATGTCTGTCTTCCATACTAGGCTATAATCTATAACAGAAAAGAGTTTGACAAATTATCATTGTTTACAAGGTACTAGGCATACAGTAGTGCTTAATAGATATTTGTTGAGTAAGTGAACTGATTAATGAAAAAGGACAATTCATGAGGGGAAATTGTGTGGGAGCAATGGTATAGAGGGTGAGAAAGAACAGGAATAATTAGGGAGGAAAAAGACCAGTTTGATTGTTATGGAAAGTTCACTTTAGGGCAACAGTAGATAGTAAGTGTGGAGGGGTAAGTTAGAATCAGGTTGTAGAGTTCATTGTCAGATTTTAAAGGTTATTTTGCATCCCGGAGGCTATGACCAAAGGAGTGGTAATGATGGAAGCTCTGCTTTATGAACATTGATCTGGAAGTAGTATCCAGGATGAGAGTGGCAGTAGGGAGAACAGTCAGGAGGCTAGGACAACAGTCATTGTGATATGGAAATCCTTTAACTGGGGTGCTTCAAGGTTGTGGAAGCTGAAAAAAGGACAAGTAAAAGAGCCATTAAAAAATTAATAAGACTTTTTGGTCTGATTTTGGAGGAATTAATGAGTCCACAGCCCAGTGACGTTTAGGTTTTGAGCATCATTACCTTGGAAATAGTCATAACATTAATATAGAGAACCAAGAGGAACAGCCAGTTTGGGGGCAAGGTCATGAGTTCAGATTTTAGAGAGGTTTCGAAACAATGGGAGACTAGCATGTGGATGACACTAAACTGACTCTAAAGCAGCGGTTCTCAACCTGTGGGTCGCGACCCCTTTGGGAGTCAAAGGACCCTTTCATAGGGGTCGCCTAAGAACATCGGAAAACAAAAAGATATTTACATTATGATTCATAACAGTAGCAAAATGACAGTTATAGAGTAGCAATGAAAATAATTTGATGGTTGGGGGTCACCACAACATGAGGAACTGTATTAAGAGGTCGCAGCACTAGGAAGGTTGAGAACCGCTGCTCTAAAGCTTAGTTGTCACAGCTGAAGTCTCCGGTATAGATTGGCTCTCTGAAGAAGAGAGGAGAGGGAGCACAGCAGGAGCTTAAAGAGCAAACCATATAGAATATCCATAGTCAGGAGGTGAGAGAAGGAAGAGGAGCCAGGAAGGGAGACTGAAAACTTACCGAAGATGGAAGAGGAGAAGAACCAGAATATTGCAGAGCTGCAGAAATGAAAAGGCTTGAAATTGGTAACGTTGAACAGAAAGGAGATCTGAACTCGTGATCTGGCCCCCAAACTGGTTGTTCTTGATTCCTCTAGTTATGGTAACATTATGACTATTTCCAAGATAATAATGCTCAAATCCCCAACATCACTGGGTCATGGACTCATTATTTAAGGTCCAAAACATAACCTGACATTTTTCACGTTATTTAGTCACACGGCCTGAAATTCTACCAGTTATTCCTTTTGTGTTAGTAAGAATTAAGCAGGTGAGGCATCACAATCTTTCTCATTATAAGCTGAATTACAGTGTTTTAATCAGATTGCTTTCCACTAACCCTTAAGGATGATATCATTGTATGGAGATAATAGTTTTTATTAGAAATGTTGGAAGGAGAGGAAGCGAGAGAGGTAATTTTGGAGTTTTGACTGCTTGGGGAGCAATGTTGGGAGGATTTTGAATAGCTAGTGGACAGCATGAGGGCACTGGGTAGGGGAACAAGAAAATGAGGTTCGAAAGGCTAAGAGAAGGATGCAGAAAGGGGATGGGCAATTTGCAAATCTTCCTAGAGGAAAAATCCTGATTTTTGCCTTCTTCCCTCTTTACAAAATTGGGAGGGGACAGGATAGAAAGGATGATGATGATGATGATGATGATGACGATGATGACAATAATGATAAAACACCATGTGCCAAGCACTGTTCAAATTAAATATTTAATCCTCCTAATGAGCCTAATAGGTAGACACTATTATCTCTATTTTACAGGTGAGATAGGTGTGCCCTGTTAGCCTATCCTTAGGTCTGCAGAGTATGAGGTTGCAGGTCAAAGAGGACAGGAAAGTGAAACAGCCTTCCTAGCTGGAAGCCCTTCACCTCCCACCCCAAGATGTCTACCCTGCGGAAGACAGGCAAACAAACTGGACCAGCGGTGATTTTTGGTCACATGTAGTATGTATGCCTTCAACTGGAGGGAGAGAGAGAAAGAGGGGCATTACCTGACTTTACCCATGACAGGAAGGAAATATCAAGTATAGTTTTGGTCTCTAACCTGGATTTTAAAGAGAGCTGGGGTGTATGAGGAACAGTCATGGTATAGACACTGAACTTGGAGTCAGAAGACTTAGATTTGGATCTCACTGATTGACCTTGAGCAGGTTAATCCTTCTCCCTGGGCTGCACTTTTGTCCATTACAAAATGAAGGCACTGGTTGGGAGTTAAATAGTCTTTGAGGTCCCTTCCAGCTGGAAAACTGCACAATTCTAGAGCCTGGTGGTTGGGTATGACAAATTATGATCTCTGTCTCCCACTGCATATGTCTGAGAGCATGATATTTTGGGTATAAATATGCCAGTGTCTGCTGTCTGTGTGTATTCCAGCTATATGACTAAAACTTTAGTTGTTTGTGGGTAAATAAGGGGTGATTCTTTGTTTTCTCCAGGATAGACCAAATGGCTCTGTGAGGTAGTAAACTAGAAGATCCCCCACTCAAGATACGGTGGGAGGACAAATGACTCCAGAAAAGGTTTTAGTCTGTAACCATTCTTTAGCATGGTTATTATTTTCTCTATTTTTTTGAAACAACCAAATCTAATTTAGTCTTGACATCAACCCTGGGAAATGACAAAGGTTTTTACAGAAGAGGAGAACGAGACTCAGATTAAGTGACTTGTCCTAGATCAGCTTGTTAGAGCTGGAGTCAGAACTCAGGCCTAGGACTTCCGACTCCTGGCTTGTGAGTTCTTCCTGGTTCCGTGCTGGGTGCTAGAAGAGACCCTGTGCATGGGAAACAGAGTTAAAGGGGGTCTGTTTCTAGGTGAAGGCAAAGTGAAGAGCCTCTGGCCAAAGGACACCAGGCCAGCTTGCCTACTCTATTCGCATATCTGCAGCCTACCGGCTACAGCATCATTTCAGTCAGAGCAGAGGCTTCGGGAACTTAAAGATAATGGCTATTTCAAGCGCCATGAACTATAAATAGAATTAGAATGTCGGAGGGCAACGATAAGAAGTAATAACATTCTGGGCCTTCTGGCAAGATGTGAAGGATGTTTACTAATTCTCAGCACCTAATTTGCCTTCATGTCTATAAAGCAGGGATGTGACCATACTACCTCTGGGGGCTGTTGTGAGGCTCAAAGGAGGTAATTAGGTAAAAATGCCTCTGAAAAGCCACACAAACGTTTGCTGGTTTAATCAACCAAGCAACATTTATTGAACATTTACAATATTCCAGGAAGAACTGGAGGAAAACTAAGACAAACAAGAAACAAGGAGCTCAGAATCACCATTACCATCTCCCTATTTCCCTCTTTCTCTTAACTCCATGTGTCTCTTCTTGTCTAGGACTACATGAGGAAAGATGGGCCCTGTAGTCCTGTCCAGTGCCCCAGGGAATGTTTACTGTGGCCCTAATTACATTGGACCAGCAGAGGGCTCCCTCTGCTGTAGCTCATTCAACAAATCATTAATTCGCTTACTGCAAACCAGGCATGGTTCTAGGTGCTGGGGATACACTGGGTGAACAAACAGACAAGGTCCCTGCCCTCTTGGAGTTCCTTATCTGCTGGGGAAGGAAGACCTTAAGCAAATCAACATGCAAATACATATATATTCACAAACTATGGTGAGGGTGTTATGAGGTGAGGAGAGAGGAGTAGAACTTCATTTAAAAGGCTTCTCTGAGGAGGCACAAAACTAAGATCCTCAAAGGATGAGAAGTCCTGGGGAGGAGCAGCGTGGCCAAAGGCCCTTGAAGTGGGCACGGTGTCTTCAAAGAACTGACAGAAAAAGTGTGGCAGAGACCAGAGCAAGCAAGACAGTGGTACTGGATAGAAGGAGGGTGAGAGGCGGGGCCTGACTATGCGGGGAGGGGGGGGGGGGGGGGCCTGTAGACTGAGGCATGGAATTCGCTGTAAGTGCACTGCACTTCTAATGCCTTCTCTCTTTGCAGTGCTAGTGAAAAAATAACTTGAGTTGTTCTGCTAGTTCTGTCGTCCTGTGATGGTGATGAAAAGTTGGATGTTAGAGAAATCTGGCATAGTACAAACCATCAAGACAACTGTCAGCTTTAGCTCCTTTACTTTAAGTGACTAACTTCTAAATTCATCTGACCCAGAACCTATGAACTTGGTTGGTGATGCTAAAAATTGTCATCCCCATCCCCACAGAAAAGGGGGAAAAGGCTGCAAGAGATGCCAGACCGCCCTTGGCTACTGGCGCCCAGCAAATCCCTACGTTCACACTTCCTGCGTGCGAAATAAGTCCCAGGGCCGACGTAGCCTCACCTCCCAGACCTTCCGGCGGCGCCAAAAAAGGACCCCGAGTGTTGACGCAAGCAAGCGGGCCGCTGGACCCCGGTGGTGTGAGGTTTCACACGCTGGTGGAGGTTGTGTAAGGCCTCTATCTGGCTAAAGAGAGTGACCCCGATATACAGCGCCAGGTTGGACGGGGAGTCCTCACAGCCAGAGGGGACCTGGGGAGCCAGATCATTCCCCTCTGAACTTGTTGCCTTGGTTCTGCTGGGCCACAGCCTCCCAGCTCTCCCTGCTGTCCGGGTCTTGCTCCTGTTCCTTCTCTGGTCGTTCCCCACAGCTGTCCTTTTTCGCTTCCTTCTTCATCCCCTTGTTCACCCCACTGCCCCGTTTCTGAGGAGCAGGGGATGGGATGGGTTGAGAGGGGACGCTGGGGGCGAAGAATAGTCTCTGACCTCGCTTTGTTGCACTGTTTGACTTGGCTGTTGGACACCTGACCTATCTTAGGCAGTTTGGGTTTATTCTGAATTGCTTTTCCCTTGGGAAATTGTAGATCTCCCTGATTCCTGACCCCAACCTGTTCAGGGGTTGGGGCCACCCTGGTCTCTCAAACCCAGCAACCAGGGTGGACAAGACTAGGGCTGTTTACTTAAGGTGCTAATAGCTCTGGACGACATTAGCCACTTCCCATGTTGAGACCTCCCTCTGCTCTCTCTAGGATGTGGGGTATCCAGAGGTCTGCATAGCTGAAGGACACTGGAAAATGTGAGATGTTTCCTCTTTAAAATTTGAATTCGAATGTCTTTTCCGGTCACCTGCACTCCTCTGCTAGTCACAGACCCCACTCGTTGTCTTATACTGTCCTTTTGCAGTCCCTTACCTGCCCAGCCCCTGAAGTCAATGAGTTTCCTGCCACTGCAAGTTCACTCCTCTATGGCCTCACCTGGGGAAGTTCTCACGAATGCTGCTTCTCTTCTGACCCAGATCATGGCTCACGTGGATAAAGCAGCCCGCCAGCTGTCCAAAAGTGGGACGACCCTCTATGCAGTGTTGGAGCTTCAGAAGGGTGCCTCACCTGAAGACATCAAAAAGTCCTACAGGTTCAGACCTCAGCCCCTTATTAAACCCTGGAATTTCCCCCCTGAAACCCCTTTCTTTCTACCTTCCTTGCTGGCCCATTTTTCAATCCCCAAGCCTTCCCTTCAGTGTGGCATGGGAAGGAATTTAGACGTGGTCTGCTTGCCTCCATCCATCCTTTGTACCACATCTCATGCACTTCTTCATCGTCTAGAGATCTATTCCTGTTACTCATCCTAACCCTCCCTCCCCAGCCACTCCCTATTCTTTCCCTACCCTCCTTTTGGGTGTTGCCTGGGTAGGAACCTGGCCTTGAAGTATCATCCGGACAAGAATCAAGGGGACGCTCAAGCAGCAGAAATATTCAAAGAGATCAACACAGCTCACTCCATACTGAGTGACCCTAAGAAGAAGAAAATCTACGACCGGCATGGCTCCCTGGGAGTATATATATATGATCATTTTGGCGAAGAAGGTGTCACATACTATTTTACACTGAATAGTTGTTGGTTCAAGGTACACAGTCCTTCCTAGTCCCTTAAGAATAAGGAAGGAGGGATAATCTCACACCGTTCTCCTCGCTCACTCACTTCACTCCTGGCAAGACTCTTCTTTTAATTCCTCCAATATTTTAAAACCTTTACCCTCTCATGGTTTCTGTACATGCTATCCTACATTAAAAAAAAAAAAACGCATCCCCTACTGCAGCCTAAGCTAGTACCGTCTCAATTTTTGGCTAAAATATTATCATACTCAAAAAAAATAATAATACTAAAAATAAGGAAGGAGGGGTGATTCTCCTCATCTAGGACTCCTCTCCTTACCCTCGTCTCCTAGGACAAATGCTTCTTTTGCCTCATTATTCGGGTGCTAGGAGGATTGAAGGAGGAGGGGATATATAGAAGAACTGCTGGACCGAGACCATTCTTTCCTGCCTTTTAGACACTCGTCCTCTTTTGTGCTCTGCTCACCTGTTGCTGTTGCTGCTGCTTCTGCTGTTTTTGCTGTGGAGCACTGAAGCCACCTGAGGAGGTAGTGAGGAGAAAATTCCAGCAGGACGCCCAGAATCAGTCTTCGAGTTCAGGTGAGAAGCACAGACAGGGACTGAGGTAAAAGCTGGATTAGGAAAGGAAGAAACGGTCGGGGCTGAAACTTTGAACCCCTAAATAGAAGAATCTCAAGTTGGTATTGGGGCAAAGTGAAGAAAGAGAAGGGAAGACACTAAGTTTCTGAGGGGCTTATGCCACCAACTGGTGGTTTGAGTGTAATGGCCTCTCAGGACCGTTAAGCTAAGGAGTGGTGAGAGAGTGTGCCTAGAAAAAGCAGTCGCTGAAGACAAGTCAGAGGATGCTGTTTATTGCAGTTCCTCAAAAGGAAGATGAAGTCAATTCACTTTAAAATGTGAATTGACTGGAGTGCACAGCAGTGCCACCTAGTGATGCTAGTGTGTAACTGCAAGGTAACGATTTTCTCGCCAGTAGGCTAAAATATTACTAAATGTTTGCATATATGTTTTTCAAATTCCATCATAGGTAACAAAGAAAATTTTAGCGAGGAAGACAATTATAGAGAAGATTAATATTAAAAGATGAAGAAGAGTGAGGTATGAAAACTGAAATGTAGCAATAATTAAAGGATAAGAAAAGAATATACACTAACTGCAGATGAGTCAGTCATTAGTGGAGAGTTTATATCCTTGTAGTATGGACTACAGGTGTTTATATCTTTACCAATAAGGGGTTTGCCTTACATTCTGGGTGCTCATCCCCTCTGTTTAATAAGATGCCAACTTCTTCTGTCCCTAGGTGCTAACCCAGTGAAGGTGACTTCTGCTGCCCAGCCCACTGGACAGGTTGACAAGAGGAGCAAGTAGCCCTGTCCTGACATTGACCTTGATTTACCCCTCTTCTTGTAAGAATCCCAACTTTAGAAGGATGCTGTCTCTGTCCTTGATAGTGTCACCGACCCTGGGGATACAGGGTCGACCAGCTACTCCTTTTTAGCTCCAGTCCCAATTTTAATCTATTAGAGAGCAGACCTCCTATCCCTACCCTCAAGAGGTCTCAGGCAGTAAAGACAGACTTTTCCCAAGCATCCTTTGTCCTGTGTCTTCCTTGGGATTTGAGTCAATATCAGGTGGGTAGGATCCCTGAGTCACTTGTGATCTTTCCACCAAGATCCTGCGCTGGGGTGGATCCTGTCCCAGAGCTGTGGAACCAGCTAACCCTCTTTTGTTGCAACTCTGTGTACCAAGAGCTCTTAGCATCAGCCTCATTTCTAAGCCAGTACACCTTTCTGGTGTTGGTCTCACCTTCCGGTGCCCACACACTTGGCATTGCCAGGCTCATTCCAAGGTATGAATGTATTTGAGGCTGAGGGGTAGATCTCTACCTTTGGGTGCTCCCTGCACTGCAGCTACCAGCATGGCACCCATTAGCAGGGTCCTGTAGGTTGACTGAAGTTCACACGTCAGTGCCTATTTGGCTCCATTTTTTTTTACCACATCTTATGCAGGCTGATCACCATATATTTTGTTTTAAAAACAGGGGCATGAAATTTATGATAGGGAAAAGACTGTACTTTTACGCCTACAGACTCTTTCCCCACTCATGCCCCTTTGTGCTGCCTGTTGGGTATCCATCCTCTCTGTACCATTTATTTGCTGCCCACCCAGGACCAGAGCCTAGTAACTCCTCACACTTCTTTCTCCTGACTGGGAGAAGGGCTAAGGAATGTAAGTAAATAAAAGAGCTTTTATCCAATCCCAGTGCATATGTGGAGCTCCCAAAAGACACATTGTGTCTGGGATAGAGAGAAAGGCCTATAGGAGAAAAAGATAGAGGGTGCTCACATCTGAAACCAGCCTGCCTTGGAGAGTGGCAATCCAGGACAACTGTGGACTTGGGGCAGACGCTTCCCGGAGCCTTGTGCTTATGTCAGGGCTCTAAAATGTCCCTGGAGATCAATTCCCCTGGTGCTCAAAATAGGTCCCTGGCATTCAGGTCTTTTCTGTCCAGCTCAGCTTCTCTCAATTTCCTCACAAATCTAAAGTCCTTGGAGTGGCTCCAGTGATGTGTTTATGGACCAGAGTCTCACACTTTCTCGGGGGCATGCTCATGAGGTCGTCCCTGGCACAACTGCCAGCTGTAACCTTCTGAGCTTCTTTTCTTTGGGTGATATAAGAAAGCTCTGGGTGAGAACAAAAGTGGACCAGAAATGTTGGACCAGAGCCTCTCTGTCTAGTCTCTGGTGCTCCTGTACTGAATCGCGGTGTTCAGAGGAAGAGGGCCACTGGCTAATCCTTGGAGGCAGAAATTGTCAATGACTGTCTGTAGGTCTGGCAAGATCTGTTCTTCTACCCTGAGCCATGTACGCCGATTGACACTGTGTCACTGCCCTGGAAGAAGGGCCCAAGCCAGATGATGGGGGTCAGGAGGTCACAGGAGCCTTCTGAGTGACAGAGCAAGTGACAGCCCAATACCTTTGCTGGCCCACCTTTCACCACAAGCAGTGAAGCTCACCCCTGCTCTTGCTCAAGAGAGTCACCCTTTCCTGAGTGAGTCAGGGTCACTCACTTGGTAACAGCTGTGGCTCGCCTTACATGAGCTAAATCGGGAGTTGGAATGTCACACAGATGCCCCTTGTTCCCCACCCCCACGTTAAAATTAATCTCCTCTCTGGGGAGTGAGGAACAAACAGTGCTGCCCATAGCGTGAGCACGAGTCATTTGGGGAACAAAGGGAGAAATTTCCAGGGACAGAATCACTCAGGGAGTGAGGGATTGAGAAAACTGCATGTGCCTGACTGGGGTACAGAGCAAAGAAGAGAGAGACAAGACGTGTCTGAAAGCAGCTGCCTAAGGACAAGGAGAATTGTCAGAGGAAGGACGGAGAGATAGTAGAGCTATTTCAAGAGTGAGCAACAAAAGGGAACATAAGAATCTACAGACTATCTGAAGTAAAAGGGTTCAGAGTCAGTGAGGGAAGGCCAGGACCAGGGCCAAGGCCAGGGTAGGCACGATCGCTGAGGGGATGAACTTCACAGTGGGTTTCAAGCCGCTGCTAGGGGATGCACACAGCATGGACAACCTGGAGAAGCAGCTCATCTGCCCCATCTGCCTGGAGATGTTCTCCAAACCGGTGGTGATCCTGCCCTGCCAGCACAACCTGTGCCGCAAGTGTGCCAACGACGTCTTCCAGGTGGGCCGGGGCAGGGGCAGGGCCAGGTGAAGCAGTGCAGACCCGTGGGAGACTTCTCATCTGGTCAGAGCTGAGCTCCCAGCAGGTGATGGGCAGAGTGCTCTATGAGATGGGTGGTGGCTGTCCTGGCTGAAGGGCAGAAGAAGAGCTGGGGGCCTAGCAGATCCCAAAGTAAGCATGAGTCAGCAGCTGCTCTGCAGGCTGCAGAGGACAGCCTGTGCGTGGATAGTGCTGGAATGCTGGTATCCACAAAGGAAAGCAGACCCCTAGACACTAGGAGGGAGGCGATCCCACACCAGGCTGTGTAACAGTCTGCTAGACTACATTCCAGTTGGGACTTTCAGATTTCGAGAACATCATGGAAAATCTGGAGAAAATAGCATTGAGATAATGAAACGTTAAAAAATAAACCCTGTGAGAAAGGTCCATGATGACATGAAACAATTTAAGGACAAGCTCAGCACATCCATCTTTTGGGGGCAGAATTAGTGGGCAGGAGACTGGGAATCCTCCCCAACTGAAAATCCCACCTGTGCCCCACTGTGGATGAGTCAAGAAAGGGGCCTGCCTGTTAAAAAGCATGGAGGTCACTTAAGCAGAGAGAAGGCAGGGAAGAAATTTTACATCCCAGAAATGCAACCAGTATGGGTTTACATTTGGTCGCGGGGCAAAGCAGAGCTAATCAAATTCATAGGTATCATTTTAGCTTCTGGTTTCATAACGAAAAGCAGCATATGCCAGAATGGTTTATAAATGGGCTTTCTTTCTTGCCCTGTGCCACTTGTGTAGGTTCTAGTGATCCACAAAATGGGACAAACAGAAGTGAGAGTGAGGGCAAATCTCACACACACACACACACACACACACACACACACACACACTTTGCAAATAAAGTAAAAACTCTGAATAGACCAGAGCTAGCTGGCTTAATATGCATGGCTGCTAAAAAGAACATCATGAACGTATATTTCTTCGTCTGTATCAGAAGTTATGAGGAAATGTGTTGCACACAAGTGATTTTTAACTTAACTGAGAAACACTTCCCTTTGAAGTTCGTGGGGGCAGCATTTTTGGGGGGAAGTAATGGGCTCACTGAGTCAGGCCACCCCTCAGCTATGCCTGGGACCCACTTTTTGTCTGTCTGCTGTCTGCCATCTTTACTAAGTGCCCAGCCCTGTAGTCTTGCCTGCCACCTTCCCATCGAGGCTCATTCCCAACTACTATTCCATTACAAGCTTATTTGGCTCCAGAATGTCTCAGAGCCAGTGATTTTCCCTCTCTGGGGGCCTAGAATGACTGTTACGCTGGCTCACCCTGGGCATCAAGTCGTGTACAAGAGGCTGTGCTTTGCCCGCCATCTTGGTTTTGCCCTTGGCCTAAGAAACTCCCTAAACATCCTTCAGGCTGAGATGCCTAGGATGGAATGGCAAAAAGACTGTGCCATCACATCTCAGGAATTTGTAATGAAATATCCTTTCATTAGAGCCTGAAATGTGGGCAAGCAAAGAGAAGTTCTGAAAATGAAGGTAACGTGTCTTGAAAAAAATAGAATATTAAAGTGAAAGGCACACAGTATCGTCAGGCAGAGGGACCCAGGGACAGGAGACTAGAAGATGTGTAAGTGACTTCCGTTGTTTAAGTCAGCCCTCTGTATTCAGGCATACTTACTTTGGTTCCTTGATGCCTGGGCCCTGAGAAACCTGGGAAGACTTTGGGTCAAACCCTGTGCAGAATGTTTGGGAGACAGCATGATTCCCAGGGCCTTGGGATGGTTCTGCGGATCTTTTCAAGTGCAGAGCACCCCTGGACCCTCCAAGGAGAGAAGAGTGAACAGCTCATTTTCTTGCTGCTTTATTTGGGCTGGCTTGGTGGGAGGCTGACCTAGTTCTTCAGCTGTACTTATGTATATACATCTCAGTAGATCTCCCTCTGAAAGGAGCATATTTAGTTTTTTTCACACATTGCCTCCACATTTTGACAACTCTAAACATAATCAGATTGTCTGTTTTCTAAGTTTGGGGACAAGAATAGGACTTTTAGTTCCTCTATCTTCAAACCACTTAGGAAGACTACCCTTAAAACATTGCCTAGAAAGTTAATAGGACTTATGAAAGTGATACCAGTATGTTATATTACACACACACATACACACACACACACACACGCACACTTTTTTTCAAACAGTATAGGAGTTTATATCATGAAAAGTGACTCACCACCTCAGGTGCGCAATTCCCTTCTCCAGATGGAGGTAGCCATTACCAACTTTCTTGGGTAGCCTTCCAGAAATTTTCCACGAATAAGCATGTGTGTGTGTACACATACATTTAAACTAGACTTGTTGTCCTATACCTGCGTTTATTCACTTACTCTTTCTTGGCAGTGGTTGCATATCCACATTCAGATCTGTGTTTTTCTTTTTCATTGGCTGGAGAGTGTTCCGTTGTTATGACTGGACCGCAGTCTATTTAATCAGTCCTCTAAAACATTTAGATGGTATCCAGTGTTTTGCTGTCCTAAGAACTGCTGCAATGGACAAACAACAATTTTGGGGAATTGTGATTTTATAACATCAGTTAAACTAGAGAGCCAGGAAGCAAAATTTGAAAACTTAAAACATTTAATTGAAAATGTTAAAAATGAAAAAAATGAAAAAGAAAATGTTGGACAGTATTAAGGGTTTGGAAAGAAGTCATATATAATTCTACCTCCCCAACACAATTATTCCCATGTTTGCATATTACTTTCAAGCCCCTGTCCCCATACATATTTTTACATAGTTGCCATCACAATTTAACATGTTTTCATCAGAGCTGTAATCTCTCTCTCTCTCCCTCTCTCTCTCTCTCTCTCTGAGTTTAAACTGAATGAAACACCAAGACATCATATTAACCCCCTTTAATTTCTCCTTTCCTTTTTCTCCACACTGCGCCCACTCAGATACCAATCATTTTGACTAGAAGAAAGCTGTTGGTAGGGAAATCGGACACAAACATGCTCCCATGTGTTTCTGTATTTGTAAACGCTATTCACTCCTGAAGCAAGCCTTCCATTTATTTTTATACTTGCCCCCACTTCACTGTGGGCACTTGTTTATGAGCTGCAACCTGTTGTCATTTCATAGACAACCAGAAGGCCTTGTAAGAAGATTGTTCAAGGACAGCTTTTCTGGAGGATGTCCATTTAGGGCAAGATTCACAGAGATGGGAATAGCAAGAAAGGGGTTTCTTCTCTAATAAAGGTCAGCCTGGGAAAGAGATGACCTCTGTTTCACTCCACTCTGAATTCCAGTTCTTTATCAGTTAATTGTTAGGGCCTATTGTCATCAAGCCCAGGTCTGCCAATGACAATCCTACATAGCTTACCTCCTCGACCACTTCCACCTGCTACTGAGGGCACCAGGCCCTCTCCAGCCCAACCCTGGGCAGGTTGCCTTTACGAGAAATTGACTCATTGAAATGTTGTGAATTGCATTAACCTGGAAGCAAATTTAGGGATCTTACTGACTTTAGGTAAGAAACTTGGTTTAGTAGGGAACTAAAACCTAGACTGAGAATTAGCATTCCTGGGTTCTCCTCCCACCAGTTTCTTCCTTAATTTGCCATGTGATGTAACTCAAGCTATTTCACGTTTTCAAGCCTCTTCTCTCTCTCACACACACACACACACACACACACACACACACACACACACAGATTAAAAGGATATTTTAAACTGATCTTTAACGTCCTTGTAATTCTAGCCTTCTGATTTCACAAGTTCAAGAAATATTATTATGGGTTTCCATTTTTTAAGGGCTTTCCATTCTGTTGCTAGTGTCTTAATTTGACTCTCTTCTGCTTGTCAATCTTCCTTTTAGCCAGCCTTCTTTCACAAACCCCTTGTGCCAGGCTCTTTGCTAGGTTCCGTCAGGCAGAGCTAGCTCTCCACTCCAAATCACTCTCCCACCCACAATTTAGCTTTTGTCAACACCTGGATTCTTCTAAGACTCTTCAATTATTCTCCAAATGTCTGGTCTCCTGCCCGCCATTTCCCTGTGGTTTCTCCTGTATATTCTGAGGGTCTGGCTCAGAGGACCTGCGTGGTCCACTATACATCACTGACCAGGCCATCAGTTTAGGGGAGATAATTTCCAACACTCCTCCCACCCTTGCACCCTGGCCAATATCCAAAATCAGCATCACTCTGGATCGCCAGGGAAGAGGGATAACATTCTGAGACAAGTATAGATTTAATAGAATAACTGCAGAATTGTCTTTGACGCCTTCTTCTCTCTCCCCACATCCCACCCACATCCAAGTGACTGGCGGGTCCTACTGATTCCACCTTCACACCCCTAGTCTTTCCATGATTGTTACCACTCTCTCAGGGCAGGCCCATGACTTGCATTGATGATGGCACTTGCTTACCAGTTGAGCTGTGCCTTTAACCTCTCTCTCTCCTCCCATCTGTCCAAATCACTTCTGTTAGAATAATATTCATTCTTATTTTCTCTCCCAGTTTAGAAACCTTGTCTACAAAATTAAATTCAGATCCTTACTTTTGAATTCAAAGCCTTCCATGATTTTACCACAATTAAAAAAGGGGGGGAAAAGCCCTTTTGGGGGACAGCCGAGTGGCTCATTTGTTTAAGAGCATAAGCTCTGAGCAACAGGGTCGTCGGTTTGATTCCCACATAGGCCAGTGAGCTGCACCCGAACTGAGCTGCCACTGAGCTGCCAACAGGTCACAGGATGGCTCAGCTGGTGAGAGCACATGCTCCTAACAACAAGGTTGCCGGTTCGACTCCCGCATAGGATGGTGGGCTATGCCCACCGGCAACTAAGATTGAATGTGGCATCTTGAGCTGAGCAGCTGTGAGCTGCTGATGGGTGGCCAGATGGCAACTGGTCTTAGAGTTGAGCTAGCTGTGCCTTCCACAACTAAGACTGAAGGACAACAACTTGGCTGTTCCCCTTCCCCAATTCCCCAACACTGTTTCCCTTCTCCAGTTCTCCAATAAAATCTAAAAAAGAAAAAAGAGCCCTTCATGGGGACCCTGGAGGTCCTTTCTAACTTCCTCCATGACTTCCCTATTGGTAACCTAAATTCCTATAGTCTCTCTGGCCTCCTGAAACTGTTTCCTACCTACCATCTCCTGTTCACCTGTCTACTCTGTCTTCAAATGGTATCTTCTTAAACATCCCCTCCTTTGAACTAATATATTGGGTTGTCGGAAAAGTCATGACGCATTTTTGCAATGAAAAACATTTTAAAAAAAGTCATGACTTTTCCAACAACCCAATAGTTCTTCATGGTTCTCCTAAGTAGTGTTTTACCATGTTGGCGCTTATGGCACTCTAGCGCCCCCTTTTCTCTCACCGGCAGGACTGAGCATTGCATTTTAAAAAGTAAAGTTTTTTTCCAAACCCCAAAGTACTTGCACAAAATTTGGAAATTATTAAAAAGAAGAAGGAGAAGAAAGAGGAAGGAATCACCCACAATTCAGTTCTATCATTCAGTGACAAATTATTGCAAAAATAGTTAATTTTGATTTCATGCATTTTATAAAGTATTCATGGTCTATACAGAGAAATTTGGGAAATGTGGATGAAGACAAAGAAGATATTTTTTAAATCACCTCATCTAGTCATTTCAAAATTGGGATTCTACTGTCTATAGAGGTTGATATCCTGCTTTTTTCATCTAAAATCATGACATGAGTATCTCCCTATGTTATTAAGACTCTGTTAAAGATAGGCACATAATTCCATTAATAACTCATTTAATCCTTCCTCTACTGTGAAATAACCAGTATGTTTATTCTTTTCCCCCCTTCCCCCAGTATGTTTATTCTTTTTTTTTTTTAAGATTTTTATTGGGGAATTGGGGGGATGGGAACAGTGCTGGGGAGTTGGGGGAAGGGAACAGACAAGTTGCTGTCGTTTTGTTCTTCAGTCTAGTTGTGGAGGACGTTGTTTCACTGGCCCCAGTTGGCACCATCATTGCGCTCTTCCCGGGCGAGGCAGATCAGTCGCCGGCTTCTGGACGGCCGCTCACTGCGGCTGCTGGCCGCTCACGCTGGCTGCTGGCTACATACGGTAGCCCATGGCAACCCACTGCCACAGTGGCTGCAGCCTATGCCGTGCCGGCAACTCACAGCAGCCCAGCTCCAGGTTGAGCTGTTGTTCAGCATCTTAGCTGTGGAGGGCAGTGTCACTGGCCCTCATATGTGGGATCTGAACCAGGGCCCTCTGGTGTCCCAAGCCAGTTCTTAACCATCGCTCCACTCTGCCGGCCCAGTGTGTTTATTCTTAAAAAGAAATTTTATTGTTTATTCTGATTAGAAAAATAATACAGATATATTATATAAAATTCAAACCTCATAGATAATACAAATTATAGAATGTAAATCCATCTAAACACACTAGGGCTATTTCAGAGAGGATGGGATTTCAAGAACTGCTTACATGAGACAGGAAGAGGGCGCTCCAGTGACAGCTAGGGGGAGGCACAAACAATTGAGATTCTGGGTCACAGTCAAAGTTAAACAGAGAGAGATGGTGTCTACAAGGTGTGAGAGGAGAGGGTTGTTATTAAAACCACGCTTACCCCATCTCACAGGCAAATCCACACAGGTGATGGTATATGAAATTCTTACCATAATTATATCAATTAAAGTTCACTGCTCAGAGAACATCAGCCCTTGAAAGGACCTAGTACTAAGTACAAATCCCTCTTTTTTAGATTTGGGGAAATTGGAACATGTGAGAAAAGACTTTTGCAAAGTCATATATTGCAAATCCAAAACCAGGTCTTCAGACTAGTACTATGTTCCCTATATTGTGCTGCATTAAATGCACTCTGTTGGACATCCCAGTCAGGACCCCCTCTTGTTTCGAGAGCTGTAACTTTCTGCTCTAATAAAACTATCCTCTGCTACAAACTTAAAAAAAAGGGGCCCTGTTAAAATATAAAGATGTTACCAAGAAAGGGTAACAATTTTATCCACATTGCAAAAGATTTGGGACACAAGACAGACAAGTTTGGTTAAGCAAGGGTCAGAAAAGGGTTAGGATAAACTTCCCCAACTTCGTTCCCATTTCACCTTTCTGATTTCTGCCATAGCTATGGACCACCTGTACTATGATTTAATATTTCTATTTAAAAGGATTCACTTTTAAAGCTTAAATATTTACTTCATTCTAAATTACAAAATGCAGGAAAAATCACCAGTTTTAATGGTTGGTTGTTTTTTTCTAATATGCATTAAAATAAACACATAAAAAATTTAGATGTCCATCTTCATACCACCTACAATCTTCATGCTTGTCATCAGTGTGTATATCGTATTTTGGGTAACGCTGAGTCAGCACACGGGTAGCAGTGTGATGGCCTCTACGCAACGTAAGTGTTGTGCCAGGAGGTAGAGGGTCCTGGACAATCCAAAAGACAAACTTTACTATTTTATTTCGAGTCAAATTTAGCCTTAGAACCAAAAAGCACATGTATGTATTGTCCAGGGTCTAGCAAAGGAAGTAGAGCGGGCAGTTGTGTGGGTGGGAGAGACGTTGACTGAAGCAGTCACAGAAAGGAAAGGATGACCTGGAGGTTCAGAGGAAAGCCAGCCAGCCAGAGGTATGATATGGCAGAGGGACTTGAGTTTTGGAAAAGGGAGGACACTGTGGGACCAGGGGATGAATGGGAAAGCTGTGCTCAGCTGTGGCGCCTGCTCCAGCGCTTGGCCAAATCGCGAAGACGGCAGAGTTACAATGCTTCCCCACCACCTGCCCTGTGTGCTCTCAAGCTCCCAAGAAAGGTCCTGTTCAAAGCAAGGATGTAGGGTGGACTGCCTGAGTACTGACTGCCTCTCAGATCCCTGGGTCCCAGGAGAATGGTATTGATTAGTCAATGGGATGAGCTGCTCAAGGAATTTCTTTGGCAGGTGGGGAAGTGGTGAAGAGGTAGTGTGCCTCCCAAGTCCCCCTCAAGTAAATGCCTGATGTCAGTCCTGACTATGAGGAGTCTGACAAGCAGGACCCTTGGCCAAGACAGCCCAACAAGTCCTGAATACTTCTTTTAAACTTTCTTCTTTTTTAATATTGTACTAAAATACCCATCTGTGCTGAAGAGTCATGGTAACTGTTTTTGTTTTCTTTTTAAAGATGTTATTGGGGAATTGGGGGAGGGGAACAGCGTTGGGAAATCGGGGAAGGGAAACAGACAAGTTGCTGTCCTTTTGTTCTTCAGTCTAGTTGTGGAGGACGTTGCTTCACTGGCCCATGTTGGTATTATCATTGCCCTCTTCCCGGGTGAGGCAGATCGGTTGCCGGCCACTGGATGGCCAGCCGCTCACGGCAACACACGCCGGCTGCCGGCCACTCATGCTGGCTGCCGGCCACTCATGGTAGCTCATGGCAGCCCACTGCAGCCTATGGGAGTCACGGCAGCCCAGCTCCAGGTCGAGCTGTTCACCATCTTAGCTGTAGAGGGTGCAGCATCACTGGCCCTCATGTGGGATCCGAACCAGTGGCCCTGCTGCTCAGAGCTCGTGCTCCCAAGCCAACTCTTAACCAACAAGCCACTCGGCCGGCCCATCTTAACTGTTTTTAAGCACACAGTTCAGTGGCATTAAGAATATTCACACTATTGTGCAACTATCACCCCATCCATTCCAGAACTTCTACATCTACCCAAATTGAAACTCTGTTCCCATCAAAGAATAAGTCTCCATTCCCCCTCCTCCAGCTTCTGGCAACCACCGTTCTACTTTGTCTTTATGAATTTGACTATTCCAGGTACCTCATATAAGAGGGATCATACAATGTTTGTCCTTTTGTGTCTGACTTATTTCACTTAGCCTATGTCTTCAAGGTTGGTCCACATTGTAGCACATCGTTCTAATTACTCTTATCTCTGTTATTTTCTACTACAATCGATGTGACTTTTATCAGTGTCATAGATTCTACTTCCTACTGTGTCAAATGGGAACTTTGCTTCTGTGTTGGTAATATATTTTACTCAATATCTTTCCTTAATTCTGCCAGCTCACTTTTCTTCTCCAGCTTTAATCACTTCTATCTCTTCTTTAATCAAAGAGGCTCTTTCCTTTGTTTCCTTAAAAAATTGTTAGATTGAAGTTTTATTATTTCTTGGAGCAATTCATCTTCCAAAGGGTATTCTACATCTGTCCCTTGCTTGTCACACTCTCTTTTTTCTATCCTTTTTGTATTATGTTTAACACTCCTCTTTGAATAGGGGTAGTTTTATCTGGTGCTGAAAGTGAATTCCTTACTTGACCTTCCATTTACCTTGGCTCTCTTCCAATGTTATCTTAAATGTAAACTGGCTAGCTGGGTGTTATCATAGGTTTGCAATCTCTATTTAGTTATTCCGCTTCTTTGGTGAACAGAGAGGTATGACCTGGATTAGGAAGCAGTTGAGTGTCTCAATTTGGTTTTGCTGCCTCAGAATATTTTTCACACAGAATTTGATAAATTATCCACTCTGGAGTCATGCATAAATCCATGCGAGGAGGTCCCTCGAGATTTGAGCTATTCCCTCTCCTCTTCACAGATAAATGGGACATGCTGGTTGCAATCTGGTCTCCATGGCATACTGGGTTTTGATTTGATAGGTCACCTTTTGTTTATCTCTGCTCAGGTAACTTCAATCCACAGTTGAATTTTAGGCTGTTGTTTCTTTCCATTGTGAAGGGTTCATGTTTGGTCCTTCATGACTTTTACTAAAATCTGTTTTACCTGAGACTGAGAGAGACAAATGTATCTGACTAGGATGGACCCTGGAGCCAGAGTACCTGAGTTCAAATATTGGCTCTGCTATCTATTAGCCAATGACCATGTGCAATTTATTGAACTTCTCTGGACTTGTACAATTTCCTAACTTTGAAATGGGACTAATAGTAGTACCTACTTCATAGAGTTGATATGAGGATTAAATGAATTAATATAAATAAAAGGACTTAGAGCAAAGCCTGGCATGAAGTATATGCTCAATAGATGTTAGCCAACTATCATTATATTAGGTTGTCAGAAAAGTCATGATGCATTTTTTCTATGTTTTCCGTTGCAAAATGCATCATGACTTTTCCTACAACCCAATATTTCCTGTAGTCTAAGTTAGGGGGTAAATGTTTATTTATCTCCTCCACCATCTGTATAAGAAATTCTTGAGGATTAATTTCAATAATATCTGGAAAGCCCATAGCACAGTGCTTGATATATAACAGGCCCTCAAAACATATGTTGAGGGCCAGCCATTGTGGTACATTGGTTAAGAGTTGGCGTGGGAGTGCCGGCTCTGAGCAGCAGGGCCACGGTTTGGATCCCATATGAAGGTTGCACCATCTA
Organism: Hipposideros armiger; assembly: GCF_001890085.2. Classification (NCBI taxonomy): domain Eukaryota; kingdom Metazoa; phylum Chordata; class Mammalia; order Chiroptera; family Hipposideridae; genus Hipposideros; species Hipposideros armiger. The sequence goes on along the minus strand of NW_017731350.1, from coordinate 2,145,501 downwards.
CAGCTGAGATGGTGAATGACGGCTAGACATGGAGCTGGGCTGCCGTGGGTTGCCGGTGGAGGCGTGGGCTGCAGCGGGGCTGCAGTGCGCTGCTGTGAGCTGCCCTGAGTGGTGGGCAGCTAGCGTGAGCGGCCAGCAGCGGGCATGAGCTGCTGTGAGCCACCGTGAGTGGCCGTCCAGTGGTGGGCGACCAATCTGCCTCACCCGGGAAGAGCTCAATGGTAGTACCAATGTGGGCCAGTGAAGCGATGTCCTCCACAACTGGACTGAGGAACAAAAGGACAGCAACTTGTCTGTTCCCCTTCCCCGATTCCCCAATAAAATATTAAAACAAACAAACATGTGCTGAATGTTAAATAATGAGAATAGAGGAAGGGTGCAGTGAGGGAGGGTGGTGGAGAGAGACTACCCATGAGTTCGTATTTGCTCTGGGCTAAGGCTTTAGAATATGCCCCTTTCCTCCCGTTCAAGCATTTACTGAGTGAATTTGTAGGCTTGCCACCAGCACATCAAAGAGAAGCAAGGTCCCTGAAGGAGCTTGCAGGCTTAGAGTTCTCCCAACACCTCCTTACTCGCTTGGATTTTAAATATTGAAAGGCAATTGTAGTAAGCAAACAAAAGCCCAGGGATCTCACACTTTAACCCATCTCTAAACTCAACTCAACAATATTCATATAATTCTAGTTACTGAGAAAGACAGATACACCAACACAGCCTTGGACAGTCTCAAACTAATTCATTCCAGCTTTATGATGGGCTAAAATGTTAGCTTGTTATAATTCTCAAGAAATCTCCCCCTTCACCCAATTGTGATCTTTGTGACATGCTAGTCACTTTCCCTAAGACAGGCTTCCCCCTTCACAACTGGGCCACATTTCCCGCCTTGCCTACATCTCTTGCTACCAAAGAAAGGATCCACCCAGGCTCTGGACTTGGATGCCCTCTAGGGGTTAATAGGGTGCTGCTGCACACATATAAGGGTGCTTCCGGTTGATGTAGAGCATGAGGATTTGGAGAATTTCATGGAACCCAATTACAGGAAATACATTTAAATATACAAAGTCACAGGTGACTACTCTCTCCGTTCCTCTCCAGGAGTGCCTGGTCTTCTAGCCAGTTTGGGTTAGGTTCTTCTGCAAGTGACAGAAAACCCAAAATAACAATGGCTTCAAGAAGATAAAAATTTGTTTTTTCTCCCAAGTGAAAGTATGGGTGGGCAGTCCAGAATGGCCTCATCAGAGACTCACTCTTTTTACCTTGCTGCCATTCTCAGCATGTAGCTACCACATAGCTCTGGATGGCTGCTTCAGCTTGAGCCATTCTATCTTCATTCCAGTCAGCAGGAGGGAGAAAAGAGGCGTAGGGCGTGCCCTTTCCATTGAAGATACAGTCATCTTCACTTAAAGCCATTGACAGGCTCTGTGACTTTAAGTTAAATAACGTATACCGAAACCAATTTTACCATAGGCTAATCGATATGAACGAGTTAAGTTCCTGTGACATCTCATCAACGTTATTTGAGGACCCGTACACTTCCTAGAAATGGCACAAAACATTTCTATTCACCTCCCATTGGCCAGAACACAGTTACCTGACCACACCCAGTTGGAAGGGAGATTTGAACACATGACCTTTATTCCGTGTGTCTTGCTAAAAACTCAGGGGCTCTATTATTCAGGAGAGGTGAATATCAAAGAACAACAGGCAGCCACTACCAGTCTTTCACCCCTGCTGCTCTCCACAGATTGACTCTTTTCTCTGCAGATCAGCCTTCTCAGTTCATAATATCTGACCCCTCACACTTTCTACTTCCACTGGTACAAGACTGTGGGTGGCCACAATGTCAGCTCTTTGCCCAACTCCACAGGCTTTCTTCATTTCCAAAGTAGCGCATGGTCTAGTCACCTCAGGCTCTATGTCTCAGCTCCAAGTTCCTAGAGGGAAAGTTTGATTTGTCCTGTTTGGGTCAGGCAATCACCTCCTCAACTCGGAGCCAATAAACTGTGGCCTGGAGCATGGCGGAGCGTTCCCTTTTAGGATGGGATGGAGCAAGTTCTCTAAGAGGGGTGAGTGGGAGGAAGTGGTGAGCCTCTCTGGTAAATCCTCCTCCTGAGCTTGCTCCTGTCATCATACCATGTGGTCGTGGGTCTGCTTGTCCTCAGGGCAGGGATGCATTTGTCCATGTCTCATCCTTAGAGCCTAGTATTAGAATAGATAATCCAATTTGGTCCTTAATTTTACAGAGATTGAATGTTTGCCCGAATTTACATAATAAAACAGTGTCAGGGGCAGCAAAAGAACCCAGGACTCCTGATGCCCAGTCTCTGAAGCAATTTCCCAGAATTACCCAGCATGAGGTGGCTTGTTTGCCCCATGGTTCAGCACTTGCCTCTGCTTGTGCCCCTGCCCAGGGCTGCAGAGAATCTCTCCCAGACGCGGCCCATGAGAGGCCCAAGCTGGAGGACATTGGCTGCATCACTCAGAGTCCATTTCGCACCTCAGCCTTCCTGCCGAGGTTAATGTCACCCCATCACTCTAAGTTGGGTCCCTTGCAGGAGATCCCACCCTGACGAGGCCTTAACCAAAGCTAGGCTCTGGATGCAGGGACACTCAAGGAAGTGGGCTGAATAATGAGACAAAGGTGAGAAACAAGGTGCCCATGGCCACCCACCCTGATCTGCTGTCAGCGGAGGGCCCAGTCACAGAAAAGAGCTGATGCCGCCCCCTCCACCATTCTCCTCCTCCCCAGCCCCATTACCTTCCCCTCTGCCTCCCAGTGCCCTCATGTCTCACAGTGTCTTTTCTCTCATGCTACCTGTCCCTGCAGGCCTCGAACCCTCTGTGGCAATCCCGGGGCTCCACCACTGTGTCTTCTGGAGGCCGTTTCCGCTGCCCATCTTGCAGGCATGAGGTTGTCCTGGACCGACATGGTGTCTACGGCCTGCAGCGAAACCTGCTAGTGGAGAACATTATAGACATTTACAAGCAGGAGTCTTCCCGGTGAGCTGTCAGGGCCTTTTGTCTCTCTAAAGGGCAGGGCCTTGGCCACAGCCTGGGAACCCAACAGGGCCAGAAGGGAAGGGCTGAAACAATCAACCTGCCCTCACAGTTTAGAGATGAGAGGAATGGACCCAAAGAAGGGGAAGGACTTGCCCCAGGTCACCCAGCTCAGTGGTCACTGACTGCTGGTCAATGTTTCGCCTTCACTGTCTCCATCTGTCTCCATCTGGCGAGGGGCTGGCAGTCCACCAGCAAGATCCTTGCCAACCCTCCATTACTTCCTGCCCCATGGGACTTCCCTACCTCCTGGAATAGAGACTATTCTTGGATCTAAGCCTCCCCTACTTCTTAGCTTTTTTTTTTTCTCAAATGAAGAGCACTGTGGAAGTCACCCACCTGCCCAGCCCCAGCCCCAGCTGCAGGGGCAGAGAAGGTGGTTGTGGTTGGTGGAGGCTGAAGAGGAAGTGTTCATGGGGCCTTACATTCTCAGAGCCCACCGCCCCCTGGCCTGGCCCCTGACCCTCCTGCCACCCTGCCCACTCCCCCTCAGGCCTCTGCACTCCAAGGCTGAGCAGCACCTCATGTGCGAGGAACACGAAGAAGAAAAGATCAATATCTACTGCCTGAGCTGTGAAGTGCCCACCTGCTCTCTCTGCAAGGTCTTTGGTGCTCACAAGGACTGTGAGGTGGCCCCACTGCCTACCATTTACAAACGCCAAAAGGTATCAAGCGGGGGAGGGAGCAGGCATGTGGGGGTGGGGCATAGGCCAGAGTCTCTAATTCCAGCCTCTTCACTTGGTTTTAAAGGCAGGCAGATCAGGGCTAAAATCCCCGCTGTATGCATGACCTTGGGTAAGTCATTTGACCTTCTAGCCCTCACTTTCCTCACTTGTAAAATGGGGATGGAAATGCCTACTTGTGAGAGTAGTGGGATAAAATGAGATCATGGATGCAAACAGAGACTTCAGTATGGTGGACTGGATATTCTCAAGGCTTTTTCACTACCACACAACTAGATTCTATATAAAATGTAATTTTAAAATTGTGTTGGTGCCCACATAAGAAGTAAAGGAAATCTCCAAGTGGGGGTGGGGCAAGGTGGGGAGCAGACGTGGAGGAAGTGAGCTGAGAACAGAACCCTGCGTGGTAAGCACAGAAAAAGTGGGATTTCCCAGAGGGCAAATGCTGGCAGTATTACTGAGCTAGAAAGATGAGACTATTCCTCCAAACCCCTAAAAGGTGGGCTACCTGCAATGAAGACTCCCAAGAATCCCAGGTTAACCTGGAATCCCAGGTACTAGAGAGATCAGTTGCGCCACCTAGCTTTTGGCACAAGCAAATGCAAATTTTGCCTGGACGGAAAAACCCTCAGTTTAAACCCTCGGGTTTTCCTTAGATTAGGAACAACAAAAGATTAGCTCACAACTGAAGACACACAAAGAAATGTATCCCATTAGTGAAGTTAGCAGAAACAAAAATTTTGGATTTCGATTCCTGAGGAATTCAGATATCGGAATTATTAAAGAACAGGAAGTCACAGTGAATAAAATGCTCTCCAAAAAAGATGGAATTAAAAAACAAACAATAATAGACTATCAAAAATCCAGATGTGACAAAGAACCAAATAGAGCTTTTACAAATGAAAATATAATTGCTGAAATAAAACATTCAAAGGATGAATTAAATGTAAGATTTCTCTAAGAGAGAATTAGTAAGTGGGAAGAGAGAACTGAAAAAACAAACAAACCTAGAATACTGCGCTGGGAGATGAGAAGGTTGACAGTGAGATCTAACATATATCTAATCAGAGTCACAGAACGAGAAAATAAAGAGAATGGAGAAGAGGCAATATTATCCTAACAGATAATCATGGAGACTTTTTCAGAATTGATGGAAGGCATGAATGTCCAGATAAAGCATCTACTCCAATGCCTGGCACCTGGCACCTATTTGGTGAATGTCTCTTCCTTTCTCATTTGATGGTAGAGAACTTCCTCTCTTGACCTCCTTCCAAAATCTATAATGAGCTTCCACGCTTCTTGTATGCCAAGCCCTCTAGGTCTCTGAAATATAATAGCTTCCCTGCAGATGGCCTGATGGTGGGGTGGAGGGGGCAGTTCTTTCCTAGGCAGCCCTGGCTGGGATGGGAGGGGTGCCATTCTAAAACAGGTCCTTCAGTCCTAAGTGCTGGCCTATATGTGTGGCAGAGTGAGCTCAGTGATGGCATCGCGATGCTGGTGGCAGGCAATGACCGTGTGCAAGCCGTGATCACACAGATGGAGGAGGTGTGCCAGACCATTGAGGTAAGCCTGGGATGGGAGGGAGGGAACATTTCTGGTTTCCTGGAAGTGGATCACAAGTAATGGGGTGTGTTTAGCCAAGCTGCAAGATTTGAACCTCAGCTCTGCCCCTCACTAGCTCTGCAACTTTGGTCCAATTACTTAAGTTCTCTGTGCTTTGGTTTTGTTTGTTTTTAACTACATAAAATAGTGATAATGAGAATGATATGGTGCCTACCTCGCTTGATCTTTTTGAGAACTAAATGGGATAATACAAGTAAAAACCAGGGCCAGAGACATAGACAGCACTCATAAGGCTACTTTACTTTTTTATTTATTTACTAAAAAAAAAAAAGATTTTATTGGGGAATTGGGGGAGGGGAAGGGGAACAGACAAGTTGCTGTTCTTCAGTCTAATTGTGGAGGACGTTGCTTCACTGACCCATGTTGGTATTATCATTGCGCTTTTCCCGAGTGAGGCAGATCGATCGCCGGCCCCTGGACAGGCGCTCAACCGGCTCTTGGCAGCTCACCCTGGCTGCTGGCCGCTCACACCGGCTGCCAGCCACTCAGGGTAGCTTACGGCAGCCCACTGCAGCCTATGCTGTGGCCAGAGACTCACTGCAACCCAGCTCCAGGTGGAGCTGTTGTTCACCATCTTAGCTGTAGAGGGCAGTGTCACTGGCCCTAATGTGGGATCAGAACCCCGACCCTGTTGCTCAGAGCTGGAGTCCCAAGCCAACTCTTAACGAACACGCCACTCCTCCGACCCATAAGGCTACTTTAAAATACTGTGTTATTTGCTAAGAGAGTAGATCTTAAAACTTCCCATCACATGAAAAAAAATTGCAACTATGTATGGTGACAGATGTTAACGAGACATATTGTGGTGGTCATTTCACAATGTATACAAATCTTTAATCATTACATTGTACACCTGAAAGTAAATATGATGTTATATGTCAAGTATATCTCAAAAAATATCGTGTTATTATCATTTCTAAAAAGATCTGGGAATCAGCAGCCATTGGCTGCTGGAGTTCTGACTAATTTGTGGTGTCACCGACAGGTCACTTTTCTTCTTGGCTCTCTGTGACTTCCACTAAGTGGGAGTGGGACAAGTGGCTGGGTGCTCTCCCAGCTGTGAGGTCTCATCCTAGTTCTCCCTTTTTTAGGACAACAGCCGGAGGCAGAAGCAGTTGCTAAACCAGAGGTTTGAGACCCTGTGCGCGGTGCTGGAGGAGAGGAAGGGTGAGCTGCTGCAGGCGCTGGCTCGGGAGCAGGAGGAGAAGCTGCAGCGCGTCAGGGGCCTCATCCGCCAGTACGGAGACCACCTGGAGGCCTCCTCTAAGCTTGTGGAGTCAGCCATCCAGTCCATGGAGGAGCCGCAGATGGCACTCTACCTGCAGGTGGGCCCTGGGGGAGGGTGGCGGGCTGCATAGTGGCTGGAGATGGGGCCTTGGCACCTAGAGACCTGGTTTCAAGTCTTATCTCTGACACCTACCTGCCCCCACGGCCTTGGGCAAGTCACCTCCTCTGAGTCCATTTTCTCCTTAAAGAATTGGGATATGCCTCTTCCCCCTACCCAGCAGGACTGTAGTGGGCATCAGAAATGGAACTTTGCCAGAGGCTGGCACAATGCTTACTCTCCCCCACCTTTCTTCCCTACAGCAGGCCAAGGAGCTGATCAATAAGTGAGTAGGCGGAGCGAGGAGGGACAGGAAGGGGCTGCGGGGCTTCACTGCCACGCGAGGGGGGTGAGGGTGCTGGGGCGTTTCCAGATGAGCCGTTTCCACCGCTGCAGGGTCGGGACAATGTCGAAGGCGGAGCTGGCAGGGCGGCCAGAGCCAGGCTATGAAAGCATGGAGCAATTCACCGTGAGCGTGGAGCACGTGGCGGAAATGCTGAGGACCATAGACTTCCAGCCAGGTGAGGGAGCCAGGAAGGGAGGGGCCGCCGGGACTGGGCGTCAGGACCCTCCGGGTGGGAGCGGGGTAGGGCATGCCGCCCAAACAAGCAGGGGACTCTGCCTCACGGGGGTCTTCCTTGGGCCCAGGAGCTTCTGGGGAGGAAGAGGATGAGGACATGGCTTTGGACGGGGAGGAGGGCAACGCAGGGCCAGAGGAAGAGCGGCTAGATGGGCCAGAAGGTGAGTGTACCGCGAGGGGCATCGCGGGCCTGGCTGGTCCTCGAGTGATAGCCCTCCCTGCCGGACCAGGGCTCGCTTGCAGACCCTACTTTAAAATGCTTCCCAACTCCCAGCAGGAGGGGAGCGCCCCCTAGCGCGAGTGCAAAAGGACGCTTTCTTTCCCATAAGCCATTCCTCTGGGGCTTTGGGAAACCAGGGTGGGTGGGGAAGTAAAGGAGACACCCACGTGGCTGGGGAAAGCGGGTGAGCTGGGTTTCGGAGTTGCCTTGTTTCCTTGAAGCGCCCGCCCACCGCGCTTTCTTTCTGGGGACAGGCCTGCATTGACCCTCCCCCTGTGGGGGACTCCGCGCTCTGGGGGCCTGGCGCTCGGCTAGTGGAGGATCTGCGCAGAGACCACCGCGCCCCGCAGCTCGGCGCCCCGCCGCTGGAGAGGGCTCAATAAAGGGCTAATGCATCCCGACCCGCAGCTCCGTTCACTGCTCACTGTCTGTCACAGCTTCTGAGGCGACCCCGTCACCATCCCACCCTTCTCCGGGTCTGGGACCAGTTGGCGGGCGGAAGTGAATTGAATCCCTATTGGGCACTTCCTTGATATTAGGCACGGATTCCTGAGCCAGTGCCAAAGGCAAAGGGTGGCGCGGAAGGGTCAGGACTTGAGTTCCCCGGGGGACTTGGAGACAATGGGGACACAGGACCCTGGCTGAAAGCCGTTCTCCAGGTTGCTTCCCCTGCAACACTGGTTCCCTCCCGCCGGTCTGGGAGGCCCCATATTCCCAGGGGTTCCCACCCTGCTGCGGAAGGCTCCCCGCACCCCCACAACAGAGACCAAAAGCTCTTCAGCACTTTTATTAAAAACTAGAAACGCAGAGCGTGCTCAGGATACCCCTGGGCCGCTCCAGCCCCGCGGGACTGGGTCAGTTCCACTTGCGCAGGTCCCAGCTCCCGGGTGGGGGTAGGGGTCGAGGTTTTCCGCGCCCCAGGCCCCGCCGATCACTTGCCCACCGAGTCGAATATGATGCGGTTCTGCTCTGCGCGCTCGCGCTGGCTCTGCGTCCGTGCCATCTCCAGCAGGGTCCGCAGCAGGTGGAAGGTGAGGTCAATGGACAGCGGAGGGTCGTCCCGTCGCGGCCGCTCTCCTGTGGTCCCAGATCCCCATCGGCCTGGCCCCGCGCGGCGCGGGAAACGCTCCGCCAGCAGCAAGAGGAGCGCTCGGGCCCCTCCGCCCTGGTTCCGCGCTCCCGGACTCCAGCGCAGACTCGGGTCCTGGACCCCTGCCGCCGCCGCCGCCGCCGCCGCCTCCTTCGGGCTCCACTGGCTGCTCCCCGGGCGCAGCTGTGCCAGGAGCAGCAGCGCCGTCAGCAACGCCGCACGTCCCGCCAGCCTCATGGTGCCACCAGCCCTGGACACACGGGCAGCGCAGGGTGAGGTGTGCTTGGAACAGTCGCAGGTGGCGCCACTCCCCTTCCCGCGCACATCCAGCGTCCCCACCGGTCCCCTGTAGCTGCCGCGCGGTGCCCACAGCCTTCCCTGCAGTCCCTGCCGTTGCCCAGTCTTGTGCCACCCCTTCCTCCTTCCTTCCCTCCCTCCCTCCCTATTAGCGGGTCCCGGTGGGTGAGCGGAGCGCAGAGTCCTGGTGTTGAGGGAGTCCGGGGCGGACGCTCCGAGCCACGAGCCACTCACAGGTTGCCAGAGAGCGTCTGCACAGTGCAGGAGGGAGCTCCAGTCAGTCTCTGTCCCTCGGGGCGGGCTGAGGACGCCTTGGGAAACACGGGGTCTGTCCCGGGACCGCCGCCAGTCTTATATAGCTCCAGGACAGCTCCGACTGACGTCAGCGAGGAACATGCACTGATTGTAGAGCAATGACGGTCATGGCTTCGAGTCCAGCGGGTGGCAGGACCCCAAGGGGAGCGTCTCTGGGGCTTGCGCTAGAAGCGACAGCGGACTCAAGTGAGCGAGAAGCTGGCTGGGGCATGAAAATTGCTCTGGAAGCAACGAGTGTCCTTTGCCAGCTTAGAACAGTCAGCCGTGACTAGGGCCGGTCCCCAGACCAGAAGAGTCCAGATCTCCAGTCTTTTCTGGCACACAAAAGGATGGCTGGATCATGGGGCTGTCCGTGGTGCTGACCCTGTCTTCTGCCTCCAGAGGGGCCAGAGGCATTGGGAGAATGCTGTGCTACTCAGACCCAGTCCTTTGCCCCAGGTATCAGCTCTGTAAATTGAGACTACCAGGAGTGCACCGCTGGCATTCAGTCACCACCATGGTACCCACCCAAGAGGCAGCTGAGGCAGGCTAAGTCGGCGAGAATTCCTGATCTTATTCCAGTCCCAGGACCTAAATTCTAGACCTGATTGAGGCACCATAAAAAAAAGAGGGTTTCTGGCCTCACAGTGCCTTCAGACCACAAAAGGCTGGTCCATCTACTTCTCAGTTTGCCCCAAAGTGGTAGGTTAGCCAAGTTAATTTTTCTCCTGGGAATCACAGCAGTATTACTCTGTCTTTACCTCTAGGTTAAGATCACCTGGTAGGAAGTAAGGAAACATGGTGCCTTAGTCCATTCAAGCTGCTGTAACAAAAAGACCACAAATTGGGTGGCTTATAACCAAAAAACATTTATTTCTCATAGTTCTGGAAGCTGGGAAGTCCAAGATCATGGCACCAGTAGATACGGTGTCTGGCGAGGATCTGCTTACTGGTTGACAGGTGGCGCCTTCTTGCTGTGTGCTCGCAAGGCCGCTAGGATCAGGGTACTAATTCCATGAGGGCTCTGCTCGCCTGACCTCATAACCAAAGGCCCCACCTCCTAATGCCACCACCTTGGGCCTTAGGGTTTTCACCATATGAATTTGGGGGGTATTTAAACATTTGATCTACAGCACGTGGGTTCCGGTTTCTATTATGCCACTAACTCATGGTGTGGACAGGTCACCTCACTTCTCTGGACCTCAGTGTCCTCATCTGTAAAAGAAGTTTGGGCTTGGCGATCTCTAGGCTTCTTGCCATCCCTAGAAATTTTGACTCCTTAGTATTTTTCTGTTGGGTCTTACTCATTGCCTCTGCAGTTCCAGATCACACATTTATAACATATTTACGGAGGTAACACATAAAGGGTTTGAGGGGGCATCCCCAAAGAACTGGAGCTACACTAATGCTGGAGAGGGTTAGAAAAACAGATGTATTTATGAAGAGTGGGGATGAGTGGCACTGGCTGGGATGTGGCTGTAAACTAAAGTTAACAAGATCATATAGTTGCACAAATATTTATGGGGTGCCCCTATGTGGTGGGCATAAGACCATTAGAAAGGTTTTAGTAAATTCAAAAGGAGTCAGTTTACATTTCAGAGTGAAATGGGCCATTTCATAGTGCTAACCCCCCTAAATTCTGACCAGCAACTGAACCCTGTGAAAACTGATGTGCCAGTTTTGAGGAGGTCAGCTGAAGCTGCATCATTGCAAAGCGGAAGCAATGGCGTGAGGCAGGCTTAGAGCCGATGTGCCTTCCAGGACAGGTAGGAGTTCCAGATAACAGCAACACACTGGACAACAGCCAACCTACCGAACAGGAATGGCAGCGTGAAACAGAGGAAGGATAAGGAGAAAGCAAGGGGGGGAGACGGGCAAGTGTAATGAAAAGGAGGGGTTATCTCTGCGAACATCCAGGTTTACCCCTCCTTCCTTCAGCCCCCTTTGGAGGGACGTGTGGCTCAGAGCAGAGGACACCAGCTCAGGTTCTGGTGCTGTCCCAGAGCTCTGTGTCCTTGACAAGAGCCTCAAAGTGAAATACCCTCAGCAGCCATCTTGCCCTGCATGGCTGTTTTCATGATCCTGTCCCAGCTCCTTCTAAATACATGTATCTGTCCTCCTTGTAGCAGCAGAGAAGCTCTCATTTTCCAAAAATGTACTGTCTGCCATAGAAAGTAGCACCTTCTTCTCTTGATTTAAACTGACCTTGCTTTAGTTTCTAAGACTGTTACAAGGACCCTAATGTTTAAAGTTTGGTTCACAAGTCTATATTCCTTTTAGCTCTGCTATTCATGTAAATTTTAACCATGTCCCCTCTGAAGAGTTTTATATTTTTCTGTTCCCAAAGCCCCATCACCTCCCTAATTTTAACTACTCATCTTGAGTTCTACTATTTTTATTGCAGTTTCAGCAACCACCTTTATTATTAGGGCAAAATAATATTTTGCAGTGGACTAACCTAACCAGGTTCCTACATGGCTCTTTGATCTACTTTTCTGTCTAGCCTAGGCCGCAGACCCCTTGGCACACTGTCTGCAGCAAAGGCAGGGTGGGATGGAGCCAAAGGTTGTGGGACAAGATCCCCCCTCGGTCAGTGGGCAGACACTCTGGGACAGGTTCTATAATGAACAAGAGGATCTGAATAAAATGCTCAGGAGTCTGGGAGCTCTGATCAGGGCAGGATGTTCTGGGGGGTCTAAAGTAGCTCAAGGTTAATGAGAATCACTTTATCTACAACTGTTCTTAATGTGGCTCTTCCTTGAAGGGTGGGGCAGGGATCTGTCCTACCTGTAATGAAGGGGAACCAGGTAGAAGTTGGCTAGCTGCACAGCAGGCCACAGCTACAAGAGAGAGAAGGTAAATGTTGGGGGGCTGCCTCCATCACCTGACCCCAGACTCACTGCCTTGCCTGGTCTTCCTCCAACTTCTGTAAACAGAAAGAAGTTGAACAAGTCGGGGAGTGCTTCCCTGAGTGTGGTGCCCACACTGGGAATGAGAGAGTCATCCCAACTGAGGGATTTCTAGGTCAGGAGGACCCCCAATCCCTGGGTACTTCTGGACTCAAGGAAGCAAGAGGCAGCAGAGGTGTCAGCTCTTACATAGTAGTTGGTGATGAGGGCATCAGGGTAATCCTGAGGAGACACAGAAGGAATAAATTAGCACTCGCACTTCCAAGCAGCTCCCACCTCCCAGTCTGAAGGGCGCACACAGACTTCTGTTCAGAGAGCACACTCCTGCACTGCACCCCCTCAGCTCCTTTCCTCCAGAGCCCGGGACCCTACCTGCACTTCGGCCTGTGTCACCCCCCTGAAGCCTGCCACATTCCCCTGGGTGTGCCAGTCTGCCAGCCAGAGATCTTCCCCACACCTGCCCAGCTCACCCGCCGGAGTTTGGCCCAGTTGTCTTGGGCTGACAGTCCATTGAGTGTCCCTACCAGTGGGAGGAAACAGCCTAGAAAACATGGGGCAAAGCCCCCCTAAGGAAGAGAAATTAAACAGCTGTCAGCACCTAAGCCCACCCTCCACCCATGCAGCTCACCCTTCCCAACCCCTGTTTCTTCCTGCTCACCTGATCCAACAACATCTTCTTCAGTGCATCCACCTTGGTGGTGCCAGGGATGAGCCGGTCTAAAACCCTGTACCAGCCTCCTACTACAGGGCCCTGCAAGCAAACCCCAGGGAGGGGAGCAGTTGGCTTTTACATCACAAAGCTCCTTCCTTCCTTGAGTATTAGAAGCCAAATTCCAGGGCAAGCATACACTCCAGAGTGGCTTGGATGTGAGAAAGGCCGAGGGAAACAGACCACTGTCCAATCCACCGGCAGCCTTACCTATGGGCAGAACTTACCACAAAGCCACAGCCCAGACAGACCATGGTCAAGGTCCGGCCAGTCTGGTGTCCCCGCAGACCTCGCCTCTCCACCAGCTGCTGTGAGATAATGTCGCCCAGGCCCATCAGGGACCCTGTGCAGGGTACACAGGTGTTGTTGTCAGGACGCCTCCCAGGATGGGCTGCCACTCCAAGGAGGGAGGGAATTCTGCTGACTGAAGAAGTCTCTAGCACCCTGGGCCCAAGGGCTGAATTCTGGGGCAAATGGCCAGTCCCTTGCTGCTATTTCAAAACTCTCCTCTCCCAAGGATGGTGACACCCCACGTGTGTCCTGTTAGAAACTGGGATGAGCAGCCTGGGCAGGCCAGGGCCCAAGAGTTCTGCATGGAGCAATCGAGGGAAGTCGGAGTCAGAAACTGCAGCTGGAGGAAGGACAACTGAAGGCGCCAGGGGCTGAGAACCACCTACTGTCAGAACTGGAAAGGCCTTCCAGATAACTGCACCCAAACCCCTTATTTTAGAGGTATGGAAATGGAAGGTGTGGGATCTCACATAACCAGTAAGCGACAGAGCCAAGGCAAATCCCACGTGGCTTGATTTCCTAGACAGTATTCTTTCCAGGACACTACACTATGAATAGGTCATGTGTCGAATGATAAGGAACCCTGGGTGTTTTTCCCCAGCCCAAAGCAAGTCCCTGGCCAGTGTCCCTCCCCTTGGTCTTGGGGTGTCTATTTGTGGAGAACAGCAAGAATAACTCTGTTTCTAAAACATGAGTGTTCAAATGGTCCCAGGAAGGAAGATGGCTGGTGGAGCCGGGAAGAGTCCCTACAGGGAAGAGTCCTGGCCACCTCTTAGTACAATCAGGTAAACCCAGACTTCCCCATTCACAGCCTCAGATTGAGCTGGCAATAGGTATTACAGCCATTTCTCCCCCAGGCCTTTGCACTTGCTTCCCCTCCCCTCACTTGCACAAATACGCAGCTCTAAGCAGACCTTGTCAGACACCCTCATCCAGAAACCAGGACAGAAATCATTATTTACAGAGCCCCCCGTCAGTTATGGTGGCGTGATGATTTCTAGCAAATACACACTAATAGGGCCACCTGGGAGTGACCATATGATCTCCAGCTCGCCTGTCTGTCTCACTTGAGTAATGAGAGTCCCCCTCCAGCCCGGAGCCACCACCGTCCCTGTGCCCTCAATTAGCACTGGGCAAACACATCCTTCAACCCCTTTCCTTGGCCGGGAGCTGGCTCTGACGTCCGTGCTGGCTGCACTGCTCTTCCCCCACACCTCTGCACAGCCCTGCCCCGAGTAGCCTCATCAGAGGCAGCTGGGCAAAGCTGAGAGCTGGGGCTGCGGCTGGAGTGGGGGCACCTGTAGGCAACTGAGGCTGCTGGCCTCAGCTGCTGGGACTCCCAGCCATGGAGCAACTCTGGGATGCCCAGCACACCCAGCAAGGCAGCCCTGCCTCTCCTGTCCCTGAAACTCCCAGAGTGGTGGAGGTTCTTCCCAGAACATGGTTGGACATGACCTTCCAGAGGACAAGGACAGAATCCTAGACATTTGGTTCTCTTATCTCTGCCACACCTAACCAACGCCCTGGCAGGTGCTCAGAAAATACACCAAGGAAAAATGTCAAATGTTCTGCCCCAAACAACAGGACCATCCTGGGAAAGGGCATGAAGAGCTCTGAGGCACCCGGAGGACGGCATATCAGGCACAGGGCGTGAGGACCAGGGGGCTCAAGGCTTGCTGCCCCTGGTTAGCACTTGACTCTGTATCCCCTCCCTGACAACTGGGGTCACCAGGATCACTCTTCCCTTTATACATGGTCACTTCTGCACTCCCAGGCATAAAGCGAAGAGTGGCCCTGAGGGGGATTGTTGTTTTTTGTTTTGTTTTTGAGGGCGCAGCTCAGAGGCCCATGAGGGGATGGAACCAGCAACCTTGGTGTTCTCAGCACCACACTCTAACCAACTGAGCTAACTGGTCACCCTGGCAATCACTTCTTAAATGGAAAGACTAACAGTTTGACATTCTACTCTGGCAAGATGTTTAGTATTTACAAAGGGATCTCACACATTCCATCCTCATAAAAGGTCTGGGAGATAGGGGCCACACCTCCATTTAATGCCTTTGAGAGATGAGGTAAGTTGGTAAGGAATGGAGCTGGGGCCTGAATCCAGGCCATTTCTCAAAGAAGAACAGGAGGCCAGGGAATTCCCAGCATAGGCTCAGGGACCAGAGGGTGCCAAAAGGCTCCTGTGGCCGCGACTCACAGGGGGTTCCTGCCCAAACCAAGCTCCAGAGGCCCACACATCTCAAAGTGACTTCCTGGACTAATGCACTTCCTCTTGTACTCCCCAAAATGCGACCACCTCTGTGGCCTGTGGAGAGTGCTAGCAGCAATATTCCTGGGAAAGAAACAGTCATCACAAAGAGAGGTGTGGGTTTTCATGCTTCAGGCTTGCCAGCAGTCACACAAGCTCAAGGCAGAGCAGGAATGAAAACCAAAGTCCCTGACTTCTAGCCCCACAGTCCTGGGAGCCTGTGGCCTTTGAGAAAGATGGAGTCCAGGCCCTCGAACCATGTCCCTCAAGCTCGAGGGATACCGAGCAAAAGGGCAGCAGCAGGCGTAGATAGTGGACAGCTCTGCAGCCCTGCCCATTCTGTGCATTTCAGACAGAACAGTGCCCAGAGGCTCCTCCTGTCTGCAGGTCATCAGGCCCCGAAGCCTCAGCAACGCCAGGGTGGTCTGTGGCTTTGGTCCCAACATGGAACAAAGCCTGCATTTCCGGTCCAGGAAATGAGCAGGAAGGGCTGACATCCAGATTCCTTATTTCTCCTTCCGCAACCCTGAGCCCACGCAGACCCAAACCACCCCAGGTTCTGGGAGTCCTGGGCGTATCTGGTTAGTCTGGACCTTCCAGTGCTCTGGCTCCTCTTTCCTGGACTTGTTTCCAGGTTGTGGCTGGAGGCCTGCAGAGACATACTGCCAGAGCCCCGATGGGGCAGGGTGAGGGGCTGTGGGGCAGTGATGCCCCAATGCCAGGCTGGGCACAGAGCCCAGCAGGCAGACGCTGGTGCGGGCGTGACATCATACCCCTGGGTAGGTGCCAGTTCTCATGCCGTCACTGGCCACTGGATTCAGCAGAGTGGGGGTGAGGTGGGGGGGACCCTGCCTCTGAGCACAGATGTGTTTGGGACCACTCCCTGTCCACTAGTGGAAAAGCCCCAACTTGCACACCCTCTTCCTAGGCACAAGTGGGAGTATGTTCCCTGCTGCCCCTATTTTGTTCCTCTCCTGGCTTTTGTGTGTGGTCTTAGATGCAAGAAAATGAAGTGTTAATGGAAGAGGAAAGGCTGAGCGGCAGGAAGTGGGAATAAGGAGCAGGAAGTCTGTCCTTGAGGATAGGAGACCCGAATCACCAGGTATATCTACTGGCGTGGGGCTGCAGTGCTGTTGACTCACTCCTCCCCCCTCATCCTCCCTCCTCTCCAACAATTAAATAGCTGCCTGGCATAGGGGCTTGGTCTGTCAGGACCCAGAGGGAGCTGAAGCCCCTCACTGAAAGGGGAAAGTGCATCCTCTGGGGTTGCTCTGAATGCTCCCCCATTCCTGCCTGGCCTGAACCCAGCCTACTGCTAGAAAATGAGATAAAATGGAAGGGTCTGTAGCTCGTCACATGTCTAAGCCCAGACTGCTGGGGCTACACTCAGCATTCTGAGCCCCCAGTAGTCTCCCCGGCACTTGAGACAGGGAAGTGCATTGGGAAGTGCCCTAGGTTCTAATGTCTGTTCTACCACTGATGATTAGACCTCAGTGCATGTCACCCCCACCCCTTGCCTCGGTTTCCTTCTCTGTAATATCAGGGGCTGGACTGGATGACTCCTACATCCTGGCTGAATTCAGGGAAACCAGTGTCTTCGGAAGCTCAGCAGCTCCCACAGCAGGACCAGGGTGGCCTGAGATGGATGGAGGTGGGTCCTGGGCCCACTGGAGACCGGAAAGGCCCTCAAGAAAGGGTGGGAGAAGACAGACTCAAGTTCTGCAGAACACACAGCAGACTTTTGCCCAGGCTGCCCTGTTCCTGACTCTGGCTTGGCCCAAACGGGGTGTATAAGACACTTTTTTTGAACTATTTCTGATCTTCTTGATTCACTTATCTCTCACTCCAGCCACTACTGTAGTTCAACCTGATAGATTCTTTTTTTTCCCCCCCAGAGGACATTTTATTTTATTTTATTTTATTTTATTTTTTAAGCTGAGCCATCCTGCCACCTGTTGGTAGCTCAGTGGCTGCTCAGCTTGGGCCGTGACTCGAACCGCTGTTGCTCAGAGCTCAAACTCTTGAGCAAGCTCTTAACTAACTGAGCCACTCAGCCGGCCCCAAGCTGATAGATTCTTGCCTCAGGCCTATGCCAACTGGGGCTACACTGTTGATGCTTTACCTGGGGACTATGCATGTGCAACCTGGTAATGCAGGGGCGCTAGCATCCCAGGTTGCAAACCTTTAACCAATGTGGGATGGGAGCTGGTGGGTAAAGGTTTTCCCTTTTCTCCAGAAAAGGCTACTCACCTATGTTGTCTTAAGAGGCATTTCAAAGAGCTTCTTGGATAGTTTTAAGGGACTGAGCAGCCAAGTGCCCTAAGCAGTGTTCAATTTGGTAATATATCCTTTATATTACTAGCTCTCCCTCTTTCCAACCCCATGGGAGTCCTTCCTACTCACTTACAAAATACCTGCACAAAAGCTTCAGCCTCTGCTTTTTGGAGAACCAAGGCTAAGATAGTTGTTCATGTTCATATTTATGGCAAGTGGAACAAACTCAACCCAAACACCATTATAAAAAGAATAGCTTGGACCGGCCAAGTGGCTCAGTTGGTTAAGAGCTCGCTCAAGAGTGCGATCTCTGAGCAACAGCAGTTCAAGTCCCGGCCCAAGCTGATCTGCCGCTGAGCTACCAACAGGTGGCAGGATGGCTCAGCTAAAAAAAAAAAAGCCAGAATAGCTTGCTGGCCTGGGTTGCCAACACTCATAAAAGGGCCAACCCCTGAGCCTCTATTGAGCATTTTTTAATCTCTAAAGCCTTTTCACAGAGATAATCATTACACAGACTCTGTGAGGTCATATAACTAAACTCAAGCTCTAGATGAGGAAACTGAGGCTCACAGAGGTTTATTGATTTGTTCACGCTGCTGCTAAGTGCTATGGCTCTGAGATTCAAATTTTGGTCTTCTAACTACAAGTTTGAAATCTCTTCTGTTTTTTAGTGTGATGAAACTATCTCATGGGACTTTAGGAACTACTGTGCTAGAATCTAAAAACAGCTCATTGAGCAATTTCCACCTCCTCTCTTTATTTGTAGTTTGTTCCAAATTCACTGAGCAGCAGGGAAGAAAAAGTCTGAAAGGTTTGGAAAAGTCTGAGAAAAGTGCTACCAAGAAATTGCTTTAGGGCTGAGCTGAAATGTCACCACAGCCTCAGGAAGGCTCGGGTGTGGAGGTCTCTAGCATCTAGACAGACCAGCACCTCAGTTCAGCTACATATCTGCACTTGGGCCCTTTGGAGCTCCAACTTCTACCCTTGTCAGCTGCAGATGCCTTGAGTAGGGAAACACAGGACTATCCTTACCTCCCTGTTCTTAGTGGCCATGAGGGAGAAACTTCCTTCCGGAAGTTAGGGTCCCTGAGGGAATCTGAGACTGGGCAAAGGGCCCAGGGTATCAGTTCCCATCACAGCCATACAGTCCAGCATGAGTCACCACACACGCAGCCAGGTGAGTCATGCAGGCTGACGGACACTCTGAGGACAGGACATGGGGTGGTTGGGCACAGGAGACTGGAGAGGGGCCGAGGGAGGGGCAAAGGAGTCCATCCTTTGGCCAGTCACCCAGTGACGTTTCTAGTGCTAATGTAGGGCTATTCCAGTAACAGGATCACTCTTCCACCCTGGCTTTCAGTAGCCCCCCACCACTTTCAACAGTCTTCCTCTCAGAAGCCCATGGTTCTCATTAGAATCCTGTTCCCTTCCTTTAAACATAGGCAAGACCCCATCTTAACCCGATCACTCTTGCACTGCCCAAGTAGTCACAGGCCTTCTCATCCTTCTCCCTATAAAACTTACTTATCTCTGTGCCATCCCCGCTCACATTAGCTAATCTGCAAAATGAAAGTGGTTAACAAATGCAGGTTAAGTCACTAGGTTACCGCTGTGAGGTTGCTCCTCAATCACTGGATTTGGAGTAAAAATAAATCCTTGATTAGTATATTGTCTGGGGATACATACATAGGCAGTAAAACTATAAGAAAAGCAAAAGATATTGCAGCGCTATTCGCAATAGCCAAGACTTGGAAACAACCGAAATGCCCATCGGTAGA
>NW_017731350.1:1976885-2125613 GCF_001890085.2 Hipposideros armiger | reverse complement strand
ATATATATATATATATATATAGTCATGGGACGTGGAATATAGTGTGGGAGTGGAGTCAAGGGAATTGTAATAGATATGTATGATATTGGGAGGAAGTGGGACGGCGGATTGGGGGAGGGGGGTTGTCACTTCGAGAGGTAAAAAGTAGAACTATTGCACTGTGTTGTACAGCTGAAACTAATACTAAAAAATGTGTATTTCATAATAAAAAATCATTAAAAGAAAATATGTCCTCAATAAGATATCGAAGAAAATTTAAAAAATAAAAAAAATGTGTATTTCATAATAAAAAATAATTAAAAGAAAAAAAAGAGTTTAGGTATAAATCCTCAAAAAAAAATAAAAAAGAAAGAAAAGCAAAAGAATGATATAGGCAAAACTCAGGAAAGTGTTTATCACTTGGGGTATATGAATTAGGGACAGGGGTTCAGGGGGGGTCTCAAAGCTGAGTACTCTCATACAGAAGTATTCAGTTTTAATGCTATTTAAACTGCACATACATGTCTTAATCATTTTCTGTATGTTAAAATATATTTCACAATAAAAAATACTAAGAAAAATAAGCTGGGGTAAGAGTCCTGATTTCAGCACTTATTAGGTGTATGATCTAATGTGAACTCAAGTAATCCCAGCTCGCAGACTTTGTGGGGACTCTGAAGTAATGTGTGTTGAAGTGATTTGCACACTGTAAAATGTTAGAGGAGCTCTTGTTATGGCTAGTTTTGTAAGTTAAGGCCTCCTGGGGCAATGCCTTTATCTGGAAGGGAAGGCTCCTCAGCTTTTTGAGGACTTTCAGATCCTACTTTACAGCTAGGCCAACTATGCATATCCCTTTCGGCCTTCGGGACCCCGCCTCTAAAATGGACTGGGGACATCTAGGGACGAAAGACAGCCAACCCTTCAAGGGGGCTGAACAGAAGCAAAAAGTGAGGCAGCAAAAAGTGGTGGGGCAAGCTTTTGCCTCCCCAGTTAGCCTGCTCTGGTCCCACTCAGGTCCCAGAGGTACACTCACCAGCAGTCAGGACCTGTACTTTCCACGGGTGAGCAGTCAGGGCTCGCTGGTATGCTCGCCAGAGTGCCATGCTTCCTGTCAAGCCAAGAGACCGGGTCACCCCCCTAGGTCACTCCCCCTCAAATAAAGAGACGCTTGACTTTCCCTTGTGCCCACTCCCCCTCCTCCTAAAGGGGCGGAGGCCTCTGGAAGGAAACTTCCTGAACGGCTTCCTGTCACAGAAGTCGCATGAGACAATCAGGGAAGAGAGGAAGGCGGTGAGCAACTGTGGAATCCCGGTGGCAGCCACCCGCATCCCATCCCCAGCCCTCAAGCTGGGCCACTTGGGGGGGTGGGCCTCCTTCCCGACGTAGGCAGTCTGAACAGGTTTGCTCTGGCTTTCATCCAGAGCCTGGTCGGTCCCGATTCAGACTCTTAACGGGAACCAGCCCGCATCCCTCCTGAGTCCAGTGCCACTAGAAACTGGGCCTGGAATTGTCACATGCGGTGTGGGCGCTTGGAGATCTGAACCCGTGACCGCGGAACAGAGGCTACTCACCTGGGCGCGAGCTCAAGGCCTCCCACGTGACCTGAGCGGGCGGAGACTTCCGCCGTGAGCCCCGCCCCTTCCGCCTGGCTGGCCCGGGGGATTTCCCCTGCAGCCGGAGCCGAAATGGGAAGGGACTGAACGCTAATACCCATGGAAAGCGGCTCAACTGTCTGTGAGCAACCCTTTTCCAAGTGGACTGAGCCAGGTCTTGGTGTGGGCCCCGGCTGTCATACTTGCCATCTGGGTCTGACCTCTGCCTCCTGGTCTCTCTCCCTGATGCCCTGGCTTCTCAACCTGTGTAGAACCTCATTTTTCCCATGCCCTGGAACTGACCAGGGTCCTGATTTCCTTCTCAGTCTCAGCTGAGAAACTATAAGCGATAGTTGTGTACTTACTTTTTTAGTGTCTCTAGGTTCTTCAGTAGTCTCAATTGTGAGCTCCTGAATGGGTGGAATTGGGTCTTGTCCTTGTAGCAACTAGTTCAGTGCTTTGACCACAATAACGTCTAGAAATGCTACGTAAAAATGGCTCCTCCATGGAAAGCATTGGGATTACAGAACTGGTTTAGGTACTGGTTTCCTAACTAGAGGGCTGTGCAGCCTTGGTCATCACTAGATTTGAACTTAAGTTTCCTCATCTGTAAAATGAGGGGGGTGGACTTTGTTCCCCAAACTGGGCCCCAGTTCTAGGGGTTTGTTTGTGAGGGTGTCTATCACTAGATTCTTCACTTCAACTTTAAAAATATGTATTTCTAGAAAGAGCCACTTTTAAACAAAGGGGACCACAACTAAAAGTGTTTGTAAACCAATAGGTTCAGTGATTTTTTTTTTAAGTAATGAAAGAGCAGTTTATTAGAAGAAAAAGTACACTTCAAAGAAATAGAAGTGGACCCGAGCAGAAAGCAGTGGCTCAAGGGCCCATTATTAGAAGAGAAAGGACACTCCAAAGAGTTTGGAACAGGCCGAGCAAAAGGAGCTCAAAAGGCTGGTGTTAATTACCCTCTCCAGCTCTAAAATCTTGTGAATATAGTGCAACATCCTTTTTAGGGCGGAGAAAAATCCTACAAAATTCCTGGCAATGGGTATGTCAGCCTGGCAGCCTTTGCTTAACTATATCAAAGGAACCCACACTTCAGGAGGCAGCTATATCTGACCCTTTAAGGTTCTGTACCTGGCTACCTCCAGCCCCAACTGACTCAATTTCTACATGATTAAGGCAGGGAGAATCCTTGTCACAGATACTGGAGAAACACAATAAGGAAACAAGAGAATTTGATGTTACATTTAACTAAAGGCTCCTATATGCAAAACACCGTGCTAGACGAGTGAATATACACTAGTAAATATAATAGACCAAATGTGGAAGGTCGGAAAGTTTATTCTGAAGTCAGACTGTCTAGGTTCGAATCCCAGCACTATCACCTAGTAGTTAATATGATCTCATTCAGACTGCTTTACTTCTCAGAATCTTATCTTTACCAAGTAAAATCAGGCAATACCTAAGTAACATATACAAAGTACCTGAAATACATCAAGTGCTTAATAAACACTTGTATTTTCTTCCTTCCCTCTTGGGAAAACATAGGAAAGAGAATAACTTTTACTTGGTGAAGGTGGAATTTGAGCTGAGACCTTGAAAGATGAGTAGGACTTAGGTGGAGATGCTGGAAAAGGACACTCCTAGAGGAGGAATAGTGTGAGAAAAGGCACACAGTGCAGGAACTCATGGATAGTATAAAGTGGATATAATGAGGTGGTTAGCAAGGGAGTGGCCTGGGGAGAAAAGGGTTTATGGTAGAGAAAGAGAGCAAGGGCTGAAAGCACCTTCCTGGTTTTCTTTCGGAGGTCAAGACTAGGGCCAAGACTCAGCAGGAGCAGGGCTGCCAGCACCAATCTACAGCATTGGTCCCAGGTCCTACTTTTTTTTTTAACCACTGAAAGTGGGATTTCACAATGCCACTGCATTGGACTGCTGTGTAGAATGAGCAAAACTTCTCTGCAATGGAAAGCACTTCCCTACCAGTCAGCTCAAAACAGAACTGGCATAACCTGAACTGGATCACAATAGGATGGTGCAATACGGCTCCTATGCCCTGATGTGGATTGTGGTTCCTCCGCTAATGGTCTGGGTTGCCTCCAGGTCTGTTTCCTCTTCTGTACAGGAACGGAATCAAAGTACTTGATTTCTTTAAGATTTTCTGACATATGATAAATTCCCTACAATTAAGAGGCAGAAAGTTGTTCCCATATCAGTCTATAGAGTGCCAGAGGGCTTTGTTCCAGGTAGGCACTAAATGAATCTCCACTCCCTTCAATAGCAGCTGGCTGCACATTTTTCTCTATAATAGCTCCTGAGGTCATCTGACTACTTACCCAAACCTCAGATTGTACTCCTATACATTCCAAGTCTATGGTTTGCCTATTTCTCATTGCTAGGGCATGTCCTTGCTTAGGAGGCAGTACTGAAGTCATGATGAGTCTGCAGCATCCCACAAGAGGACTCTAACAAGATGAGCTATATTACAGCAGGCTTCAAATAACGTCATTTCATTCAACGTCGTTTCATTATAACGTTGATGAGATGCCACAGGAACTTAACTCTTCTTTCTATCAATTAGCCTATGGTAAAACTGGTTTCGTTACATATCATTTCACTTAAAGTCAAAGAACCTATCAATGATGTTAAGTGAGTACTTATGGTACATGACTGTACTTGGGTTCTAAACACCTCCTATACAGAGTTGAAATAAAGTAGCTGAACATGTTTAATAAGTCAACAATGTGACAGTATCATGAAGGATCAAAAACCATGACGTGTAAAGAATGGTTAAAGTAACTGAAGATGTTTAATCTAGAGGAGAAAAATTTGAGGAAACACGATAGCTATTTTTAACTACTTAAAAGGGCAATCACAGGGAAGAATGACTAGATTTCCTAATACCCATGGTAAAATCTATAGAGGAATACTCTCTGACTTGATATAAAGGAAGATGTTTTAAAACATGACTAGGAGTGTTCAAGTAGGGTCAGATGACCAGTGATCAGGAATATTTCATAAGCAGGAGCAAGATCTGAACCACTGTTTTACTGGTAGGGTGTTTGTGGTGTTCCTTAAAGAACCAGTATAAGCAACTTTAGTCCAATAAATTACTATCACCCCTTCATGGGCCTGCGTGTTGGTTACTCTAAAGAGGAAGCTGGGAAGGCAATAATATTGGATCCTGGAATATAGTCAGACAGGAGCCTTCATACAGATACCCTTTCCAGTTCTCCAAACACCCACTCACGTGGTCTCAAAAACACCCAGTACCTTTACTTAGGTTTACCCACTTCACAATATGCTCAATATGAGCAATTTGACTCCCAAGCCTAGGTGAGGCCTAAGTGTTTCTCATGAGCCATAGTTTTAGGCTAAGGAGCCTTAAGAGTTTGTGGAGGGCGAGCCCCCCTGCCCGCAGAGGGCTGTGATAACAGGAGAAGTCTGTGGAAGGAGAAGTATCTAAGGAGTCCTGGGGAGGCAGGTCTAAAGGTCCAGGCCTGGCAGCCTCACTGTCCAGGAAGGCCCTGGTTCCTATGGCCTGTGCATGGGGCCATTTGTTGTTGGCAGACTTCATTCCAAGGGTCCTGTGTGGACCACAACTAGGGAAAAGGCAGAATGCGATGGCTGGGTGGAGGGAAGTCAGGCTCTTGAGTAGGGGAGGGTGGTTGGAACACAGCACTGAAGTGGGCTTGGCTTTCAAGCTGCATACGGTGGCCCAGTGGGCAGGTGAGTCCACGGACAAAATGGATCCGAACCAGCCCTGACTGTCCCCCAGATACCAGCCATCCATAGGAGTCCAGGTTTGGGCTGAAACGTACCTGTGAAGAGAACAGAAAACAAAACAGAGATGCTCATAGTTGGTGCGTTGGGTGAATCCTACCTGTAAGAGCAAAAGCCATGGGCCACAATCTGAAAGGATAGCACCATGATGGGGTGAGAGAGGTAGGAATGAGAAGACAATGAATGAGGTATGTCTATCATGCTCTTGAAAGTGAGCCCTGCCAGAGCTCCTTTCCCTCCTTGGCCGTCTCTGTTCTTTCATCTCCCTCTTCACCGATCACAGGCCCTGGTTTGGAAGAAAATGAGAGTGAAGGGTGGGGAAAATGACAGCCCAGATTCTGACCTTATGAATAGCCTCCAGCTGCAGCCTGTCCAGGCAGAGCAGTGAATGCCCCTCTTCCTCCTGCATGCGTAGCATTGGTTCTCTTTGGAGCAGATCATGGAATGAACCCTGGGGAGGTGAAAGGTACCAGGAGAGAGAAAGTGAGCAGCTTCTTAGTTTTGCATCTTTGTACTGGAACTCCATAGGATTCCCTACTATACAAGGACTAAAGTTTTCTACTTTTCCTAATACCACACCCATGCTCCTGGCCTCAATTTACCAAATCTGTGTCTTGAAAAAGCAAGTAGTGATGGTTGACAGTTTCAGCATAAGTTCGAGCCTTGGGAGGGTTGGGAGTCCCAGATGAAGCTGAAGGGAGGTCTTGATCTTCAGAACTGTACTTATATGGCATCAGATCTGCTTTATATATAGGCTAGAAAGGAGACCAGGAGATTAGGTTCTATAATACTGAAGATAGAATAAAAGTAAAAGGGAGATAAAATTAGTTTTGGGCCAGATAATCTTTAAGATGGAAGAAAGTAGTATGTTTAAACATGTTCACATGCACTAGGGTAGCGGTGATTATGTGCAACTCTGTGCTAAGACTTCTAGGGATAATTGGGGATGGGAGACCTAGTACTAATTTGTACTCTACTACTAATTTGTAGTACTAATTTGGAAGGTCATGTGGATTAGGACCCAACAGATGGTGCTGCCATTAAATATTCATATACGTACGAATCTTCGCTCTACAGATCGCTTGACATTTACTGGGTTCAGTGCCATATCAGGTAATATAGCTGCAATGAGCTCCCCGGATATATCTCCTGCAGCTATTGTCCCAAGCCAGTCGGATCCTGAAAGACTCTAATAGGAAGAGACAGATTTCATTCATTCATTCATTCATTCATTCATTCATTCACTCACTCACATTCATTCAGTTCTATGAACTGGTGACAACTGCAGTCTGGGGGGGGAGAGACACACACACACAAACAAAAATGAGTTTATCATAACTCATATTCCTAATGACACAGTTACCACACACCTGTCTTCTATCCAAAACTACTGCTTCTTCCTGACCACCACTAAGTGAGTAAAGGAATTGTTTTCCTGTGTAAGAAGATTTCAAAGACGGGGACTCACCCAGACAGTGCCTTTTCGAGGAGCAGTGAAGTAGGCCTTGAAACCAAGGTAACCAGCATCAATATAATGAATCCCACAGAGTCCATAACTGTAAGAGAAAAAGAAAATAAAACCTTCCTTTCTCTAAGATTAGATTCATTTCTTCTTCCCACTTCCTTCCAGAACTCAAACTACCTCAACGAAACAACCTTCAACCCTCCTGTCCCCACAAAACTTTGGCACACTCTGCACCCCAGCCCTTAGGGCATGTCCCCAGGGCTCTTCCTATGTCCATCTGGCCGTACGAGGCATAGCAGTTATCCTGAGCCACAGTGACACCATTGTAGGGGAGCAGCCAGGCCAGCTCTGTACTCAGGAAGCGCTTGATAGAGTTTATTGGTTCATAAGGTCGTCGAAGGTCCCAGAATTTGATTTTCCGGTCACTCCCTGCAGAGACTATGAAATGACTGCGGAAAAATGGAAGAAGAGGGGGAAGATCAAAGCTGAACAAATCTAGAAGAGTCAGCCTGTCCCAGCTTCACCTCCCACCTCCGCAATTCTCCTATTCTGACCTGTTAGCTTTGCACCATTGAAGGGTACGCACGGCCTGGTCATGGGCTAGGAAACACTGGAAGGGGTAGAGCTTTAAAGAGCCATCAGAGAGCCGTATCCGCTGTAGGGGAGAGTTAGTGGGAAGGTTCCAGAAAACCACCATGCCTAAGGTAGGAACAGAATGTGTAGGTATTAAGACAGATTCTCTCTCCCTTGCTCTAATTTCTTTGTCTCTACCCTCAGATCTGATCCCTTCTGAAAGGATCTAGAGATCATGATTAGCTAGCCAACATTCCCCTTTATAGTTTAAAGACTCAATCTGATATTTTTCATTCTAATTCTCAGCAACAAAAAATTAACAGCTTAGTCTGGGACCTGCAGTTGAAATAGGTTGAATGCACCCGGTTGTCTCTACTCCCTACTAAATTACAAGTAAAGGGGTTTTTAAAAACCATGAACCCTCTTGGACAGGTTTGGCAAACTACAGACCATGGGCCAAATACAGCAAGCCACATGCTTTGGTAAATAAAGTTTGATTGGAACACAGCCATACTCATTCATTTACCTAATGTCTCTGGATGCTTTTACTTTACAATGGTGGAGCTGAATAGTTCCAACAACGGCCAAACAGCCCACATAGCATAAAATATTCACTATCTGGACCTTTACAGAAATGTTCACCAACTCTGCTCTAAGATAAAGAACAAGCAAGGAGCCAAACGCAACAAAATGTAGAGGAACAGAAAAGAAACGGACAAACAGAAACTAACTGGGCTGACCCAAAACAGTTGACCTCTGACCAGCTTGGCAGAGGAGGGGGTAATCAAAAATATAACTTTGATAAAAATAAAAGATAAATTAAAGAATAAGAATAGATAAAATTTGGGGAAAGCATGTACAGCTAAAACCTCTTATATACATAAACTCAGAAAATATAGCACCAATGAACCTTTCTTGAAAAAAATGTATTGCTATAATCAAATAAATAATCCGGAAATGGAGGGGGAGACAGATAAAAGCAGTGGTAGAGACTTGTAACCATTTCAATATAAAATTAAGATGAAATAACTTTGGGAATTAAGATAGAAAAACAGCATCAAGTATCATGTACCTTCACAATGTAAGAATAATGTCACCAAAAGAAACACAATTAGAAGATGGTGAGAAGGATAAGAAGGAATGTAAGAGTGCTAATTTCCTTATCTCCCAAGCAGAAAGTCTACTGATGTCTAAAAATGAAATTGTCATTTAAAAACAACCTGATAACTCCAACTACTCAATGTTATTTTTAATCTTTTCTTTTTCCTCTTGATCTTAAAAGTATCTTTAAGGGACTAAGGTCTCTGTGGCCAAGGAACATTTATTGAGATCTTAACTAATCATTTAGTTTCGCTTATCTTTTTCCTCTATAAAAGTAAAGTATAAAGTTAATACCTTTTAACTTAAAATAGCTTATAGAATATGATCCCATTTTTATAGAATTCTTTCTTCTCTCCATCTAATCTTTTTACCTTTATATGTGCACGGAGAACTGCATAAAATGTTCATCTACTCAATTATTATTCTGAGTAGAAAATCCTAATGACTTTTTTCTTTCTTCTTTGTATTTTTTACATTGCTTGAATATTGATAACTATGTAATGCCCAACACTGAACCAAAAAGGGAACAACCACCCAAAACAAGCACATATGAAAACTTAAAGAGCAATAGCTCCTTACGTTTTCTTTAGTTTTTTTACCATTATAGTATCCAGCAGCCAGGTGGTGGTGGGGCCGGGTGGGCATCCAGGCCAGGCTAAGGCACTGACCACATTCAGAGGGGTCTGAAGCTTGCACAGACCCCACCTGAAGGGTTGCTACAGGTTGTACCTGCAGGGACAGAAGAGATGGGTTAGGGTTAGGGATACCTACTGTCTGGAACGAAGGCTCAAATCAGTGTTCAATCCAGCAGAATGGGGAGATTTTTCAGAGTTAGAAGGAGACACTGTAGAAACAGTAAGGGAGGCTCTAGAAGATTGAGCCTCAGCTAAGGCAGCAGGTTCCTCACTCACCTTATAGATGGCAGGCTTCGTTGAATCTGTGAGGGGAAAAGAGCAATAACTGATACTCTGGATCCAGAGCACTGAGATCCTAATCAGCCTTGCTTAGATCAGCACCCCGCCCTTTCAGTAATCTCAATAATGACCTTCTCTGACACTTGACCCTTATCTTTCCACCATCCAATAGATGAACCTACCTCTCTCTGCTCCCCTTTTCTTACCTCCTGTTATGCTTGATAGTATCCTTCCTGTCAGAAGGGCCAATCCCTCCCCTCTGCTCTCTTCTCATCATCTCCCACCTTTTCCAGAAATTTGCTCTTTGATTACCCTTCCTTTCTGCATTATTCACTTTCTCTCTCCCCACTGGGTCATTCTCATATTCAGAGGTAAACATGCACTATTGTCTCCTACGTAAACCAAACAAAACCCTTCCTTTACCTCTAGCTGCCACCCTGTTATGTGTTCCCCTTCACAGCCAAACTTCCTGAAAATATCGTCTATCTGTTTGGTCTTCACTTCCTCACCTCCCATTCCCTCCTCAACCAACTCCACCACCAGACCACCAAGCATGGGATTTCTCAGAGTTCAAACCTGGGAACAGTCCAGTTGCTCATCTTCAGCTCTATTCTCTCTCTCTCTCTCTCTCTCTCTCTCTCTCTCTCTCTCTCTCTCTCCAACAAAGAGAGTGTTTCTGTGTATGTGTGAAGACAGGAGTGGCTGAGGACAGGATTGGGGGGACAAGGAGAGTATACCAGGGGAGACAAGCCCCATCCATCAGCCTCAGTCTAAAAGAATAAGACTGAGTTTTTAGCAGCTCTTTACACAGCCAATTAACTGTGGCCCAGAGTAGGGAGGCCTGAGAGCACAGGAGAACAGGGAAGCGGGGAAGATAAGGTAATGTGCTGAAAGTGTGCAGCTGTAAGTGTGCAAAGGAGAGTAGCACGTGTAGGCCGCTAGAGAGAGAGGTAAATAACAAAATATGAGGAGTCTGAATGGGAGGTGTGACTGAGTAAGGCTTTATCCTAGAGACTGGGCCCAGAGGAGTTTTGGGGGCGATGGACAGGCGCTGCTAAGCTCTGGCCACAGCTACAGCAGTCCCATTCTCCTTGCTATGGTACTCACCTGGGGGCTGCTCAGCTAGCAGGGCCTCAGGATGGGGCAGACTGAACAGCAGCACATTCCCGTCTGAGCAGGCAAGAGCCAAGAGACCCAAACGAGAAAGCAGAGGAGCCTGGAGGGTGAGACCAGATCTGCGCTGAGGCTTGCTGCCTTCAGGCACCTCTCAGGAAACGTTTTGAGGTTCTGGTCTCTGAAAGTATGGAGCTGCTGGAAAAAAACTCCATCCCCACTCTCCAACCTGACTTCCTCCAACTCTGAAAACTCCCAGGGCCTCTTTGTCCTGCCTCTGAGTCCTAGGGCCATCCCACAATCAACTGAGAGGTACCTTCCGAGGGGTGCTTGGAAGTTCCCATGCTCCACTGGGGCAGAACTTGAGGTCCCAGATGCAGCCGTTGTCACAAGCAATGCCATAGACAAAGTGGGCCCTACTGCCAGGACTGAGGAGAAAAAGCATGTGGGAGAATGGGTAGGAAGGAGGGGCCTAGGGCTGCACAGCCTATGTTCCCCTCATCTCAACTCAATCGAAGCCCTACTCACCTGCCCTCAACCCTGCCCAGCCCCATCCTTCTCTCCTCCTCACCACCCTCCCATGGCAGTGTCCCAGCCCCACCTCACCAGCTTTCTTGTTGCAAGGTCCCAAGGCCCCAGAGCTGGAGCAGCCCGGGACCCGAATGAAGCTGGCTCAGTGTGTGTGTCTCATTCATGTCAGGGCTGGAGTAAAGGGCCACATACTGTGAGGCTGCTGCCCCCTCTGGCACTGGGCACCAATCCAGAGCCCAGAGAGGTCCCCCTGTGAAGAAGGACACATCCAAGCGCTCTGGGTGGGCTGTGACCGAGCTAAATCTAGAGAAATGTCAAAGATGGGATAGAGAAAGGAGTTAACAAAACGTAATAAGGACTTCATAGGTGAACAGATAAATAAACTCACACATCCAAACAATGGAGTATTATGTGGCAGTAAAATCAGAAAATTCTGTCTGTCTTCTAGAATCAGAAAAAGAGATGTAATCTCTTCTAATACACTCTTCACCTGTTTATTCGGTAGAGTGTGCCGTCTTCGGGAAGTCCTTCACGTTGTACAGAAAACAGTGGAGACTTTTCCTCTTGGGGCAGATACGGAGCTGCCTCACTAGGGGAAGACAAAGGGAACAACAGACTGAATTTGGAAAAGCTGTACCCATTTGAGGATTCCCATCATCAGTCTAGAATCCTGTGTCACCCTTCCGTCTCCAGTGGTGTTGCCCCCTCCTAGGCTTCAAATATGTCTCTTCAACTTACAGTTCAGACAACAAGCGCCACTTCCAGGCTAAAGGAATCCAGTCTGTAAACTCCCAGTATGAATGCTTCTGTTCTCGGCTGGAAGAAAAGAAAAACCATTAAGGTTTTTAAGGAGAGAAATTCTAGAGCAGTGCAGTCCAAAAAAAACTTTCTGTGATTTCTGTTACCTGTCCAATAAACTAGCTGCTAGCTGGACACTTGAAAATGTGCCTAGTGCAAATGAGAAACTGGACTTCTAGGGTTAATTTTAATTGATTTAAAATTAAATGGCCACATGCAGCTAGTGGCTACCACATGGGACAGCACAGCTCTCCAGTTCCTGCCTGTGGAGTAATGCCGTTTATTTACGGATTCCGCCAAGTGCCTTCTTCCCTCTTTCTCACAGCCCCACTTCTAAGACATCCTTTGCACTCCACCACCACCCTTTCATCCCAGCCCCCATTCCCCAAGTCTCACATGTCCTTGGTGAGATGGAGGCACTTCCAAATGGGAGCCATGATGTAATTTGGTAAGCCATTGGGAGCCACACCCCGGCAGTGCGGCTTCTGCTTCTGAGGAGCAAGTCAAAGAAAGTATAAGAGGGAGAATTTTATAGGCTGAAGAAACTCCCCAGGAGACAGCTGTCCCAGCTTTTACTTTTCTTGGCACCACTTCTTTTCTATCCTCTGCCCTGTCAGGATCTTAAAAGATTTATGCTTCAGCCATTATAATTGGGTTCTCCACCTTCTGCTCCAACTCCTCCATTAAAACTGCAAAATCTGTTATCTATTTCTGATCATCTTCCTGGACATCTCTATGCACTTCTCTCAGAAGACTCCCATTTACTTCTTTTTTCCTTTTTTTTTTTTAGACTGCTATTTATTTTTTTTAATTGGGGAATTGGGGGAGGGGACCAGCCAAGTTGCTCTTCTTCAATCTTCATTGTGGAGGGCGCCAGTCACCATCTCGCTGCCTATCAGCAGCTGTGGCCTCTAAGCTCAAGGTGCTGTTTTCAATCTTAGTTGCAAGTGGGCGTAGCCACCATCCCATGCGCAAGTTGAACCGGAAGCCTTGTTGTTAACACTTTGTATGCGGGCATTTTCCCGCCAAATCGCGTCGTAACAAAGAGGTCTCTATACCTGAGTTAACCCCCGCGCTTTGGTATCACATTGTTTGTGGGAAACGAGTAAACTCGTCATAGCGCTTTAACTCAGGTATAGAGACCTCTTTGTTATGACGCGATTTGACGGGAAAATGCCCGCTTACAAAGTGGTATAAAAAGCGCTATGACGAGTTTACTCGTTTCCCACAAACAATGTGTTAAGAGCGCATGCCCTATCCACTGAGTCATCTGGGTGGCAGCTCAGCTCAAGTGCCAAGTTCAGTCTTCGTTGCAGGCAGGCGTAGCCCACCATCGAACAGGCAGTCTTGTTAGGAGCACGTGCTCTCACCAGCTGAGCCATCCTGCTACCTGTTGGCAGCTCAGCTTGGGTGCAGCGTCACTGGCCCATGTGGGAATCAAACCGGCGGCCCTGTTGCTCAGAGCTCGCACTCTTAAGCTCTTAACCAACTGAGCCACTCGGCCGGCGCCCATTTACTTCTTAAAACTCCTGCCCTATTGAGTAGTCTCTCCTGATTCCTCCCACCTCTCTCATATTCCTTTACAGGCTCTCCTTCCTCTGATAGGTTTGATCTATCAGAGGTATTTCCCAGAGTCCCTCTTAACTTCTTCTCAATCCTCTATATATGTATTGCTAGTAATCTCATTCCATGCCCCATGCCTTTGACTACCATCATTATACCTGATTATCAAGTTTACAACTTAGTAAACTCCCAACTTTACTCAGTTTCAACTTCTTTACAAACTCTAGAACCATACATTGGTGCCAAGTTATACTAGAGGCTGAGACAAAAGGAAAGATCAGTAATACAGTTCCTGTCTAGTTAAAATTTTGATAGTTTGTTCATTATAGATTTGTTAAATTTTGATTTTTGAAAATGCTGCATCAAAATCTATCTGGGGCCGGCCGAGTGGCGCGTTGTTAAGAGCTTGCTTGGGACTCCAGCTCTGAGCAGCAGGGCCCCAGTTCGGATCCCACATGAGGGCCAGTGATGCTGTGCCCTCTACAGCTAAGATGGTGAACAACAGCTCAACCTGGAGCTGGGCTGCCATGAGTCGCTGGCAATGGTGTAGGCTGCAGCCCCTGCTGCAGTGGGCTGCCATAAACTACCATGTGTGGCTCGCAGCCAGCATGAGCGTCCGGCAGCCGCTGTGAGCTGCCAAGAGCCGCAGTGAGCGGCCGCAGAGGCCGGCAACGAATCTGCCTCATCCGGGAAGAGTTCAATGATAATACCAACATGGGCCAGTGAAGCAACGTCCTCCATAACTAGACTGAAGAAAAAAAGACAGCGACTTGTCTGTTCCCCTTCCCTGATTCCCCAATAAAATCTTTTAAAAAAAATCTTTATCTTGATTTCTGAGGGATTTGGTGCTCCCCTAAATGTTGCACTTGAGACAAGTTAAGGCACTGGTCCCATAAATATATGCCTGGTGACCAGATGTCCCCAGAAGGATGGTCAATGGCCCACAGGCACCTCCAACTCAACATGTCAGAAAGTGAACTGATCACCTGCCCTGCCGACCTTCACCCCTCTCCTGCGTGTCCCACTCATCTTGAGTTCCCAAGATCAGCACGAGAGCACCACCTAAGCTGGAAACTCCCATTCCTTCCTTTCCTTCATTTCCCAAGTGCTGTTAATTCTTATATTCCTCTTGAATCTGCCTTCTCTTCCTGCACTACTTGATTCAGGCCCTCACTATCTCTCCCCTGGATCACTGAAGCTGTCTTTTAATTGTCAACTGCAAACTGACCTATTTTCCTACCTGACCATGTTATTTTTCTACTTAAAAACCTTTGTGGTATAGGGTTTCTATTTGGGATGATGAAAAAAGTCTTGGAAACAGACAGTGATGATGGTTGTACAACATTGTGAACTATACATTTTTAAGTGGTAAGTTTTCAGTTATACATATTTTATCATAACTAAGCAAACAGACACCTTTGTTGACTCCTATCAATCTTAGTCCTTCATTCTCTCTAGTTTAATCTCCCCACCACTTGACCCCAGGCCGTATGCTGCAACCATAGTCCATTTCTGAGAAAACCCATCTCTCTGGCAACCTTCCATTCACCTTTCAAGACCTAGTTCAACCATCATTCCTCTGTGAAGCCTAAGCAGTTAATCACCACCCCTCCTCCATATGCCTAAAGCATCTTGCTCACTCACTCCTGGTCTAGCACTTACCACACTGAATTTAGTGAGGCAGGACTGTCTCATCCACATTTGTGTTTCTTAGCACAGAGTAGATGCTCAATATATGAATGAACAATCTTGTTTGCTTATACCCTCAGCCCCTGCAATCTCAATTGTATTTGAAGTTGTTCTTTTCTTCTTCTACCTCTTTTGGCCATCACAGTTACTAGCCCAAAGCTTTCCTTCTGGGTACCCTGCTGACCCCCTAATAATCCTATTTCTCCATCCATTTTCTTGTCCATTTAAGTTACCACTGCAGCGGATCCTCGGGGCATGGGAGGCTCGGGGTCAGATGAGCTCTCACTTGAGGCCTCCTCACTTTCTTCTTCATCTTCAGTCTCAACCTGGAAAACAAAGTCTTCATCTGGTGCAGTGTCAGCCTCTTCTTCTCCACCTTGACAGTCTGCCTGTTCCTGGGTTTTCTCTGGTTCGGTGGGGCTGCTCTCCTTGGGGCTCTCAGGACAGGGCACTGGAGTAGGCAGGGTTGTTGAGAGCTCGTCAGCCAGTTCCTGAAGATACATAAGCGCCCTGTGGGATAGGGCAGAGTCAAAGCCATAGTCAAACATTTAACTAAGAGCCCACTTGCCCAGACTCTTGGCTGATTCTTATCTCACTGGATTCTCCCAGCGACCTGTGAAGCAGCTATTGATTTCCCCTTCCCTTTTGATAGATGAAGAAACAGAAATGCAGGAAAGTTAAGTGACTCAGCAAAGATGATTCAGACAGTATATGTGGGAGCTAACCCCAGGTTTTTGGAACCCAAGTCCAAAGCACTTTTCCCTCTACCAGTAAAAAATCATGGAGGACAAAGAAAAGAATGGAGGATATATATATATATATATATATATACTGATATATACTGGGTGGTTGCAATGAAGATGTGGGGGAACTTGTGAAAAATGTGAGAGGACACAAGATACAGAAAGAAACCTCCTAGACAGACACAGTTAGCAACAGATAAAAGTTGTTGTGGTAGGAGCTAGAAGAACGCTCAAGTCCCCAGAACCCAGACACCATCCCCCCTTACCTGACGCCTCATCATAGTCTTCTTCTCTCTCCAACATCTGCCCCACCCAGATCCCTTCACCCCAAACCACTCCACCAAGCTGTGCCCCACAGTCCTTACACTTGGGCAGCCCTTCGGCGGGGTCGTTCCCCAGGCGGGGTTTCAAAGTCCTCAGGGGGCCTCTTTGGAGGTGGCGACTTTGGCTGATCTACGCCTTTTGACAACTTCAGCAGGAGCAGCTCTGCCTTGGACTTCCGACCTCTTTTCTTAGGCACGGGAGCAGATAGAGGGTTGGATTGATCTAAGAGACCAGGAACCAGAGGGGCTGATGGAGGATGAGGCTGTTGTTGGGGTCTTTTTGAGCCTTTCCGTGTCCTACCACCTCTCTTCCGGCCAGGCTTTGAGGCCCTAGGCTTTGAGACCTTTGACATCTCTGAAGAAAGATCTGTAAAGAATATGGGTCTGTGAGATGGGACCAGAGCTCAAACCTCTTTGGAACAACTACACCATACCCAGGTTTGTAAGATCCTGTGAGCTCAACCTGCTCTTTCATCTTAAGACAAGCATGAGGAGACAAAAAGATGAAAGGAGAAGGTACACACCTTGCTGTTCCAGCCTGGAGAGGCTTTCCTGTTCTGGAGGGAGCTTCCTCTCATCAGGAGAATCCTCAAATCCAGGTAAAGACATCTCTATGGAAGTCTCCGTACTAGCTGTTTCTGAAGAGGTCTTGACATCAAGCTGGTTTAGCACCTCTTGTCCAGGAGAATCTACTACAGTCATGTTCCCCACGGGGCCGGCCTCCCCCAGGGCAACACAGCCGACCCCGCAGGTATCCATCAGCACCCCCTAAAATGGCAGCCCCTGTATACAGAGACATACAAATGAGTAGTAGGCAAGAGCTATTTGCATTGGCTCAGATTTTTCTACTTTCCTGTCTCTTCTCCCCTCACCCCCCAGCCCCTAGATCAGAAACCTAACCTCCCCTGATCATTCATTCGTTCAGTAATAATTACTAAACATCTTCTAAGTGTCAGTCACTGTTCCAAGAACTAGTTATGCAACAATAAACAAGACAGACAAGGTCTCCGCCCTCATGGAACTTACAGGCTAATGGAGATGACAATAAACAAATAATAATATGGCTACCACTTATTAAATGATTACTATGTGCCAAGCACTGTACTAAGTGCTTTATTTACATTATTATTTTAAAGCTCTTAAGTTTTCTTGTAAGGATACTGCAGTGAATGCCTTGAGCTAACGTTTATCTTTGTGAACATTAGTCAAGAAACATATTTAAAAATAAGTAAAACAGTTCTCTAGTACCCTGCCACCAATCTTTCACCTAGATGGGGGAGGTGGCAGGCTTTGAAACAATTAAGGAACATCTTACTATATTAAGAGACCCTTTCCACATTGAAAACTGGACTAAAAGAATGGTTATGAATCTTCATTTTCTTCAAACCCAGGAAATCAGCTGTGCAACCAGGGACCAAGTAAACTGACAGATAAACAAAATATTGACTACCCAATCAAAAACCTGAGGCACAGAGAACTCTGCAAGGGCATAATTTTTGGCCATAATAACCTGCTTGTCTGTGACAAAGGGGGAGAAATAGCTCAAATCCCAGGAGGGAACCTCCCGTAGGTCTGTACATGTGTTAAAAATAAAGAAATCATCAGCCTCAGTGGCAAAGCATGCTAATACAAACACCTCAAGAAATATCACACACATTTAAGTCCCCAACTGTCTCTCTTGAAGAAGCTACAAGTCTAAGCAGATTATAAACTGTAACAATAGCCAACCCTCTAATTCAGATGCTAAGGATACAATATAACATCATCTGCTAAAGACAGAATACAACAATGTCAAGGTAAATATAAGTCAATGAAAATCTACCTACACTGTTCTTTGGTAAATAGCAACCAATGACAGACTACTCCATTCAAAATTAGTAATAAGCAAAAAGGATCCAAATGGAACATATGCACAGACACTACAGAAAAAATACAAAAGACACAAACAAATGAAAAAAATGAAAAGCACCCCTTTCAAAGAAAGGCTCCAGAAAACCGAAGAAAATTCCCAACAAAAGCTTCTGTGTTTTCAAAAAACCGGAGACTGGAATTCAAGAAATGAAAGATCAAAGAAAAGAAATTGAGTAAAGGAATAAAATCAGAGAAATGAAAACCAGAGAAGCAAAACATTGAAACTACACTGAAAAAAAGAAGGTGATACGAAGGATAGGTTTGAGAAAAACCACATAGGTTGCAAAGAGACAAAAATGATTACAGAGAAAATGATATAGATGAAAAAGAGAAAATGGGAAGACAATATATGAATAATTGATGTTCCTAAAGAAGAGGGGAAAAAAATGGGAACAGGAAAAAAAAAATTTTTTTTAACAAAAAAAAAGAAAAATTCTCCTAAAATAAAGAAAGATCTCAGTCTACAGGTATGTTGATGAAAAACATCCAGCCTAAGAGAAAACGTATAAGAGTTTATTTGAGCCACACTTACGACAATTACAGGGAAGTAAAATCTCAACGGATTGAGAAAATGCTCGGCGAAATGGCGATTTGCAGCTTATTTTATACATAAAATCAAAGGAGGAAGGTTACATGAAATCCATTGGTGATAGATTAACGGGTTGGGAAAGAGGGAAATCTCTGGGGTTGGATAAAGGTAAACTGAAGATAGGCACTTGTTTTTTTACACTGGTGGGTGCAGAATAGTTAACAGTTGGCTTTTTACAGCACATAGAGATGGTAATCAGGAAGAAAGCATGATAATGAGGAATTTTGCAGTTTCCAGCTCTGGTCCGGAAAAAGGATTACTGACATTCCAAAGATGTTATCTTAGGTGCAAAAAGACAACCAACAGACCCACTGAAAAGACACAGATTAACTTTATGAAGGAAGCTAAAGATGTGACTTCCGGCCATGGCCCACTTAGTCATGAAATTTTGTTATGCTCATGCCATCTTATGTGGTTATTTTCAGTCTCCTGAGTTTGTCAGGTTAATATGTGGCCCCTTTTCCGTCCACAGGTACAAAGGGATTACAATACAAAAGGAAAACAAAAAGCAATAAAGAATCAAGGTCAAGAAGTATTTTAATGAAAATACTAAATTTCTCCTACAAAGGGGGGGAGGGTCAAGTTGGCCTCAGAGTTCTCAGAAACAATTGATTCCAGAAGATAAAGAAACATGAAAATGATCAAGAGAATTCTTTACTTAACTAGGATGTCCTTCAGGTAAAAGCAACAGTATGGCAATCTCAATATGCAAGTTTCTAGGAATTATAAAACTTAAGCACCCTTACTTAAAAAAACCCACTTGATGACCTACTTTAGCCAGTGAAAAGATAAATCAATATCAAGAACTTTTTAATGGAGAAGCTGTGGTATGAAGATTGGCAGTAAGCATTTAACCCAGTGATACATCAATTGAGGTTAAACAACCATGGTAACTACAGCTATAAAACAGACTAACTTAAAATTTTTAAAGGTCCTACAATGTAAAAATAACAGCATTCTGGTTGTAGAGGACTAAGACAAAAGAAGAAGTATCTTAAGTTTCTAAGGCTGGTAAGATATAGATTTATTAATACCATTTAGATGTTTAATAGAAGCAGTATACTATATTGCTTCCAAAATACCCAGTAGAACCCTAAGAACCAGAAGGAATTTTTAAATACCACATAATACAAGATTAAAAATAAGGCGCACACACACACACACACACACACACACACACACACACACACACACACAATAATCCCACCGATGACAGAAGATAAAACATTATAACAGTAAACATATATCAGATAAATTTTAAGAGAAGTCTAAAACAAAGGATCTCAAAAAGCTGAAAATAAAAAGATGAAATAAAATATACAGGGCAAATGTAAGCAAAAAGCAAAAAGGGGTTTTGATGGTAATAGTGAATTTGAATTTGGGGGAAAAGTATTAAATGGGACAAAAAAGGAAGAGCTTTATAATGAATAAAACTTCAGATCATAAAAAAGATATGTCAAGACTTTTAGACATCCAAATACATAAAGCAAAATCTTTAGGAAATACAAGAACTACTTCCTTTAATCATTACCTACATCAAGTAAGTAAGGACAGAGATGTGAATAAAATGATTATTGCCTCTTTATTGGTCCAGATTCAGTTGCATAAGAATCCTCTCTAGTCTGTTCCGAGCTAAAAGGGACTTAATTAAAGGGTATGAAATGGCTCACATTAGTGAGTCTCAAAGTGTAGTCCCAGACAGCATCGGTGTCACTTGGAAACTTGTTAAAATGCACCAGACCTACTGAATCAGAATCTGTGGGATGGGGCCAGCGCTTGTTATAATAAGTCCTTCAAGGGACTCTGATGTATATTCAAGTTTGAGAATCACCTGCATAGATCACTGGGAGGCCTGAGGGGGCGGGGGGAGGGGCAGTTTAGGCACAAGTGCTAGTCAAATTGGGAAGTTGTTTTATAGCTGTTGATTCAAGAAGCACATGGCCTTTCCTATGCCAACATGGGGAGCCACCTGCTGAATTAAGAAGCCCCTGCCACAGCTGATGGCTTCATAAACAAGCTGATTCTGCAATAATCAGAAAGTGACCTGAGTAAATGGGGAAGACACTCCTCTGGCTCCCAGATCCAAAATCATACAACTGCCACAATCTGCACCAGCAAAATGCACTTTCTGGCCTGCCTCGCCTCTCTCCTCTCTAAACTCAGGTCGAAATGTGAATTCTTCAAGAGCACATTTGATGGGCAAGACCTAAATCATATTCAGAATCTTGGATGGTAAATTTCCAGGAAATGAAATTTCTAGCTTTCCGGGCTCTCAGGGCCACTCATTTTCTCACATCCCACTTACCGCAGAGTAGAAAGTGTGATCAGTGTTTTCCTAATTCCTCTCCAATGCCACTTCTTGACCAATAGTCCTGCTCTTGTAAAAACATTGTTCCTTTGAAGCTCATAACATTCAGCGAAAGCACTGCTAATCGCTCTGCTGTCACACCGTGGATGCTGTCATCACATAAAACCTTTTAACCTCCAAAATCACTAAGACATCCACTTTCTGATCACAACCTCCCATCATTACAGCTAGATGGCTCAACTACTATTCCTACATCTATTCTTCAACCATATGAAGCCACTATCCATCAATCTCTCCAGTTTCTCCCTATGGCGGCCTCATCCAATCTAGCTTAGATTCCTTTATTTTAATCAGACTCTTGTTGATATTATAAATTTCCTTTCTTGTCTTTTTGTTTCACAGGCCTGGCAAAATTCAAGCCCTGGATGAATCGATCATCCGTCTTGTCTCTTTCTTCAGTCATTCCCATACCCTCTCTCTTCCAATGGCTCATCCCCTGCTTCTCAGATGACTTTGCCTCTGATTTCTGAGACAAAACCCAAAGCGAGTACTTTAATATCTTGTTATGTAGCCTAACATTCTCTGCACCTAAACCCCTCCCTCATCCGCTTTCTATGGCCAAACCTTCCACTTGGGTTCTAGCCCCATTGCCTTTCCTCCCTAAGGAAACTGGAGTTATCCTTTTTCTTCCAAACAGCATTCAAATGTTTAAAATTCTCATCATAACACACACTATTATCCTTCAACCCATATTCCCCCTCCAACAAATCTTCTCCTCCCCCTCATAGTTAAACTTTTGAAAAAGTTGTCTGCCCTTATTTTAATTACCCTGCTTCATCCTAACTAGAATATTGCCTCCAACTCATCACTGAACCTAAAGTCATCAATAACTGCTGTCAATTAATCCTACTGACAACTTCTCAGTCTTGCTTAACTCGACCTTTCAGCAGCAACGAGGTACTTACCACTCCCTTTCTTGAAACATCCTCTTTTCTTGAGAAGCAATTCAAGTGCAGTAAACTTCCCGATTTTTACCAAATGTTCCTCCATCTTTTACAGTTGTCTCACTGACGCCTATTTGGCAGCTTTCTTGCTTGTTTGCAAACTCACCTCTTTTTGTTTTCAAAGCATTCAACTTAGTTTGCTTTCTTTTCTAGAAATTTTTTTTTTTTACTAGTTTCAGGTGTACAACACAGTGCAATAGTTATACTTTTTACCCTTCAAAGTGACAACTCCCCTCCCCTTTTCTAGAATTTTATAAAACTTTTAGTTGACATAAAATACTTATAAATGTGTAGAATATAAAGAATAACAATAGGGCCGTCCGAGTGGTTCAGTTGGTTAAGAGCTCACTCAAGAGTTTGAGCTCTGAGCAACAGCAGTTCGATGCCCGGACCGAGCTGAGCAGCTGCTGAGCTGCCAAAAAGTGGCAGGATGGCTCAGCTTGAAATTTAAAAAAAAAAAAAAAAAAAAAGGAATAACAATAAAACACCTGTGTATTTGCCATGTTTCAACTTAGTTTTAATAGAGATAACTCATACTCAAATTTCTTTAAAATTTAAATATATGACACAATTAGATAAATATAATGACAAATCAACTGAAATAAACAATTCAGGAACCAATACAACTAGACTTGGCAAGCATTCAACTCAGCTAGTGGGGGTAGAGTGACCAGGCCTATAGGAGAAAAGCCCATAGAGGGCTTTAAGCCTTCAGTGTGCCAAGGGCATCAGTATGTATGCTTTACAAAGGAAATGGGAACTATCAGTTAACATAGGGAAGTTAAATGAATAAGCTAAGGGGACGTCTACATGTCTTAAAGATTTTGCATATCAGTATGCATACATCTCATTCTTAGTTACTATATGCTGTTTCATAGAATTATAGTTTAATTAGATATTCCCCATTTAAGGATAATTGGGTTATAATATTAATATAAACAATACAGCAATGCATGTTCTAGTACAACTTCATTAATGAGAAATTATTTTTCTAGAATGAACATCTGAAGTGGAATTACTGTACTGGGTTGAAGAGTATGCACACCTCAAAATTTGATATTGCCAAACAGTTCACCAAAACGAAACCAATTTATATGCCCACAAACTGTATAGCAGTAGCCCTTTTACCACATCCTTGCCAATCTTTAATTGTTGCCAATCTGATGGGTGAAAGAATTCTTCCTTATTGTATTTATTTTCATTGACCTGATAATAATTGAGGTTAATTTTTTTATATGTTGGGTATCTATGTGTCTTTTATGAACTATCTGTATATATAATTTGCCTGTATTTCTATACAGCAAATTGATCTTTTCCTTGTTGATCTGTGGAGTTACTTATGTTGCAAATATTTTCTCTCTGCATCTACTTTTGTTTATAATGTTCTTCCGAAACTGAAGTTAAATTTTATGAGTTAAATTTCACAATCTTCTTTATGGCTTGTTTTGCGTCTTGAAAATGCATTTTCTACCCCCA
Source organism: Hipposideros armiger (assembly GCF_001890085.2). Taxonomy (NCBI): domain Eukaryota; kingdom Metazoa; phylum Chordata; class Mammalia; order Chiroptera; family Hipposideridae; genus Hipposideros; species Hipposideros armiger. The sequence goes on along the minus strand of NW_017731350.1, from coordinate 2,102,152 downwards.
CTAAAATAAATATATCCTATTTTATTTTCTTCTAATGTTTTTCTAATTTTGAATCTTGCATTTTGCTCTTTAGTCTATCTGGAATTTTCTTATGATAAGAGATATGGGTATTTATTGATTTCATTCTATCTTCCCTGAAAGCTTCATAAGATAGGGGTCTTGCCTATCTGACTCACTATTGTATCCAGAATCTGCTACATGGTTAAGTGTAATAATTAACCTTTGTTCATTAAATCGCTAACTTCTCAGGGTACAAAAATCCCTTTAAAGATTCTCTTCTTGGGGGGAAGAGGAGTGCGTAGTTGTGGCGGGGAGGGAAAAAAAAAAGACTCTTCTTATAGAAGGCAACAGCATGGTATGGTGGTTAACTTGCATTTATGATTTCACAATACAAATGTAGGGTGCAAGTAAAGAAAGAATCAGTAAATTTGTACTAAAGTTTGTAAAATTTTACATTTGCACCCCAACTTGTCTGGTTCCCATGCTGCTCCGGGCTGCCAGCCTGACCTCCTCAGCCAAGCAAAATACTTAGATAACACTATTCCTCAAATGTGGAATTCTTTTAAACATCCTGCTTCTAATATACTGTTTCCCAAAGTGTTCCTATGATACAACTTGTGGTGTGCAAGATTTTAGTGGTACAAAAATGTACAATTTTGATTAATTGCGTTAACTTGTACAAAACACTGTAACAAGCCCGTGAAACCCATGGTTTCGCCTATATTGCTTAGAGAATAAAACACTTTAACTTCAAAAATAAATCAATTTAAAGTAAACTATTCAGAAAATATCTGTATAGTTGATAAGAATGGATGGCAAAAAGTGACGATGGCACAGGAATGGCTTAAGTTTGTGTAAAAATACTCCGCTGGAGCGAAGACGCTCGGCCATGCCCTACACCACTCTAACCAAGTGAGTTATCACGGATGGGGTGGAAATCGTCACCTCTGCCTTCCCCGGCAGACAGCCACTTGCCACAGGGATAAAATGGACAGGGAAACATAACTGGCCCTTGGCTACGCCAATGGGGCTGCAGCGCGCGGGGCACAACCCCCCAGGTTAGAAGAGCCTCAGCGAGAAAGAGGCTGGGACACAGCAGAATGAGGCAACTTACCCTCAACTACTAAAGGGTTGACTACTTGCCCTCCCTCAGTCCTGGGCGTGGGGGCAGCTTTCAACACTAGCCTGGGAGTCCAGCCCTGAGTTTCTAAGGCTGAGAACTACTGTAGGTTCGCAGAGTAGAGGGAGGTAAACAGCGCCGAGGCCGGGACACAGAATGCCGTGTTACCGACACCGTGTGGGGGAAGAAGGCAAGACTCGTGGTTAGCTGAAATGGATGCACGCTTGCCCCTATGGAGAAGGAAGTGGAGAGCCTGATAGTTTCTGTAGCAGCGCAGGGGCTGGAGGTCGCGATGCTATGCAGAGAGGGAATAGTGGAGCCGGGAGTTGGTTCTCAATATCTTAGTACTACCGAAAAAGGAGGAGACAGGAGTAATCGTGAGGCCCCTCGCACAACGCGCTGCGGTACACTTACCCTCACCAAAGTCCTTCCGGAAGTCCAAGTTCGAAGATGGCGCCGCCCGTCTTGTCGCGGTTTTATGACGAAACCTGGTAGCCACTCTTCATTGATGCTTCACCCCCACCCCAGCCGCCGCCGCCAGTGCACAAGGTAAACACGTGAGCTTGGTCGAGAATTTATGCCCGAAGACGTTTTCTGTTAGACTATGTATTCCATAATGCAGTTCGGCGAGAGGTCCCGAGCCCTCTCGGAGCGAGCGAAGCTCCTGGGCTTTAGCGGCGCCGAAGACACTGCATGGCCTTATGGGAATTGCAGTGTCTAGAAGGGAAGATTGACGCCTGCGCAGTGACGGTCGTCGCGCCCTCGTTGGTTCCCACGCGGCCTCTACACGATCTTCGAGTGTGTTGTTGCGCCCGAGCGCCGAATCCTGGCTTTCCTTTAAGACTTCGGGTCCTGTGGCGGGCAGGGCTAGTCCAGACGTGAATTTTTACCTGCAAGCTGTGCGCTGTTCGAGCCGAAGACAGAGACTGGGAGACAAAGGCATCCTTGCCACCGGCCGCTAGAGGATGCAACTCTGGTCTCTGTCGCGGGGCAACCCCCCAGCAGATCCAGCCACTGGTGAAGTCAAGGATGGACACGAGACAGAAACGCAGTGAAAGGGGGCTTCAGAAAAGCACGGGAAAGGGAAGGAACGGGTAGAAAAACCTGACGTGGGGACGACGCACTCGAGTGAGCCTCGGGCTTGGACCCTGGCTTTAGTCATAGGCTTTGCCCCATTCCCTCACTGGGAGGTGGGATGCGGGTGAATAAAGAATATAATAAAGTTTCTGCTCTTTCCTGAAGCATTTAAAGTCATATGCGTTTCACACGTCTCCACAAACCAAGTAGGAACGTCAGGATGTATAAATATGAACTGGAAGGGGTGGCGTAAACCCTCTCTCTGCCCAAATACTCTCACCTACTAAATTTCCTTGCTTGCCCAAAACATTTTTTAAAAGCCTGGGAGGAGCTAGCTAAGATTTATTAACTGGAGTAAAGGGACTTCCATTTCCGCCCCCCACCTCCACCCTCCTCACCCCCCCTTAGTGGCCTAAGCTTAGGACCAACTCCTTTGTGAGAGTGCAAAATTGTGTGCAGTTGAGGCTTCAGTTCCCCAATACATCATATCTTGAATGCTTGTCTGATGGACAGCTCTCAGTTTCAAACATTTACCTCTGTAATGAACAGATCTGTCTTTCCATTCCTGTTTCCTCAGAATAGGCTATCTTTGAAGAACTATTGCAAAATCTTTTTATATTAATGATTGTATTTATTTTTGTAGTAAGACATTCACATGGCTCAAAATTCAAGATACAAAGTCTATAGACTCCCACCTGTCTCCAGCATCCCCAGACCACGTCTACATAAGGAGTTTACAAGTCCAAGATGTTTTTGTATTTATACACCTATGCATATATGTTTACCCCCTTTCAAATAGCAACTACACACACACACACACACACACGTCTTGCACTTTGCTTCTTTTAACTGAGTGTACCTTGGAGACTGTTCCATTCCTGTACATAAAAACCTTCCTCATTCTTTGTTATGACTGCTTAGTATTTAATTATATAAATGTATATTATTTAATTAGTACCTTACTAATATTGGATATTTAGGAGGTTTCCAGTCTTCTAAAATTATAAACAATGCAGTTGTAAATAACCTTGTATCTAAGTTACTTCAAATGTGCAACTATATGGGGAACATCAATTCCTAGAAGCAGGATTATTAGACCAAAGTTCGGGTGCATTTGTAATTTTTAGAGATAGGCAATTTTTTTTTTTAAGGGGAACAGACAAGTTGCTGTCCTTCTTCAGTCTAGTTGTGGAGGATGTCACTTCACTGGCCCATGTTGGTATTGTGATCATTGTGCTCTTCCCGGTTGGTAGAGGCAGAGTGGTCACCGACCATTAGAAGGCCGCTCACGGCAGCTGACGCCGGCTGCTGTACACTCCTGGTAGCTCACAGCAGCTCACTGCAGCCTACGCTGTCGCCGGCGACTCACAGCAGCCCAGCTCCAGGTCAAGCTGTTGTTCACCATCTTAGCTGTACAGGGCGCAACATCACTGGCCCAGGTGGGATCCGAACCGGCGGCCCTGCTGCTCAGAGCTCACGCTCCCAAGCCAATTCTTAACCAACGAGCCACTCGGCCGGCCAAGAGATACGCAATCTTTTAACTGATCTGTTTCTCTGCTAATATCTACCAGTTACCTTTCTAAAGCAGAGAACTGACCCTGTTGAACCTCTGCTTAATTTTGGTGATTGAGTAGTATGCTCAATATATAAAAAACCACAAGTTCATAATAATCTTTTTTTAAATAAATAATTAAGTGAACCTCTGAGGTGTTTTTGCTAGTTGCTTCAGGATCCCCAAAATGAGGAAGCTATTTTCTGCTGTCTAGTATAATGATCTTTTTAAAAAGAAAAAGCCAAAAAAATCAACTAGTCATTGTACACCCCTGGAAGTAACTAGTGATCAATTCTCGAAAACTAGCAAATAAAAGGTACAAATTATGCATTTATCCTGCCTTTCCAGTATGACTGTAATTCAGAATAAAAGCTGATGAGAGGTAGTTCTTTTTAAAAGATTTTTTTAATTGGGGGAGGGGACCAGCCAAGTTGTTCTTCTTCAATCTTCATTGTGGAGAGCGCCAGTCACCATCTGGCTTCCCGCGGCAGCTCATGGCTTCTAAGTTCAAGGTGCTGTGTTCAATCTTAGTTGCGGGTAGGCGTAGCTACCATCCCATGCGGGAGTCAAACCAGCAGCCTTGTTAAGAGCGGACGCTCTATCCACTGAGCCATCCGGGTGCAGCTCAGCCCAAGGTGCCAAGTTCAGTCTTAGTTGCGGGTGGGCATAGCCCACCATCAAACCAGCAATCTTGTTGTTACACCAGCTGAGCCATCCTGCCACCTGTTGGCAGTTCAGTGACAGCTCAGCTTGGGCGCAGCATCACTGGCCCATGTGGGAATCAAACCAGTGGCCCTGTTGCTCAGAGCTCACGCTCTTAAGCCGACTCTTAACTGAGCCGCTCGGCCGGCCCCCAGAGGGAGTTCTTTATAGAAGATTGTCAGCTAGTAAATGTGGAATGATAGAATTGGGGGGGTGGAGACACACCATTTTTGCATCATCCCCTAATGACAAAATTTAGGCAACAATCACCAGTGGATAAAACCACTAAGTGAAAGTTTATCAGAAAACTAACACACTTGGATCCACGAATCACTGAAAATGAAACAAGCAACCATTATTTGCCTCCTGATGTGAGGCAATATGAAAACAGTCAACCTGGTTTCTGGAGCAAGTCAATGTAACGAGAAAAATGGAGGGGTGGGGAAGACTGCTTTTGATTATGAAAAATAAGATGATAATCAAATGTAATGTGTGGATTTGTTTGGATCTTGATTCAAACAAACCAACTGTAAAAAGCCATTTTTGAGACAAGAAAATTTGATTATGGATTGGACAAAAGATTGTAGTAAGTACTATGGTACATTTCCAAATTTTTTAGACATACACCGAAGTTTGTAGGAGTAAAATGTTAACATCTGGGATTTGCTCTAAGTAACTTCAGTGAGGCAAAAAAGGGAACAAAAGAAAGCAAATGTGGCAAATCTGGACAATTATTGTATCTGGTGCTGAGGATTCTTTGTATAATAGTTCACTCTACTTCTGTGCTGCTTGAAATTTTTCAATAAAACACATACACAGGGCCAGTAGAGTGGTACGTTGGTTAAGAACTGGCTTGGGATGCCAGACGGCCGCGGTTCGGATCCCAGTGACACTGCCCTCTACAGCTAAGATGCTGAACAACAGCTCAACCTGGAGCTGGGCTGCCGTGAGTCACCAGCGATGGTGTAGGCTGCAGCCCCTGCTGCAGTGGGTTGCCATGGGCTACGGTGTGTAGCCAGCAGCCAGCGTGAGCGGTCCTCAAGCCACCATGAGCGGCCGTCCAGAAGCCGGCGACTGATCTGCCTTGCATGGGGACAGCGCAATGATGGTGCCAACTTGGGCCAGTGAAGCAACGTCCTCCACAACTAGACTGAAGAACAAAAGGACAGCAACTTGTCTGTTCCCCTTCCCCAATAAAAAATCTTTAAGAAAAACAAAAAACCCCACATATATACAAAATAGATGACTCTCCTCTTTTAATGCCAACCACAATGGTTACTCTCACATTTTGGCCCCAACCCAACTTACCTTTGCAGCTTTATCACTCACTGTACACATAAGCCTTGGTTCTAGCCTCACCACAAATTTTAAGGCCTATTCTGTCTTTTGTGTCCAAGCTATTTCCTCTGCTGATCTGCCTTCCTGTTCTCTTCCAACAGGGAAACTTATCCTTCAAGGACTAGGTCAGATGTTACCTGTGAAGTCTTCTCCAACCTTATAGATCTGGCATCGTCCTTGGTTGCTTCTGAGGGAGGAACAGTGTTCATACTACTAGTAGTCTTTCATATTTCATATTATAGTATTGTGTCTTCCTCCACCATGATGAGTATTTATTAACGGCAGGAAGTACTGACAGTTAAGAGCACAAAAGTTAAGGGCAGTCTCTGGGTCCAGAATGCCTGAAATCACATGCTGGTTTAGTTACTGTTATCTTGGGCAAGTAACTTAACCTCTCTGTGCCATATCTGTGTTGCCTTGGCAAATAACAACCACTTTGTGCCTCAGTTTTCTCATCTTTAAAATCTCACTTCATCGAGTTGGATTAATCTTCCTAAATGGGTAAGAAAGGCATTAGAACCGTTTTTGACACAGAATAAGTGCTCAATACTAAGGATACCAAACACTTACTAATATGTAACTATTTAACACAAATATTGTTTAATATAAATATTATTAATTCATAACAGTAAAGCTAGAACTCTTATTTGTCCTTATACTCCTCCTCATATCTAGCTGAGTGTCTGGCACACAGATGCTTGGTAAATGGTTGATGACTTGGGATAGTTTTTGGTTTCCATACTGACCTTCACTTTGGCCCCAAAGCACTGGCATGGAGCTAGTCACCTGAGAGGATCTCCATAAAGGTCTGATGTTGGTAGCAGGTGCTAAGAGGGGTTGGGGAGTCTGGACTCTTGAACTAAGTGGTGGCGATGGTAAAAAAGACAAAGGCAGCATAGTTGCTGAGTGTGGGGAGTATGTCCTTTATTGAGCCTGTGTTCCCCCACTCACTGGTCACTACTTTTGACTCGTAAGACAACAGGTACAGAACTGCACGGGATCATCCCCAGCTCCGTAATCACCAGATCCACAAGCTCTGGGGGAGTCACATCATAGACCAGATTCAACAACCGTAGGGATGGGTGCTTCTGCCAGTCAGCCAGGGCTACATGTTCTCCTCGCTCACACAGCAGGTCATCAGGATCATCTACAATGGGAGGTGTATCCATTTATATCCTTTTAGAAAGCAAGTTGTGGTTCAACCTCCCCTCTCCTCAGATCTTCTCAGGTCCCTGGAACCTTCTCTGTGCCCTCCTGGGCCTGCTTACCTAGCTCATTAGAGACAAAGGCATCAGTCTGCACACGCTCACAGAACTTGTATGTTTCACAGCAGACCAGCACTGGCACATTATGGGCTCGGGCCACCAGGGCCAGCTGTGCTGTCCCTACCCGTGACATCACAGACCCATTGGCCAGGAGTGCATGAGCTCCCAATAGCACCTTAGAAACCTATGTTGGAGAGTAGAGAGGGGGTAAAAAATGTCATCTGTGATCAATGCAGAATAAGGTTCCCCACTCCTGCCCAGGACAGCAATATTATGACAATGAGTAACAAATCTTAATGATGGCTCTTCTTGGAAAACACTTGACCAATGACCCACCACACCTCCCACAGAAAAACTAAACTCTGAAGTTATTTTTGTCCTGTCTCCTCTTGGGAGTTGCTAGTTTAATACAATGTTCTTTATAGCATAGCTAGACTGCTATGACATGCTGTAGATGTGTTTCCCATTAAATATAAACAGGGCTATCCAATTCTAATATTTCTAAATAATTATAACCCTAAATAATAATCAAGTGGGATTATCTATACCAGTAAAGCCTTTTACTACAACATTGTCCCTTTCCTCTGCGCTCACCTCTGGGAGCACATAGGAGGCTGCAGGAATCAACAGGTAGGAGGCAGGGACCCCAGCACGGACTAGAGAACGAAGCATGTGCCTTCCCTCCAGCCGTGGCCGGCTGTCCACCACTACCACCCGAAATCGCCGGTCCTCAGCCCAAGCCTCCTGAAGAATTCGTGATACCAGAGATGAGCTGGAGTGAATGGAGAGGAGGATTCAATTATAATCTAACTGATGGCCAGCTCATTCCTGAAGGGCAAAGGGGTAATCCCTTCTTCACATCATTTCACCTCCCCAATTTTCTCAGTCACAGCATCTGGACCATACCATCCATATACCAGGATCACATCTCCATTACTGATCTTCTTACAGGCAAAGCGTGAAATTGCCTGAGCTGCAAGCACAATCTTCTCTTGCACATACCGATCAATGGCTAATCGAAGTTCTGACTTGGCCTAAATGGAGTAAGATGCTTAGGGAACAAGAAATAGGTACATTTTTTCCTATGATGATCATGCCAGATGCTTGAAAGGGCTCAAGGGGAAACTAAAGGGGTCCCAAAGGAGGCGTAAGTCAGACAGCCCAAGCACTTCCTTAACCCTTGACCAGGGCAGAATGGCCGAGTTGCCCCTCCTGGGAGTCCTGAACGTCTCTCAGCTCTACCCGCAGGTGCATGCCTTGCTCATTCCTCATATCATCACCTCCTCTTCCCGCTTGGAGCTGCTCACACCCGTGATCTCCTTGTTAAGGAACTTGATGGCATTGTACATGCTCGCTGACAGGGGACGGCACTGAGTCAGGAAGCTAAAACAACAACACCTTACATTTGTGCAACTCTTCACAACTTACAAAACTTTCACGTTAAAAAAAAAATTCTTTAAAAAGAAGACAGAGAACAGAACGATGAAAACAGAGGTAGAAAAGCAAGACAAAGAGTACAAGAAAAGGACTAGGTGAGCTGGAAGCGGGCTTCTGGTGGCTGTCCTTACCTGAAGTAGGGCTTTAGTTTATTCACTAGGTCCCTTGAGAGTTCTTCATTGGGTGGTGTTGTGTAATCCTGAATCACCTGTAGTGTACACAAGTGAGTCAGCAAAATCCCCCCTAAGAAAGGTCTCTGAAAGGGAGACAGGGTAAGCTTCACTGAGCAAAGTGTTCTAAGGATAGAATCATTCCCTCTTTCCCCCCGAGATTAATTTGGGTGAGAGAGGCTGGGGTCGTGTTGGGGAAGATGGGGCTGGGTCACAAGAGGGACCAAGGCAGGGCAGGGCATGGCATACCTGCTGCAAGGCACGAAGCAGGAAAATGCACCGGGCATTGGAACCACTGACCAGGCTCTGAGAGTACTGCAGGCCGAGTCGCACCATGGCTGGGTGGATCACAGAGGATGGGATGCTGATGGGATGACGGTGTCACACACTTTGCAAGGGAGCTTGAGCACCTACTGCCCACCTGCCCCTGATGAAAAGGAACTTCCTTCACTAGCACAAACATCCCATTTCCTCTAGTTTTGTCTTGTGTTCATGTTTCTTCCCACAGATCCAATCTCAAATTTCCAGTCACTTTCAATACAGAATTACTACAACTCCTCAGATTCAAAAGTGGTAACAATTTCATAAGATCCTACCTCATATACTGGGTCAGAGAGTTTTGTCTGCTGTACTGGGGTAGGTGTGAAAAGAGGCTGACTTTAGATCCATAATCTTTTCGTGTTGGAACCTTGAAAAAACAGGAGAATAAGACCAATGGTGCAGAGTTTAAAACTTATGGGATGAAGCTGAAAAGGAAGCAAATACTAAAACTACTTTGACCCAAATAGCTATCCTTCTCCAGGGTCTCATTTTCCCCCGAGCACTTTTCCTCCCTCTAGGGCTAGGTTCTTTTTTGCCACACGCCAAACTTACTTCTTACCTGTTGTCGCTCTGGATTTTTAACAAGCCTTCTCAGAAGTGTGAGGTCATTGGCCTGAGTGTACTCAAGGAGACGCTTCACTCCTAAAAGATAATGATCATGTTTTCAAGACTCTGTAGGTAATAATGGGAAACTTGCTTTTAGGTCATAGGAAACATCAAGAAAAATTAGACAGAGGGCGGGGGGGGAATGGGAGGAAAGAGTAGAAGATGAGGTTGAGAGGAGAATTTTGAAATCTGGGAACCAAGGCGAAGGATGGGAGCGCCGTTTTACTATGGGAAAGACTGAGTTCACACAATAAGTAGAATCAACAGAGATCTTGAAATGAAAGGAAGATACCTGAGGGGGTTTCTCCAGCTGTGCTGGGACTGGCCTGCGGAGGGGGTCCTCCTTGTTCACCTTTTCTTGCCTGTTTCAGGGCCCGCTCAGCCTCTTGCTTGGCCCGCCGTTCAGCACGAAGTTCAGCTTTACTCCGACCAGCTGGAATTTTCTCCCCAGCAGTGACCAACTGACTGTCGTCAGGTCCTGGTACTTTTTTGGTTGGCCCTACTAAAGGTAGAAGGAAGAAGTGCCCAAGCCCCAGGCAGGTGATATCTGTGTCCCCACCAAAGCTTCTCTCCATTTATCTAAACGTCTTCACCCTTCACTTGCTGAAGCCAAGTCTGCACTCTCCCTCGCACTTCTCTGTCCCACATCCCTCTATCAGCTCCATACCCCAGCCCTTTACAAAAAGATCCCGCACCTTGGCATTGGGCTGCAGGTACTGCAGAACCACTTTCTGGTTCTGCCCCCCTTTCCTCCTTCCGTTTCTTCTTCTGCTGTTTCTTTTCCTTCCGCTGCTGCAGCTTTTCTTCTTGGGTCATCTCCCTCCCCGCTGCCTGAGACACAGACATGGAATGCTGTTCTTCCCCAACAATTCCAAAGGTGAATAAACACTACTGGATTCTCACAAGATTCCCATAAGGTAAAGTCCCTAATGTCCCTAACTCTCACCAGCTACCTGTTACAAGCTTACCTCCCACAGGGATCCAAGCTTCTCCTCCAGGGTCAGAGCCACATACCGTTAAGGCAGAAAGAACTCTAAAATCTCCTGACTTTACCGAGAAATACAGTGAAACGGGGATGGAGGTTGGGGCGGAATACAGCTGACAGAGCCTCCTGCGTAGCGCTTGACAGGCGGCTTGGGAGGGCACCCACACTTACCCCAGGCCGAGGAGAACGCTCCGGCTTCATCCCAGATTCCGAGTCTGCATCAGAAAACAGGGCACAAAGTGAACCAGACAGGCTCCGGGAGGGTTTGGGGGCACTCGTAGAAAGCGCAGCTGGCTGTTGGGTCGGCATGACCACGGCTCTACCACCAGGTAGGAGGCGAGCCAAGGATCCGCGTGGGGACGCAGTACGCGGCAGGATCAAAGCGTAGGCGGGGGACGGAGAAAGGAAGAGCGCCCAACCTTCACACGGAAACCGGGCGGTACGCGCGGCTCGGGACTGCGCCCCAAGCAGTGCGGACCAGCGTCCGGCGTGGCGCCGGAACTTGACGACAGTGCACACCGGCGCTCAGGGCCCAGCAGCAGCTGTCCGGAGCCCGTAGTCTCGCGTACCTGTTTGTGCGCCCCGGCCCTTCACTCACCCTTGCAAACAGCCACAGCCACGGCAGCCATCACGCTGAGTCCAAGGCTCCGCCCACCACGGTCACAGGGACGGCAGCGCCTCACTGGGCCGACTACACTCTCGGACTTGCACTGGAGCTCCGCCCTGGGCTACGGGTGGCGATGAGGGCCGTCTCACCCTGGGGCTGAAGTCTTGGCAGTCTTCTCTTGCCCTTTAGACTACAGTTCCCAGCATGCCAGGGGTGCTGCGCCCCAGAGCGGATGTCCCACCGCCTTTCCCACATCCGATTTTAGCCCCCTCCCCCCACCCCCCAAAAAATGGCGAGTGAGGCTGCGGGAACGCGCTGAGCAGCGGAGGCGAGCGTGCAAAGCCGCTACGGCCCTCAGTCCGGAGCCCGGCTGGGCCCTGCCGCAGGGAACATGCACTTTTCCATTCCTGAAACCGAGTCCCGCAGCGGGGACAGCGGCGGCTCCGCCTACGTGGTGAGGAGCGACCGGAGCCTGGCCGGGCAGGGGCGGGGATAACGGGCCGGAGCCCTCTCCGAGCGGCCTCCGAAACCTGGCATCTACCCGTCGGGCCTGGTCCCAGGCCGCCGATTTCTGACGGCCTTGCTGGGAACTTATACCACGTCTCAGATTCGCCCAAAGGTCACCCCAGCTTCTGTAGGTCCTTTGTCCAACCGCGTCGCCTCCTCCAGCTGGGCCGCGGCTGTTCTGGTGGGCGTCACTGGCCTCTTGGGGAGGGAGTCTGCGACACGAGTGCCCGAGTTTCCCCCGAACTGGTCCTTCTGCTTTGGAACCTGGCCATGGGGAAAACAGAACTGAAAAACCCTCGGAAGGTTTCGGCGCGTTACTCAGGCGGAGCTGTGCCAAGCAACTTCTCGCCAGGGTTGTCAAGGGGCTCGCCCCGACGCCAGCCCTAAAATGCCTGCTTTTGTGTTCTCAGGCTTATAACATTCACGTGAATGGAGTCCTGCACTGTCGGGTGCGCTACAGCCAGCTCCTGGGGCTGCACGAGCAGGTGGGACTAGCACCCCTGCCTTGAGGCAGCTTCAAGCCCTTCCTTACACCTGGACATCAGTGTCTCCATTTCCCCCCACATCGCTTTTCTGTGTAGACTGTAGACTTTAATCATTGCCACAGGGAAGGATCTGCTACTTTATCTTATCGTTTGACATTTCCGGGGAACTCCTTAAGAAGCATAATGTCTGCCCTCTAACTGCTCCTCCCTATAGTTACAACCTCCTTCCTGCTTTCTCCATTCCCTGGCTTCAGCCTTTGCCTGTGCATGGAAAAAGCGACCCCCCACCCTCCTTTTCCACTGCCAAAGCACATTCCTTCTGTCATCTGGGCTGCAACTTGAAATTCTTTCCCCTGCTCATACAAACCATTAACTGATTTCCTACTCTGTTCTTGGGCTTCTCTCAGTGTGTGTAGCTGGTCCAGTTTTCTTTATGTATCTGTTTTGCAGTGTTTCTCAGTTCTCACCGGATTGTGAACTCTGTTTCACTCAGTTCAGAGTACTGGTTCTACTGATAACTAGTTGTGCAACCCTGAGCAAGTTACCTAATTTTTTTGAGCCTCATTTTCTACAACTGAAAAGTGCATTTGTTGATCTGTAAAGTCCCTGTAAGTCCAAAGATACTTAGCTATTAGTTAACCATTTGTGTGCATAAAATTTCCTCCTAAAGCCCTTTGCTTCTTCTGAGGGTTCAATGAACACAGTCTTGCTAGATAATCATGGGTCCCTTGTTCCTGGCCCTATACAAACCCTTCCCATACTGTGAAGGGGATGACTTGTACACAGTAAGATAGGAAAGAACTTATATGTGGGTGGGAGGAACAGCTTTCTTTGAATTTTACCTCTGTCAAAGGAATTGTTTCCCAGATGACAGAAACTGAGGGAAGGGAAGAGAAGACCAAGAGAACATTGTGAGTGTGGATTGCCTGTTCTCATTTGCTATGTTTATGTGAAGGGTTGTATCTCTTTCTCTGAATAGCTTCGGAAGGAGTATGGGGCCAATGTGCTTCCTGCATTTCCTCCAAAGAAGCTTTTCTCTCTGACACCTGCTGAAGTAGAACAGAGGAGAGAACAGTTAGAGAAGTACATGCAAGCTGGTGAGTGGTTGAACTTTTGGATGGCTATGTTGAGGACTATGGGGAGAGATCAACCGGCTGGTTCTGTAGGTCCTAAATTCTAGACCTGGTAAGACTCTTGCTTCATCTGTTAGTTAATTAGCAAAAGAAAGTAGCATGCAAGGATACTGGAGATAGAAGCAAAGCAATTTGGGCCCTAACATCTATTAGAAATACTAGTATTAACACTAAATAGTCTTAATGCAATTTAGGTGTAGATCCATGGGGAGAACTTAATTTGTATCTGATGTGCTTTTTTTTTTTTTTTTAAGATTTTTATTGGGGAATTGGGGGGATGGGAACAGTGCTCGGGAGTTGGGGGAAGGGGAACAGACAAGTTGCTGTCGTTTTGTTCTTCAGTCTAGTTGTGGAGGACGTTGCTTCACTGGCCCAAGTTGGCACCATCATTGCGCTCTTCTCTGGTGAGGCAGATCAGTCGCCGGCCTCTGGACGGCCGCTCACTGCGGCTGCTGGCCGCTCACGCTGGCTGCTGGCCGCTCACGCTGGCTGCTGGCCACACACGGTAGCCCATGGCAACCCACTGCCACAGAGGCTGCAGCCCACACCGTCGCCGGCGACTCATGGCAGCCCAGCTCCAGGTTGAGCTGTTGTTCAGCATCTTAGCTGTGGAGGGCAGTGTCACTGGCCCTCACATGTGGGATCCGAACCGGGGCCCTCTGGCATCCCAAGCGAGTTCTCAACCATCGCGCCACTCGGCTGGCCCCCCTGATGTGCTTTTGATTGACATTATTATTTCCCTAGTTCTATAGACTGGACTCAACTAGATGGCAGCCAAGGGTGGGGCAGGTGAAGAATTTATGCAAACAGTGAGTGAGGTGAGGCCAGCTGGGGATCTGACAGGCCACCATCAGCCCAGGAAATGAGGTCTGGGGAACCTGCTCCTTCTGGAAGAAGCTAAGGAGCCTTAAGTTACTAAGACATCATTCTTTTGTCCCCACAGTTCGGCAAGACCCATTGCTTGGGAGCAGTGAGACCTTCAATAGTTTCCTGCGTCGGGCACAACAGGTAGGGCTTTAGATGGGATCAAGATTTAAGAGAAGGACCTTCCTGTAGGGCCGTGTCATTTTAATAAAGTGGCTACAGAGGAGTCATCCTGGCACTTTTTTTTTTTTTTTTATGGAACGGGGCTTCTGCTGTATCAATGAAATCAAGGAAACCGAGCCTGTAATTAAGCAGCTGAGAATAAAGACACCAGAAGGACCTAGACACAGAGTTGGGGATAGGTCAGAGCTGGACACTGAGCAGGGGTTAACAAAGTGGTGCCTTCTATTCCCATATTGCTCACCAGGAGACACAGCAGGTCCCCACAGAAGAGGTGTCCTTGGAAGTGCTGCTTAGCAATGGGCAGAAAGTTCTGGTCAGTGTGCTAACCTCGGATCAGACTGAGGATGTCCTGGAGGTGAGGCGCTTGTTCTGCACTGCCCCTGCACCTCAGGGTCCAGGCTTGGGGGGGTGATTGAACCAACCAATGTGATGAGCCGTACTTCCTTCCCTACCCCAGGCTGTGGCTGCAAAGCTGGATCTTCCAGATGACTTGATCGGATACTTTAGTCTCTTTTTAGTTCGAGAGAAAGAGGATGGAGCCTTTTCTTGTGAGTTTCTCTGTACTTGACTGCTTCCAGGAGTGAATTAGCCTGCTTTCCCCTAGAATGTGGCATTTCCTCAGGGCTTCCCTCTTGATTTCCCTCCCCTTGAGTCTCATGACATTTTCTTTTTTTAACCCGTAGTTGTACGGAAATTGCAAGAGTTCGAGCTGCCTTACGTGTCTGTTACCAGTCTTCGGAGTCAAGAGTATAAGATTGTGCTGAGAAAGAGGTCAGGGCTGGGCTTGGAGGTTGCTAGATCGGATTATTGGGCCATGTATTGAGACAATAATCTAGACAAGTGGGTAGCACTGGGTGTTTCCAGCAGGCCTCCCAAGCTGCTTCCCACCAACCATTAGCCCAGTAGTTCAGATTGATCCTGTTTTGCCCTATTTTCCATTCTACCTCTTGCCTTACCCCAGCTTAGCCCCATTACCCCTTTCCACCCCTTGGCCTCACAGTTATTGGGACTCTGCCTATGATGACGATGTCATGGAGAACCGGGTTGGCCTGAACCTGCTTTATGCTCAGGTGAGCTTGGAGCTGCCTCAGAACCCTTCCCCTGAAAATGACTCTGGTATCCCACTCTTCCAAGAACACTCCCTGTCTTTTCTCCCAGTTCATGGGGAATTTCTTAGAATATTATCGTTCCTAGGCACAACCTCTACAGTCCCTACTTTATAAGCCAATTTCGGTCAAGGACTCACCACAAAGTATGTGGGTGTAGGGGTCAGGTTGGACAGACGTAACTGGACACTTTCCTTGGCCCTCTGACAGGGAGCCCTGAACCCCCCTACCCCTTGTCTCCCCTTGTAGACAGTATCAGACATCGAGCGTGGGTGGATCCTGGTCACCAAGGAGCA
Source organism: Hipposideros armiger (assembly GCF_001890085.2). Lineage (NCBI taxonomy): Eukaryota > Metazoa > Chordata > Mammalia > Chiroptera > Hipposideridae > Hipposideros > Hipposideros armiger. The sequence continues at coordinate 2,086,398 of NW_017731350.1, read as the reverse complement.
GCACCGGCAGCTCAAATCTCTGCAAGAGAAGGTCTCCAAGAAGGAGGTGAGCCCTGCCCGTCTCCCTTCCAGAGGCTGCTTTCTCTGAGCTGCTCCACTCCCCCCTGACCCTTCTGCCTGCTGACTGGGTTTCAGTTCCTGCGGCTGGCCCAGACACTGCGACACTATGGCTACTTGCGCTTCGATGCCTGTGTGGCTGACTTCCCAGAGAAGGACTGTCCCGTGGTGGTGAGCGCAGGCAACAGTGAGCTCAGCCTCCAGCTCCGCCTGCCTGGCCAGCAACTCCGCGAAGGTTCCTTTCGAGTCACCCGCATGCGCTGTTGGCGAGTCACCTCCTCTGTGAGTTGTGGTAGGAGTGGGGAGGCCTTTGGGACGGGGGCCTGGCAAGCCTGGAGCTTCAGGAATGGGCTGCAGTGGGTCAGGGAGGCAGGCCGGCCGATTGGTCAGAATGAACTCAGCCTAATTCCCCTTCCTCTTGGAGGTGCCATTGCCCAGCGGAGGCACAAGCAGCCCGGGCCGGGGCCGGGGCGAGGTACGTCTGGAACTGGCTTTCGAATACCTTATGAGCAAGGACCGGCTCCAGTGGGTCACCATCACCAGCCCCCAGGTGTGAGCCCACCCTCAGGCCTCCTCTGGACCCCATTGCACCGCCTCTCTTAGATACCCAAGTCTAGGGCTTCCAGGACTCCATGTGAGTGGGAGCCCTTGTCTTAGGGGTGCTGGGCTCAGGATGACAACTCGTCAGGCTGAGCTCTTCTCTTGCCCTCAGGCTATTATGATGAGCATCTGCCTGCAGTCCATGGTAGATGAACTGATGGTGAAGAAATCTGGCGGCAGTATCAGGAAGGTAAGCAGCAAGTGTGGACCAGGCAGCTGAGTGGTTGTGCTCTCCCGCCTCTTGTTCTTGGTGTGACACTTCCCGAGAGAGGGGAAGTGATGGGAATTCCAAAGGGAGTGATCCTACCCTTACCAGTGCCTGTGTCTCCATCCCCAGATGCTGCGCCGGCGGGTGGCAGGCACCCTGAGACGTTCAGACAGCCAGCAAGCAGTGAAGTCCCCACCGCTGCTTGTAAGTGTTACTCCTTGTTAGTACCCTGGCCCCAGGCTTGCCTTCCCTCCCGCAGTGAGGTCTCTGATCCCTCTGCCTCTTCTTTCCCAGGAGTCACCTGATGCCAGCCGGGAGTCCATGGTCAAACTCTCAGTGAGTTTCCCAGGAGGGTTGGTGAGTTGGGAGGTTTTTTATAGGGGGATCTTGGGAGGCTCGAGCCCTCTGACCCCACCCTGCCTTTGTTACAGAGCAAGCTGAGTGCCGTGAGCTTGCGGGGGATTGGCAGTCCCAGCACAGATGCCAGTGCCAGTGATGTCCACGGCAATTTCGCCTTCGAGGGCATTGGAGATGAGGATCTGTGATCTCCACTGCTAGAATGTCTGCCCTCTCTACCCCAGGGGAGTGTTCAGAAACTTGCCCTGTGCCTGTATCCCCCAAGCCTGGGGGTCTTTTCCTTCCTACCTTCCCCTTTTCTCCTCTTGGCCAGGGGCCTCCTAACCTCCTTTCCCTTCCCCCTTGGGCTGGCTGCACAAAGGACTATCCCCTTTTCAGAGCTGGCCCTCAATGCCAAATTAGCATTTAGTATTTTGCACAAAGTCCACGGGACCATGGCTACCTGCCTTGGGGAGGAACCACAGCTTCCCCCAGCTGCTTCTGGCTTCTTGGGGCCATGGGCCAAGGGGATGGGCAGAGGTCTGTGTATGGTCTGGCCCAGCTTCCTGTCATTAAACTCAGCCTGATTGCTGCCTACCTCTGGTTCCCTCTCACTCCCTGCTCCATCACAGCATGGGCTGCTGTACTAAGGGTGAGGCTGAGCTGTGCTTGCCACTGCCAACTCAGCATAGACATGGCTTTGTTAGTGTTTCCTTTATTATAAAGCACTGAAATAAGTTAAATAAACAGGTGGGAGGCTGGGCAGTCCCCCAGCCAGTTCCTCCACAGCCCCTGGGAGCAATAGAGGTGAATACAGGGCCCTTCTCACTGAGCTTGTTAAGTGCATCAGTCAAGGCAAGGCCCCCTGGTCCATATGGGCCCCCGGCCCATGGGGTTTGGGCTGGTCCATATAGTGCCTAGGTTAGTCTATGTGGAGCCCCTGGCCAGCGGGGGAGGGAGGTGGTTTCTGGTCCATATGTATAAAACATACAGGAGGGTCAGGGCTAATTCATAGGGCCCTGGGGGAGAAGGACCTAGTTCAGGGTGAGTCTGTATGGAGAGCCCGGCTACCAGTGGTCCCCAGGGCTGTTGGACCCCGAGAGCTCAAAACAGAGGTGGGGCTGTGAGGTGGAGCCCAGCCCTCAGAGGCAGAGAGGCCAGGCCCTCCTGCCCCACCATGCCCGTGCACCTTCTGGTGGCGTTTGTAGTTGTCCCAGTGGCCTGTGGTGTAGGCGCAGGTGGCACAGCGGAAGGGCTTCTCGCCTGTGTGCCGCAGCATGTGGCGTTTGAGGTTCATGCTCTGGTTGCAGCTGTAGTTGCAAAGGCTACACCGAAAAGGTTTGTCCCCCGAGTGGATGCGACCGTGACGCTTGAGGTTGGCCAGGTTGCCACAGGCATAGGGGCAGAGGGGGCACTTGTAGGGCTTCTCTCCTGTGTGGACACGCTGGTGCCGTTTCAGGTTATCCAAGTGAGCAGAGGCATAGGGACAGCGGGCACAGCGGAAGGGCTTCTCGCCACTGTGTGTCTTCATGTGCCGGGCCAGGTGGTTGGGATAGTGAGTGGCAAAGGGGCAGAGGCTACAGGCAAAGCCTTTGTCACTGGGGCCCTGGGGCCCCCCACTGGCACCTCCTCCAGCCTCTCCTCGCATGCAGCGCCCACACATGGCAGCTCCCAGCCGACTACCCTCCCCCTCCTCCAGCTCTTGTCCACAGTTCCGGCAGGTCCAAGGGAACAGCAGCTCTGGCAGTGGTTCTGATCCAGTCCCACATAGGCCCTCCCCTTCACCCCGCAGCTGCCCACAGTCTGGCAGGAAATTGGCACCACCTGGCGGCACGTGGAGGCTCAAATCTGGAAGCAGCAGAGCATCTGTGGGGACAAGGAGACCTGGGCTGTGAATCTAAGTACCCCCTAGGGCCACCCACTCGTGTCCCAGGTTCTTGGGTCCCTTGCTTTTTACCTGCAGGTCGCCGGGGCACTGCCGCCTCCTGCTCTGTGGGACTGGGGGGCCGGGCTGGACGTGGAGCACAGCAGCGGAAGCCACAGGTCGGGCAGGGAGGAGTGGGGGGCCCTGCGTGGGTGCGCTGGTGCCGCCTCAGGTTGCCCAGGCTGCTGCAGGCAAAGGGGCAGTGGGGACAGCGGTAGGGCTTCTCGCCAGTGTGGGTGCGGGTATGTCGCGTCAAGTTGACGAGCTGGGCTGAGGCGTAGGGGCAGCGACCACAGCGGAACGGCTTCTCCCCGCTGTGTGTCTGCATGTGCCGCTTCAGGTGGCTCGAGTAGTGGGACACGAAGGCGCAGAGGCGGCATGAGTATAGTAGCCGTGGGGGCAGCGGGGGCCCCCCACCCGGCCCTCCTGCCCCACAACACTGCCCCTCACCTGTCGGCCCCCCACACAGCTGGCAGGCTGGGCCTGGCCTCTCACCCCTGGCCTCCCCTGGACCCCTGGCTGGCTCCTCAACTTCACTCTCGGCACTTAGTGCCCGGCCGCCCCCAGACTCGTCGTCACTCAGCCCATAGGGAAGCCCAGGCCTGGCCCCCAGAGAGTCTCCTGGTGGGAAAGATGTGAGAAGAGACATCAACATGGGGTAGGACCAGGCTCTAAACTCCCTTTCTCACTTGTGCTTGCCCTTCTCTTCCCTTCAGTGATCCCGAAAATGAAATACGAATTTTCTACCACGGAGCCTGGACTAACCTAGTGAAGACAGTTGTACCTAGTTTCATTTAATGGAAAAAAGACCACAGACTGAAATGAATCGATAATGTAATGAACCGATTCTTAGGAAAAGAAAGTAAAAATACACAAGGCACGAGGCCTAAGACCTTTTTCTGAGCTCTGTATTAGTAAGGTACCTTTTAGTATGGAGCTGATTATAAAATAAAAACTCTTAAAAGAGTCTTTGGAGGGAAGTGGAAATGAGATAAGACTTCCAAGCCTAAATGATGGGTTCTTGTACATGGATTCTCCCGGTGACTTCCAAAAACATCATAAGTGGCATAAATGGGTATAGGCAGTGCAGCAAATTAAGATGGAGTGATGCTAAGATCATGGAAGAGGAATGTGGAAGGACACTGGAAAGTAGAGACTCCAACCTCAATATAAAAGGAGCTTATGCTGCAGGTGAAAGGGAGTTCGATTAGACATAAGTACTAGCTTGAATGAGAAGTTGCTTCCCTGAACCTCTTAGAAATAAACTCATAAAGAATGGGCTAGGGAGTGGGACAAGGTTATTAACAGCATTTACTTTTAACCAGTTGCTTCGTGTGATTCATTCACTGTCTTATTCATACAATCTTTGGACCAGGCCCCAGAACTTCACCTCAACAAAGTGATGGAGATAATTGGACAATCAGGCAAATGAAATCTAACTCAAATCTAACCTAAACCAGCCCTAGATGGTGGCAGGGAACGGTGTTTTGCTCACTGGCACGAAACCGTAACCCGCCTCCTGAAAGGTTGGGGTTCCAGTGGTCACTAATCCTGAACAAAGTCCCACAAACACACCTTCAGAGTCTCTCTCGAAACCCATGAGCTGGTCGCTGTTGCCGTCACCTTCCTCCTCTTCCTCTTCCTCTTCCTCCTCAAACTCCAGATCCTGGCCTAGTAGCAAATCACTCTCCAATACCAGGGCTCCGGGTCCTTCATCGAGGGAGTCTTCGGTATCCACTGGAGAGGGGAGGGGGCTTGTAGATTCTCCCTCAGGAGCCGTGCGCATCATCCGCACTGGGGGGCCAGCCCTCGTGGACCGTACTCCCGGGCTCTTACACCCTCCCGGGCTCCCTCAGTACCTCGGAGGGAAGCTAGGAGTCCGGATCGCCCACTCCATCCCTCAGGAGTCCCCCTCCACCCCGACCTGAACCCACTCCACTGACCCCACCCCTGCTCCTCCCCACTCGCGGCCCCTGACCCCTGACCTTTGACCCCCTCGCATTTCACGGGCTGCGGGTGGCTTTGCTTCCTTCGGGGCATCGTGACCGGCTCCAGCCCGACGCGCCTCCGGCCTGCGGCCGTCCGGCCCCGCCCCTCCCAACTCGGCCCGCCGCCCACCCTTCCTCTTAGGGCCCGCGGGCCGCCCCCATGCAGCGGCGCGGGCCCCGGGCAGCCCCCGGCCCTGGCCCCGGCGCCCAGCTCAGGCCGCTCCCGCCGCCGCCGCCGCGTCCATTCATGGAGCCCCCTACCCCCCCTACGGAGACCAGCTGGTACCTCCGTACTCGTTTCCGCTTCCGCTGCCGCAGAGCCACACGGGACGCGTAGTCCCTGGAAAGCAGAGGCTGTGCGGCTTTCCCAATGTGACCAGGAAGTGATTGTGACGAAAGGAAGCAGGCGAGCCAACCAGAGGTCAGACTGAAACCGGCTGGCGAGGAAGGAAGGAGCGCCGCCCCTGGTTTCGTCTTAAGGGCTGCCTGGCCGGTCCTTACCCCTCCCTAGAGGAACGAGGAAATTACTCCTGACTCCAAGAGGCGGTGAAGATGAGCGACGCCAGGCCAGCCTGTCGGCAGCCCTGGGAGGTACAATACCCGGGCCCCCACTCTCCGACACAGAGATTCGATCCTGAGGGAGACGCACATGCACACGCGCACACGCACAGGTAGGGGCTAGGTAGATGCTACCGATGGGGTCAAGTCAGGGGCCCGGGTACCCTGGGTAGCCCAGACAGGACAGCAGCAGAGAATAAAGGACACCATGGGCACGATTAGGTTTTGGCCTTTAGTCTGAAAAAGTGTTGATTGAAAGTGTACAACAGAGAGCGGGTGCAAGCGGCCAGGGCCATGGAGCCGCCTATAAAAAAAGAATGTCCTTAAATAAAGTTCACAGAGTAAAAACCAGAACCGCCAGTCCTTCCCTCCAACACAACAGAGCACAGGCACAGAACTGGTGATGAGCCCCAAGGAGCAAGGAGGCGGCTGGGGAGGGCAGCAGAGGCTCCTGGGCTGCTGTGTGGAGGGAGAGCCCTCTTTGGAATTGGCTGAGGAAAGCCACCCAGCTCCGCCCTGCACACCTCACAACCACTGCTAAGGCTAAAGGAAAAAGACAAAACTCAGTCTCAGGTCCGGAGGGCTCAGAAAACAGTCTAGGTGGGCAGGGGTCTGGACAACCGCTAGTCCCGCTTGGCCTTCTTCTTGCTGTCACTGTTGCCATTTTCTTCAGCCCCCTCAGTAGAAAGCACCTCCTCCAGTTTCCGCTTGGCTATCTCTGGCTGAAGCTCTGCTGTGTTTCGGGGCTTGAAGCAAATGATGATGCAGGTCATGTTGTCACACCCTGTACCGTCCCCAGAAGTATCTGGTGCCAGGCACTGATCCAGCAGCTACAAAAGGGATGGGGTGGCACAGCTTCAGGGTTTGGACATTTTTCTGGAAACCTAAAGTCCCACTAGAGGGCTGGCCCTGCCAGACAGGGTGGCAAAAGGAGGGAAAGGAGCAACGGCCCATTTGCTAGTCCGTGAGGCAAAAGGATAAGTCAGGGAAATGAGGGAAGGTGGAGCTTTCTAGTCAGGTTTTGGCACTTGTCACCAACAAATGATACTCCCAGGCTCTGGTCATACAGGAAACCTAGGCTGTGCAGACCAGACACTCACTCTCCTCCACCCTGGGACTCACCTCTTCCACAATGGATGACAATAACCGAAGCTCCCCATTTTCGTCACGCTGGCTGATCTTTGATTGAATAAAGTCTATAACTTCCTGGCTGCTCATCACATTCCTGGGGTCAAAAACAATAGTTAGAATCTTCTTTAGTCCTGTCAAGGCCGAGGAAAGGAATGTGGCTAGAGGTGAGAGTCTGCATCACTGTGAGCACCCACAGAGATTGTCTTCAGCTCTGCCTTAGGCTCTGGGGTCTTGACACCAAGCTGTCTACCTAAGCTCTAATCCTAGAATAGCTTGAGAAAAGGTGCTGAATGTTGCCATTAGAGGGACGATAAAGCCAAAGCCAATTCAGAGCTCTAGACAAGAAGTAATGCTGCAGAAAAAAAAGGATTTTAAGGCATGTGCCAGTGCTCACCAGATGCCATCACAGGCAATGACCATGAATTCGTGGTCATCAGTGAGAGTCAGCACCTTGATGTCAGGAAGGGCTGAAATCATCTGTTCCTCGGGTGGCAAGTTCTTGTTTCTCTTGTAGAAGTGGTCTCCTGAAGTAAAGGAATAGTTGGCTGATGAGTAGTCTGGGTTCTTCCCACAGACTTGCGCTTGAAGCCTTGCCATTTCCCTTCTTTACAAAGTTCCAGAATTTAATGGAATAGTTTTTCTAGTTTCAGCCCTGACTTTAGGTTGTTGAACCTTAAGTCACTAACCTGTCTTTTTCATCATCCAGAAATGATATCTACCTTACCTCTTATGGAGACATTTAAGGACAGAGGTAGTAATCGGAAAGGTACAGGGCTATGATGATTACAGCTTTCTACTACATAATCTGGAACAGAGAACAAGACCCCAGAAGTCTTTCCCAGAGTCTTCTGGCCCTTACCAATGGCTCTGGAGAGGTTGAGGCCTCCGTTGACTCGCCCATCCATGGTGACCTTGCCACCAGCATTCTTGATGCGTGCTAGCTCCACTTCATCCTCTGGTTTGTGGTCATAGGACATGTCTAAAGCTTTGCCAGCCTCAGACACCACACAGCGAGAGTCTCCTGCATTGGCTACAATCAACTGCTTCCCTCGTATCAGAGCTACCACTGCTGTCGTACCGCTGTCAGAGCCAGGCTTAAGAGAAAGAAAGGGAGCATTGTGGGAGCTTCTGGACACGAGCTCCTCATCAGCACACCCCTGACCATTCACCTATGCTTTCTCCTCTCACTAGGAGCACCAAGAGAGCTTTAACAAACAGGAGGAACACAGATTTTAATCTTCCCAAAGACTACAGCATGCTCCCTCTCTTTTCTGAGATAACTCTACCCCAAAGACTTAGTTCCCCTTGCAGAATAAATACCCCCATGACCATGACTTTAGTACTAAGATAACAAAGGGACCCCTTTCCCAAAATTAAAATCAGGCGATTCACACCTGCCCCTTGCTTTTTCTACACTCACTGCTCCCCTTCCCCACACACCTCCTCTTTGCCTTCCATCCCAGGCACCATCATCTCTTCCTCTTCTTCCTCATCCTCTTCAGCCTCTTCGGTGTCATCCTCATCTTCTTCATTCTCTGCCTCTTCACTGCTGTAGCCATCCTCTTCCTCACTGCATTCCTGCCAGAGGGATGATCCCAGGCCATTGAGACTGGGATGGCCTCCTGCCCTCCTCCCCCAATCCCTACTCAAAACCAAGAGGCCCTGACTGAACACAGGTCCTCAAAACACTGAAAGATGTAACTATACAATCATGATGTAAAATCTGCAGGGAGAGGGCTAGGATGGGTTTAACTGATATCCCGAACTGGGCTCAGCAGTCACTGGCAGGAAGCCCTAGGGAAGGCCAGGGCTGTCAGCCAAAAGCACCTTCCAGGCAACATGACCAGAAAATAAGTTGCCCAGAAAAGCAAACATCCAAATATCCAAAACCACCACCTTATTCTCTCTCTAGGAGACAGACTCTGAAAGGCTCTGAATCTATTTGTTAGTGTATCAACAAAGGAAGAGGTAAGAGGGCTAATAGTACCTGTGTTGGTGGAGATAATGAATTCAAGAAAAGCTTAGAATATAGTGGGTCTTGGGGGATGATGTCATAATAGTAGAAGGGAAAGAGTCAAAGCTATGGATGGCAACCAAACAGGCTCTCTCTGCAACTTCAGCATCTGTCGGCCCCCACAAGCCCTTACCTCGCTGTCTTCCTCTTCCTCCTCCGCCTCATCTGACTCATCCTCACTGTCCTCAAAGAACTTGGACTTAGCAACTCGAGGCAGCTTGTCGGAGGCTGAAGAGCAGGAAGGCCCAGCCTCACCAGTGGGAGTGCCAGGCTCACCACCTTGGCCTGCCTCTGTCCCACGTTCCGAGTTGGAGGAAGGGCCTGTGTGGGCCTTGGCTGTGGGGCCATTTTCCTCTGCAGAAGATTCCCTAGATCGGTCCTCAGATCCTGCCTCCCCATTGAGGCCCTGGGACCCTGGTTCCTCGCCTGTCCCAGTTCCAGATTTGCTGTGGGGAGCACCCTTGTGACAGTTCTGCCCGTAGCGTGTCAGCAGCTCTTCAATAGTCATGGTAGCCTCTTCATGCAGCAATGCAGCCTCCTCATTGTCCACTGCAGGTAAGAGGCTAAATCAGCGCCCCCGTGCCAGACTCCTCATGGGATTAGTCCCTCTTACTACCTCCACTGCCCTTAGAGCCTGAGTTCCAACTTCCCCCACCACTTCCTACTCCCAAGGCTCCTCTCACTTATCCAGTCTCAGAAAAACACCCTTTTGCTTCCTTCTCAAATAACATCTGTCTCCATAGACTTCCTTTGGTCTTTGTCTTTCACCCCCTTCTTAGCCAAAGGAACACTAATTACTGTATTTTCCTTATCACCTCTCAATTTTTATTGGTAAGTTGGAAACCCTGTTCTGGCTGAGGACTCAGGGAGCCCACAATGCTACTTCAGGCCTACAGCCCAGGCTTAATGACTAGCTGCTGGGGCTAATGACAGCTCTAGTCTTGGAAAAAGGGTCACGTAAGCATTAGTAGGCACCAGAGAGACCATCACAATGAAAATTTAAAAATGCATATAAAAATTCTTGCAACTATGGCACTACGCACTCAACAAAGATTAATTCTCTTTCTCCTTTTCATAACCACCTGTAGTGCTGGAGAAGAACACGGGTTCATTAATGTGAGGATTCTCCAGGTCCCCAGGAGGTCATCCTCTCAGAATTTACATATAGATCAAATATAGTATAGTACTTTAAAATACTGATTTCCTCTCAAACAAGGGATACCACACTCACCATCATCTTCATCAGCTACTTTTTCTTTTTCATCTTCATCCTCAGTGGGTCGCCCTGCAATCTGTGCCAGCTCCTTAATGACTTCCTCAGTGGTCAGTTTGGCATCAATAGCCAAGAAGGCATCTTCCAAAGCCTGAATATAAGCAAAACAGTATGAGGCAAGTGAAGGAACAAGAACAGCAGATATAGAATGAACTGCCGGTACACAGTCCAGGTCACAGGATGAGATGCAACCTAGAGTGTCATCCGCCATGCTTGGAGACACTCGTATATCAATAAAAACAGTTCAGAGACCTGAAAATAACAAGGCAGCTCTAAAAAGGCCCAAGTGGGAATAAGATCATTTTAGGCACAGAATCCTTTAAGAAGAAATGCAGCAAGAAGCAACTAGGTGGCAATGAGAAAGGAAAAGCCAAGTATTGGAAAACAAGGGAAAGCCTACAGAAGTGAAGCATGAACATTGTGGAAAGACAGACCTTCTGTAGCTTGCCTTCTTTGTAGGCCTTCTGATCTTTGATGATATCAGGAAGATATTTGGCACAGTACAAGGCAACTTCCTCCCCTAGAAGAAAGGTAGGTCACCCAGAGCACTGCTTCCCACACATAGAAAGTGATATAATATCTATATGCCATATTGGAGTGAACCCTAAGGGTTGAGGAGATGAATACCTTAGCACAACTGAAAACTATTTGAAAGGCAATGCTTGGCAAGTTCTGACTCAGAAAATAGACTTCACCATCACTTCTCTCAGGACTATATTATTATATCCCTTATCTTTTCTCACGTGTATATTTAGTTTTCAGTGAAAAAAAGAAAAGTGCTAATGTAGAAAGAGGCTTTCTTGGATTAAAACAAGGCCTGGTGAGATTATGAATCAATATAATATCCTATTGGGAAGACAGAATGGCAAAATAGAGAAAAACAGCACCAGGCATGAAATGATATCTGAGGACCAGAACCTTGGAAAGTAAAAGAACAAAAGACCTGGTTCTTGTCCTGTAAAGTCTATAATGGAGGTATTAGAATGTTACCAAGATGATCTACTAAAGTTACCTCCATGTCCATCGTAGACAGAAAACATGGCTGTCTCACTGTCCAGCTCAGGAATACAGTTGTGAGCATCCTAGGAAAAAAGAAGCGCATAATTAGCATTTCTCAAGGTTAAAGGATATTCTTCCTTGTGCACCTCAGGTCATGAGGATCAGGTTCACACCTTAATCTCACTAACCATTGCCTAGCTGACCTACATGACCTAGAAATAAGAAAGGAAGATGGAATGATAAACCAAGAAAAGAAGTACAGAGAAGGGGGAAAGGAAGGAGGGTAAAGGAGGAGGAAAGGGAGAGTGAAAGGCAAAGAAGGAGGGCGCGAGATCAATCAGGTCGCTACCTCTGCAGTCTAGCAGCCTCAGCCTAGGAGATCTCAGTCCAGATGGCAGAATGTGTGGCTGTTGGAACTCTAGACCTGATCTTTTTGGACTTGTGGCAACTATGGGAAGAACCAGAATAAAGGATCTTTAAAGTAATTTCTAGACCCAGTCCATGAATCAGTGAATTTCAACAAGAAAATGTTAGGGAAGATAGCAAAATGAGACCAGAGGGCATTACCAACCTGGCAAGTTTCATCCTAAGGTAGCCTAAGTGAAAGTACTAGAGATTTGTAGAGCTGTATACATTTACACACTGCCGCCCACCCCCCCTCCCCCCAACACTATCTATACAAATTATTCTCGTCTTCCCTCAGTTTCACTCATACAAGAAGTTACCCTCAGGCTAGGCAGAGGATATATTTACAAAAGAATGTCTTCCCAACAAATAATGCTATTAAACTACACTGTGCTGGGGCCCGCCGAGTGGCACATTGGTTAAGAGCTGGCTTGGGATGCCAGAAGGCCCCGGTTCGGATCCCACATATGAGGGCCAGTGACACTGCCCTCTACAGCTAAGATGCTGAACAACAGCTCAACCTGGAGCTGGACTGCCGTGAGTAGCCGGCGATGGCGTAGCCTGCAGCCCCTGCTGCAGTGGGTTGCCATGGACTACCATGTGTAGCCAGCAGCCAGCGTGAGCGGCCAGCAGCCGCTGTGAGTGGCCGTCCAGAAGCCGGTGACCGATCTGCCTCGCACGGGAAGAGCGCAATGATGGTACCAACTTGGGCCAGTGAAGCAACGTCCTCCACAACTAGACTGAAGAACAAAACGACAGCAACTTGTCTGTTCCCCTTCCCCCAATTCCCCAGCTCTGTTCCCATCCCCCAATTCCCCAATAAAAATCTTAAAAACAAAAACAAACAAACAAAAAAAACTACACTGTGCTTAGTACTTGTTAACTGGGATTTATAATGCCCCATATAATCAGCCTGCCCATCTCCTATTCCCAGCCTGAACTGAAATATCATTCAACCTTGATGGCACCGCACACCCGAAGAGAAGTTTGCAATGGTCCTGCCACACCAACATTTCGGTTGGAAGTCTGGGCTTGATTAAAGTCTTCTAATAACAAGACTCTGCTACCCCAAACTAGTATTCCAAGCTAAGCCATAGTTCAAGACCCTCAGACCTTGGTAAAAATATGCCACAGCTTACTCTGCCCCACGTTGGAAAACAACCCAACCTTCCTTTTAGGTACTTTCTACAAACAAAAAGGATACAAGCAACTATTTACTTAATTGATTATCTTTGTGTAAGTTAATAGTTCTCCTTTCTCTTCGGGCATTAGCATTTTAAAATTTCTAACTGTATTAATACTTAGGAAATCAGAGTGCAGTGGTTCTTATGTTAGCCCTGAAATAAGACTATGCTTTCATTATACAAGTCTAGAAAATAAAAATTATTTTAAAGCAGGGAAGGAGAGCATCAAAAAATACCTAGTTCTGTATTTTCCTCTGATTGTCTCCAGGAGAAAATGCCCCCAAAGCTAATGGGATGTCATGGATGGCCCTTGATGGCCTATCTAAGGTCATTGCCAACTGCCTCTTAGCCTTGTCCCCAGGATCTGGAGAGCATCACAGACCAAAGGTCACCTCTCTCTTCCATCCACTCTACCACCAGCAATAATGGCCTCCCCTTCCCTCTAAGCCAGCGTTTATCTTACTGGGCCTTCCTCTCCTCTCACCACCATATCAGCACCTTCTTGCCTGCTTTTACTACTCTACCAGTAGTTCTGAAGACTTTAATGTGCTTAAGAACTCATCTGTTCATTCATTCATTCATTCATCAATCAAATACCTGAGTATCCATTATATGCAGGAATAATTATAACCATCTAAATTTCCATGACTAGATTAGATTACAAATGGTGCACCCTCCTCCAGAATGGAACATATGAAGCTGTTAGAAATGATGACTGTGGGCCGGCCGAGTGGCGCGATGGTTAAGAACTGGCTTGGGACGCCAGAGGGCCCCGGTTCGGATCCCACATATGAGGGCCAGTGACACTGCCCTCCACGGCTAAGATGCTGAACAACAGCTCAACCTGGAGCTGGGCTGCCATGAGTCGCCGGCGATGGCGTAGGCTGCAGCCACTGTGGCCGTGGGTTGCCATGGACTACCATGTGTAGCCAGCAGCCAGCGTGAGCGGCCAGCAGCCGCCGTGAGCGGCTGTCCAGAAGCCGGCAACTGATGTGCCTCACCCGGGAAGAGCGCAATGATGGTGCCAACTTGGGCCAGTGAAGCAACGTCCTCCACAACTAGACTGAAGAACCAAAGGACAAAAACTTGTCTGTTCCCCTTCCCCCAATTCCCCAGCACTGTTCCCATCCCCCCAATTCCCCAGTAAAAATCTTAAAAAAAAATAAAAAAAGAAATGATGACTGTGTTAATCTGGAAATGAGTTCACAATATATTAAGTGATTAAAAGGAAAAAAAAGTACCTGTTATGTATATGCTAGAAGTCCAGAAGATCATGTATCAAACAGTGAATGAAGAGTGAGATTCGGGTATTATTTTCTACGTTTTTTAATTGTTTGTATAATAAGCCATATTGTTCCATTCAGAATAATGACAACAAAACAAACCTATGAATTAGCCTTGAGCCGCCAAGCTACCATGTATTTCATGATCTCTGGCCAGCTATCTCTTGGTGTGCCTCAATTTTATCTTCTATAAAATGGAATAACAACATCTACCTAACCCACATAACAGGAATATTGTGAGGATGATGTAAAATATGTAAAAGTGCTTTGTAAACTGGATTTTAACATAGATATTCTACTCTGAAATTTAGCGCCTGGCTCTCAGTTTTCTTCTCTATCCTTATTCTCAAAGAGGAATGCCCACCATAAAGATTCATCTTATGCCCTGAGGTCTCAGGTCCTAGAATTACTCCACATTACCTTCTCCTTCACTTCTTGGTGAGGCTTTGAATCTGTATTATCACTTGGAGCTACTCTACCTTCTCCAAGCACTTCAATTTCCCCCTTTACACTCTGCTCATCGACTCCCTACCTTTTTAAAGGCCTTGCCTTTGTTTCTCTCTGTCCCTTTCTGAGCCAGAGCCAAGTATTTCAACACTGTCTCTTAGCAATCTAGAAAACCTCGTCCAACCTTGTATAACCCGACCAACTGCTTTCTTTACCCCTGAATCAGAGCCACTGAATATTGTAGTCATAAGATGTCATGAAATCATGTTGACTGTGGTCACTGCTTCCATTTAGCTTTTTTTTTTTTCTGTATTCTCTATTGACTCTTAAATATATTAATCACAGTCAGTCACAAACCTTGCCCACACTGTTCCAAGTTATCAATGTTATTCTCCTTTTACTCTTAGCAGATGAGCTAACCTCTTTCTTTACTTAGATCAAGGTCACATTTCAAGAACTACTTCATCTTCCCTATTCTACCTCAATCTCTCCTTCCCTTCTGCCTCAAAAGTAGTATTTCTCCTCTCTTTCTAGATTAACATTTCCTCTTAAACTCCTAATCTTCAAACTCTTCTCCTTCAAGATCTTACTAAACCGAGCAGACAATAAACTTAACAGCAACCCAAATAGTTATTTTACAGGCTTCATTCTCCCCATCCATTGGATATAATCAAAGTGTACAAACCATGTCAGCTTTCTAGAAAGTTCTCTTGGATTCTGTGAAAAACTGTAGTTCTTTACCTCCAAATACCTATTTCTGTTGGAGGTCCCTTCACCTCAAACTTAACATATAAACAGGAACTCAGCAGGCTCCAAAAAGAAAAAAATCAGAGCTTCCCCTACAGGTCTTATTTGTGTAGGTGGAATCGTAACTCTCCCCAGCAGCACCAAATACAGGTCCTCCTTGACCTTCCTGGCTGTCTTCCATCATCCGCAACTGAGTCCTGCTGAGTTATCCTTAGTAACTCTGTTCCTGGATTACTTTACTCTTAGTAGTAATTCCTCACCTATCTCTATTCTCTACCCCTTGTAATCCAGCCTACATACACGTAGCTGTCAAATTAATCTTCCAAAAATAGCATTTTATTGCTAGAACCTTCAATGTATTCTACTGCGTATAAGGTTGATTCCATGCAACTTACTAGAAATTTAAGGCACTCAATCATCATTCCCACCCATCTCTATAACCCAATCTCTTAGCTCTCATAACCATTCCCCAAAAGAAACTACTCCACTCTTGACACTGACCACCCCAGCCCAACATAGTGAAAATGTTTGCCTCCGAGACTTTCTTCCTATCTTTCCTTCTAATACTCTTTTTTTGTCTCACTATCCTCCTCCTCATTTGTCTGTTATACTCTTTACTTAAGGTCCAGTTAGTGTCACCACCTCCAAGAGATCTTTCGGAATCACACCAATACTCTATGATCATTCCCCCTTCTAAACTCTTTTAATATTTACTGCACTCAGTATATGCCATCTTGTACTGTTATCCAACATTCCACAGGAGAAAAGGGAGTCCTAGGTACAAAACTAGATTGTAAACCAACATGAAAGCAAAGACTGTCTTAAATTTCTTCATAGCTCTGGGGCCTAACATTATGTTCTGCAACACAGCAGGAGTTCTATGTTTGCACACATGGTGAGTTCCCCGATGCCTCCAGAAAACTACCTTAAGGATACCCCTTTTTCATTGTCCCCATCTCTGGGACAAATCCAGAGAATATATCATATCATAACACAATAACCACTGAGATGGTCTGGAAGAGATAACTGTGAATATACAGGTCACCTGTGTCAGGGCTCTTAGGCCTTGCCTTACTAAATCATGTATACACAGCCACTTCTAGACCATCAATGGCTCTATATTAATAAAGGCTTGGTTATCCTCCTGATGTCAATCTCCTAAGGTTATAAATATATCCACAAACAAAACATAGCTGTATCGTTGAATCAATCATTTTGAATTATGATACATAAATTTATCTAAATCTTTACAAATCAAGATAAAAAATTTGAAGGTGGTTGGGAAGGAAATTACATTTTGATATTACTATCTGACTTTTAAAATGATATGCATGTATTACCACTGTGCTCTAGACTTAATGTTTTGTGTCTCCCTAAAATTCCTATGTTGAAACATAATCCCCAATGTGGTGGTATATGGAAGGTGGAGCCTTTGGGAAGTCATGAGGTAAGAGCTCTCACGAATGAGATTAGTGCCCTAATAAAAGAGACCCCAGAGAGTTCCCCTGCCTTTTGAGGACACAGCTAGAAGACAGCTGTCTATGACCCAGGAAGTGGGCCCTCACCAGACACCTTGATCTTGGACTTTCCATCACAGTCTTGAAGAGATATTTGGATACCCATGTTCATAGCCAAAAGGTAGAAACAACCCTAGAGTCCACCAACAGATGAATGGATAAACAAAATGGATAAACATATATATATATATATGTTTTGTTTTTTAAAAACAAAAAACTTCCCACAAAGAAAAGCCTAATCTCAGATGGCTTCACTGGTGAATTCTACCAAATATTCAAAGAATACCAATTCTTCATAAAGTCTTTCAAAATGTAGAAGAGGAGGCAACACTTTCCAACTCATTTATCTATGAGTCCAGTATTATCCTGATACCAAACCAGACAGATACTACAAGAAAACTACAGACTTAATAACAAAATCTCAGATGGCTTTTGTACAGAAATTGACAAGCTGACCCTAAAGTTCATATGGAAATGCAAGGGATCCAGAAAAGAAACAAGAAAAAGAACAAAGTTGGAAGCCATACTTCCTGATTTGAAAACTTACCAAAGCTATAGTAACCAAGACAATGTGGTATTGGCATAACAACAGGTATATAGGTCAATAGAATGGAATTAAGAATCCAGAAATAAACATTCATATTTATGGTCAATGGCTCTTCAACAATGATGTTAAGATAATTCAATAAGGAAAAAGAACAGGCTTTTAACAAATGTCTGGGTGCCGGGACAACTAGATACATATTCACAAGCCAAAGTATGAAGTTGGATCCTTTCTTTACACCACACAAAAAACAACTCAAAATGGATCACAGACCTAAAATGTAAGAGCTAAAACTATAAAATTCTTAATATATAGATTTGACTTCAATATTTTAAATTTTTGTGCTTCAAAGGACACCAACAAGAAAGAAGAGGCAGTGTGGAAGCAAATATTTACAAATCCTATCTGATAAGGGACTTGTATCCAGAATATAGAAAGAACTTTTACATCTTAGTAAAAAGAGAAAAAAAGACAACCCAATTAAAAATTGGCAAAGGATATGCATAGACATTTCTCCAAAGATATATAAATGGCCAATCAGCACAAGAAAAGATGCTCAAACATCATTAGCCATTAGGGAAATACAATCAAAGCCACAATGAGATACCATTTCACATACACTAGAATGGCTATAATAAAAAAAGACAGATAATAATGAGCATAGGGAGGATATGGAAAAATTAATACCTTCACATTTTGCTGGTAGGAATGTAAAATGGTAAAACCACTTTGGAAAATAGGCAGTTCTTCAAAATGTTAAACATGAAGTTATTACATGACCCAGCAATTCTGCTCCTAGGTATGTACTCAAGAGAAATAAACACTTATTTCCACACAAAAACTTCTACATGACTGTTCATAGCATCATTATTTGTAATAGCCAAAATGTGAAAATCTAAACATCCATTATCAACTGATGAAAGGATAAACAAAATGTCCATACAATTAAATATCCAGCCATAAAAATGAAGTACTGATAGATTGTTGATACAACATGGATGACCCTTAATAACAGCATGTTTTGTAAAAGCCAGACATAAAAGGTGACACAGTTATGATTCCATTCATATGAAATGTTCAGAATACCCAAATCCATAGAGACACAATGTAAATTAGTGGTTGCCATAGGGAGTGACTTGGTAATGGTTACAAGGTTTCTTTTTGGGGTTATGAAAATGTTCTAAAATTGACAGTGGTGATGGCTATAGAACTCTGTGAATATATTAACCATTGAAATGTACACTCTGTGTATGGTATGTGAATTATATCTCCAAGTTGTTTAAAAAGTGGCCTATATATACATTTTTAAATACTATATATGATTAAAAGTTGACATATTCCGGTGCCGGCCGAGTGGCTCAGTTGGTTAAGAGCGTGAGCTCTGAGCAACAGGGTCGCCGGTTCGATTCCCACATGGGCCAGTGAGCTGCCCTGGAGCTGAACTACTGCTGAGCTGCCTGCCAAAAGGTGGCAGGATGGCTCAGCTGGTGAGAGCACGTGCTCCTAACAACAAGGTTTCCGGTTCAACTCCCACATGGGATGGTGGGCTATGCCCACCTGCAACTAAGATTGAACACGGCACCTTGAGCTGAGCTGAGCTGCCAAAGGGCAGCTGGGGCTTGGTAGTTAGAGCGTGTGCTCTTACCTACAAGGTTTCCGGTTTGACTCCCGCATGGGATTGTGGGCTATGCCCACCCGCAACTAAGATTGAACACTGCACCTTGAGCTGAGTGACCGCAAGGTGCAATGGTGACTGGACCTGGAGCTGAGCTAGCTGCGCCCTCCACAACTAAGACTGAAGGACAATAACTTGGCTGTTCCCCTTCCCCAATAAAATCTTTTTTTAAAAAAAAGGTTGATATACTCCATCTTTGAACTAGATGTAGAGGGAAACAGAAAAAAAACTCCTCTGGAATCAGTACTGAGTCTACAGCATGCCATTAAACATCAGTGATTCTTTAAGTTCAGTTCTAAAGATCTGTGCTCTCCAGAAAGCGTAATTTTAATAAAGGCTTAGAATGGGAAGAGCTACTGATCAAATCTGTTAAATTTCTACATTCAAATTCAAGTCCTTACCTCTCAAAGTGCAATTCCAAGATGATAACCTAACAGAGGATCAAGGGTGGAGAAGTAGTAGTAACAACTGCTAGAGGATTGGGCAATAGCAATAATTTATGTAAAATATTCTCGAAATCTTAAGGAATAAGTTCTGATTGCACCTCAAGTCAGTCACTTGAGAACTTATAAAGGAGTAGTATAATAGAAATCAATTTCTCATATTCATGGGCATACCTTTGATACCATTTCACATGACCCTTGAATTGTGAAGAAGAGATACTGCATGCTAATCAAATGAAAAGAATGCCCTTTTATATAAGTTGCTTAAATGCATCCTAGATAAAAGGAATTCTGACCTGGTTCAGTAAGTAAAAAGTGCTTTCAACTACAGAGATGAGACGCTAATCTGAGGATCAGACATAAATGCTCTTCAGCCTCAGAGGCCCTCTCTCAAGTGGAACCCCACAGCACGCTTGAGAGGTAGCTCATTTTAGTTTTCCCCATTAATATAATGATTGAAACTGTCATGCAGATATCTTAAGAATCTTCTGCTCAACATTATCTACATTCAATTTTAGATAAACCTCTATGACCATTAATAACCCAGCTTCTATATGGCACCGAACAGCTAGCCTACTCAAAATTATAGTCTAGGTATTGGCATGCCTTTAAAAAAGGGCAAACATCATTTACAGAATTAAAAAAAGAAAAAAATCCTAACTCCCCATAGAAAGCAATTTTGTCACTCCAGAGAACTTCACAACCAAAACTACAAGTACCTTTGTCCCTTTAAGACTGCATCAACTAAAACTGTTTTCAGATTGGGCTTATTAGCCACCAAAAACTCAGAGCCTTTCCATATATATTTCTCAGGCACCCTTCCACAACCTACCTCTTAACCCCCAAAATACATACCTCAACCAGCTTGAGGGTCCCTCCAAACCATGGAGAAGGAGGAAGGGAAGGGAACATCAACTGTGGTATTTTGATTACCCCTCCTCAAAACACCCTGGTTCCACAGCAACAGGGGCTGGAGAGAGGCAGAAAGTATAAAATGCCAGCTGTTGACAGTTGCCATCCTTGCCTCAAGGGAAGGGATAAAATAATACTCCCTAAAGCTGAATCTATGTGTCAGGATTTTAGCAACCTTTGAAATGTATATTAGTATAATAAACTTACCTCAACTGAATCATTAGGATCAAGTAAATAGACTTAATTGGTGGAATTACACCCTAAAGGTTAAGAGGAACAGAAGTGCACTTTGTGAAAAGGTAAGAATCACAGATGAGGCTAAAAGTCATAGTTATTTTCTTGTCATACCAAAGAAACTATCACATACATTGGGGAGAAAGGAAACAAAGCCAGAAGGAAAAATATCAAGGAAGCAGAAAAGGATCCAAAACAGGGCCTCAGGAGGATTTGATTAAGTATATTTAACAATTCAAACAAAAGTAAATTGAGAAACAGTGTAAGGAAGATTTTGAAACCCTGAGTGGTTACTTCTCAGGAGGAAGATTAGGATCTAAGGAATAGTCTAACAAGATCTTTAAAAATCAAACAGCCCCTGATGAAAAAGTCATTTTCTAATTACCAGAGGAGAAATAAAGGGAAATGCCCTGCAGAGAAGAAGCAAAGAGCACAGAATCACTGGGCAAATGACTTGGAAAACTGAATACCCAAGCAACTCAATTCATAAAGATAACTAGAAAAGAGTACTAAAGAAATGGAAAAACCACAGCAGAGAGGAAAATGGAAAATACAGAATGAGGAAAAGCCTTACAGTGAAATGAAACAGTCACCTCAAATCTTACATTAACAGAAAATGCCACAGAAATAGAACCTCCAAACTACCAACTAACTAACCCAAACCCCAGTCTTGCATAAATGTTTTCCTATTGAAACTATATCTGGACATTTCTAAGTCAATTACATTTACCAAGCACCCAGTAAGCTTGATATTGTGCACCAGTGAAATATGAACATTATACTTCAGGTTGACACAGATGATAAATGTTTAGTGTCTTGGAACAATGTCATCTTACAGATTCTTTCCACCAAACCTTTCTTTGCTTCAAATTCTGAGCTGTAAAATGTAGGAGCCAAACTAGATGAGATGAATTATAGGGTCCCCTCCTATCTTGAAATTTATACCTAATGATAGAACTGTTCTTAAAGTCTGCTGTGGGTATAAAATTTGAGTCTGAAACAAACCTTTACGTTTATATACTGTCATTCCAGAGCTAACCACAGGGAGGAGCGAGGGATTGGAAGGGATTCCCAAGGGAGACAGTATTTGGCTGTTACCTGAAGCCCACCTACTAAGTGGATAAAGCCTCAATCCCAGGCATAATTAGAGCATTTCCCTGGCCCCTCTGCCTAGATCAAACAATACTCTTCACAAAAACACATCTTACACGTGTCTTTCTTCCTTTCCTTCCTACCCTGTTCTCCTTTGTAGTTTCACATCCATTTTGCCCATAGTACTCCTTTTTATCCAGACTTTTTTCTTTTACCCAGAGTGAAGTTTTCTAGAAAAGAAAATCAGTTCTCTGCAGGTTAAGACAAAAAAAAATATTGATGAAGTGACTGAAAATCAAGGAAACTATAAAACAACAAGCACAGGCAAATGACAATTACTAAGTTTTCGAAAAATCCCGAGAAAATATCAAGCATAATTAAAAAAAAAAAAAAGGAATACTACTGACTCGTTTCAAGTTTTCCAAAGGCCGTAAAAGGCCCTGAAAAGAATACAAACGAGTGACAATTCTTGGAGGGCAAGTCGAACCTCTGAAATTAACATGCGGTGCCCAGGGCCAGGCAACTAGGTGTTAAGAACATGAAACAGACTATTTGCCCCCGCTCCCTTTCACTGTCAAACTCATCGCCCAAAGAAGCCTCTCACATTTAATTTTTTTTAATTTAAAGTACTGTCCTTCACATCTATTCGCCTATTCCTCGCAAAAGTAAATGAACAGTCCTCCTTTTCATTTTTACTCCCCCACAAAACGTCACGCCGTATAAGAGCCTGGAAGGCAGTACTGGCACGAGAGCGATGGCGCGAAGACACGGGGAAAGGGCAGTCAGTGGGCGGAAGGTGCCTCTCCCCACATGGCCAAAGCCTCGCTGCCAAGCTGGCCACAGGCACACGGTCCCCAAGCACCGGCAGCTCCCTCTCGGCCCCAGGCCCTCTCTCGGTGCCGCCCCCCAAACTGCCGCTGAGGCCGCAGGCTCTCGACTTGGACCCTTCCCGGGGGATAACCCCATTCCCCCGCTCCCTTTTTCCAACGGGTTCCCTCCCGCCCTACAGTGGCCAGCCTATGGACCCCTCCCGCCTCACCTCCATGGAGACACGCCAGCCTTGCATGGCGGAGAAGCCATAGGGTAGCGGCAGGCGCGGTGCGCCAACCCCGTCCCCGGAGCACTTCACCGTGTTGGGCTGGGAAAGGTAGGCACCCATGGCGGCGGCTGGCCGGCGGCCTCAGGGGCAGGTGAGCGGGCCGCGACCCGTGCCGGCGCCGGGAGCCCCAGGAGCGCGTGTGGCAGGAGCAGGCTCGGCGGCGCGGCGACGCAAGGTGCCGGTGAAAGGCGCGAGGCCGGCCAGGAGGCGGTAACGGGACTGGGAACGGAGAGGGAGCGGAAGCGGAAACGGCGCCGCTCCAGACCCCGCCCGGCCGGCGCGGCGCGGCGCGGCACAGCGCTGCAGGCAGTCATTTCCTTAGCAACTCGCCCCGCCCGCGGGGACAACGGCCCGCCCAACCGTCAATGCCGCGAGAGTGGCGCGGCCACGCCCCCCAACGGCCTCTGCCAGACTCCCGCCGCCCCGAAGGCGGCAGGCAGGTCTTGGTAGCTGTCTCGTGCTGTCCCCCGTCTTAGCTCCCCTAGCACGGCCTCTCGCATGTTTGTCTGAAACTCTTTTGTTTGGGACCCGGCGCTTCCGGTCCATCTTCCAATGTGTCAGCAGCTCCCCCCAACCACCACCACTGCCGCACCCTCAGTCTCCGCAAACCCCGCTTGAGTCTGTTCAATTAAAGTTGACTAGCTGTTCTGAGCGCACGAAGTACCTGGCCAGGCCTTATGAGGCCTGTACGCGTAGAATGTGGGCGAGTCTTTTCTAACAAAAGAAAATAAAGACCTTTATGACACCAATCGAGTTAATATAGTGCAGAAATGTTTGGCACATTTTATGCTGGATGGGAAGAAATCAAAGGAGAGGAGGACGCACTGTTGTTTGAGTCCTCAGGAGCATATTATGCTAGGGGAAGGAAGGGGATAATGTTACGAGGTTGCAGGGGTTGAGGAAGACTGTAAAATGCATTTGGGAGGATTTTTGAGGAAGCTGGCATGCCTCGTTGGAAAGTGATTTTAAGTAGTATTAGATAGATAGGATAGAGAGGGTCGTAAGTGCCAAGATGGGTGACTTGGACGTCACTGTTATCCCAGTGTAGCATATTAGGACTAGTTGTCTAGCCTTTGTGTGCAGTGCAGATTGGGGGGGCGGGGGGGGCGGGGTCTGGAGAATTATTGGTTAAAAGGCTCTTAATCCAAGCTGAGGTGGGAAAGGACTAGGGTGGTGGCAGTGGGACTAGAGATGAAGGAACAAATTTAAAAATAAGAAATCGACAAGATTTAGCAATAGATTGGATTCAGGGGATAGAATGGAAAGGAAAGATTCTTCAAACTGTGAGCAGATTGATTCTTTTAAAATACAAAACTAATGGCTTCCTCCTGCTCTTCAGAGGCCTACTCCAAATTCCTTAACATAGTTTACCAGACCCTTCATGCTTGAACTGATTCTAGCATGTCTCTTCTGCTTTCCATTTCCACTACCACTCAGTGCTTCAGTAATATGTCTTTGGGTTCCTCTAAAGCCGTTTTTGCTCTTTCTGTGCTTTTACCCATGGAACAAATCTCCCCACCCTACCCCCAACCTTTTATCATCACTTCCTCCAGGAAGTCTTCTATAATACATTAGTTTGGGTCCCCACTTGTTTGTCTTTCCTAATAGACTATAAGCCTTTATGAAGGCAAAAACTCTATCAAACTTACTGTTGTATACCCCAGAATCCCTAGCACAATTCTTGTATGTGCTTGACAGTATTTAAATATTTGTTGAATGAATGAATGAATGAACACCAAGGTTTTGACCCTGAATGACAAAAATTGGTGTAGTCATTAAGAAAAGTATGTGGTGGTAAGAGGGTACTAGTTGAGGGGGGGGGGATGGTGGGTTCAGTTTAAGGTGCTAACTAGATACACAAACATTGAAAATATTAGATTGAAGTTAGACTATATGGGTAGAAGAAGATGTTAATTAGGCCTGTAGGTCATCATGAACCTGGATGAGATTTCTGACAAAGGCAGTGTAAAAAAAACATAAACCTCTTTTTTATTTTTCTAAGAATGAAAAAACATGAGTTTTGATATATTATTACCTATGTGGTCTTTCACAAGTTATTTATTCTCTCAGGCTTAGTTCCTCATCTATAAAACAGACATACAATATGTACTTTTCCAGATTGCTTTAAGGATAAGAGGAGCTGAATATAAAGTGCCAAGTTTGCATAAATGTTATATTGTTATTCAACCAAAAGACTACCATTTATTAAGTATCCATAAACACAGGCTAAATAAGGGATGGAAATAACATTAAATTATTAAATTATGTTCACAAAAAATAGATTGCCTGAAACAAAATGGAAGACAAATAGACAAGGACAAAAGTGGAAAAGAAACTATGACTCAAGGAAAAAGGGAGGCTTTGGGAGGGCAGTGGTGTCTCAGAGAGGGGAAATGGAAATACTAAGGGGGCTCATGGAAAGAGGTGGGAAAAGAGACAAAGAATATGAAGATTATCTTCTCCCTACTTCATCCTCATTTCCCCCAAAACTACTACAGTACATTTCCAAGGACACAAACAAAGGTTTCATGCTTTGATAGAGAGAGAAAAAAAAGTTTTTGTTTTTTTTAAGATTTTATTGGGGAATTGGGTGAGAGGAACAGCATTGGGGAATCGGGGAAGGGGAACAGACAAGTTGCTGTCCTTTTGTTCTTCAGTCTAGTTGTGGAGGACGTCGCTTCACTGGCCCATGTTGGTATTATCATTGTGCTCTTCCCGGGTGAGGCAGATCATTCACCGGCCACTGGATGGCCTCTCACAGCGGCTCTTCGCTGCTCACCCTGGCTGCCGGCAGCTCACACCAGCTGCCAGCCACTCACAGTAGCTTATGGCAGCCCACTGCAGCAGGAGCTGCAGCCTACGCCATTGCCGGCGACTCACAGCAGCCCAGCTCCAGGTTGAGCTGTTGTTCACCGTCTTAGCTGTAGAGGGCGCAGCGTCACTGGCCCTCATCTGGAATCCCAACCCGGGCCCTGCTGCTCAAACCTGGTGTCCCACGCCAACTCTTAACCAACGCACCACTCAGCCAGCCCCCAAAAAATGTTTTTAATTAAATGAAAACCTCAAACATTATATTCACAGATTGGTGTTCCTGAGTTTGTCTTTAAACTATGAGTTTCTAAAATCTGACTAATAAAAAAAAAAAATCTGACTAATCGAACACAGTAACAGAAGCAGCTCCTGAACGTCTATTTTAGGGGCTGGACTGAATGAAAAAAAAAGGGGTCTGTAAAATACACACCAAGTTCATTCTACAAGGGATAAAGGTATGGGATTGTTTTGTTATGGATAGAAAATAACGAATTCTAAGCATTTGGCAATTCTTACACATATTCCCAATTATATTGTATATTCCAGTATCACCTTTGCTTTATTTTTTAAAAATCACTAGATTGCTTATATTTCCTTGTCTCAAATTGGTCAAACATTAAAGATAAATTGAAAAATATGAGGCATTTTTAAAACCTCTTTTGTCTGTTTCTATTAGCCTCTCATGAGCCTCTTTCCAGTTACCTCTCATGAGAAAAAGGAGAGAAGAGGAGAAGGTGGTTTAAGCCTGTGTTTTTCAAACATGAGAAATTGTGAACCACTAAGACATACTTCTGTAGATTCCAAGGGATTTAAGGGACCCCAGGCCAGGCAACACTGCCTTAAAAGTTAAATGCTAACTTCAGAGTATAATGTGACACCAATTCAGTTGTAAACTTAAACATAAGATCATTCAAAAATATAAAGTGTTAATTCAGATGATCCAAAATATGCTAATATGCTATATTATAAAACTTAAAGCACAAAGTTTTCAAATTCTCACAGAAGACTCATAGTGCCTTGGAAATACAAGACCCCCAGAGGGCAATAGACCAGAATTGAAAAACCTGACTTGCATATGGAGGATGTTAAGCGAGGAGAGAATGAGAAAAGAGGAGTTTGGGAAGTAGGTCCTCTAGACTCTGCCCTTCCCCAGGCTTTTCTTGGGGTTCCTAAATCTGTTTTTGACTCTTCATATAAACTTCTTTCACATCCTGTTTCTGATGACATTATATTAGTCATAAAATATTACCTTTAGAAGCTCAGCAGTTTTGATACTATATTCCTTCCTGTGTGTGATTAAATGTGAGAGATTGGTTCAAGGAAGGCAAAAAAACAAACAAACATGGAGATAAGAGTTAGGGCTTAAGAAAGAATATAGATATTTTGAAGTTACTAGTAAAGAGAGGGGAAAGAGTCCATTTCTGAGGTACTGGGCTAGGCCAGACTCCTCTTTGTAGTCATAAGTTGTTTTTTTTGTTTGTTATTTTAGCTGAGTCATCCTGCCACCTGTTGGCAGCTCAGCAGCAGCTCAGCTCGGGCCAGGAATCGAACTGGCGACCTGTTACTCAGAGCTCACACTCTTGAGCAAGCTCTTAACCAACTGAGCCACTCAGCTGGCCCTTGTAGTCATAAGTTTTAAAGGGTACCCAATAAATGAAACTTTCTAAAAAGTCAGTTGCAGTTTTATATTTCTAGAAGGCAAGACATAAATTCATTTGGAAGCAATCTGCCTTTTCTCAGGGACATCACCAGCATGGGTCCTCTATACATACATAAAGGAAATACCCACCTTTATCCTAAAGATAATCGTGGAATGACCATTAACCAAAATTCAGATGTTTCAGACTGAGATGCTGGGGTTGATTTATTTATTAGTAATATAAATTGTGTCTTTCACAGGACTGTGCCCTTCCAGCGAGAGAGAGATCACGTCTTTCCCATAAATAAGAATATGGAGTGGAATGTCTCTTAAAGTTCTTATTTGTTTTCAGGAAACCTATGTATGTTTTTATCCAAGTGTTTTTTTACAGGTGATTACAAAACTGGAGCCATCCCGAAGAGTGTGCGAATCTTTCCTTCGTCCCTCCTATAAGAGAACAGACTGGACTGAACCACTGGTATCTCACAAAGTGGTGTTATGTAAAGCCAAATTACACCAAGTTCGGAAAGTGTGACTCCTGGGACTGCATCAACCAAGCCAAGGTGGAGGTGAGTGTCTCCCCTTAAGGCAAAGATAATCCCTCAGTCAGACATTCTAGAGCAGGCCTTAAACTGGAAAAGAAAGATTCTCTTTTGGACCCATGCCTGTTGCTGGCATTAGGATTTAAGATGTGACAGCCTGGAGAGTCCTGTTGGGGGAAAGGGGCAGGTTGAGTTGGCTCTGCCTTATCAGGAATCTGAAGAACAGCCACTTCTAGTGGCAGTAGTGGACTACTCTTTGTTTTCTATGTCTGTGTCTCTGTGTCTTGTCAAATAGCCTGGACTGAGCTGAGCTTTGGGGACTAAAGTGAGGAGATCTTTGTCCATTGGGATGGGGGCCATGTGCAGAGCCTGAAGGAGGTAGGTGCTAGTCAAGT
The DNA here is from genome assembly GCF_001890085.2 of Hipposideros armiger. NCBI lineage: Eukaryota > Metazoa > Chordata > Mammalia > Chiroptera > Hipposideridae > Hipposideros > Hipposideros armiger. Next base: position 2,058,341 of record NW_017731350.1, on the reverse strand, counting down.
TCAAGAGCAGCAGTGGTTTGGAACAAGGACCACTGCAGAAGTGATAGTAATTTCCGGGGAGGATATGTGGCTCACATAACCATTCCTGAGGGATTCCTCAAAATCTTTTGGTAAGACAATTCCTTTTCCGTACTGGTTGCTGAGAACTGAGGACACACAGTTGAGCCTGACAGATAAGGGAACCATAATGTTACTTAGAAAAGTCCTGCAGCTTCTTGTAGTCACCACAAGGGCAAAATTCTTAACTGAGGCTCATGTTCAAAGTAACAAACGACCTCACATTTATAATCACTTAGCTCTGCAATTCATTAGGGACTAAAGAACAAACAGCAATAAAAGGAAATCTGCCATCTAGAAGCCTGCTACCCTGTCCATCAAAATGGCTTTCCCTCCACTGGAAAAGTGTTCCATCCACTCCTCTCAAATGGTTCTTTCCTCAACCTTGATAGTATCCTCATGTGTATGTTTTAGCTCAGTACTCAGCCAAAATCTTGAGAGGATCTTTCTGCAGAGCTCCATCGTTCTCTCTGTGTGTAGCTCCATTCTTTCTGGCATTCTGCCTTGAAAATGTTAGCCCCCTTGGCCTCCCTGAACTCCAAACTCTGTCTTCTCAATGCAGTGAGATTGTCAGGCTTTGTTTGGGTTTCCTGTCTCTACAAAGTGGCCTGAAAACTCTTTATAGGCAGTAAGCTGGGATACTCTTAGGATTTACTTCATTTGTTTCTCTTCTCTCAGGGATCACTATCCTGCACTGCCTGTTATCCAATATCTGAAAACCATTGTACACATATTTTGTCCAGTTTTCTAGATAATTAAGGCAGGAGGGTAAATTTGGCCCCTGTTATACCATCATGGCCAGAAGTGGAAGTTTTCCCAATTTTATAAATTGTTATTTATAAATAGGTCTTTCAGTGAGATTGTGTGGGTGTTTTCTTAAGTCTCTTAATTGTTTCTGCTATATCAAAATGTATTTTGCCCTCAATCTTGAATTCTAGGTTTACAGGGAAGTCTTTTATCAGTCTGGCTGTTGTTTCATAGGTAATCTGTTTTTTTTCTCCCATTTCTGGTATCTTTCATTTCTTTTTATCCTTAATGTTGTGCAGATATCCTTATGATGTGCCTCAGCATGTGTTTATTTTATTAGTACTAAAAGCTTATTTTTAAAATTTGAGGACTGATGTCTTTCATCAATACTTAAAAATTCTTATCAGTTATATCTTCAAATACTGTTTTATCATCATTCTCTTTATTTTCTTCTAGAACTCTCATTATAAATGTTGGGGTTCTCGATCTATCCTCCCTCTCTCTTAACTATGGTATATACTGTATATATCCTTGTGTCTCTGGGCTGCGTACTGGGTGAATTAATTTATTCTCTCTTCAGTTATACCCAGTTTAGAACTCTTACTAACTTTTTATTTTCACTATTTTGTTTCTCTTAGTTCCAAACAAATCAGGCAAGGAATTCCTTCATTTGTATTTGGAGAGGGCTTTGTCACTCTCTACCGGAGCTTGCTCCAAGAATAAAAAGTGTGCTTATCAGATTCTCTCTCTAGTTTTCTCATTTACTCTCTTAAGAATGTTCTCCCTGGAGAGTTTCTTCTCTCTCAGATGTAAGAAGCCTTGTAAAAATAAAGATTAAATTTCAAACTGAAAAGCCAGAGGTGAGGTAAAGGGAAGAAAAATAACACCTACGTTGGAAATCTTCAACTCTTACTGTTAAAAAGTGAGGCATATGTCACAAAACTTAGAGTGGAAAATCATAGGATTTATGGTCCAATTTCCTGTCTTCTGAGACTGGAGAGTCAGAGAAAAGGAGAGGTCAGCCTTTTCTGAGCTGTTCTTCCATCCTTTCACTGCTAGTTGAATTCTTATTCATCTTTTAAAACCCAGGTCAGACAGGCACCAGCCTTGTTGTCTGTGAGACCTTATGAATTAGTTTCCTGTAGGTGCTGTACCAAATTACCACAAATTTGGTGGCTTACAGCGCCACAGATTTGTTCTCTTACAGTTCTGGAGGCCAGATGAAATCAGTTTCACTGGTATAAAGTTAAGGTGTCAGCACTCCTGGTTCCTTCTGGGTGCTCTAGGGAAGGATCAATCCATTTCCTTGCTTTTTCTTGCTTCAGGAGGTTGCCTGCATTCCTTGGCATCACTCCAACCTCTTGCTTCCGTGGTTACATTTCTTTCCCTTCTGTAGTCCCTCTGACCCCCTCATTTAGGGGCACTGTGATTACATTTAGGGCCTATCCTGATAATCCAGGATAATCTCCCCATCTCAAAATCTTTAATTTAATCACATCTGCAAAGTTCCTTTTGCCATATGAGGTAACATTCACAAATTCCAGAGATTAGGATGTGGATATCTTTGGGGTCCATTATTCAGCCTATCACATCTTCTAGGTATCTTTCATCTATGAAGTTAATCATGGCCTTGTCTATTCAGTCTATGGAACTTTATACATATTTCTGTTGCACTTGTTAAGTATTGTAACTTTTTTGTTTACACAGATATTGTCCCAAATACATGTGAACTCTTTGATGACAGGAACTTTGTCTGATTCATTTGTAACACCGTTGCCTAACCTGGTGCCTGGCACATAAATAAGTATTTGTTTAATTAAATTGAATTTTGCTCTCTGATACAAGCCTGGTAGTACAGCTGTGAGCTGGGAAATACCGGAGTCTTAGACTACTACTGCTAAAAGGCATCTCCAAAGCCTTTCCTTACAGTCTGATCTGTTTTTACAGGAAATAACTTCGGATTTAGGAAAGTTGTCTTTACTCCCCCAACAAAGGTAAATTACATATGTGAAAATAAACAGAAAAGGTTTACATTAGGGTTTTTAGCTCAGGAAAAGCTGTAGAGTGACCTGATAATTATTTTAAACTCACAACATCCCTGTGAGATAAGACAGGTATTACCTTTATGCCAGTAAAACACAGAGCAAAATAAATAATAAATTTGATTTGAACATAATTGAGTACAATTGTGGGAATCAAATAATCTCGGGTAAAGTCTTAATTTAGATAGGCTGTTTGCTTCTTTATTCCCCAGTGCCCCTATTTATCTATTATGTTTATCTTAGAAGTTGACTCAACTTCTTATGACAGAGGTATAGAGCTAAATGTTCCCATTTCATAACTTAAATAATGAAGCTCATAGGCCTAAGTTACGAGGCAATGTCCCAAGCATTCCCAGAGATAAGGCATAAACTAGGGTGATTGTTACCATCCTTCAGCCTAATGACAGGCCAGACTACCTGCATCAGAATCACCTGGAAAGACTGTTAGATATACAGATACCCAAGACCTCCCTGTTCCCCAGATTCAGATTTGGTTGATCCAGGGATGGTCCTGGGAATGTGCATGTTTTAAGCACCTCAGATCATTTACAATTATCAAGAAATCTAGGTTTCTCTTAGTTTGAGGGTCTATAGAAATGTAAATGCCAAGCCTGAGGCAAAGGAACATTTTTGTTCGTTTGATTATGGCTTAATTTTGAAAAGAGGCTCTTTTGAAAGAAAGGGTCCTTAGGGAAATGATCAGATTGGAGGCAGGATTCGTGAATCTTACACAGAGGAAGAAAATCTTAGAGCAGAAACCCAACAGTTTCCAATTGCCTTGATCTATGGAAACCAAGATCTTGAAAGATTCTGACAGTTTTATTGAGGTATAAATTTCACACCATAAAATTCACTCACTGTGAATTCAATGATTTTTAGTAAATTTATAGATTTGTACAACCAGCATGTCACAAAGCAAGCTATAGTCCACTTGGGAGATGAGGTCAGTAGGTCTCTTGGGAATCTTAGAATTAGACAAATAGATATGGTTAGTCTTAAGGCATTGCTTTTCTTTATAATCATTTAATTGTTAAATATTGTTTCTTTTTTGAATAAAATATACTTACATATGACAAATGTTCAAAAGGCAAGATAGGTATATAAGAAGTTTCCTTCCCACTACTGTCATATCCATCTGACTTCTATTCCCAATAAATTGGTTCTTGGGGTGGATTACTGACCTGAAATGGAAATCTTTTGGCAAATTAAGTTTGAAGTGACAATGGAGCATCTAATATTATCTTGCAGTTCAAGCAAGAAGTGCTAGAGAGGGTGGGCCGAGTGGCGCATTGGTTAAGAACTGGCTTGGGATGCCAGAGGACCCCGGTTCGGATCCCACATATGAGGGCCAGTGACACTGCCCTCTACAGCTAAGATGTTGAACAACAGCTCGACCTGGAGCTGGGCTTCTCTAGGTCGCCGGTGACGGCCTAGGCTGCAGTCCCCTGCTGCAGTGGGTTGCCATAAGCTACCATGTATAGTCGGCAGCCAGCGTGAGCGGGCAGCAGCCAGCGTGAGCGCCCGTCCAGAGGCCGGCGACTGATCTGCCTCGCCCGGGAAATGCACAATGATGGTGCCAGCTTGGGTCAGTGAAGCAACATCCTCCACAACTAGACTGAAGAACACAACAACAGCAACTTGTCTGTTCCCCTTCCCCTGATTCCCCAGCGCTGTTCCCCTCCCCCAATTCCCCAATAAAATCTTAAATTAAAAAAAAAAGTGCTAGAGATAAATATAAATGTCATTCAGATGATATATTGGAAGCTTATCAATGGATATATTTTCTAAAAAATCGTGTCAAAAGAACAAACAATACAACTTTGGGCACATTAACAGGCACATTAATAATTAGGAGAAAAGAACAGAAAGTAAAGATAGAGGAGAAAATATTAGGATAAGAATTGAGAAAGAAATGAAATAAATCAGTATTATGAAAAGTAAGAGAGGAGTTTTAAGAATGTGCTGTTCAGTGGTCCCAAATGCTAGAGGTCATGGAGAATGAGGAATGAGAAAAGGGCTTTTGGAGTAGAAGTTTACAATAAACTGAGAGTAAAGCTTTAGTAGAGAGAGCTAGGATGGGATTCACGTTGTAGGAGATTGGGACGACAATAGGATTTTCCTAATATACAAAGAGCTCTTGCAAGCCAATAAGAAACAGGTGATCAACCCAGTAAAAAATACACAAAGAACTTGAGCATGCACGAAAATGAAGGGTAAATGCAATTGGGCAATAAAAATATGAAAACAATGGTGCTGGAACAACTGGACATCCACATGTAAAAAAGTGAATCTAAGCATAGACCTTACACCTTCACAAAAATTAACTTACAGTGGACCATAGACCTAAATGTAACGTGCAAAACTATAAAACTTCTAAAAGATATCATAGAAGAAAACCTAGATGACCTTGGGTGGTGGTGCCTTTTTTAGATACAGCACCAAAGATATGACCCATGAAAGAAACACAGTAAACCTTGGATTGCGAGTAACTCGGTTTGCGAGTGTTCAGCAACACAAGCAGACATTTCTATTAGGTTGGTGCAAAAGTAATAGCTGTAATGCCATTACGAGAAATGGCAAAAACAGCTGTTACTTTTGCACCAACCTAATAATACGTTTTAACTTGGTAAACGAGCGATATCTTGCAATATGAGTAGTTTGTTTCTGGAATGAATTATGCTTGCAAACCAAGGTATTACTGTAATTGATAAGCTGGGCTTCAGTAAAATTAAAAACTTTTGTTCTGATAAAGACAATGTCAAGAGAATTAGAGGACAAGTCAAAAAATGGGAGAAAATATTTGCATAAGACACATATGATAAAGGACTGTTATTCATAATACAAAGAACTCTTAAAACTCAAATAGAAAACAACGCAATTTTAAAAAGGGCCAAAAACCTTAACAAACACCTCACCAAAAAAGATACACAGATGGTAAATAAACACATGAAAACATGCTCCACCTTTTATGTCATCAGGGAAATGAAAATTGAAGCAATGAGCTACCATTTTGCATTAGAATGGCCAAAGTCCAAAACACTAACACCACCAAATACTGGCAAGCATGTAGAGCAACAAGAACTCTCATACATTGCTGGTGGGAATGCAGAATGGCTCAGCCACCTTGGAAGACAGAAGGTGGTTTCTTGTAAAACTAAACATACTCTTAACATATGATCCAGAAATTGCACACTTTGGTATTTACCCAAAGGAGTTGAAAACTTATGTCCACACAAAAACCTGCACATAGATGTTTATAGGAGCTTTATTCATAACTGCCAAAACATGGAAGCAACCAAGATGTCCTTCAGTAGGTGAATGGATCAACTGTGATACATCCAAACAATGGAATATTATTCAACACTAGAAAGAAATGAGCTATCAGGCCATGAAAAGACGTGGAGGAACTTTAAATGCATATTACTAAGTGAAAGAAGCTAATCTGAAAAGGCTACATACTATGATTCCAACTATATGACATTCTAGGAAGGCAAAACTGTGGAGACAATAACAAGATTTGTGGTTGGCAAGGATGGGTAGGCAGAGTACAGAGGAATTTTAGGGCAATAAAAATACTTTGTATGATATTGTCATGATGGATATATGCTATTATATGTTTGTCCAAACCCACAGAATGTATAACACCAAGAGTGAACCTTAAAGTAAACTATGAACTTTGGGTGATTATGATGAGTCAGTGTAGGTTCATTCTTGGTAAAAAAATATATACATACTATTATAGTGAGTGATGTTAATAATGAGGGACTACTATGCACATGTGGTAGCAGGGGGAATATGAGAAATCTCTGTACCTTCCTCTCAATTTTGTTGTAAACCTAAAACTGCTCTAAAAAAAAGTCTTTAAAAAGATGTTTAACCTCACTCCTAATTAAATGTATGCAAATTAAAACAGCAGCATACGTTTTTTTCTTAATGTATCACCAAAATTGAAAAGATTGACAATACTCAATATTGGTAAGGATGTTAGAGAGCAGGAACCCTAACATATTCTTTAAAAAATTTTTTCTTTTTAAGATTTTATTGGGGAATTGGGGAAAGGGAACAATGTTGGAGAATTAGGGAAGGGGAACAGCCAAGTTGTTGTCCTTCAGTCTTAGTTGTGGAGGGCGCAGCTAGCTCAGCTCCAAGTTCAGTCACCATCCAGCCCCCATAGGCAGCTCACGCCACTCAGCTCAAGGTGCCATATTCAATCTTAGTTGCGGGTGGGCATAGCCCACCATCCTATGTAGGAGTCGAACCTGCAGCCTTGCTGTTAGGGGCATGTGCTCTCACCAGCTGAGCCATCCTGCCACCTGTTGGCAGCTCAGCGGCAGCTCACTGGCCCATGTGGGAATCGAACAAGTGACCCCATTGCTCGGATCTCATGCTCTTAACCAACTGAGTCACTTGGCCGGCCCCACCCTAACATATTTTTGGTGATATTGTTGTTTGAAACCTTTTGAAAAGTAACTTGATAATATCTATTCAAATTAGAATGTTTTTAGCTTTTGATTTAGCAAGCAATTCCACTTTTCAGAATACATAAAAATAGTTTTCACAACTAGGCAAAAATGTATGTAGCAGGATGTTCATTACAGCTTTATTTATAATAATGTGTTGGAAATAACCCCAATGTTCATTGGTAGTTATTAATTAAACACTGGCTATTTGGACAATGGAATACTCTACAATGGTTAAAAAATTAAAGTAGTGCTATATGTGCTGCCATGGAAAAAAGTGTTCCAATTGCTTTGGAGCCCACAGGGAGAAGGTTAATCTGGAAAGGAGGAGGAAAACCCTTTCTTTGAGATTAGTACAAAGATTCTTAACCTCAACTCCCTGAAATTATATGCTTAACTTTGGTGGGCAAATGCATTTTTTAAAAATCCAAAACAAGGTCCATAACTTTCAGTGGATTCCTAAGAGTGTTTGAGCCTTCGCTTTCAAAAGAATCAAGGAAGGATGAAAGATTGGTTTTTAAAATAAATATTTTGGGGTGAAATATTTATGAGACAATGAGGGCTTTTTGCCATATATCCTTTCCATCAGTTGAATAGGATTAGAGATTCCCTTTAAGGACAGTGAAATTGGGTGATAACATTCCCAAGTTGTGATGTTGGGTTTATCCTCCTCCCTCCACAATTTATCTGTCTAAAGGCAGTGAGCTATCCTTCAGGCTCCTTGTTTAGAAAAGATCTATCATCTTTTCTTTCCTTTTCCTTGCAATCTAAATTCTTTCCAAACCATCTTTTCAAGTTTTATTTAATGAATCTTACTGTTTTGGATTTTAGAGTTGGCTCTTACCAACTTTCGGTGAAGAGCTTAATGCTTCTGATTTAGTTTTCTGCATTTGTCAACTATCATTGAATGATAATTTCAATTTCTCATGAGGATCAATGAGGTAACATCTGTGAAAACCTCTTGCGAAGTTTTGGCAAACATCAGTGCTATGCAATCACGAAGCGTAAAGTATTAATTTTCAGTGTTAATGTATTCAGTAATTTTTTAAAGCTTTCTGAATTGGTGTCCTGCGCAATCTCGCCCCCAAATAATCAAAGTGGGTGGGCGCTCTTCTTGGATTGAGGCTCCATCTTTCGCTCCTTTTGTCTTTTATTATTATTATTATTATTATTTTTTTTTTTTTAGATTTTTATTGGGGAATTGGGGGGATGGGAACAGTGCTGGGGAATTGGGCGAAGGGGAACAGACAAATTGCTGTCGTTTTGTTCTTCAGTCTAGTTGTGGAGGACACTGCTTCACTGGCCCAAGTTGGCACCATCATTGCGCTCCTCCCGGGTGAGGCACATCAGTCGCCGGCTTCTGGACGGCCGCTCACTCCTTTTGTCTTTTAGTCGGACTAGAACTGTCATGGCGCCTTCAAGAAGAGGAAGAAGGCCTTTCTTTTGGCCCAGCAGAACCATCGGGGGCATCTGGAGTGGACGGAAGGGTGGACAGAGGGATGAGCCCCAGTTGAGACCAGAAATTTCAAAGCCTCCGAGAGATGTCGGCCGGACAGGCTAAACAGAAGACTCGGTGGAAGACTATCCCTGCGAGCGACCGTCAACCCCCGGGGTACCGCCCACCCCGGCTGCTTTGTCCAATGGAAACCCAACGGCAGTGCGGCACCGCCCATCTGTTGGTTGGGACGCCGCGAGGGCGGGGCCCACAGTTCGGTTGCGCGGCGGAGCGCAGCTGTGAGGGAGTCTGTCTTCTCTGCGGCCCCGGAACCCGAGCTGAAACTGAAGCACAGGCTGCGGGAAGCCGAGTCGGGAGGTGAGCACCGAGAGGAATGAGGGGGAGAGGGGGGGTCTGGCAAGAGGTCGGACGGATAGGCCTCCGCGGCCGGGGACGGTGGGACCCCGGCAGGCGGGTGTCTGGAAGCGGCCCAGCTCACTCGGCGGCCCAGGCCTGGCCCGCCGGAGCCGAGGGGCCACCTCGGCCCCACAGTTCTTGTCCGGCCCTCTGCGACCTCCGTCGAGTGGCGGCGACGGCAGCCCGGAATTCTGCCAGCGCAGGGCGCGAGGCCCTGGCGTTCGTGTCGAACTCGGGCTGGCGAGAGGCGGGGCCGGCGGCGGGGGCGGCGGCCGTGGGCCCAGCGGTCTGCGGAAGCGGAGCATCGGGGCCGCGCCTGCTCGCGGGGTCGGCGCGCGGACTGCGCGGGGGCGTGGCCTGCGCCCCTGGCGGCGCCGCGGGGCCCGCCTGTGATGAGGTGGCCGGTGCTTGCTCCCTTGGCCTGCCTGGCAGGTCTGCGCTCCTGTGCCGACACCGGGCAGGGCGACCTGTTGGAGTGTGACATTCCTCCCCAGAGCATGCTGTGTATGTGACCGCACAGCCCCGTAGGTCTCAGGCGCTCTGTGGTCCGCTCAGGGTGAGCGCAGCCGAGAGGCCTGTGGCCTGCGGGCTGTTGCCGAGGAGTTGAAATGCAGAGGGGCTGCAGTCCAAGAAATGGAAAGTCTCGGAGACGAACTTTGCAGGTCGATCTATACCCTACATTGCTCGGCAGTGAACACACTGTGCATCTCGGGGTGGCTGGAGGCTGCGAGGAGATTCCATTTAAGGGCATAAATGGACTTATCCATATGTGATCTCATTTAAATCTCTGAACGACCCTGAACAAAACTCCCAGTGTTGCAAAGGTTTCTTCATCAGTAGGGGAAGTGCTAGGAGATCTTGGGCATTGCCTTCGTTTTGCCTGCTGGGGAAAGATTTGGGGGGAGAGGGCAAGCACATTCCAAGGGCATCTTTATGACTGATGAAAGTTTCGCTTCTCTTGTGGTGCCCTATTGTGGATTAATTGTCTGTCCCCTGGGTTCAGAGGTTTCTTTAGAGCCCAGTGGCCACAGCTTCCTGTATTAGAATTCCACTAGTATTTCCTGTTGTAGTCGAGCTGGAAATTTTACTTAGCTGTTCAGATTCAGGATGCGTTTTGTAAATATAGCTGCTCCAGAAAGTAACCCATGTGAACTTTCTTACTATTTTCTTAGCTAGTTTTTCGGTGAAGAAGAAAGAAAGTGATTTCCAACTCTTTTCCTGGTAGATTACTAAGACATACAGATTGTAGCTTTCCTGGCTGGTTGAATAAAATCTATGATAGTCAAGAACATAGAAAATAACATAGGGAAAGAATATCTTGTCAGATTTCCCTGTAGTGCTTTGTTGCCGTCTGGTATTTACTAGAATGTCATCTAATAAAAATCTCCTGACTTGAGTTAAACATCATAGTGTAGGTTGGGGGTAGAGATGGGCAGAAGGGGGCATCCGAAAGTTCTAAAAAGAAATGAGAGTTTTCGAACAGATTAGTGTTGATCAAAGGCTTCTGTCTTCTGAACTGACTTGAGCAACTCTAGGATATCATTTTCGTACTGGAGAGCACTCCCTTGAGTCCAGCACACACAGGCTCCAGCTCCTTCACAGCTTTTGTTCTTAGAGATATGGAATAACATTCGATGGTTGGCCAGTGACTCTTGGGACAAGTTGGTGACATTTAGCTTTTGAGAATTCTTTTTCTTCAAGTAGCCATGTCCCTGAAAAAATGTTATGTAGTACTTTTTCTTGTAAAGGCTGTATCTTGAGTTATTTGTACTTGACAGGAGTATGTATCAGTCAGATCCAGTGCCCCAGGGGATGGTGCCTTTGAGCCATGTGAATGAAATGAAATATGGAAGCTTAAAGTCTTAGATCTGCCTTCAGTTTGTAGCTCCATGAATATGAGCATCTTTTTTTATTTTGTTCACTATGGTATCTCAAGCACCTAGCGCAGTGCTTGGCACACAGTAAGTTCTTAATAAATATTTGTTGAATGAGTAAATGATAAAAAAGTTGTCATTAAGTAATAGCCATTTGCCACACTCACATCACAGGGAAGATGAGGTCATCAGGGATGAAGTCACTAACCACTGCCTGTCACCTGGCCCAAGGGTAGCCTCACCATGGACTGGCAGCCTCACCATGGTGTAGGAGGGATGGATAGTGAATGTCAAGTTTAGTTCTAGTGGAATAAACTCAGGATTTCAGGGGGATAAATGGGCAGAGATTGCTAAAGGTCCAGCCTTTGGGCTGGAAGACTGGGTCTGGAGCCATCTGTTCTGAACATTGCCCTTGTAGCTTAGTTCTTGAGCACAGTTCTTAGTTCTTGAGCAAATGGGGTGAGGATTCAAAGGGAAGGCTATTGGATGAGTATTTGCCGAGAAAGAATGGGGCCCCTGATTTTGCTGTTCCTTTGGGCGTTACTAAGGGTGGGTTATACTGCCATAAATCTTGTGCTTGCACCTCCTTGGTGGGTCATCTTCAACCAAATAACTTCTCTTCTCTACACTAGGAGAATAGTTAATGTTTCAGTGTTCAGACAGGACTAACTCTAATTTTGGATTTAAAAGAAACAAAGGAGGTACATGTTTTATTTTCTTTTTAACCCCAGATGAGGTTTTTAGGATTAAATCTTTATACTGTAGATCTATCTTGACTCTCACTGCCTTTTCCCTTCATCCTTACCCCAATCAACACAGGCCTGAGTGTTGGTTCCAGCATGTCGGAGGGGGAGTCCCAGACAGTACTCAGCAGTGGCTCAGATCCAAAGGTAGAATCCTCATCGTCAGCTCCTGGCCTGACATCAGTGTCCCCTCCTGTGACTTCCACGACCTCAGCTGCTTCCCCAGAGGAAGAAGAAGAAAGTGAAGATGAGTCTGAGATCTTGGAAGAGTCACCCTGTGGGCGCTGGCAGAAGAGGCGAGAAGAGGTAAAGTGGTGGTAGTGTCACTTTTGGGACAGTGAATTCGAAGAGCTGAGAAGGAGAGGGGTAGATTCTCAAAGGGGCAGACCAAACTTCAGCAGATCAGAGTGTAGAATATGATCAGATGGAGTATTAAAATTGAGGGCTCGTGAGGTAACTTTAATTCCCTTTCATTTGGCCTTCTTAGGTGAATCAACGGAATGTACCAGGTATTGATAGTGCATACCTGGCCATGGATACAGAAGAGGGTGTAGAGGTTGTGTGGAATGAGGTGCAGTTCTCTGAGCGCAAGAACTACAAGCTGCAGGAGGTAGGTAATGGAGAAATGATGCAGCCTGTGTGATGTTAAAATGCCGGTGTTAAAGAGAAATGGGTGTTGGGAAGCTGACTGAGGAGAGTATGTTGGGGTTAGAGCATTTCTAGGGAGGGTTAGGGAAGAGCTTTTCAGGATTAAAATGATTTCTAACTTTGTTATCCCAATGTCTCCCCTGCTCAGGAAAAGGTCCGCGCTGTGTTTGATAATCTGATTCAATTGGAACATCTGAACATTGTTAAGTTTCACAAGTATTGGGCTGACATTAAAGAGAACAAGGCCAGGGTAAGAGCATTTTCCTGAGCTTGCTGCAAAGAGACTACTTACATTTATTGTTCCTTTTTATATTCAGATATTAAAACAAGGTAGTTTTGAAACAGAACTGAAATCAGTTGGTGTGGAGATGGGAGGAGGGCATTGACTACCGTCTCTGCCTTTGTCTGATGGTAGACAGGGCAGAAATGAGTGAACTTTTGTTTCCTCCTTCCCATAGCTCAATAGTTTTCATTGTCCTGTTAAATCTAAGGAAGTGATACTAACAAAAGAAGAGAAACTTAAAAACAAAAACAAAACCAAGCTTCCAATTGTAATATATATATGGTGCATACATCACTGGGTAAGGGATCATTTCCACTGTGTTTCCCCAAAAATAAGACCGGGTCTTGGTATTAATTTTTGCTCCAAAAGACACATTTTATTCATTTATTCATATACAAAAATCTACATGTATTTAAATACAGTCATGTCTGGCCGACGATCTTCACTGGGGCTTATTTTGGGGTAGGGCTTATATTACTAGCATGCTGAAAATCATGCAAGGGCTTGTTTTCCAGTTAGGTCTTATTTTCGGGGAAACACGGTACTATAAGGCCTTATTTGTGTGCTTTGTCTCTCCAGGTCATTTTTATCACAGAGTACATGTCATCTGGGAGTCTTAAGCAATTTCTGAAGAAGACCAAAAAGAACCACAAGACTATGAATGAAAAGGTATGGGGTGAGAGCAAAGTTTTAAGCTGGCTTGGGGATTTTAAAAAGAGTATGTTAATTATGAAGCTGATTGGGAAGGGACGGAGGGAATTGTGTGCAGGGTTGAGAGAGGGGGTTATTGCTGACCCTTTGATCACTGTTCCAGGCTTGGAAGCGCTGGTGCACACAGATCCTTTCTGCCCTGAGGTAAGCAGGGTCTGCTTAGTGTCTTTCCCATCTCTCCTGATTTAGTTCCTCCAAACAGATTTCAGGGCACTACTCTGCTGTTCTTTGCTGCCTCTCCCCACTTTGTTTGAGTTGTATATTGTCAAGACTAGGCCCCCATGGATCTTTTAAAGGGTCCACCCTTTGCCCTAACCACGATACTGTCTCCCACCTCTTTCTCCTAGTGCTTATCCAGCTATTTAACTCTCAGGCATAATGGAGATTTGGAGTGTGGGGATTATCTTTGTGGTGACCAGCAGGAGACCACCAGGCCCTTGCTCCTCTTAACTCTTGGGTTCCCCCTGCCCTTAATTTCCCAGTGGCCCCTCTAACAGCCCAGTGCCCCCACAGCTACCTGCACTCCTGTGACCCCCCCATCATCCATGGGAACCTGACCTGTGACACCATCTTCATCCAGCACAACGGACTCATCAAGATTGGCTCTGGTGAGGGGAGGGAGAGGTTCTGGGCAGGGGAGCCTCGGGAATTTGGGAACCATAGGGGTAAGATGAAAGGAATGGGGAGAGCAGAGCAAAATTCTGAGGTGCGGGCTGGTGATAAGAGAAAGGACCTTTCTAGGGGTAATTCATAGGGAGAGGCCAGTCAATTAGTGGAAAGTGGGTAGGATCTAATCTTGCACCTTTTTGGAGGGAAATGGGTAAATAGAGAAATCTTGATAGGAGCTGGGGAAAGGGCAAGAGATGGGTGTAAGGCCTAACGTGGGCCTCTGGGGCCGGACCCTACAAAAGGAGGTTCCAGACTGTGCCTGCTGTGAGTGCTTTCATTTGCTGTGTATCCGTGTGCAGTGTCTAACAACATCTCTGTGTGCCGTGTCTGTGTGGTGTTTGTGTGACCATTTGTCAGGGGCTTGGCTGCTCCATCGCTCACAACTTTTCTCTGTTTTCCTCCCTCCCGCTTACGGGCTGCTCTGTTCCCAACAGTCTTTCATAGGATTTTTGCTAATGGTGAGAGCTCCCTTGCCCCACTTGGGGCTCTGTTTGTGCTCCCTCTGCTCCCTTGTGCTGCTGCCCAGTGCATGCAGTCACGGGAGCTTACCTCCCCTACCTACCTCCCCTGCTTAATTATGCCTGCTTGGCTTCCGCCCTTCCAGCCCCCCACCTGCTTGCCCTTCCATAACCTGCTTGTTTCTTGTGGATTCTGCCTGGCTGGCCACTTAACATCCTGGATTCTTATTCCCCCTCATCATCAGGCTGGTTCCCTAAATCATACTGTGCTCCCAGACTCTCTGTGACTTGTAATCATTGTTTATAATCCGAGTGAGTCCAGATGGGGCCTGGCCCTGGTTCCTTGTGGCAGGCAATGTTGAGATTGATAAAGAGGATAGAGCAGGAGTCTAAATTAATTTTTGGTGGATTAAAAGTGAAGCGGATTCAAGTGTATTGGTCAGATTTGAGCAATTTCTGGGTTTGAGTCAGCAGAGGTGGGCAGGAGGCGGCTATCTATTGGGTTGTATCCTTATCCTTTTTTACCCAAGTTTCTGAGGTCTCTAATTGTCCTGGATAGGATGGGTTGCCTTTTATTTTATGCAGTTTGCAGCGTGCATGAAAGAACTAGACCAAACATTTTCATGTGATCAGGGATTAGATGTACCTGTGCTTTGGGGGAAGGTGAACAGGTCACAAGCAAAAGTTTTTCCTTAGCCTATGTTGCTTCTTGACTAACCCACAGCCCCCATAGACCTGTTAGTTTAGTGTGGACCCTTTGTTGCTACTGAATTAAGGACCTTAGATGAGAAGCGGGAGACCTGAGAAAGGGGAGGTAGGTGGTGTTCATGTGTAGTCTGTAAGTTCATGATGGGAAAGGGATAAGTGCGCCTGTTGAGGGTTAGAGACTTCAGGAGAGAAATTGGCTTTTGGGGGCCTCTCTGGAGTGAGGCTGCTTTGTTGATGGTGGTCAGATGGTGGGTATCTCCCCTACTCCCAGTGGCTCCTGACACTATCAACAATCACGTGAAGACTTGTCGGGAAGAGCAGAAGAATCTACACTTCTTCGCACCCGAGTATGGAGGTGAGACTTCCCAGTTTTTCTGCCCTCTCCCTGCCCCCCACCTTATAACCTGAGGGACAAAGGTAACATAACTGAAGCTTCTAGTCCCTCTCTACTGGCATACAAGAGGTTTTTAAAGGCATTTCTGCCACCTCCTGCTCCCATCCTCCGATTACCAAAGCCTTCTCTGTCTTCCCCAGAAGTCACTAATGTGACAACAGCAGTGGACATCTACTCCTTTGGCATGTGTGCACTGGAGGTGAGGAGACCACAGGGGGAGCAGTGGTGGTGGTGGTGGAAAGGGGTCACCTTAGAAGATGGAAGGGGGAAATGGAGGGGGCCAAGTAAGGTACTGGTCTTGAGGGAGTGATTGTGGGAACACTGAGGTTCTTAGGCCTCTACTTACCTTTTTATTCCTCCCTCACTGCAGATGGCAGTACTGGAGATTCAGGGCAATGGAGAGTCCTCGTATGTGCCACAGGAAGCCATTAGCAGTGCCATCCAGCTTCTAGAAGACCCGTTACAGAGGGTAAGAATCTTCAGTGTCACTCCCTCAACAGACTTTGAAATATCTTCAGTTTTTCTTCCTTTCTACCTACTGGGAATATGCTCTCTTCTAAGAGCAAGGAGAACATAAAGCAGAAAGGCCATACAAAAGCAGTGAAAATTCCTCTACGTGGTGCCTACCATGTGGTTTGTGTACACACACACACACACACACACGGATTTAAGATGAGTGTTACTGGGGTTAAAGGTTATGTGTTAATTTAGGTGTATCTACATGGAGGTAAACCAATTTGATAGTTACCTTGGGTAATTAGTTTACACTCATGCATTTTGATATTTTAAATCAATTTGAGATAAGTCAGTCACTTGGGTTTTGTTTTTTTATTTGTTACATATTATATATATATATATATATATTTTTTTTTTAATTGGGGAATCGGGGAATGGGAACAGCGCTGGGAAATTGGGGGAAAGGGAACAGACAAGTTGCTATCCTTTTTGTTCTTCAGTCTAGTTGTGGAGGACGTTGCTTCACTGGCCCAAGTTGGCACCATCATTGCGCTCTTCCCGGGCGAGGCAGATCAGTCGCTGGCTTCTGGACTGCCGCTCACGGCGGCTGCTGGCCACTGGTGCTGGCTGCTGGCTACACGCGGTAGCCCATGGCAACCCACTGCAGCAGTGGCTGCAGCGTATGCCGTCACCAGCGACTCAAGGCAGCCCAGCTCCAGGTTGACCTGTTGTTCAGCATCTTAGCTGTAGAGGGCAGTGTCACTGGCCCTCATATGTGGGATCCAAACCGGGGCCCTCTGGCGTCCCAAGCTAGCTCTTAACCAACACGCCACTCTGCTGGCCCTGGGGTTTTATATTTATACACAATTGACCCTTGAACAGTGCGGGTGTTAGAGGTACCAACTCCCCATGTAGTCTAAAACCCACATATAATTTTTGACTCCCCCAAAACTTAAGATGTCCATTAGTATCTACGGGGAATTGGTTCCAGGACCCCCCTGTGGATACCAAAATCTACAGCTGATCAAGTCCTGCATATAAAATGGCGTAAATCAATGCATACAGTTGGCTCTCCACATCTGTGGGCTCCCAACCATGGATCGAAAACAGTACTAGTATTTATTGAAAAAAATCTGTAAATGGACCCAGGCCATTCAAACTCGTGTTTTCCAAGGGATAACTGTAGTTTTAGTTAGGGAAAGTGCCCTGAAATGAGCTAAGGTTTAAGGGAAATAAGTGTTATGAGTCAGTACGGACTATAGGAAGTAGAGTTAGGACAGAAGGGCCCAAACAGGGATAGTTTGTAACTCATTAGATAAGTGTGAAAGGGAGCAGGAGAGAAAAGAAGGAAGACTAGTGGGAAGTCTTGAGGCTAGCGTGGAATAAGTTTCTAGTTCAGTGTTAGGGTGGGTGTTCAAGGATATGACTTTGTTGGCCTTCAAGATTGAAAGAAGGAAAGCAGGCTAATTGTCATGGGACGTATGGAAGGTGGAAAAGGGGGTGTTCAGAGGAAGCATGGGGAAATCCAGTGCATTTACTAAATGATTGTAGTTGATAAAGGAAATTGTGATAGTAGGCTTGGGAAATAAAAAGATGGTGACCACAATGGATAAGTTTGGGAAGAGAGAAGGTAAATTTGGTGAGGGTTGGAGAAGGTAGGCAGGCAATGAATGGGGTAATAAAGCAGAAAATAAGGAAAAAGATATCGTAAGTTTGACCTGTAAAGAAAAGAAGGCTTGTGGTTGGAGAGCAGAAAAATAATTAAAACCAGAAAGACAGGGAATGAAACCTTTCATATAATATCTTATGGTTTTCAAAGCCTTTCTAATACATTTAGCAATTTGTTCCCTCAACCAGTGTTGAGCACCAGGTATGTAGAAAGCCTTGTGCTAAGTCTAATTAGGGCGATAAAGATGAACACAGTGGGGTGCTTGCCAAAGGCCTGCTCCACTTCCTGGTTCCCTTTTCTAGGAGTTCATTCAAAAGTGCCTGCAGTCTGAGCCTGCTCGCAGACCAACAGCCAGAGAACTTCTGTTTCACCCAGCACTGTTTGAAGTGCCCTCACTCAAACTCCTTGCTGCCCACTGCATTGTGGGACACCAGCGTGAGTCCCCTTGGCTTTTCTAGGAATTTTCTTCCAGACTGGAAACTTGTAACTATTACTGCATGCTGTATTTCCTCTTCTACTTCCAAAGGGACCCCCACCCCCCACCCCCCCAGGACCTCTGTGCCTTCTCTGACAATCTGTCTCCCTAACTTCCCATCCCATCATGCTCTCCAGACATGATCCCAGAGAATGCGCTGGAGGAGATCACAAAAAACATGGATACCAGTGCTGTACTGGCTGAAATCCCTGCAGGACCAGGAAGAGAACCAGTTCAGACTTTGTGAGTAACTAACTGGGAGGGTCTGAAAGGGACAGATTGGTCACTGCCATCCTGCAGGTTCTGTCAGCTGCCCATTCTCTGGGCATGGTTGTGCTGTTTTGCTTATTTCCTTCCATCTTTTTTTCTCTTTCAGGTACTCTCAGTCCCCAGCTCTGGAATTGGATAAATTCCTTGAAGATGTCAGGTGAGAGAAGACTGAGAAGGCTTCCTTGATGAGCCGGGTGGGTGTCCTAAGGCATCCACAGAGCCCATGTGACCCGTCCAATCTCCCTTTAGGAATGGGATCTACCCCCTGACAGCCTTTGGGCTGCCTCGGCCCCAGCAGCCACAGCAGGAGGAGGTGACATCACCTGTGGTGCCCCCCTCTGTCAAGACTCCAACACCTGAACCAGCTGAGGTGGAGACCCGCAAGGTGGGACTCTGTGGGTTTGGATGTGGGTGCGGTCGTGGTGGAAGGGAGAGGACATCTCAAATAAGGCTTTGTTAGAGGAAAGAATGTGTTTCTCCTCCCTGGCAACCTTGTCACGACTGGTCTCTACTCTAGTACTCACGACTGGTCTCTACTCTAGTAACCCTCTGTCCCCTCTTCCTAGGTGGTGCTGATGCAATGCAACATTGAGTCAGTGGAGGAGGGAGTCAAACACCATGTAAGACTCAGGGCTGGGGCTG
This sequence comes from Hipposideros armiger, assembly GCF_001890085.2. Lineage (NCBI taxonomy): Eukaryota > Metazoa > Chordata > Mammalia > Chiroptera > Hipposideridae > Hipposideros > Hipposideros armiger. The sequence goes on along the minus strand of NW_017731350.1, from coordinate 2,039,183 downwards.
CATTCGGCTGGGTGACCAGAGGGCGGGGCAGAGGAGCCTCATTTTCTGACTGTCCTATTCTCCAGCTGACGCTTCTGCTGAAGCTGGAGGACAAACTGAACCGGCACCTGAGCTGTGACCTGATGCCAAGTGAGTCTCTCCTTTCCCTCAGAGGATGGCGAGTCTATGAGCCTTATCTGTGAGGGACATATTCTGGGGTGGGGAAGGTGACAGAGCAGTAACCACTGACTACATAAAGTGAATATGTTAGCCCCTAAAATTGAAGGGTGGATCTGACAGTTTTGCTTGTATCAGTCTTTCCCAGCCAGGGTAACCCGACGGGGGCTCTTGGAAGGGCTCTGTGCCCCTCACTCCTACACTGTACTCACCCTCTCCTGTTTCTCTGTCAGATGAGAACATCCCCGAGTTGGCGGCTGAGCTGGTACAGCTGGGCTTCATTAGTGAGGTGAGGTTTCTGACTTCAGCTGCCCTGGCTGCTGGTCTGCTCTGCTTGCAGCCCGTCTCACCGACTTTTTCTCCCCCAGGCTGACCAGAGCCGGCTGACTTCTCTGCTAGAGGAGACCCTGAACAAGTTCAATTTTGCCAGGAACAGCACCCTCAACTCAGCCGCTGTCACCGTCTCCTCTTAGAGCTCACTCGGGCCAGGCCCCTGATCTGAGCTGTGGCTGTCCCTAGACTTGCTGCAGCCTTCCCGCCCCTTCCCCCCCAGTCAGTATTACCCTGTGAAGCCCCTTCTCTCCTTTATTATTCAGGAGGGCTTTGGGGCTCCCTGGTTCTGAGCATCAGCCGACCCCTTCCCCCTCTTCCTCCCCTCTGCACTTTGTTTACTTGTTTTGCACAGACGTGGGCCTGGGCCTTCTAGTTGGGGGCTAGTAGCTGATCTGCCGGCTCCTGCGCAGCCTGTGTGGAAAGGAGGCCCACGGGCGCTGGGGGAGCTGAATTCTACAATCCCGCTGGGGCGGACAGGGCGGGAGAGATGGGTGGTGCTGCAGTTGTGGCCCTAGGGGCCATTCGATTCGCCTCAGTTGCTGCTGTAATAAAAGTCTACTTTTTGCTACAAGCGTCCTGTGTGTTTGCGCTTTCCCCGCTAGGGGGAGTGAGGGCTCGGAGCCCCGCCCAGGGCGCGGAGGTTGGGCCTTCAGGTAGTGCTCGGGCGGAACTGGCCTGCGAGCGAGGGAGGGGCCGGGGCCAGGTAGAGCTGCCCGGCAGCTCTGCGTTGAGGGACGTGATGAAGGGCTGCCGCTTCTGCAGATTCGGTAACTTCCGGCTCGCTCGGTCTCGTTCCCCCGTACCCACCCTCGACCTGTCCGGTGGCCCCTGGTTAGCTTGGGGTGGCTGCGAGGGGTCTCCCGGTTCCTCTCCCGGCTCAGGTCTGCCCCTCCCCCATGCTTTGTAGATGCAGCCCGGGGCCCCTGGCGGCTTATGCGCGTGGGCCTCGCACTGATCCTGGTGGGCCACGTGAACCTCCTTTTGGGGGCCGTGCTACACGGCACAGTCCTGCGGCACGTAGCTAATCCCAGCGGTGCCGTCACCCCCGAGTACACAACAGCCAATGTCATCTCCGTGGGCTCGGGGCTGCTGGTGAGCGTGGCGGGCGGGGCCGGGTCGTGGGTGGGCAGAGAGCGGAGAGCCCTGGGGCCTCAGGCTTTGTGTCTTCCAGAGTGTTTCCGTGGGACTTGTGGCCCTCTTGGCATCCAGGAATCTGCTTCGCCCACGACTGGTGAGGGGGGGATTTCCGGCGCTTTAATGAGGGGGCCTTGAATCAGGGAAATGGGGGCTAACTTGACTTCATCTTTAAGTGGGGAGGAAGAGCCTCGAATAGAGAAACCGAGGTATCTGTCTAGTCAGTGGGGGAGTCAGCATTCCCCAGGCTGCTCACCTGGTCTTCTGCCCTTGCCAGCACTGGGCCCTGCTGGGACTAGCTGTGGCGAACCTGCTCTTGTCCACTGCCTGCTCCCTGGGCCTCCTCCTTGCTGTGTCACTCACTGTGGCCAATGGTGGCCGCCTTCTTATTGCCGACTGCCATCCAGGACTGTTGAATCCTTTGCTACCGCTAGACGAGGGGCCTGGACACACTGACTGTCCCTTTGACCCCACAAGAATCTATGTGAGTGTGTTCTCAGCGTTTTTTGCAGTCCCCAAAGCCTTGGTCTGCCCTTCCTACTGGTCCCCTGATCCTTCCTCTTCACCTTTTAGGATACAGCCTTGGCTCTCTGGATCCCTTCTTTGCTTATGTCTGCAGCCGAGGCTGTTCTGTCTGGTTACTGCTGTGTGGCGGCACTCACTCTCCGTGGGGTTGGGCCCTGCAGGAAGGAAGGGCTACAGGAGCAGGTAAGGAAGATGAATGGGAAGCGTTCATTCAGTACACACTGGGTGTGTTGTGAAGATGTTGACCTATAATTCAGAACCAGAGTACTAACCCCAGTCTCTTCTAAAGCTGGAGGAACTGACAGAGCTTGAATATCCTAAACATAGAAGGCAGGATAATGAGCAGCTACTAAATCAAGATCCAGAAACCCAGACATCACAGAAAAATTGGGCGTAGGACAGGTAATGGCCATGAGGGTTGTGGCCTGGGAAAGGGTGGGGTCTAGTCTCTTGCTGTGCTGCGTGCCCTCTGACCCAGGCTCTCCCTTCTGTCAAGCAGGTCCTGATGCAGAGGCTCAGGCTACGGTTTTCCACTGCCCCCTAGAATGTGATATAAATGGTTGTAATAAAAGAACTTCTCCTTGATTCTGATTTGGGGGGAAAGGGCACTGGGCTGGTGGTGGGGGTGACCTTAATGAAAGAATACAGTGGTCTCGGTTACTTACAAGACTTTAATAAGGGAGAGAACTCTTCTCTGAGCTTTACCAGCTACTGAAAGGAAAAGCTGGTGCTGGGCAGCCCCCCACACCACTGGCTGATGAATTTCAGCACATCCTGGCACAGTGGGCTGTGGGAGATCTGTGGGCAAACAGAAAGAACAAGAGAGGAACTCATCAGTCCTGAGACACACATCCCTGTGGCAGAGAAAATCAGCGCCATCTCAGTGTGGGCAGCGGGGTTCAGAAGCCGCACCTGCCTTCTTGACACTCCCGCCCACCCTTCAAGTGGTTGGTTTTCTTCAGCACTGTTCTCCCTGGCCCCTCCCGCAAATCTCACGCTCTAACCTTGATAGCCATAAGGAACTTATTCCAGTTGTCCTTGTTAGCTGCTTTCCCCGGCCGCTTAAATTCAATTTTGTTCCTCAGAATGGGGTATCCTATGGGGAAAGAAAAAAAGGGATCGAGGGGGAAAACAGTCATTTAGGGTTAGAAAATAGGATGTTCTTGTCTTCTGCATCCTTTCCTGAATCCCAGTAAAATAGTTCCCTGATTCTGCCGTTTCCCCTCCTATGTGCTCTCCACAGAAGTGGGGTGCTGTCCGGTTCTGTACCTGTAATGAGGCAGGGCAGTGCCCGAACGCCAGTGCTTGCCGCCACCAGAGAAGCCTCGTAGGCGCCGCGCTCGTCCCGAGGCAGGACCTGCTCCAGCCGCTGGTCCATGGAGACTGTGAGCACCCAGTCTCGGACCTCTTCTCTCTGAGCCTCCTGGGAAGGACGGAGGGGGGCAGGAGGTTCATGCACAGCAGGGCAGGGCACATGGAGGGTGGTGAGTGGGGGTGCACTGCTAAGCCGTAATCCTTGCACCCATAAAGGATCCTCCTTGGATTGGGGGTCGTAGCTACAGCCTTAGCTTTTCCCTCTGCATCTACTTTTACTGAAGGAACAGTGTTGCTGACTGATGCCCATTACAAAGGGCTGGGAGGACCAACCTAGTGTCCTCCCTTCTCAATGCACTCAGCTCTGGCGAGGCCTCCCGTTCTCCAATCCTGTGGCCTTACCAGTACGTGCTGCTTGGCTGGGAGTGGCACCTCAAAGGGAATGTCTGTATCCTGAAAGTCAGAGTGGTCAAGGGCATCCAGAGTCCCTTCTTCAATTGCCTGTGGCACAGTGGGCAGCCATGAGATAGGAACAGCTTGTGACAGGCAAAACCTCCCAACCTCTGGGCATAACTGTCCGACTCACATCGGTCAGATCCAAAAAGCGGTTGAGGAAGATGAATGCCATGTTCTCCCAGCCAACTGCCTGCAACAGAAAAGTTGCAAGTGGGAGTGAGCTGCTGGGCATGAATGCTCCTCCAGGGTGCAGGGGAGAGAATCCAGGAAGATACAGGGAAACGATATCCTCCATAACATCAGCCCCACACTCAGCTTTGCTCTACCTTCCAACTTTTTTTTTTTTTAAACTTTATTGGGGAACAGTATTTTTGTCTTCAATCTAGTTGTGGAGAGCCCAGCTCACTAGCCCATGTGAGAATTGAACCGGCAACCTTGCTCAGAGCATGCGCTCTAACCAACTGAGCCTCCCGGCTGCTCCTACCTTTCAACTTTTGATTTTCTTATCTCCTCAACCCCACCCTTCCACTTCCCAGCTCACCTTGGCAGCAGTGCCTGCTTCATAGAAGGCTTTGTCTGCAGGTAGCAGCTGGGTGTGACGTAAGAGTGAAACAGAAAGCCTGGCAGCCACAGTTTCCTATGGATTAAAAGTCAAAGCATTGTGATCCTGGCATAATTGAGCTACCAGACCAATGATCTTATAAATAAGGCAGCCACAGAACCAGAAAACCAACAATCAATATTAAACTGCTCTGGATCTCAAGCAGTTCTGGGTCTTAGTTTTTTTCATCTGCAGGTAGAACTGGGTATAGATTATTTCTAAATTTCCTTCCACTTCTAGAGTTCTATCATTCAAGTACATCAAATAATGACACAATTACTCTCATGAATAAGCCAAAGGTATGTGTAGATTATAAGAGGTGAATACAGAAGTCATGGGATTTGAATGTTTAACCATAATGAGGCTGGAGCTAGGTGGGCACAGAGCCTTAAGAAAGTCAATGGAATATAGGAAGAAAACCATCGCAGCAAGGTTCAAGATTTACTTAAACAGAAGGGAGGTTAGGAGAGAAGCTTGAGAATCCAGAACTTGAATTCACTCAACTTCATACATGTGAAGATGGCGTCCACAAGACTGAATGTGCCTCCCCCCTCCATCTCACCAGCTGCTTGACGCTCTGGGCTGCAGAGCGAGTGGCATAGTAATGTGCGATGAGCAGCATTGTCTCAAACTCCTCGTGGGCTGGAGAGTTTGCCTCACTGGACTTCACCAGGTTTTCACACTAGAGCAGGAAGAGAGCACAGCCGGGGTCAGGGGTCAGAGGATTGCCAGGGCCACAGAGTGGTCAACCGATGGCCACCTGGACAGAGGAAGGTACAGTACGTCGGAGGGTAAAGATCTGTGTGCATGAAAGAAGACACAAAGACAGGGACAGGTGGGGTAGCCTTGTCACTCTGTTGTTGACCCGACTTCCTCACCAGGTTGAAGAGGACGTCCCGAAGATCGGCCCAGCTATGATAGGCCTCAGCGCTGTCGGTCCCAGGGGAGCTCACCATGTCGGTGAAGATCCTTTTGTAGATGTTGAAATTCTGAAGGTAGAGAGGGAGAAAGAGCTGAGTGAGAAGGGAACAACTATAAGAGAAAATCAGTGGAGATGGGTTCAAAGAGAGTAAAACCAGGCTGCAAATGTGTGTGTGGAGGAGCTAGGGGCCAATGATGGAGAAAGTTGATGATTTTTTTAGGGCAGATAAAGAAGAGTAAGAAAATAACTATTTCTTACTGGTGCTTTGACTGTGGGAAAATGTGTGAAAACGAACACACAGTGTGGATGGACTAATCCTCCAGAGAGTTGTGATGCTCAGATAGGAGAGTGGTGTTCACTCACTGGAGAAAGTTAAGGGCTTCATCTCTGAAAGACTGTCCCCTGTGTGTTGGCTAAGAGCTTGGGAGGTTGTTGGTGCTTCTTCAATGGGTAAATCCTCCAGAGAGGTTGTACATTTCAGAAGAGACTTGGGTGGGGTTGCTGGGCATGATGCTGGTCAAGAATCCTTTGAGAAGACAGTTCCTAAGGGGATGGGTGGCTCTCGAGGAGAAGGAAACAATTTCCTTGAGGCAACATTCATCCCAAGGAGCAAGCTGGTACCTGTGGGTTAGCAGGGGCTCCATGTTGCACATACAGGGCCAGTGCCTGGGCATAGCCACCCTCTCGGATCAGGTGAGTCGCGTACAAAGCCACGTACTTGTGCAGAATTTTGTAGTTCTGTCCAGGGGTGAAGGAAAAGTATGGGGGAGGTTGGGATCAATGAGACCAGGCAATGAGGGTGGGTGGTGACTTGAGGCTGTGCATTTGCCTCAGAGGCCAAGGGCATATGCAAGCGAGGCCCAGCTTGACCTCTGACCCCAACTTCAGAGTATGGAAGGCTGCGCTCTCTGATGCAGATTAGGCATCTTTGGGGTTTGGGCTTTGGAGGAAGTAAGCTAGATACAGCTCTGGGACTGGTGGGGAGTCAACGGAACATGTACGGAGGAGCTGGGAATGGGAGGAAGAGAGCAGTACCTGCTTGGTAGCTATTTCGATGCACTTGTCCCAGTGGCCCTGCTCCATGTACAGATCCAAAGCAGCCACCACATCCACACCCACCAGCTATGGATCAATTGAAGACAGTTACATGAGGAGAGAGATGACATGGGGGGAGGAGAGGGAGAGAATCTCTTGAGCCTCTCCATGCCTTCTGCCTCCTGCTAACTCCGCAAGTCTCACCGAGTCCACTTTGCCCTGGTTCTTGAGGAACTCTTTATAATGCTGGTCCACATAGTCTTCATACCTGTGAAGATGTGCAGAGGTCTCACACTTACTTCATGGTCCCGGGATGCACACCCTGCCCATGAGAACTTTCTCCCCCAGTCTTTACAAAAGGAAGGAAGGGAGGATTTCCCCGTGAGAAGGGGCATGAGCTTACCGGGGATCTAACTCCTTGGCCACACGCTTGGCCTTGTTCCACTCCTCACCCTCAATGAAGGCATCAATGGCTTCCTTGACTAGGTCCAGGTTCAGGTAGAGCTCTGCAGCCTGCAGTGGGAAATAAGGCTGAAGGTCATCTTTCCCCTCTACTTCTTAGTCTCCCATTTCCCCAGAACTACATGCCTGCCAAGAGCCCCACCTCACACACCCTCCTGGGTGTAGATGTCACCATTCCACCCATCTCTGCGGAATCTATGTCTTTTCAGCCCCAGCACCCTACTTACTGCATTGTGCTTTCCAATCCCAATCAGCTGGGGTCCTACAGCCCGAACTACTTCCAGGCTGCGTGGAGGAGGCAGAAACTTGATGGCGAGTTCAGCTGCCTGAGTGGTTGAACAGAAGATGGAAATGGGGTGGAGAGACAAATACTGCTGGGGGGGTCCTCGGCCTGATCTGTTTTTCCCTCCAGTTGCCAACTTTCTCTCTTAAACTCTCCCTCACTTTCCACCCTCCTGGGAAAAGCCTGCCCCCTGGTCCATCAGAACCTTTTAAATGACTATCAGAGGACCCATCCAGTACCTCTCAGCTCCTCATCTTTAAGACATTCTAAGGTCACTGCATTTGGTCCTGCCGCCTTTGACAACCTAGTTTCTCAAGTTCTTTGTCACAAATAGAACCTTGGTAGTATGGTATAAAGAAACTCTAAAACAGGAGTCCAGGGCATTCTGTAAATATTTGTGTTGGGCTATTCTGAGCTTCAGTTTCTTCATAAGAGTGATGGTTGGTTTAGGTTTGTACTGTCCAGAACAGTAGCCACTACTCACATTTGGCTAGTCCCAATCGAGATGTGCTCTAAGCTTAAGTACACACTGGATTTCAAAGACTTAGTATGAAAAAAAAGGGAATGTACAATAGCTCAATAAATTTTTACTTTTTATGTTTGATTATATGTTGAAATAATAGTTTAGATACATTGCGTTAAACAAAATGTTATAATTATTTGTATCTGTTTCCTTTGACTTATTTGAATGTGGCTACCAGGAAATTTCAAATCACATGTGCGACTTACCTTTGTGACCTGCACTGTATTTCTATCAGATAGTGCTGGTCTAGATGATCTTAGCGACAACGTCCAACCCTAAAACTCAGTAGTTTTATAAACCCAAGTGTTCTATAAGGTCACTCTATTTCCACTGTGATGCTGACATCCTCACCAGACTTTAATTTCCACATGGTCTAGTTTAGCTATAGATTATGCTAACCTTCCTGGTCTTTCCCCCACTTATTCTTGCCTCTCTTTCTTTACCTGACAAACCTTTCAAAGCTTAAAGTGCCCCCATCCAGGAAGCCATCCTCTGACTAATCTGAAGAAGGTACATTCATGCACAGACCCAGATAAACAATGCCCCAGAGTAAGACAGCAGATGCTTAGTAAGTGCTTGCTGGTTAAAATCTGTTAAACTCTCATAACCAATCATCAGTCCTTCTTTCTGCTTCCTTCCCCTCCAATTTCTAGGGACTATTCAATTACAAGGCCTCAGAAGCCAATAGGAAATTTTGCAAGGGCATCATTGAACTAACATTTTATTTAAGGGACTGATCAATTGCCACCTCATAACTCCTAATACCATATTTCCCTGAATCTAAGGCACATTATTTAAACTGTACCTGTATCCCTATTTCAAAGATACTAAAATGTGATTTTATATCTATATGTCTTAGAACTGATGAAACATATTGGTTTGGCTTAATCTGCTAGAGGCTTCTTTTCAGGAGCTGCTGGGTAGAGAAGCCTCTGCTTTCTTTATGGCCTCCATCTGGCCCCAGCTCCAGGGTCTTGGTTTGCCCTTCAGCTCTGGTCCTAGGTCTAATTCCTCCCTCACAAAGCCCCCCTGACCCCTCCAACCTACGGAGATCTCACCCTTCTCTGAACTTCACTTTGAATCACACACTTTAGTGATCACTTAGATACAGTATTAATTAATTGAGCCACATGTTAGTCTAACTTCCCCCAATTTCTGGCTGTCAGGGTTCTGTCTTATATCCCCTTTTACAGCCTTCATAGGTTCTGGATCTAGCATCCAGCAAGCACTCAACAGATACCTGCTACTTGATTGAAAACAAAAAGACACAGGAGGAAAAAGATGGGTGTCTGAAAAGGAATGCTGGGTATGAATGGAGGCCCAGAAACAGAGGGCCAGGGAGGGTGTGGCAGCCTCACCTTCATCCAGCACTTCTCCACCAGGCTGCTGCTTCCTGAGTCCCGCACTTTGAGGTAACAGTCGACTGCACGACTATACTCTCCAGCCTGCTCCCACTGTCGAGCTTGTTCCACTAGTCCCTCCATGCCCCTATAGAGATGACAGTGCCATGACCAGGAAGGGGGAGGGGCAGCGTGGCCTATCCTGTGTGCACTTTCGGACCCACCCCCAGCCCTGCCAACATTTCCTGGCTCCTGGCTTCATACCTGGCGCCCTTCTTGGTAGCTTCTCGCTCATACTCTTCCTGCAGAGCTTCCAGCTGGCCGGGTACATAGTCCTTGCAGATCCGCAGGGCATCGCTCCATAATCCAGCCTCCTGCTCGGAGTTCCAGGTATCAGGGCAGAGGCAGGCATGACCGCTTCCTACTGCTACACACATGCCATGGCCCACTGCTGCCTGGGTCTTTGGACCTCTCTTCTTCCTCTTTCTCCCCAGTGCTAACCTCCTCAGTACTATGCTAATCTTTCTCAGCACCAGCGGTCAGTGTAGGGCTCTGTGGGCTCTCACACACTCCCACGCTCCCCTCATGGTCCTGAATCCGGTGCCCTACCTTATAATAGTTGAGGGCCAGGCCCGGTTTCTGGGCCCGAAGCAGCAGTCCTTCGGCTTTCTGAAAGTCCTTCTCCTCCAAGGCTCCCCGGGCCTGCCCCACCAGCACCTCGGTGACGCTGTCAGGGTCGTGGGCCTCGGCCACACGCTGAGCGGCCTCCCAATCCTGGTTATGGACAAACCTGCTTCCAGATGGGGACAGGAGAGGCTAAGTACAGGACTGAGGCCTTAACAGTGGGAGGCAAACAGCCATGTCACTGAGGGGGTGTAAGATTTATTGGTACTAGGTTTAGATGAAGATGAGGATGAAAATGAAAGATCATGGGACTAGGTCCGGGAGGAGAGGGTTAAGGAATTTCTGCGGTAACTTACATGAGAACTGCTTCCTTGGGTTTACCAGCCCTGATGAATTCAGCTTCAGCCTCTTCAAATTTACCCTATAGGAGAGAAGGGCAGCCATACATGATGAGAAGGAGATTGGCATCACAAGCAGCCATTCCACAGGAGGTGTGAACACCTGGCAGGAGTGGACTAGGGGATGGAAAGGAGGGCCTTGTGGTCAGGATCAAAAGCAATGGAGAAGTATCACATCCATACCTCATCCTCCAGGTACATAGCATATCTGAGATGAATCTCGGGGGTTTTCTGCTTGAGGGCCAGCCGAGAGAGTTCAAAAGCAAATTCAAAGGAGCTGAAAGGGAAGGTGCAGATAAAGTTTGTCTACTCAATACGTCCCTTTATAAGAGGAAAAGAAAAACGGGGCAAGAGAAAAGGGCAAGAATTAAGGGGAAGAAATATGACAGATTAAGAAAGACCATCAGTAGAGACACATACAGAAATATAAAGGAAGACAGGCAGGCAGTGCTGTCACCGTGGGTCAGAAGACAACAGGAAAAGCCGTGCCTTCCCTGAGAGGATGAAGAAGGGGGGTGGGCAGGAGGGAGGGGATGAGGAGCCTCACAGCACTGTGCTGTCCTAGTGCTCCCCTCATTGTCCTGAGCCACAGTTACATTCGCAGAAAAGCCGTCCCTCAAAGAGGAAGATTATGCTCAGCACTCTGACCTGGTGCAAGATTACTGCTGGCATTCCTAACATTTGCTTAAGAAAAGCTCATTTTGCATTTAAGGAAATCAGGTTTCCATTACTCAAAAGTAAATTACTGGCTTAGTGCATTTTAGCTTTGAAAGCTGGTCAGTCCTTCCAGGGATCTCTCCTTACCACAGTTCTTCACTATGCCTCAGCTTTTAGAAATGCTTCTGAGTTACACATCAGTTTCCTTTCTCTAGGTGGAGGCTCTGTCTGGAATGGGGTCAGTGGAGAGAAGGCTTAGGGCCTCACCAGTTGTCGGCAGCATGGTCAATAGCAGCTTCCAGGAGTCCCAGCTTATTAAGCAGTCTGACTGCAGCCTCTCCTCTCAGGCTCTTTGCCCACAGGTAGGCCACGTGTTTGTGGGCATTAGCTCCTCCGTGAGTTTTAGCCACCTGCAAAGCAAAGCCACTCAGCAGTCTTCCAGTGCAGGGGGACATGGCCGCTCCCTCCTTGTCTCTGCCCTGACCTCAGCTTTGGCAAGGATCAGGTACCCGGGCAGAACAACAGAAAGAGGGATACATTTCAGGGTCTCTCAACCTGTTTAGGGTCCAGGGATCGATTTCAGGCAGTCACAAACCCTCAAAATTGCATGAGAAATTCTCTGTATAGGTGTGGATGTTTTTCAAAGAAACCCACAACCGGTTTAGAATTAGTCACTTGACAGTGGGAAAGAAGGATGGCTGTCCCCCAGTGTGGCCTGGATTCCTTACCCGGTAAGCCTCTTCCCAAAGCCCGTTGGACCGGTACATGTTCACTGTTGCCTTCCATTCCTGGGCCTCCAGGAAGTGGTACTCAGCCTCCTGTAGTCGGCCTTCAGCCTCCAGCTCCTGGGGACAGGTGGGTCAGGTTGGAGAGATGGGGAGATGGAGCCTGTTTGAGGAGGAAATGGGCAGGGACAAAAGGGCTCACCTTGCCCAGATGTAGGTGTGTGTCACTGAGGAGATCTGGGTGGTGCTTCCCGACCAGGCGGATCATATCATCATACAACTTGTGCTTTTTGAACATGGTGATGGCGAGATCAGCCTCTTCCACCGTCACATACAGCCTGGGGAAGGGACGGGAGATACACCTGGGGCTTCCCAGACCCACATTCCCGCTGCTAGAGTCATTCCTCAGTGGTCCTGCCACTGCCTTCTGGGCACAGGGCACACACTCCCACACCTCATCCCACCCTCCAGCCTTGACGCCTCAGCTCACCTCTCCGCCTCTCGGAACTTGCCCTGCTTCTCCATCTCCTGAGCCTGGGTGATGTACAGCACCGACACATCTTCTGGTCGCATGCACTTCATCGCCAGCTGTGCACACAGAGCCAAAGTAGCCTCAGGTGCCAATTCCCAAGGAAAGCAGAGGACTATGCAGAGCGGTCAGGGAAGTGGGGCTTCAGGGAACCTTTCTCAGGAACCCTGAACTTTCCCATCAACCACAGGACTCTGGTTACTGCCACTCTCCTAGTTAGCTCAGGGAATTCCAAGTCCATAAGGAGTCAAGTCAGAACTATATCCTGCTAAGGCAGGAGGGCCAGGGATGCCCTGTGTTGGGGGTATATGTTCCCATTACCATTCTCCTACCTGACCCACCAGATTCTGAAAGCAGGAGCGAGAACACAATTCCCAATGTCACTAGCGTGTCAGGAGTGGCATTCCAGATTCCCCAGTTCCCAAGCCCATCTGCTCTTCAGAATTACAGGTTTGGGAACATGGGCCTCTCTTCATCCTTATCTTTCCCTGTGGCTAAGGATCAAAGTTACCCAGACTATATTTCGGTACTTTCTCAGCTTTCTGGGAACCCATGGAGGTGGGAGATCAGACACTAAGGAAAGTGGCACCACAACCACAAAGGCAGAACTCTCTGATCATGAACTTCGCCCCCTTTTCTACCTTGTGAGCCTGCTCCCAGCGGCCGGCCTGGGTGTACATGTCTATTGCATCTTTTGTCCGGTCCCCCTTAATGTAGAGCTCCTCAGCAATCTGTGGTTGAGAGAGGCAGATGCAAAAGGTCAGAGCAAGAGTTAAAGCAGCCTGTAGGAGGAAAAAACAAACCTCAGCTGGGACGAAGTAGAGTGTGGGATACCATTATCGTACAATCACAGAGGAGAAAAGATGGCTATGGGTGTCTCAGCCCTTCTACTATTTTGAAGAAGGACCAGCTGAAAACAGTATGAGGACAATACAATGGGAGTCTAAAAGGATCTCGCCTTAGGATGTAAAGAAAAGGGAACCCTTGTGCACTGTTGGTGGGAATACAAATTGATCCAGCCAATATGGAAAACAGTATGGAGGTTCCTCAAAAAATTAAAAATAGAGCTACCATATGACCCAGCAATTCTACTTCTGGGTATTTATCTGAAGAAATCCAAAACAGTAATTCAAAAAGATATATGCACCCCTATGTTCACTGCAGTGTTAGTTACAATAACGAAGATATGGAAGCAACCTAAGACTATTGGATAAATAAGATGTGGTACATCTATACAATGGAATGTTAGTCGGCCATAAAAAAAATGAAATTTTACCATTTGCCACAACATGGATGGACCTAGAGAGTATTATGCTAAGTGGAATAAGTCGGACTAAGAAAGACAAATACCACATGATCTCACTTATATGTGGAATCTTAAAAACAGGATAAACAAAAAAAACAGAAACAGACTCATACATACAAAGAACAAATTGATGGTTTCCAGATCAATAAATTATATAAATGTCTAACCAGTGTACTGTACATCTGAAACTAATATAAAATAATATTGAATGTCAACTGTAATTGAAAAATAAAAATTAAAAAAAATACATTTTTTTTAAAAAGGACCTGGCCTTTCTGCAATGCAAGGCAATTCTGTATTTTAACTAAGTTAGAATTATTCATGAAAAATCACTAATGCTGACACAGGAGAGCTACAGACTCACTTTATATATTTGGGAGAGGGGTCTGTGTCATGTTGGAATGAAACAGGGTCAGTAAACCGCTTTTTCCCCATTTAGGGTGGTGATGCTGTTGGTCCCAGAAAGAAGGATTTGGTGAGCTGGCCCCCATTTCCTGCTCTGGGTTTCCTCCTTATTCTCCTGCAATGCCTCAGGCTGCAGAAAGGGGCTCTTCCTCACCTCATACTCCTGCAGAGACGCATAGTGTTGGGCCACTCGAGGATAGTATTTGGACGCAGTGTTCCGGTCCTGCAGATCTAATATATAAATTGCCTTCTTCCACTGGCGGGCACCCAGGGCAGCTTCAATTGCCTTAATGGAGCACCTGGCATAGTTGGGAAAGATAATATGTCAGAGGGAAGAGGAAGATGGATGGAGGTAAACAGACACCTCGAGCATCCTCCACCCTATATTTTGAGACCTCTCTTCTTATAGGCCTTGGTGCCCTTACTTGCCCCGGCACCAATCTCATTTGCACCCCCAGGCGTCCATACCTGGCTTCAATATAGTGATTAATGGCTGCATCGAGCTGCTTCTGCTGTACCAAGTGGTCTCCCCATGCCTCCTCTAGTCTCACCACTTCCACTGGGAATGCCAATCGAGCCAGCTCCACCGCTGCCAGAGATGGAGAGGGAACTCAGCTCAGACTTCCATAGATGGGACTCAGGAAAAGCAAGACAGAGAAACAAGTGGAAAACAGATGAGAAGTTGAGCAATGGAGGAGAACTAAAGCCAGTCAACCTGGACAGATGCCCCAAGATAGGTGTTTGGGCAAGAGCCTATGACAACGAAGGCTGGGTATGGATGGCCGGTCGGTACCTTTCATGAAGGCGCTGCCTTTACAGTAGCACTCCAGGGCCCGCTGTGGATTTCGAATCTTCTCAAAGAGATCACCTGCCTGGTAACACATACTGTATTACAATGACACCCCCACTACACAAAGAATCAAGTATCAGCCCCAAAAGGAAGAGAATCAGTCACCAGTCAGGGAGGGCTGTGTGCTCTAAGGTAGGAGAGGGGGACTGAGCCCTGGAGTTAAGGAACAGGAAGTCAGCCATACCCTTTCATACAGTCCGCCCTTGATAAGGGCTGCAGTGATGTGTTCTACCAGCTCGGTGTTGGCTAGCAGTTCCTCTTGGGTCAGCACCAGCCGAGCAGCTCTGGCAGGCAGCCCCGCCTTAAGGTAGAGGCTGATGGCTGCTAGCCCATCCCCTTGGCTCTCCTGCAGTTCACCTGCTCGCTCCTCTTGCTGTGTGTCCATCAGCCACTGGTAGTAACCTCGGCGCAGTTTCTCCAGGGCAGGATGCCCCTGGACATGCAACAGAGGAGAACTAGGACTCACATCCCTCCTTCCGGCCCTTCCTCCTACCTGCTACATCCCATGCCTCTCCAATCCCACTGCAACAACGGAAATCCTCCTGGACACGTGTCCTAACTCCTCACCATACCGGCTCCCAGCCCCAACCCTGGTCCAGTTCCCACAGCCTCCTTGACAAGAGCTTTCTGATACAGGTGGAACCGAGTTCTGAACCACTGTGGAGAAGACAGAACCGGTACCTTGGCAACAGCCACGGCGATACACTCGTCCCAACGGTGTAGCTCCTGGTACATGTTCATGGCCTCCTCGACAGCATTCTAGGGGAACCCAGGCAGAGGAAAGAGGGACACCGGGAAGATAGGAGGATCAGAAATCAGCAAGCTCTCCTCAGCCTGCCTAAGGTGCCAGCCCATGTGGCCTTTACTTATATACAAGCAGATGTGGATTTATGGTGAAATTAAAAGAAGCTTGAGCTTCAGGGCACCTTATTTGCACAGGCCCCTTCTAGGGCTGTTTTTCTTAAAGAGAGCTCCTCAGATTGTATGCTTTGGGCCCCACAAAACCTGGATCTACCTCCATGCACAAGAATTACAAAGACAGGCTCTGGAGTAGAGAGAGAGATTTTTTATGAAAGAAAGAGATATTGTAAGGACTGATGCAGAGGAGGAAACTGAGAAATAAAACTAATGGTATCAACATTTCTAAAAGTTCTCCCCAAACCTCTGGAGGCCCAGCTGACCAGTGCTCTTCCCTCCCGAGTCTGCCTCTTTTTTCAGCTCTGATTTCCTCTTCCATCCAGCCCCTCTTCTCCTGTTACCTGTTCTAAGAAGATCATTTCAGCCAGCTTGTAATTCTTCTCCAGCATGGCTAGACGTGCTCGGACCTGGTAAAAGTCTGTGCCTTCTCCGCCCTGCAGGGAAAAGGGAGGTTCTGGTTATGCTGTCGGTGCTGCAGGAGCCATTATGTGTGTGCAGGCTGAGACAGGAAGGCCAGAGAGACGTGGAGGCTAAAAGGCTTGGGAAGCTGAAAAGCTTCATGGGGCTTAGAGCCTTGAGATTTGTCAATTAATTGCAAAATGGTGCAACTCGAAGGTGCAGGTGGGGTGGGCAGGGTAGAGGAAGTTAGCCATGGCTGGAAAGGTAGGAATCGTGGAGCTGGGAACTAAGAGAAATCTCAGCTGGAGAGACCGAATGAATCAGGGGGATAATACTTGCATATTCCTGAGACACTTGATCTGCAATCTCATTAGTCTCATGCAGGAATCGAGCTTTGGCTACATGGCCCAAAGCAGAAAAGCACCTGCAGTGTGGAAGCAACAATAGTAATATTATTACAGGATCATCACTAATTCATTGGTTCAGCAGGTATAAACTATTATGTGCCAGGCACTGTTCTCGCCAAAGCTGGAGACACAAAGGTGGATAAGACAGATGAAGACATTGCTCTCAGGGAACTTACTTTCTAGTGGAAACAATCAGTAAACAAATACACAAAGATAATTTGAGAGAATGAAAAATAAAATGTGTGATATTAGACAGTAACTGAGGGGACTATTGAAGTTGGTAGTCAGAGAAGGCCTGTCTGAGGAGCTGACATTTGAGCTGAGACCTGAATACAAGAAAGAGGCAGTAATGGTAAGATGGGGAGAAATTATTGTTGGCAGAGAGAACAGCCAGTGTAAAGGCCCTAAGGCAGGAGTGAGTCTGACATGCTCAAAGAGCCAAAAGGATGCCAGAGCAGCTGGAGGCTGATGGGCAGTCGGTATGTGGTATGCAAAGGAAGTAGAGGAAGGATACTGTAAGGCCTTCAGACATGACAAAGAGTGTGGTTTTTCCATTATAATACAACAGTAAGCTACTGGTAGGTGCTGAACAAGTAAATGACATAATCTAATTGATGTTTTAAGAAAATTATCTCAGTTGCTATGGGGTGTATGCTCTTAGGGGTATAAGAACAGTCTCAATGAGACTACTTAGGAGGCTTTTGCAACACTGTGGGTAGGAGATGGTGGTGGCCAGTTCTAGGGAGTAGACAGTGCAGCTGGACAGGTAAGAGATTCAAGTATATGTTTTAAAGACTCTGGAATGGGATCCTTAGGACTTGCTGACAGTCCAGCTATGCGAGGCATGGGGAAAAGGGATCAAGGATGACTCCTAACCAAAACAGCAGCAGTTGACATTTGTTGAGCACCTAAAATCTGTGCTCTTTGCACATTCTCTCACTTGTTCTTCACGACCACTACCGTTCTTCTTTACCACCCTTTGAGGTGAATTCTGTTATTATCCCCATTTTACATACAGCAAATCGAGAAACCAAGGCTTGGAGATGTTATGTAATCTCTCTAAGGTTACCCAGGTTGGTAAGTGGAGCCAAGATTTGAACTCAAAGAGTCTGGGGTCCCAAGTTTGTCCTATTAACCACACTCCTTTACCTTACTTGAAATACGTGCTTCAATGCATGGATTGTGGGGTATGGGTGTTAAAAACTTTGAAGGGGTACCTAATTCGTGGAAGGGGAGGCAAAATCAGTAAAAGACATACTCTCACAATGTAGGATGGGAGGATGTTTGGAATAACTGTACTACAGGAGTGTTTTATCACGTTCGTTGGTATGGGAAGGGAAGCAGTGCCTTCACACTGGGTAGGAGCTGCCCACACGTAAAACACCCATGTGGTCAGTCATCCTAGCTGCTGGGCACCTCAGCTCTACAGGCCCCCTCACCTCTCAGCAATGTGCAACTGCCTTGCCTCTAGCGCCAGTTTACTCAAGGTTTTCCACATTGCCTCTGTTTCTGGGGTCATTTCCAGAGTCTCCAAGAAGTCTGTTGCCCTGGAGAAGGAGGGAACCAAAGCACAAAGAATGACTCCAGGGTCAGGAAGATACCAAAGAATATTGGCAATGGGGCAGGGGAGGGGAAGGCCAGGCAATTATTTGTCCTTTCTGTCTAATCTCCTCCCTGGATCACCAGGTCCTGTTCAGCTAGGGTCTGTTTTACAACCCATCCCAGGTCTTCCTCTCTCAGAACCAGGCTTTCCCACCACTATGCTGGTTACCAGCCCAGCCCCTCACCGGGTGTAGTTGCCATCATCAATGGCTGTTCCAAACTCAATAAGGCCCTCATCCAGTGTGTAGGCCACGGTAGTCACACCTTCGGTCACCATCACCTCGGTCTTTCCCTCGCCCCGCTCCAGACCTACAACATCACCCTGTAAAAATTCAAGTCCCCCACCCCACCCAAATTCCAGGTTAGTGTTTCCACGGACTGAACTGCAGATCAGACCCACCCTCACCCAACCCTAGTGCTCACACACGAGGCCTTTGTTTTTCTAACATTTAGTTTCTCTCAAGAAGATAAAAATTCCTTATCTGTGCTACTGTCCTTGGGTTAAAGTACACACCTAGCTGTGAGGGCACTAATGCTGGAGGAAGGGGGGGTGAAGGGGGTAAGGTGACAAAGTGTGGCACCCACTTCTGCTTCCAGTAGTACCATAACCAGGTGTGCTTAAGGATCCTCCCCTTAAAATATTGGGAAAAATATTTTCCCCATATACGTCATGACTTTTCCGACAACCCAGTACAAGCTGAAGCTGGCCCACTTTTGAATGCATTGCTGAGTTTAACTGAAGAAATCACTAGGAATGCTTCCTACCCCCTCTACTACCCTCCTCCCAAAAGAAAGAAAGGAAGGAAGGAAGGAAAGTAAAAGAAAAGAGAAGAGGTCAGTAAGCTAAAACCTGAGCAGGAAAATATGGAAGGTGAGCAAGCAGAAAGGATCCAGTTGCTCTGAGGGCAGACCCAGTGTCAGAAGAATAAACCTTGGGTCCTCCAGCAGGATGAGGAGGCCAAATCTGAGAATCCTCTCTTCAGTAAAGGGAACAAAAGTGGTACAAAAAGTTATTAATATGCCTGACTCCTGCAGAAGCAAACATAAATCATCTCTGGAGGAAAATGTCCATTTTAGGTATTCAGGATTCCAAGAGTCAATGTGACATGAGCTAATAATAATAATAATAATAATAATAATAATAATAATAAAACCCAAAATACAAGTTAATAAACCCCTATAAAGGAGTAAATAATAATGACTAACAACAGTTTTGGATCTCAAAAGGATTTCAGATATTAAAATGACAGTTGTTAAAAAAACAGGTATGGAATATAAAATAATTATGTGTGAAATGTTTGAAGATCTAAAAGATGAAATGAAAAATTAAGCAAGAAATAAGAAACTATCACAAATTGTCAGGCAGATTGGAGAAAAATACATGACCTTATGAAAAATTAAATTTTTAAAGTAAAAACCTCAATGGGTGGTTTAAATAGCAGATTAGACAATGGTGAAAGCTAATTAATGAACGAAAAAATGTACCTAAAGAAATTATCTAGAATGTAGCATGGAGTGAGAAGGAGAAAGGAAATATGAAAGAGAGGTTAAAAAGGCATAAAAGACAGGACAAGAAATCTAACATGCCAAATTAGAGTTCTGATGGAGAGAATAGAGAAACAGCAATGTTTGAAGAGATATAATGGCTGAGAAATTTCCAAGACTGATGAAAATATGTATAGTCAGAAATACAGGAAGCATAATATATACCAAGCAGGATAAATAAAAAGGAAATTTATATTCAGACACATGGTAGTGACACTTCAAAACACATTAAAAAAAAAAGATTTTAAAAGCAACCAGAGAGAAAAGACAGATTACCCATATGAAAATGGTTGTTAATAAACTTCTCAGAACGACAAAGAAAGTCAATCAATGGGACAATATTTGCAAAAGGCTAAGAAAAATTAACTGTTAATCTAGAATTGGGTACTGAGTCCAAGCATCTTTCAAGAAAAAGGCTAAAAAAAAACCATTTTCAGATAATCAAAACTGAGCATTTATCATCAAAAGACCTTCTTTTAAGAAGAAGAAAAATAACTCCAGAGGGACGATTGGCAATGCAAAAAGAAAAGGTAAACAGAGAAACTGGCACTGTGATGGGTAATCTAAACGAATTCTGTCTGCATAAAATGATAATGTCTAACTTTGGGGATAACAAAAGAGAACTAAAATGCTGGACAATGACAAAAGAGAAGTGATCAAAGTTGAAGCCATGTAAGGTCCTTGCATTGTTTGTAGGGGAGGGAACTGAAACTGACTGGGGAGGGGGTGATACTGACTAACTTTAGACTTCGTTAATTTAAGTATAAGGTAATCTTTCAAGGATGACGCTATAGAAATAGGATGTATAACCTCCAAAGCAAAATAGTGAAAAATGTAGTTTAAAAAGGGACAAAACAAACAACCCAAAACACCCAACCTTAATCAGTCTAAAATGAGGCAAGAAAGGAAAAAAAAAAGATACAGAAACAGAGGAAGAAAGTGTCACGTGCTCTATCCACACCCACCAGGCATCCTAGCCTGGCACAGGAGCCTCTCTTCTCTGCTTTCATAGGCACCTCCCAGATTTTGGAAGATTACTTGAGTATATGTGATGTAGTGGGATATGGTCTGATCTGCAGCCTGAAAAACAAGGAACTGGAACTCTAAGGGCTTATCACAGAGAATCAGCACACAAGGAAGTGACCTAGAACTGCTCCTCCTAGCTGAATCTTCCAGCTTAAGGAAACTCTTCATTACGACTTGGTGAATTTCCAGGGCCAGCCACTGTAATAGAGACCCATACTCCAAGGGTCTAATATAATGTCAGGAATCTGAACAAGAACGGTCCCAGGGCCTGGTCCATTGTGAGGAAGGAGTCTAAACTTTACTTATCAACCCGATCACAGAGATTATGGGTGGTGGGCAGAGAAAAGCAAGTAACCTTTGGAGCTTCCTCAGTGCTCTAATTAATCAGCCTGACACTGTGTCTGTGGTAGCCTGGTGTCGACATACCCTGATGGAGGACATGGTGACCCTCTCCGGTGCCTCGATGTTGTACCACACACACAAGCTGTTTCGGTTCTGAGCTACCAGCACATCACTTCCTGGGACCCACTGCACGTAGGAGCAGAAGTTGAGGATCATTGTCTTAGAGCAGCTTTCAATGTCGTACAGATGCAACTGAAGAAGGAAGAGGGAGCACAATTAGAAGGGGATACGCGGTGTCTTCTGAAATTGACCATTTCCCTAGTGGTGAAATGTGGTGAGCTAACCCACCAGTCAGGTACATGATGAATTTCAAAGTTTACTGACCTGCAACCCTTGAAGTTTATGCTGAGTTGTTTATATTCTGACTCTGGCCAAATAGGAGATGACCAAAAGAGCAAAGATCTACACCCTAGGAATTTAAGTTAGCTGAAGGTCAGACTTTCATTCTTAGAATAACTCTGGGCCAGCCTGGATTACAAAAGTTAGGCCACCAGATAAATTAAATGGCCTGGAGATTTGTGATGTGGCTTTCACATTACAATGAAAATAAAATGAAAAATCACCAGATAGTATCTTTGCCCCTGAGGTCGAACCCTTGGTGGTACCACACTGAGATCAGAATCTATCGGGACCAGGAGGAGACTGTCCTCCAGCCAGCTGCAATGTTGTCAGACAAGTGTAGCTGAAGAGCACTGGAGCAGTACGTGTGGGTGAGGGTCAGCTAGGCACGAGGAAGAGGAATGCAGAGGTGAGGAAGCTTCATGGGGGCACAGACTTGTGAAAAGTGACAGAGAAACCAACTCACAAATTTCCCTATTGACCTTGGTGCCGTCAAGACACAATCTCCTTAAGGGTACTATAGGATGGGCTGTGATATCAGATTCAAAGAATGTTGATTCTGTGTTTTTTGTTATGTTACTGGCATAGCACCAAGAAATTATGTCCCATCCTGCCCCCTACAATCCCTGGTAGCAGCTAGTACCACATCCTCTATGGACCAGTCAATGGGTAAGGCCTTAGTAACCCTCCTCACACGAAGTTTCCGGTCCCTGAAGAGAAGCTTGTGCCCAGTTTCATTAAGTTCCAGCCAATCCACACGGCTCTCATGGCTGATGGTGCCAATGTTGTAGCCACCAATCAGATCCACTAGAGATAAAGGAGACAGGGTTAACAAGAGACATTCCACATAATCGTACACAGGGCATGAGGCAGTCTGCAGAAGACTGGCCTTACAATCATATGTTGGGCTTTAAGAATGTTGTGTTAGTCTAGAGCTAGACCATGTCCTGAGGAATGCAAATGACCAATACAACTTAACTTTGCTAAGATGCTTAGGATGCCGGGTTTCTTCTAAAATTGTATACATTTTGTTTAACTCTGTAGGCCCATCAAAACATGTGATTCTTGGAGTTGCCTCCTAGTAGATCAGAACTTCAGAGCAACTGGCTTTTATTACTCACAGAATCCTCTGGAAGGCAGTATTGAGCACGTTAAGGATGCACCCTAGTTACAGCACACCAGTTAGAGAGAGCTGATGAATGACATGACCTTGAGGATCATATTTGCTCCAAGGAGTTACCTGCACATTTGAGTGCCTCTGATGTAAGAGCACTGAGGGGTACACAGTGGTGAAGGCACACTGACAAACTCACAGGAACCTCTGACTAAGGTTAGGCTGGTCAGTGTAGAGGGTGGATATTTTGTTTGGTTTGAATGTTGTCAGTGCAAGAAATGATCACACTTAGAACAGAGCACTCAGGGCTGGCTAGGATACTTTCAGGGAGTCGCTTGAGCAAAACCCATATTCGCAACTCTTATTAATATACATTATTAACAAGCAACATACCTGTCTTTGTTATATATGCTGAAGCTAAAAACCAAATGCCAGCTAATGTCTACAACTGGGAAGACTAACTTAGAAATAAATTTTCCTTTAATTAAACAGCAAAATGATAAAGCCAAGTTTTAATGCCCCCGTTATAAGTAGAGCTGTGGGGACTCTATTTCTGTGAACACTGAAATTATATACAAAATTATGTTACATATATTTTTCTGGGGAAGGATCTATAATTTTCATTAGATACTCAAAGGGGTCGGTGACTCAGAAAGGTTACAAGAAGAACGCTATCGTTTTACATACACTGAAGATAAGACCTCACAGAGTGAGGTGACTTGTCCGAAGTCTCATAGCTCATTACTGCCACTGGGACTTAGTCCATTGGACTATATTATTATTTCCATTGTAGATACAATTCTGAGCTCGGCAATTTGATATGAAATATAAAATTCATGAAGTGTAAAAATAACTTAAGAACAGACCCATATGTATATGCATACTTGATTTATGACAGATAATATTACAAATTAGTGGGTGAAAAATTGACTTTCAATAAATGCTTAAACATGAAAAAAATAAAATTAGATCTCTACCCATATTATGCACAAAAATAAATTCCAGGTGAAAAGCAAAATTTTAAAATGTTAAAAAAGAAAGAAGAAATAAAAGGAAAAAAACAACAACAAAAAAAGTTAAAATATACGAGGGAGGAGGGAAGATTTTTTTAAAAAATAAGACCTCAAAAATCACAAACTATTTCTTAAAAAGTAATAAAATGGACATTAAAATTTAAAATGTCTCAACACTAAAAGATGCTGAAAAGATAAGCCACAGGCTGAGATAAAATATCTGCAATGCAAATAACTATCAAAGGCTATAAACGCACACACAGAACTCTTTCAAGTTAATTAAAAAAAAAAGACAACCTGATTTTAAAAATAGGCAAGGGATATGAACTGGAAATCCACAGAAAAAGAAGTTTAAACAGCCAGTAAACAAATGAACAACAACAAAAAATACGAGATATTATTTCACATAAATCAGACTGAGCCAGATAATGAAGTCAGGCAATCTCAAATACTGGAAAGCAAGTGGAACAATGGGAACTCTAACGCTGGTAGGATTGTAAATTGGTACAACCTCTTTGGAGATCAATTTGGAAATATTTAGTGAAATTGAAGATGTATCTCTTCTATGATTCAGCAATTCCTCTCTAGGTATAAATCTTAGCAAACCAAAACACTGTAACAGTGAAAAACCAACAACTTAAATGTCCATCAAAAAGATCCAAGATAAATAGAATGAAATGTTAGGATTTGACAGAAGTGGGTGCTGGTATACAAGTAATAATATTGCTACTAATAGTAGCCAACATTTATTATGCACGTATTATGCACTAGTCTAAGTACTTTTCATATGAAGTAGGTACTATTTTTATCCCCATTTTGTGAATGAGGAAACTGAGATACAGAAGTTAAGTAACTTACCAAAGATCATACAGGTACTAAGTAGAGAAGTGGGGAGGTTTGACTCAAGAGCTCTATTCTTTATAGCTATGTTATATAGATATGTTATTCTCTATACTTCTTAGAGAATACTATGCTATTCTCTATACTTCTTTTCTATGCTTGAAACTTTTCATGATAAAAAATTAACAATTAATAGATAAAATAAGATTTATAAATGCAAACATTTGTGAAATGAAAATAAAGTTTGTTATCATTAGTTACTAATGACAAAATATACAGAAAATAAAGCCCCTTCAAGTTCTAAGAGACTATGATCCTGTGAAGTCTAAACAGAAAGATTCATAAATTTGCTAACTGTTCTTCTCTACAACTCACAATTTTTCAGCCCTAAGATACATATCTAGAGAACATGAATAATTATATGGGCAGGCCTATATATGTACCAATGTATCTATATCCAGACATTTAGATATAGACATGCCTATATTTGAACATTTCACATCTCCGTTGCTGAGCGGGGTCACACATTTACCTGGTGCTTCTCAGATTCCTGGATCCTCTACTGCACACAATCCTGTGATATGTTAGTGCACTATAGACAATTATTTTGTTTTTTAAATTACGAGAGAGTCTTACTCACCTACAGCAATAGTCTTAATATCAACAAGATAAGCCAATTTCTTATTCTCTTCCATTCCTCGCTGACGCCTCTCATTAATACGGACACTGAAACAAGGGTGAGATAAGGCAAAATGGGTTTAGGCAGTCAGGATGTTTATCAAGGGCTCTGAAGTACCACATGGGATGAAGTGTTCAGATTAACCTGAGGACACACACAAGAGTTAGAAGTCAAAAGGGAATTCGTTTGTGTTTCAAAATTTAGAGAAGTGGACTGGCTGTGTGGCTCAGTTGGTTAAGAGCAAGAACTCTGAGCAACAGGGTCGCCGGTTTGATTCCCACATGGGCCAGTGAGCTGCGCCCAAGCTGAGCTGCCACTGAGCTGCCAACAGGTTGCAGGATGGCTCAGCTGGTGAGAGCATGTGCTCCTAACAACAAGGTTGCCAGTCAGACCCCCGCATGGGATGGTGGGCTATGCCCACCCACAACTAAGATTGAACAGGGCACCTGAGCTGAATTGCCCTGTGATGGGCGGCCGGATGGCGACTGGACTTGGAGCTGAGCTAGCTGCGCCCTCCACAACTAAGACTGAAGGACAACAACTTGGCTGTTCCCCTTCCCCAATTCCCCAACACTGTTCCCCTCCTCTAATTCCCCAATAAAATCTTTAAAAAAAATTAGAGAACCTTGTGGGGTTACCTGATGAGGTGGGGGTTCATGAATTCAGTACGTACAGAACCCAGAGTATCATTACTCCCATATTCCACCAGGGTTAGCTCTCCAGCATTGAAGATCATGCATACCTGGGGATGAATGGAATTGTTATATGGTGGAAAGCTTGCATGAACAAAGAGGAAGACAGTAAAGAAGTACACTGTCAGTTCAAAGTGACTCCCACTTTTCTCTCTGCTCTGTTCCTCTGCCTATTTCACCCCCACCTTCCCTTTATCTGATGTCTCCTCAACCCCGTGACACTTGCCATCCTCTGACACAGGAGCTGGAAGGAGGCTTAACGAGACGGTGATGGTGAATCAAGCTCTACTCACATTTTCATTTTCAAAGAAATACTTCTCATTGCCACCAGATCCCTGCCAAGCTACCTGTAAAGGGGGAGAAGACATAACAATGTGGATAACTATCCAAGACAATGCTGAAAAAGTGACGGGGGTAGGGGGAGGCAGAGAGGTTGAGTTTGGGGGAGGCTTTGACAGTGCACAAAAGAGGTGCTATGTCAGATTTTGCCCTAGTCCCTATGTTTCTGAGAGATGGGGTAAAAACAGTCCAACAGTGGTGATTCCAGGATTCTAAGCCTCCTGGGTCTCATTCGATGACTCCAGGTCCCTAACACCAGAATGTTAGAGCTTCCCGTGGAGAACTTCCCCCTAGGAATCCTGATTCCCCCAAAGTAGCAACTCAAGATGCTCCCCCCTTCCCCACCCCTCCATTTTGGTTCCTACCTCACTAAGGCGATTCGTGTTCAGGTCCCCTAGCAGCAGTGTGTCTGACGTGTGGGCCACCAGATAACGTTCTTTTCCCAGGATTTTCACTTCTTCCACTTCATAGCCATAGTGTGACTTGAGTACCACTCGGGTCCCCGATGACAGGTTCTTCACAATCACCTAGGTGGGAGACAAGCCTGAGCTATCTGGGCTTCCCCCAACCCAAAAGAGGCGTGAATGTGCTGTACCCTTTGCCCACCTCCACAGTGCTAAACAAAGCTACCATCTTGTCTCCTCACCTGGCCTAGGATATTGTTGGTGATAAGGACACCTCTCATTTAATAGTGATTCATTATTTGTGAAATGCTTTCCTATATTATCTCTTTTGATGCTTATAATACATATGATTCTGAAAGTTCCACTGGGTAAAACCCATTGCTCTCCCTATGTTCCCATAGCTATAATATTTGTACAAACCTTTATGGTAACTTTTACCACAGTGTACTATGTTATTTTTTGATATGTTTGTCTCCTTTGCTGGAACGATCTTCTCAATTAAGGGACAATGTGTTATCTTTGAATTCTCAATGCCTAACAATGCTGACACACAGAGAATGGATAAACGTTTCTGGAGAAAAATGAAAGAATGAAGGAATCAATGAATAATAAGTGGAAGGAAAGGAGTGTCGAGATAAGACAAAAGAGAAAAGTAGGCTCTGGAACTAAGAAATAAATTTACAACGTCACACACAGTGAGTTCAGAGGCCCTAAAACAACAGAATTCACCCTTGTAATCTTGCTTATCACCTTCCCCAGTTGACATCATGCAGGCAGTGAAATTTTAAACCAGGAGGATGTAAATGGCAATCCCTATATCTCTTAAGCCTGGTGTTTAAACCTTTTCTTATAATAAGCTGGAAGGACTACAGCAGGAAAGTTGCCAGAGAGTTGCCCTGACACATTTTGTTCCCCAGAACAGCTCGGCCAAAGGTTCAATTGGACACTATGGCTGTGGCCAGAAGGCAGGGAAGTGTTCCAAGGACGAATGAGCCACGGCAAGATCTTGGTGAGGCAGGCTTTTAGTTGCTCACCTGGCTAGGTCCCACATACGTCAACTCAAACTTGTTGTTATAAATGCTCCTTCGGAGGCAGCAGTCAAACTGTTCCACGCCACCACAGAGTGTGCCCTAGAACGGAAGGTGACAGCACATGGGGTAATACGCACAGTACACAGGCATGAGAAGGTATCTAGAGGCACCCTCAAAACTTAGCTTCTAGACTCTAGGGACGAGTTGGCAGTCAAAGGGCTGGTAGTTTTTGGAAAAGCAGGAAAAGAGGTGGCAATCCCAGGACTCAAGGGCATCACACAGCGATGGGATGCAAGGGAGAAATCAGCCAATACAACTCTTTGTCCCTTTTGGCCTCCAGTGAAGTATGAATTTCTATTTCCTGTCTGTAACGTCAGGTTTTTAGGCTGGGGTCACATGGGAAGAGGAGAGTCTCTAGTGTCAGGGGAGAATGATTTAGGATAAGGCAGGATGCTTCCAGGTCTGGAGAAAGTCACCAATGCAGAAAGGGGTTAACTAGCGACCTACCGCACAGAGTCGCGAGCCGTCCCGCTTCCAGGCCAGGGCGGTGACGGTGTACAAGTTGGCAATCTCCTTGGGCTTCGCCTCTTCCCAGATGCTTCTTCGAGGGCTCCAGTTGAGTACCCGAAGTCTGAAATAAAGTATGTGGCTTTTAGAAGACATGGAGGATGAGAGAAAAAGTGAAAGTGGGCTTGGAGCTGAAGAAAATTAGTCTTGCTAAATCAGAAAAGGAAGGAAAGAAAAGAAAACAGACAAGCTACAGAGTCTCGTAGGAGAGGACAAAAAGGTTCAAAGGAAGTCAGTTGGGAAAATCAGGTCAAAAGTAAAATGGAGGGGTGACCGGTTAGCTCAGTTTGTTAGAGCGTGGTGCTGATAACACCAAAGTTGCCGGTTCAATCCCCACATGGGCCACTGTGAGCTGTGTCCTCCCTAGAAGAGTCAACTATGCCATTGTAGCATGAAAGCAATGTGTAACCGATAAACATGGTTGTTCCACAATAAAAAATTTTAAAGAAAAATTAAAATGGAGAAAGAGTGATGGGAGTGTAAAAAAACAAAAGGAGATTGTGGCTGGTGAGGAAAATGAGCTGCTAGCAGTAGAGAAATACAGAAGGTAGGATTAAGAGAAGAAAGAAAGGAACAGAAAGAGACACAAATGAGGTAGAAAGACAGGACTGACAAAGCTGGAGCTAAAAGCACTCCAAGGAAGTGATGGGACCCAGACCGTAGCTGCTTATCTACTGTTTCATCATTCATTCACTCATTCATTCATTCACCAAACATTCTGAGCATATATTACGTACTAGATACTAACCTAGGCACTGGAGATAAAAAGGTGAATAATAGGCCCTCTTCTCAAGGGCTCTTCAATTTAGCCAGATAGATATGAACACCAAACTATAGTATAACGTGATAAATACTAACTCAGTGGTCTGAAAAGGGGCATTTGGAACACAAAGAAAGGGGAGATAAATTCTGCTGTGGAATCCC
This sequence comes from Hipposideros armiger, assembly GCF_001890085.2. Lineage (NCBI taxonomy): Eukaryota > Metazoa > Chordata > Mammalia > Chiroptera > Hipposideridae > Hipposideros > Hipposideros armiger. The sequence continues at coordinate 2,010,364 of NW_017731350.1, read as the reverse complement.
AGGGAGATGCATAGACACAAGAGCATGCGCGTTTCAGAGCAGCCAGCAGGCCGATGGAGGGTAGGAGCAGGAAGAGGAAAGTGCAGAATTAAAACCTGAGCATGTCTTTCAACATACACTTGATTCTGATCCAGTCTTCCACTCTGGCTGAGAATAAGTGGGCTAAGGCAAAGAATACACATAGGAAAAGTGGGCGGAAGTTGCAATTGGAAGGGGGACCCACCTGTCATAACTTCCCAGCACCACAGATTGGCCCCCAGGACTTGCTGCAGCTGTGGTGAACTCCCGCTCCTGAGGGTCACGGCTATAATCAAAAGTCTGTAACACATGACCTTCCTTTCCATAGGCCACAATCCTCCGGTCACAGCCTGCAGCCACAATGCTGTTGGTTGCCCAAGCCAAGGCGTAGGGTGGGCATGGATGGTTAACCAATTTCCCCTAAGATGGAAGTAGAGGGTTTTAATCTCTCTGACTCTGAGGCCTCCACCCTGGAAATGTTCTTATTCCTAGCACCCGACACGCTCACTTTGACCATCCTACTCTGCAGAAGTCTTTCTCCCAACATTTTCCTATCTCAACACATCCTAATCCTGACTTCACAAACTGTCTTTCTGTTGTATACGTGCACACACATATATATGACATATATGCACACTTACTGATCTTGTGCTCAAGAGGAAACTGCCAATACTTGTGTGTTGGAGATCTTTAATATGCAGCCAATAAGGGCCTCCAAAGGGAGACGGCTGACACAGTAACTAACCCACACTGTGTGGGCCCACAGGGAGCTATGGCGCCTTACTTTTATTTTTTCTTATTTTTTAGGAGGGAGACATTTAATTATTACACAAGTAATTCTTAACGTAAATAATTCAAACTATAGAGAATTATATAGAGTAAAACATGAACATTCATTTTATCTCCCATCTTTTCCCTCTCAAGAGTAAAAAACTCTTTCTTCTACGAATTTATATACATTTTTTTTACAAAAATGAGAATAATTTTCACTTTTCATTACCCTCAGATTCTTTATTTCCCTTTGTCTCAAGGTTCCTTCCATCTGATGCCCCCTTTCCCATAAATATTAAGCTCTGGCCTCTTAAATACAAATCCTTCCTGTGGCTGTATCCCTCCCTCTGAGGTATCACTCCTCTAGTCAACTCCTGCAGCACCTCAATCTAAATTCCTTCATGTCCAGCGTCTTCTAGGAGGGCTCTTGGGATTTCTTTATCCCCTGGCCCAGAGCATCCTTTATTCATACCTGTGACTCTCCAGACCCTTCATCATCAAAGAAATATCTAACGATGGTGCCATCTGCGTGACCAGTGAGAATTCCTTTCCCAGAGCAACTGAAAAAGGCGGAAAAGGAAGAAAGGAAAGAAATACAGGAAGAGATTAGAATGGTCTGTCTCACCAAGAGAGTCCCCTTTCTCTGTCGAAGACTACCCTACCTGTGGTTCCTGCTACCCATCCTCCCCACCTTTCATACTATGGTCTCCCAGTCCAGACTTCCCTCCCCAGGGCTTCTTCCTACCATGTCCAAGCTCTCGGGATTTACCACTCTTCCTTACTCACTTCGTTGTCAGTGACACCACATAAGAATCTGTCCCATAGATGGTAGATGACTTATTAGTTTTAGTGTTTGCTAAACGAACCTGAAAATGGGAGAATGGATACAAGTCTGGTTAGGCTACTTTCAGTTTCACCCAGGTCCTAAGGAAAGAAAAAGAAAAAAACAAAAAAACGGGTTCCTATGCATTGTCCCCTAAGGGAGAAGATTAGCCATATTCCTCTGTCCAGAACCAGTATCCCCACCCACAACCTCTCCTGTGTGTCTCTTCCCTCCTTTACCTTCCCTTCGGCCAGTCCAAAGACAATGATGTACTCTGCTGGCCACTGCAGACAAGTAACAGCACTCTGTAGGAAAGAAATGACGAGCAGGATAACCCCATCTGTGTAGGTTAACACATTTATAACCACCTGGACCTGAACAACCCGGACACCCTGCCACATGCCACCACCCCAGTTGCCTATAGGGAAGGAGAGGAGGGGACAGCAGGGCTCTAAGGAGGAAAGCAGATGAGGATGAGCAGCCAGGTGGCACCATCCTCGCAGCAGGAAAAGTCAGGCAACTCCTGGTTCAATTTATAAGCAGTATCTTGATACATGTTTATTCAGCCTAATTTCCCAGGGACTAGTCTGAACTGTACCGTCTGGATGAACTTGTTACAGATGACTTTCTTGTCACCCCTGCCAAGCAAAAGGAGAGACAGCATATTAAAAACCACTTCCGTAAGTAAATCGACACACATAATGTCATGGCCCATTAGTTTTCCTACCACTCCATAGGCCCTGAAAGGAGGCATATGAGGGAGCCTGCGTAGCTTTGGAACAACAACAAAGATGCGACATCACCCGTGGCTCCCTGGGATCTCACAGGACCTCTTTGTTGCCCTTAGACTGATTCCTCCAGGGATGGGATTGCAGAACGTGGGACAGGCAGAGGTATGGAGGCAACGACGATAGACTCCAGAGGCTTCTGCTGGCCATGCCCCAGTTTGGCTCCTCATCCTCTCTATTCCCCCTCCCCAGTGAGGCATTTCTTCCCGTCTTCCCCGTTTTTTCTGGGTCACTCCATCTCCCAGTCTCTGTCCTCACCAATCTTCTCCAATCTTGTAGACATAGATGATGTTGTCAGTCTGTCCGATGGCAATTTTAGTGGAATCGGGAGAAAAAGCCATGCCCTTCACCACATAGCTCTTCCTGCCATACTAAGAGTTTAAAAAAGAAAAGAAAGAAAAACTAATGAGTACATGTGAAAGAGAAAAGAGGAAAAAAGGTGCACGTGTGACCATGGTCTCGAGGCATTTATACTGAGAAAAGTGGGGGCAGGCCATTTCCTATGCCGATGGCTGGGAAGTAAATTAGGAGGTTTTCCAGGTTTGGAAGGCCCCATCAGCAGGTTGTTCTCAGGAGTACTCTCTTCACCTTCATGTCAGCTGGTTTGGTGGAGAATTTATCTCTCCGCTCCCCATGTTCATCGTACAGCAACACCACTCGGTCCACCGTGCAGACAGCAAATTTGGCATTGTTCTGGGACCAAGCCATGCAGATCACCTTTGCAGCTCCATCCTGCAGAGGCCAAGGGGGCAAAAATAAACCAATGTGCTGATCTAGAACGCTAAGAGCATTTCTAGTTCCATTACTTCGAGTGTGATTTCGGTCAATTTTCCTTTAAAAAAATCCGTACAACAAAGAGATGCCCATAATCCATACTGGTCTCTAAGGCCATAAAACCCTAGACTGTGAGAACAAGGCAATTCTAGAAATCCATAATGCAAGTGTACTAAGGGGTGGCATTCTTAGTCAACCGTATCAATGTGTCCCTGCAATGGCCTTGGTCCCTCATACCCTAGGTCTGCTACTGAAATAAATGTAATTGATGTAAGTTTTGGTCTTCAGCCAGTCATTCAATTAATACTTTGTCAGTACTTTGCTAAGAAAGGCATGTGGCCAGGGGCTGAGAGGGCGACAAAGAGCAAAACATGGTCCCTGTTCCAGAATGTAACAGGATGTGCAAAACTATAAAAAGACCTGTAAGAGAGGTATGTACAAAGCTCTATAATAGTTTGGAGAAGACTGAGATAATTTTATGTTTATATGATCAACATTAAGCTTTGAAGAATGAATGCAGCTGAGTGAGGTAGAAGGAATGGCATGAGTAATAGCAAGTATGGTGAAGAAACAATAATTTAATTTAGCTGAAACTATCTTGTAAATAGAAAAACAGAGGAGGTAAGGCAGGTAAAACCAATTGAGGCCAGCTCAAGAAGGATCTTCAAAGCTAGGCTAAGCAGTGTGGGCTTATTTGGTAGGAAAGGGAGAGACAGTGTAAGTTCTGGAATAGGGAATAAAATGGTCAGAGTTGAGACTTAGGATGAACAATGCCACCTTGTTGTTTGTCTTTTTTTCCTTAACTATCCACTTCACAAAAGCCCTAGTTAGAAGTAATCTGGGCGGGCTGAGTGGCGCGTTGGTTAAGAGCTAGCTTGGGACGCCAGAGGGCCCCGGTTCGGATCCCACATATGAGAACTAGTGACACTGCCCTCTACAGCTAAGATGCTGAACAACAGCTCAACCTGGAGCTGGGCTGCCGTGAGTCGCGGGCGAGGGTGTAGGCTGCAGCCCCTGCTGCAGTGGATTGCCATGGGCTACCCTGTGTAGCCAGCAGCCAGCGTGAGCGGCCAGCAGCCACTGTGAGTGGCCATCCAGAAGACGGTGACTGATCTGCCTCACCAGGGAAGAGCGCAATGATGGTGCCAACTTGGGCCAGTGAGGCGACGTCCTCCACAACTGGACTGAGGAGTGAAAGGACAGCAACTTGTCTATTCCCCTTCCCCAATAAAAAAAAAAAGTAATCTCCCAGTGAATTATTCTTGCATGTCTGTCCCTTTCACCACCAGCCCTGATCCTCTATGGTTCTATACTAAGGATTTCCCTCCTTGAAATAGAACATTTATTTTGAGAATATGAAGTATAGCACAGGGAATATAGTCAATAATACTTCAATAACTATGTGTAGCGCCAGCTGGGTACTAAACTAAGCCAGGGGAATCACTTCATAAATTATATACTTGGGGTGCCAAAAAATGTATACAAGTGGACACTTTGGTCATCATTGCTCAAGCAGTAGTTTGCTGTAATCAGAAGTGTCTAGACCACTTTGATGGTAACCACTTTGAGCACCTCTTGTAATTGCAGAAGTCAAACGTGACTTGTATTCATCTTTTGTTATCAGTGTATATTGAGTATTCCCATTTTAATACAGTTTTTCTTTCTTAAAATGTGTATACATTTTTTGGCACCCTCTGTATATGTCTCACCACTATGCTGTACACTTGAAACTAATATAAAATAATATTCAATGTCCACTATAATTGAAAAATAAAAAAGATTTACAAAAATATAAAACAAAAAAAATTAGTTTCTGCTGCAATTGTTTGATTAATTACTTGGGCTCAAGCACTGGCTTAAAACAGTTACTTTTCACTCCTAACCAACATATCTCCAAAGTCAGGTTAAAAAAAAGGCTTTTTTTTCCATCAAAATCCTCAAACCAAAGTCAGAAAATAGTCATACTACCACTATTATCACCCTCCAGTTCTTGATTAAATTAGGTTAGAAGGGCTGGAGGGCTCCTAAACAACTGTTGCCAATCATCTTTCTTTATCCTCTTGTCCAATCCCAGGCATTCAGCCCTTTCCTGCATCATGACATCATCTTATTTTGAAAGACTGAAGGAGGAGAATTTCATCTTCAATTACTTCATTAAGGTAAAGAAAATTTTAAATTAGATTCAGGGGGCAGTTTCCTGAGCAATGAGCACATCTTTCTTTTGTTCTAATTTCATTCTATTCTCCTAATGCTACATCCTCTCTGAAGCCTTCCTGCTTCCCATAACCAATCAATTCTCCTTTCTCTGCAATATGTGCCTCACAGAAATGTTGTGAGGATTAAATGAGGTAGAGAATAGAACAATAGTAGTTAACCTTTAATAAGCACTTATTACCATAGACTAGGCACTTTGATAAGTGCTCTAGATGCATTATCTCGTTTTACCACCTGAGATAGATGCTATTATTATACAACTTTTACAGATGGGGAAACTGAGGCACAGAAAGGGTAAGTAATTTGCTCAAGTTTACATACACAGTTTGTAAGTGGCAGAACCAAGATTTATATCCATGTATGTCTGACTCCATAAACCACAATTCTAACTTCTTTTCTTATGCTGCCCTGGCACATAGTAAGCAGTTATGACAGATTATTCTTATTAGCTTTGTATTATTTTGTCCTTTGAGTTCTGAATATCCTTCTCTGTTGTCAGTTTTTACACTGCTTTTCAGTTTACAATGTTCTTTTGTTTATATCTCTTCCTTTAACGTTTCCCTAATCCCCCTAAGGTTGTTATTACTATTACTCCCATTTTCCAAATGAAGAATCTGGGTGAGTGCTGTGAGAGAGATTGTGTGATAAGGGCTAAAGTCAGCAGTATCAGGTCATTTATTTCAAGTACTGGTGGAACTAGGACTTGAATTCTGTTCTAACTCCAAAACCCAGCCTTTCTTCGCCATGCTTCAGGGTTCCTCCCCCACCTCCGCCCCCGTGTCCAAACTCTTCTAAATCTATCCTCTGCACTCCCTCTTTGGGGCTTGTACCTAAAGCGCCTGTTTAATTCGGTGTAGATTTACGTTCGTTGTTTACATGTGCGCCTCTCCCGCTAGAACGAGCCTCTTGAAAGCAGGACCAATAACTGAGCTATCGATAGTTCTGGATCCCTCCGAGCCCCAGCTCGGGGCCTGGTACACATCACTGATGTTATAAATGAAACGCAATAAAAGCTACAGCCGTTCGCGGTCCATCTTGCCTACTGAACACTATAGACCGAGCAGAGTCTGAACCATGGCTATAGCCTTCAGTCTTCTGCACACAGTAGGCGCTCAACATTAATCTTCAGTACCTCATTTTTCTTGGAGAGTTAAGGCGGGCGGGGGAGGGAAGAGGCACGCAACTCCTCACCTGAGGGCTCAGAAGGGTCCTCAGGTGCTTCAACTGCATGACGAACACCTGTCTTTCAGATGCCACCAGACAGCGACAACTCCCGTGGTTACCTGGACAACCTGCCACGCAGCCGCAGCTACGCCGCTGACGCAAATGCGACCAGAGCGCATCACACGTCGCAATCGCAAGGTCACCACGTAGGCTCGCGGCGAAGCAAACAGAAAGTGCGCAGGCGCAGTGCTATTTAGGGCGGGACCCAGACAGACTTGATGACGCCTCTCTTTGACCAATCCCGTCGCTGCATGCAAACTCAAGCGCGAGCCACGTGCGCAAGCCTTCTGCAAACCCCAGGACTACGTAATCGCAGCTTGTCTTGCTCTTTGATGTACGGTAGCGTGGCAGAGTGCGTTCTTTTAATCCTCACAACCCTGAAGGAAAGCAGGGCAGTTGCTATTCTAGGACTTTTACTTTGACGGGATTGAACCCAAATAGGTTATATGACTTGCACGGAATCACAGGGCTAATAATGATAGCTAACAGTGAAGACTCAGTATGTGTCCACCAGGTGTACTGTGCAAAGTGTTGCACATGAATTATCTCATTTAATCTCAAAGCCACCTTTTGAAAGGATAGCATTATTAGTCTCACTGTACGTAAAACAGGAGACTCAGGATTAGAGGGGTCCTTAGCCCAAGATAACAGTCAGTTAAGGACTGAACTGGGATTCCATCCAGAGCTAGCGCATTTAAACACCCTTTATATCCCTTCTCAACTCCTAGTTCCCTATCTCCATGCCATGCTACCACACCCCTGTGACACTCCCATCCCAAGAAACGATGATGTATCCAGTCTGAGAGATGAGTGTTTTGGAACCAGTGGCCAGGAGGAGGTAAGGTAACCTACTTCCAAATTGGGTAATGGTGGATTAAAGACTGCTGCGTAGATCAGGATGCTTTCATGGTTCAGTGTGGGAGATGGGGGGCAAACCAGAGCTTGGCTCACCTGATAGGTTAAGGTTAAGTCTTGTGATACCTGGGGTTGGAACTTGGTTAAGTAGAAAAGATATTGACTTCTTGGTCTTTGTTTGGATTGGAGTCCCTTTCAGAATTACTGGTCTAATTTCCTGTAACATACCAGAGAAATCAAGATGCAGAAAAGGAGCATTACTCATAAGCCTCTTCTGGAAAGATCCAAAGTTGAGAAGACCTGTAATCCTTCAGAAAGCATAGCATATGCTGTCCAGATTCTAGGTTCTGAAGCCTTCTCCCCGCAGTACTGGTAAATGTCAACAGGTATTTCTCTCACTCGCACCAAATGCCCTTGGAACTTAGGAAAGAGACGAGGACAGCCCCTATTTTCACAGGGAACAAGTAGGTCCCAGAGCCCAAATTATAATTCTTTTGACAGGGGAGTTCCAACCCTTCAGCTTTATTTCCAGAATCCTCCTCTGGATCTAGTGACAAAGAGTGAATATAAAGTCATTTATGCTTTACAGTTATTATCGACTTGGGCCGAATGAATAGAGACAGACAGAGACAAAAGGGAAAGTGAGGGCTGGGAAGAATAGGCACAGGAACACACTGGAGAGGAGCGTGTGGCTCGAAGGGGCCCATTAGTGAGTGTAGTTGCTTTTTCGTTTGTCCCAAGACACCGTTCATTCAGTCCTTTTCTGAAAACTAGCTCAGGGTTGATGGAGGAGTCAGAGGAATAAATGGTGAGGAGCTGGACTGCCGATGTGGCCAGTGAAGATAAAAAGGTTACTGGCCCTCTCATGTGACGTAACCGTAGTTTCTACTGGCATGGGAAGAATTTATATCCTCTTTTTTCCTTCTCTCCCTTTTCACTCAACAAAACAAAAGGAACTGGGGCTGTAGTTTTCTACGCCCCTTTCTGGTCCCTCTCCACCCATTCCAGGCTGGAGAAGGAAAGCAAACACCTTAAAATGAGAGTCTGCTCCTGTCAAATTGATGGTGGTGTGAGGGGCCCTTGTGATCAGGGGAGAGAAGGTGGGGAAGTTTCTTCAGCATACTATATAGTATATTATACAGTCAGCTCCAGTTTGTCCAAGAATCTTTATTGGAAAAATGTCCAAGGAGTGAGATCACCAGCAGCTGGGGGTGCTGCCAGGTGACGGGGGAGCACCTGAGGCTCCATGGAAGACATTGGAGTAGTGCAGTGCAGCGTCTGTCTCTAAGCCCAGATTATTCCTTTTATTTGCTGGGGGAGGAGGAGTACCCACAGAAACACCTCTCTCTGAGACCCAGAGGCAAGATAAGGGGGCAGCTAGGGATGCTGAGAGTTGTGATGCAGGTGAAATGGGCCCCATTTGGGACCTAATGGGATTGGGTTTAACAAGTGATTGTCCCTTGGACCTGGGGAATGGAAGGACATATCCCACCTGATAGCCACTCCCTAGGTTCAGAGGCACAGACCCTAACAGACATACCTTCTGGCCCTGCTCACAGTGGAAAGAGGATGGGTACCAGGCCTGAGATTGTGGGAGTGTCATTATCTTCTGGGAGACTGTGGGATCCTTTAGTCTTGGGCAGATCATCATCTTAGGCTCTCCCTGACCCCATCCCCATCCCCATCCCCAGGTGGTTAGTGCATCTGTCTTCTGGTTCTGTTTCTTCACTCATACGTCAATGGTGTTGATGGATGGTGACTTTTTCTGTGAAAGAAAATGGCTTGAGTCTCTAATTTCAGGAAGGTAATAGCCTCCTCCGTCCCAAATTTCCCTTCTCCCCCTTTCCCTACCCCTTCTTGGCTTGCTCCCTTTCCCTGGCTGCTCTGAGAGACAGAATCACCCTTCCCTACCTCACTGGCCCCACATCACCTGTCTTGTCCCGGCTGGCCTTCCCTGAGGACTGTGTTCTGGCCCCTTCCCTTTCTCCTTCGGGTTGTTGTTGGAATCGTTGTCCTTGATGATATCATACTGACGGCAGAACAGCCCGATTACAGCTGAAACACAACAATACAATCTGAGCCTTGATCCCAACCTCCCCACTCACAGCCTTGAAGGGCGGTGAGATATCCACAGTTTCAAGAAAATCTGAGAAGAAAATCCTTGAATTCCTGGTGCCCATGCACCCTTTTAATCTTCCTCTCAGCGCTCCCTACAGCCTCCTCTCTCTCTCTTCAAATTTTTCTTGCTCACCCCTCTCAACTAAGCATCTTCCCACTCCATTTCTCCCACCCCCATTTCTCCCAACAACCTTCACCACCTCCCACCTTCATTGAGCCCCATTCCCTCAATCACTGGTCCCCTATCCAGCTGCTTACTCACCAGCCCACATGAGCAATACCACCACAATGATGACCACTTCCCCTGTCTGCAGCGGTCGCTCTCCATCCAGACCCTCCACTGTGATGTCACCTGAGAAGGAAGGAGACAGACTCCAGGTTGTGCAGAGTAGCTAGAGAGACAGTCAAGGATGGAGACGCTGGGGATTAGAGTCAGCGTAGACCCATCACAGGGTTGGCCCTGGTAGCCCCTTTCTGGGAAGCTGTTGGTGGACACGTGGTCAGAGGCCAAAAAGCAGGAGGGCTTCAGGTCAGGTACTCACTCAGTCAGGCTGAAGCTGCTGTGATCTGAGGTTGAGTAAAAGGAAGTTTAAAAGCCCTTCCCCCAAACGATTCATTACCAGCCTGTCTATAACCAGATCCCCTGCCAACCTCCTTTCCTTCCTTTCCTGGCAGTACAACAAATTCAATCATCCTTATATTCATCTAAGCTAGACTGTTGCTTGCTTTGAGGAAGTAAACAAGAGGCTCAAGTCCAAATAAAAAGCCAGAGAATGCAAAGCTTTAGGAGGTGGGGAATAGCTGAGACCCTCACCTGGGCTCGAGCTATTTGAAGGCAGCCGGTCAGAACCCTTGAGAGTTCGGAAGTGCACCCGGGGTCCTGGGGGGCTCTCTCCCCGAAGGCCAATGCTCCTGACCTGCACTGTGTAGTCGCTGTCTTCAGCCAGGCCCCAGAGGGCACAGGCCCGAGTGGTGGTGTTCACCTCCCGGATTACACGCTGTCCGGGGCCATTCTGTCGCTGCAGGGAGACAATGAGAGAGAGGAGGGCAGCCTCACCCCAGTCCCAGGCCACAGACTCAACCCAGGACTTTTGAACATCCAAGCGCTCCAAGGGAGTAGGATGAAAAGTGCAGCTTGAGCCAGGGAACATGAGCTTCCAGATTCTCCCATCGCTCAGAGGGAAGTTGGGGGAGCTGGGGAGGAGGGCAGGTTACTGAAGGAATGTTCAGAGATCCAAGGACACAATTTGGGGGAGAAGAAGGGTGATTCATACTTGCTGGGAAATGGAGTAGCCAATGACGATGTTGCCTTCTGGGACGTCCCAGGACACAGTGGCTGAGTTGGCTCTTAGGTGAGTGACTGTCACATTCACAGGAGATGGAGGCCGGTCTGTGAGTGCCAGTGTGTTAACCGGTTAACAGGTTCCACCCACAGACCAGCTCTGGTTAATCCCCACCCCGTCCCCCTTTATTCACCTGCTCGCACAAAGCCCAGGTCACAGCTGACCAGCAGGAGGACGGTGGGGCTTAGGTACGGGGAGAGGGGCATCAGCGAAGCCATGGTCCCCACCGAGTCCGCTAGGAGGCACTGGGGCATCCGCTAGACATCCAGGCGGGGCTCCTGGAGGTGGCAGGAGTTGGGGGCGGGGGTCGAGGACTGCCCAGAACGCACTGGTGGGCAGCAGCTCTCCCGGGCTCCCCACAGCCAACAGCAGCCCCAGAGCTCTCCCTTTCCCCACGCGGTCCGCGCCCCCGCATCACCCGGGCTCCCCCAGTGCTTGGCTCTGCCCTACCCACACCCACCTCCGCCGTTCCTCGCGGTCGGTCAGGCCTCGGGGGGCTGCTCGGTGCCCAGTGGGCGGCCCATCGCCCGACTTGGTGGTGATGCCCCTACCCCATCCTGGAGCGGGCCCGCCAAGGCGGGCAGCACGGGACCGAGCTGCAAGCAGAGGGCGGGCGGAGGCGTAGCGGGGGCGGGCTGCGGGGCTGTGGGGCCCCCAGAGCTCGGACCCGCGCGGTGTTTTCTGTTGGAGAGCGAGGGGCGGTGCCAGCGCGGCTGGCCGCTGGCCTGGATACCCGGTGCGGGAGGCAGTGCGGCTGCCTCCGCTGGTCCCTGCAACGGAATGTGACCGTCCCGGCGAACTAGCCGCCGTCTTCTGCAGAGCTGGCCCCGCTCGCTCCGCCGCAGCCTGGCCGGGACGTGCGGGGCCCGCCCCGCCCCGCTGGGGCTCCTGCCGCCGTCATCCCTCCTCCCGTCCCACCACCCGGTTCTCTCGGGGCTCCTCCCACGACCCTCCCATTGGCAGCCCCCCGGACCCTATCCCTTCAGATCCGGGCTCAATCCCATAAGCCCGCGGGGACGAGGGGAGAGGCACAGGCGCGAGGGTCTCGGGTACCTGGGAGGTAATGTCACTGGATGAAATTAGCCAAGTTAGGAGGAGGAATGCCATCTCCAGTGCGGGAGGGCACAGAATGATCGAGATAATAACTGTTTTAACAACCTCCTACTCTTAGACTGCGTCAGCTTTTAAGCCTCTTCCTCATTCAAATGTGATATTGATTCTCTTCACTCCTTCATTCTTTCATTTATTAAGCAAATATTTATTGAGCGTCTCCTATGTGTCTGGCATATTAAGAGCTGGAGATACAAAGATTAAGAGTCCTGGGTTTATAGGGGGGAAATTTTAAGAGCAACGACCTATGTGTCTTGTCTTTGCTCTGCGATTTACTGTGTGGCTTTGGGGGGAATTGGTTAATCTAAGTCTCAGGTGTCCCACCTGTAAATCAGAGCATCCAAACTGTCTCAGGGCTGTTGTGGCAATTAAATGAGACAATGTTTGGGAACGATGTTTGCAAATCTTACAACACTGTGTAAATGAGATTAATGTACGCCAATTTGTTAATTACTTCATTAATTCAATAAGCATTTATGAATCCTCACGTTATTGCATGCTTTGGTTGACCCTGAGACCTGAAGTCAGAATCTGGGTGTGAGTCCCAGTTCTGTCAGCTGTGATTTTTAGCAACAGACAACTTCTCTGAGCCTCAATTTCATCACCTGAAAAACGAGGGTGTTAGTATTGTCTTCTTAGTGTTAATGTACCCAATGAGATACTGTATGTGAAAAAGTGCATTGTTCAATGTAAATAAATGTTGGCTAATGTATTTAGGGCAGATACTTTGGTTTGTAATTTTCATTGCAGTATTTCTATTTCTGTGGCGCTTTCCAGTGCAGTGAGCAGCACCCCTGGGGCTCTAAAGCTTCTGTTGTCTTCCTTCTGAGAGGAGAGAATGAAATGGGGCGAGTGGGGCAGGGAGGACTGTGTGAATTGAGCATGTGATCAAGCCATTGTCCTGGGCCTCTGACCTCTGCTGAGCCTGAGGACGCTGATACCTGGCCTTCTGATGCATCCTGGCCCCAGAGCATTCTTGCCCAGGGATTCTCACTGCCCTGGGACTGGGCCTGAATACGGTCCTGCACTTCCAGGCTCCAGGCCATCCAGAGAAGAGGGCATTGTACCCAGAGGGCAAGAGTAATGAACCTCAGATCTTCCTCTTCAGGGGCAAAGGAGAGGCTGGGGAGTCTAGGTTTATGCAGAGAGGGACCCCAGGTGCTCTCCCGGGGTTACCAGATAACCAGGGGCCTAGAGATGGAGATTGTGTCCAGTTTGCTTTGGGCCCTACCATTCCTTACTGCCTTACACTTGGGTCATTTCACATAATTATGTTGCCAAACACCCTTGTAGGTATTCGAGCTTTTCAACCTTACAGAGTATCTATCATGGTGCCCAACCAATGGTAGGTGCTCTTTCAATGATAGTTTTCCCTTTGTTCCCTTCTCTCACAGCAGCCTGCCCTAATACACCATAGGCTTCTACTCCCCAACCAATGCCACTGACCTTGAGTCTGTCCTCTTAGGCCTGTGGTGGCCTCTAGGAAGGGGACAGAACATAGTGCCCTGCACAGGACTGAGGAACTGAAGGTCTCTGTTTTCCACTGCCATTCAATGAGAGACCTTTTGTCTGCTCCTTCTCATGGGGACATGAAATGCCCAACATCCAGTCAAAACCCATTCTCTCCCCTGGTTCTGGCCCTGACATCCCCACACAATAAGTTTGTACCCTAGATTCCTACTGGTGGCATTATCTCACCTATTCTGCTCTCCTGGGTGGTTGCTGGAAGAAGAGGGTGATCGTCATTGGCTTTTTGGTGGGACTCTGCGAGTGTGAAGATGGACTGGGTAGATCAATTTTACAGGGAGGAAGGGGGTGGAAATGGAATAGCATAAAAGATTAACAAGGTGGGTGCTAGAAAACAGAAAGAATTTGCACAAGGAATTTCGATTTTACTCTCACTAATTAGCATCCAGTTGAATGAATGTGGGAGGAGGGGAAAGGGATCCTATCTCAGAGTAACAATGTATCAATCCATTCAACAACCAAGATAGGTGGGCTAGTCCACCTATGCTGGCAGGTCAGTCCAGATGCTGCCTGCTTTTGTTAACAAAGTTTTATTGGAACACTGCCATTTGTGTTTACATATTGTCTATAGCCACTTTTATGCTACAATGCTAGGGTTGAGTGGTTGGACAGAGATTGTAGGAACCCACGCTTAAAATATTTACTCTCTGGCTCTTTACAGAAAGAACTGACCCCTGGACTAGTTCCTTGCTACTGAAAGTGTGGTCCTTGCACCAGCAATATCAGTATCACCTGGGATTTGTTAGAAATGCCCAATCTCAGGCTCCACCCCAGACCTACTGAGTCTGAATTTGCGTTTTAGTAAGATTCCCAGGTAATTTGTTTGAGAAGCACTGGACCAGATGACCCCAAGTTTCCTCTTAACTCTGTAGCATTCTAAGAATTCTCTTGAACAGAAACTAGATATCAGCAGTGCTAGATGTGGAAGGAGGCACACAAGGAGAACAAGACACTGACCTCGAGGAGCTTACAATTTAGTTCAGTAGTTTTCATGTTTTACCATGCAGAAGATTCCGTTGGGGGAGCTTGTTTAAAGTGGAGGTCCATGAGCTCTCCCCTTTAAAATTGGATCTAGTAGATCTTAACGGGGCCCGGGACTCTGCATTTCTAACAAGCATTCTGGGAGATTCTGATACATATGAGCCTTGGGCAATGCTAGAGTAATCCACCCACCACCATCATGCTCTTCTCTCTATCCCTACCCTCAGGCCCTTTTTGTGGCAGGCCAGATGGACTACTGCATGGATAACCCAGCTGCCTTCTTGCCAGTCCTGGTTGGTTTCAACCCAGTGAGCATGGCTTGGGGAGTCTTTGGTAATGAAAGGTGGTGACTCGCCAGACCCCTGAGGAAACCAGGAGGGAACCTGTCAAAATCTACAGTACAATCAAAAGGAGAGGGCAGGGTGAATATGGTTTTGTTCACCAAATCTCAGAATTTTAAAGTAAATATGGGGGTCCATAAGCTTCTGTGTTTTGTTGTTGTTGTTGGGGGTGGTTGGTTTATTTAATTATTCTCTCATTTCCGAAAGGATTGAAGGCAGTTTATAAAGGATACATAAAAAACGAGAAAGCATACATTTAAAACAAGTATTGAAGAGATAAGACAAACAAGGGCCAGGGTATAGAATGGGGTCAGGAAAATGCATACCACAAAAATCTGTATTTTCCTTTGAGGTGAGCCCCAAGCATCTTTTCAAAGAAGGAGTAATGGGTATTGAGTGGACTCCTCTCCTTTGCCCAGCTCCCGAATTTTAGTGCTCATTCTCCATCATTTCAGACATCCCTTTGGTCCCCTGTGGTTCTTCAAATCCCCACCCTGTTCCCCTTTTTTGAGAGCCCTGTGCCTCCAAATTACCTCCCTCTTATTCTCTGTCTAAATGGCCACTTTGGTCTCAGAGAAGGTCAGCATATTAAATCAATAGTGCTGGGTGTGGTGCTGTGGATTAGCTGCCTTGCGAGTGTTAAAAAAATAAAGTAGATTCTAGCCCCTTGTGTGGGAGCTCTGATGTAGTAAGGCCCTGAAGTATCTCTTTTTTGAAAGCATCCCTGGAGATTGTGATGCACAGCCAGTCTTAGGAAACTCTGCTAAATAAACCATTGGAGTGGGCCACCTGATGAAGCCGAGGGCTTCCTGTCACTGGAGGCATTCCAGCGGAGGCTTGTTGATTACTCAAGAGCCCCTTTGTGTATTTAGGGGTGGTCTTTGGGACACGGTTGACCTAGGTTCTTTCTGAGGTACTTCTTTCATTTTCAGCTCTATTCCAAGTTTATCGTGTAATTCATACAAAAGTGTAAATGAGTCTAAAATACTCTTAACCCTGATCCTTTTAATGGAGGCCTCTCCTTCACCAAAAAAATGTATCTGCTGCAGTGGATGCTAATTTCAGGCACCGTGACTAAGTGAAATAAAGGCTTTCAAACAGTGTAGGCGTGGAGATCTTCCAGTTGTTCCTTAAATCAGTGGCTCCGAAACTTGGCTGATCTTCAGAGTCGTCTGGGAAGCATTTTAAAAATACAGAGTTTTGGGCTCTGCTCCAGAAATACTGAAGCTGACTCTTAGCGGGGGTGGTGCCCAGAAATGGATAGGTTTTAACAAACAAAACACCCCAGGTGATTTTGGTGTGCAGCCAAATTTGGGAATCTCGGTTTTAAACCACACAATAAACACTGTCTTTGCTCTCTGCTCAGGTCTTCTCTGTCTTAGGTCTCTAGGAAATTTCAGAAGTAGTTTGAGGACAAATGATAGGAAAACACAATGGGTATGCAATACGTGAAACTTGTTTGCCCTAGAAGTAATACAAATAAAAACTTTATATATATAAAAATAGTTCAAGAAGGGATGGGAACTTTGCAGGGATGGAATGATAAGGGGAGGTTAGGGAGGCCATGTACAGAGGTAACTCTTTGAGGTCCTGACACAAAGGGTGATGCACAAATTATCCCCTGGCAAAGCTAGTAGAGGTCAACTACAGAAGATCTCCATTGTTTGAGTTCCATGGTTGCACCTAGGCAGGTAACAAGCCTGTTGCTCTCTTACCTCATTAGCACATTGGGTTTTTTGTTCCTGGTTAATTTATTTACAGAATGTTTGTCAACTGTTAGGTGCTACCATGCAGCTTCGTTACTTCCAGTAGAAACTGTTATCCCTGTCTCAGGTAGTGAGGGGTTCACTATTTGGGGAAATTTCCTGATTTCCATGAATGGGAAGGGCTTCTGATGGACCCTAAGACTGAAAATAAGGTGGCAACTTTGACTTTCAGATGATAGGCATTCCACTCAGAGGCCAACAGAGTGTGTAGCTAGTGTGGCCGGGGCAGTGGGACATGTGAAAGGACCAGGATACAATAAAGATATGGTCTCAGGCTGGAACTTTAAACTTGAGTGTTGGCTTTGCTCTGGGATTAAACTGCTGAATGTTTTATTAACCCTTGTCCCTGCAGTTCAGGGATGCAGGTCTCCTATGAGCTTTAAAGCACATCTCTCCAGAAAGTTGTTGACCTCTGACATTAATCCTAACGTGACCTTTGATCCTGACTCCCATCCGAGGCCCTTCCTTTAGATCCTCACAGACAATCCCCCACCTCTGTCTTTCTCTGGCCCCAGAAATTACCCCAACTGAAGACTGGAGTTCAACATTCCAACAAAGCAGAGCAGATGCAGAAACTACAAGGAAAACGGGAAGTGTTTGTGCTCAATCCTACTATTGGGGTAGGCTCTCCCCTCACCCCTACCCCCTGCCCCCACCTGGAGCTTGTTTGCCACTTCCTGCGGGCCTCTGATTTTAGGTTCTGTTATACCTTGTCTAAATCCCTGCTATTGTGTGTCATCTAAAATGTTGTAAATCAAATCCTATTTTCTCATTTCCCTTTTTCACCTTAAAATGTTTTATTTCCGTCCTGACCCTGGTCTCTTAAATCAGTAATCATAAAACACCTAAATGGTCTAGGGCGGTTTCTGTTTAAAGAAGATCTGTGCATTTGTGTGTAGAAAGTATTAAATGGAATGGTGAATTGCTTTATGTCTCGTTTCTATGTTTAAATTTCAAATATGGACTTTAAGAAAACACAGGATGCAGTTTCATTCTTCGGCCTTTCTGATCCTCTCCAAAATTGGGGTGGGCCTTCTAAGCCTCCAGTGCTCCTGTTCCCTTTTTCTCTGGATTGTGGATGCATCTCACTAGTGTCCTCTGCTCTTCCTTTGACTTTACCAGGGCCTTAGTCGAATCCCTGCCCGTTATCCTCTGTGCCAGTAATGGGCACATCTGTGACTTCCTCCTTCATCTTCCTTTTGTGAGCTAGGAAGGCAGGAATTCCATTTTACACACAAGTTCCAGATCTTTCATCTCCCAGATGCCCATCTCTCCTCCTGTCTGCAATTGTTTACTTTTAATTTCCTTTCCTCAGACACTGCTTTTATCATTCTTTTTGCTGTGATCTCTGTTTGGTGTGTCGTGTTACATATCTGTACCATTAGAACATCCAAAGAACGTGAAATGTAACATTTGGATGGACAAACTGCTATTAAAAAATGGGGAATGGGGTGGAGAGAAAGATAAAGGGGGAGGAGGGGCTCTCTGAAAAAACCCTCATCCCCAGCTCGTAGGAGACCCAGTCACTGTGGCTTCCCCCTCAGAGTCCTGAATGTACCATAAAAATGGCCAGAGGTAGTCCTTTGCCTCACTCTTCCCCTTCTCTCAGCTAAGCCCTCAACCTAGCACTCCTCCTCACAGCACACAGGGCCACCAGTATTACCAAATGCATGCCCAGTGGTCACTAACCAGAATGCATGTCCAGTGGTCACTAACTGGTGAACTCCAAGATCCTCCTTCCTCTCGCAGTTCCTCTGGGTGTCATAAGCTCCTCAGCCCAAGAGCCTCAGTAGCTCCTCTCGGTTGAAGGGTGGAAGCACCACCAAGATCCTGCTGGAGCCCCTGTTTCTGGCAGCCCACAAGACTGTGGAGTGGGGCATTGCAGCATCTTAGAGGTAGGAAGGATCTGGACAAGAGAGAGATCAGAGTCAGGAGGCAAAGGGTGGGATGGCATAAGTGGGGGAATGGCCAGTCCAAATTCAGAGACTGGTCTGGTGGCAGCAAGACCGATGCCCTGCCCACGCCTCCCCAGGGAAGGAGCTAGCAGGGGGATGCTGCTATTCCTTCCACGCAGTCACAGTCTGGATTGCTTCCAATGGACCCTGGATTCCTCTGTGCCCACCTGGGACATCCAAAGCTAGCCTAGCTTCTGAGAATCTTTGGTCTGGGATGGTCCCGGTCATGCAGGGTAGAGCTCGTCTTGAGGTGGGCCTACTCCCTTACCAGGGTCTCTAGCTAGCTGCTGGATGGCTCACTGACCGACCTCCCTACCAGCTCTCTGATCCCATCCTCCTCCCAGCGGTCTCCTGATGCCCTTTCCTCTTTTGGCTGTTTGGTATTCTGCTCACTGAAGCCCTTTCTGCCCCTCCTGAACGCAGACTGGCTCTACTCACTACACCTGCACCAAGGACCAGCAGAACTTAGTTTTAAGAGAATTAATTGTGCCTTCCCTGCGGAGGCTTTCTGAGTGGGCACAGGCCCATGCTGGGAGCTGGTGTCCTTTCTCTTAGATGCCTTCTGGAAATACCTGTGAACATTTGAGAGAGTTCATGACCTGTAGTCAAAGCCCCAAGATTGAAGCCCTGATGAAGCAAACCAGCACCAGGTATGTGGAAGTGTGTTTGGAGGGGGAAAGTGCTGGATGGGGAATGTCCTGAGAGCAGGGGAGACTATATGAGACATGTTAACATGGTGAGGGGAATGTCTGCAGGTTAGAGGGTTATGGTAGGCTTTTTGTTAGTGTATTCCTGTGTTGCTCCATGCACACCTTTCTTTGATCTCTGGCCTTTTTTCACTGTGATCTCTCCTCTCATGTCCTGACCTCCTTTGAGATCTCACATCTTCAAAGTCTTCTCCAGTTAAACCCACATCATCTAATTCCCGCCTTCATGTTATATATCAATGGTATATATCTATGTTGTAGGTTCCATTGTACAGTCGTAATACCTAATACATCTATAGGACTTCGCACTTTACCAAATATTTCATATATATTATCTCAGTTCTCGTAACAATCACCTAAGGAATGTATGTTCAGTGTCCCCATTTCCCAGATGAGGAAGCTGAAACTAAAAGATTGAGGGATTGTAATCATGGCCAGACAGCTAAGACAGGGGTCAGGACTTGAACCCAGGTCTGTTAATTTCACCATACAGCATAAACTTCAACCATATCCGTGAGCTGAGCCAGATTCTTTTATTCCTTCATCCAACAAATATTTTTTACACACCTATCACATACCAGATGCTATTCCAGGGGTAGGGGATAGAGTAGGGATCTTTTTTTTTTTAAAATACTGTATTTTTTTTTAAATTGTAATTATAATAGCAACACATTTGTATGATAAAAACTTTAGAAAATACAGAAATCAAAAGAAGGAAAAAATCATCCATAATCTACCTTTTTTCAAAAAACCACTCTTAGACAAATTTTGGAAAATGTTCCTCTAGACTTCTTTATGCATATGCAAATATATTTATACAAGAATAGGACCATACTTCACATGCTGGTTTTTTTGTTTTGTTTTGTTTTGTTTTGTTTTGTTTTGTTTTGTTTTTAGCTGAGCCATCCTGCTACCTGTTGGCAGGTCAGTGGCAGCTCAGCTTGGCCCGGGCATGGGCATCGATCCACTGTTGCTCAGAGCTCGCACTCTTTTTTTTTTTTTTAAAGATTTTTATTGGGGAATTGGGGGGATGGGAACAGCGCTGGGGAATTGGGGGAAGGGGAACAGATAAGTTGCTGTCGTTTTTGTTCTTCAGTCTAGTTGTGGAGGATGTTGCTTCACTGGCCCAAGTTGGCACCATCATTGCGCTCTTCCTGGGTGAGACAGATCAGTCGCTGGCTTCTGGACGGCCACTCACAGCGGCTGCTGGCTGCTCACGCTGGCTGCTGGCTACACACGGCAGCCCATGGCAGCCCACTGCAGCAGGGGTGCAGCCTACACCGTTGCCAGGGACTCATGGCAGCCCAGCTCCAGATTGAGCTGTTGTTCAGCATCTTAGCTGTAGAGGGCAGTGTCACTGGCCCTCATATGTGGGATCCGCCTCACATGTGGGATCCGAACCAGGGCCCTCTGGCCTCCCAAGCCAGTTCTTAACATCGCGCCACTTGGCTGGCCCCAGAGCTCGCACTCTTGAGTGAGCTCTTAACCAACTGAGCCACTCGGCTGGCCTTCACATGCTGTTTTTAACTTGCTTCTCTTCATTAAAAATTATGAGCACCTTTGTGTGCTAATATTTCTACATCATCATTTATAATGTCAATGTATTATTTCACTATATTGGATGTACCATCATTTGTTTACTCTAACCCCAATTGTCAGGTATTGTAGATAATTTCAGTATTATGGCTTTTATTAAAATGTGCACTGAGCATCCTTATACACACATTTGACTATTTCATTAGGATAAATCCTGGGATAAACTTTCAAATGTGGAATCACTAGGTCAAAGGATGTGTACAATTTTAAGGCTTTTTTTGTTGTTGTTTTTTTGTTTATTTAAATTTTATTTTATAATTTCCATTTTATGAATTAATAATTTTCAAGTTTTAGTTTTGTTTTAAAATTATTTTGTTTTATTGCTTTTTAAATATATTTTAATTAACGTTATAAATTTTATGCTTCTATTTTAACACCTGATCTTAAAACATAGCAGTCACCCATGGATAACATCTGGATAAAAGGAACTGCCACTGTTCCCTTGCTAATAATTCCATCTATGTATGACATAAATGCATAACAAATTGATACTATAATAATATATAATTAAGGCAGTATATAATAATATAATGTAATATATTAATATAATAATTTTATATTCTAACTTGTAATTTAGTTTATTTATAACTAAGTAAAGTGTACTTTTATTAATTTCTATCGAGTTTATTTTTTATTTATTTTATTTACTAGTATTTTAATTTTTTATTTATATAAACTTATTATATTTATTATTGTGACTTACATTTATTCCTTACTTTTTTATTTACCTGTAATTATCAAACTATGTATTCATAACTAATTCAAAATATTTTTGTTTTTATATAAATGGTTTATTGATATAAATGTTTTATTTTATATAATGAAATGTGTAATTCATATATATACTTTATTTACAAATAATGATTTGATTATGTAAATTTTTTATTTTTAATGAATTTTTGTGTAATACATTTAGTAAATTTGTCTATTTTACAATAATGTATTAAATAATAATATGTAAACATAATTATTTTATATATTTTAGTTTCTATTTTTTAATTTTTATTTTTCTTCTACTTTATAATATCTTAATAAAATCATATAATACTACATTTTAAATTTCTTAAGATTTTAATATATTCTATTTATTTTTAATTAATTTAACATAGTAGTTATTCCATGCATTTTGTTAATTATATCTTTATTATTTATGATTATTTAACTTCTATTATATTATTATTTTATTTATTCATTTATTATTGTATAAATTTATTTTTAATTAATTAACTATATTAACGTTATTTTTAAACATTTAACTTATAAAATTTAAATAACAATTATGTAATATTTATTTTTGTTTAGTTTCAGTTAATTAAATGCACTTCATTTTTAAATTAAAATAATTTTATTTGCATATTATTTTTAATACATTTATAATAAAGTAATTATATAATGTTTATAATTAATTCTTAATATAATATAATGTCATAAAACTATAAATATGAAATTTATACCATTTTAAAGAGAAAATATTTTTCTCTATAGTTTCTTATTTTTAAATTTTCAGTAAAATTAAAATTTTAATGTTGTTTACTTTAAAAAGGTCTTTATTTTTATTTTTTAATTTCAATTTTTAAATATTTTTATTTATTTAATTTTACTAAAAAATTTAAGCATGATATCCATTTTTATTTTTTGTTTTTTCATTTATTTTAAATTTAAGTATAAAAATATTAACAATATTTAAAATTTTAAATTAGTTTCATTTTTATAATTTTTCTATTTAAAACATTTATTTTAAAATATTTAATTTTAATTACTTTTGTATTAAACTTTTAAAACTGAAATACTTTATTATTTTATTTTGCTATTTTTATTAATTAAATGTGGTTATTTTATTATTAAAATTGTAATTAAGCTTAATTTTTGAGATTATATTACTTTTCAACCTAAAACATTTAATGAAATATATTTACTCAATATTTTATTTTAATTTAATATTATTTTAAATTTTTACTCATTAATTTTGTGTTCCTTTTTTAAAACTTAAAATATTTTAATTTTAATTTAATTAAATTAAAATTTTAATTTTGTTATGAGATTAAGCTTTTTGTCATTAAAATTTAAAATTTCCAGTTTTAAGTATTATTTATATTAATTTTAAGTTTTTTAAAGTTGTTACATTTCAAATTTTTTAAAATTCTATTTTATTTTACTATATGTCTAATCTATTTGGTTTAACTTTTATTTATTCATGCTGTTTTATGAAATTTGGTCATTAAAAATTAATAAGTGAAGTATAAAATGAAAAATAATGAAATAAAAGATATAATAAATAAAAATTAAAAATAAATAATTTAAAAATTAAAAAACGAAACAATTAAAAATATATAAAATAAAATTCACAAATTAAATATTTTGAGAAAATATTTGTAAAATAAATATCTTATAAATATACACTCAAAATAATATTAAAAATTTACATTAAAAATAAAGTAAACTAGGCTTGAAAAAACCCCAGCTTGCAAAATCACCTAAGCCCTCTAAGGAAAACTAAATCTAGCCTATCTCATCAACATTATCATAACTTAGGTTATTTCTTGAAAAGCCTCTGATAATCTTTCAGAGTGTTCCTAAAATGTTAAAGGATAATCATTTATAAGAAAACAATACTGTCTGGAGCTCTCCATTGTAACTACCAATCATTACAAGGTTAAATAACTTCCTTGAATTTTCACTTGATTAGCCATCCTGGAACTTCTTGCCTTTGAGCTTCATACTAGACTTGGCTTTGAAGTATTCCGGTTCAAGGACAGTTTGTTTCTTCCTCAATGAAGTATTCAGATCCAGTAAAACTCCCGTATTTTCTTTTAACAGAGGAGTGGACGGTGCTGTCATGAAGAAACCACCGACTGGGTATAAATGTGTTGTGACAGAAAAAGCAGGGTCTAATGCCACTAAGGGAACTGCAAAAGGGTATAAGGAGCCGCTAGCTGCCAATCAGGGTACTGTCAAAGGTCGGTCAGGTAATAGCTCTGCTAGGACCGAGACACAGATGACACAGCAAGGCTTTTTGATACATATGGTCAAATTGACCTCCAAAGAGGTTTATAAACAAAGTGTGAAATTGCTTCTTCCCCAACACCCTAAAATACTGGGTAGCATTGTTTTTTTAATCTTTGCTACTCAGCAAAGCAAAAAAAGGAAGACCAAACGAAAGGCAGTTCAGTGTTGTATTGATTTACATTTCTTTAATTACTATGGAGATTGGCTACTTAAAGCTACATATTAGCCATTGATTTTTTTTCCTTTATTGTACTGCTTTTTCATATCTTTGAGGAACATTCACCCATGCTTTTGGGGGTATTTCTTTTTTTCTTACTAATTTGCGAAAGGGAGTATATATAACAAGAACAGTAGCCTTTTTTTTTTCTGTTTTGCATTTCTCCCAGTTGATGATTTTTTATTTCTATGTTTTTGATATAGAGACATTTTATATTTTACGTAATTAAATCTATCAGTTATTTTTTGTGGCTTTTGTCTTTTGCCCAAGTCTGGTTTTTATCTTTCTAAATATATTGAAAATATTTGACATAAGGAAGCTTCCATCAGGCTGGTCAATCTTTAGTTGTAGAAATATTTTTAATGTAACCCCCCCATACTTTTATTATGAAAAATTTCAAACCTACAGAAAAATGGCAAGAATTGGACAATGAATACTCATATGCTTTCTCTAGATTCACCAATCATTAACTTTTTGCCTCATCTGCTTCATCTCTCTTTTCCCACTGAATCATTTGAAAAATAATTGGCGATCTTATGACACTTGACACAAATTACTGTGTCCCCTAAGAACAAGGGCATTTGCCTACATAACTACAATATAATTATCACACTTAAGAAAATGACAATGCAATACAATTATCTAATACACAGACTATTCAAATTTCCCCAATTATCCCTGTATTGTTTTCATTTTCTAGATCCAGGATCCAATCAAGGACAATACATTGCATTTAGTTATCAGGACTCTTTAGTTTCCTTTCATCTAGATGAGTTCCTCAGCCATTTTTTATGTCTTTCGCGGCATTGATAGGTAAGAAGTCTAGACCAATTGTTATCCAGAATGTACCTCACTTTGGATTTGCCTGATTCTTTCTTCATTATATTCAGGTTACATTTTTTTGGCAGGAGCACTGTATAGAGGAGGTCATGCCTTTATCAGTGTACCACATCAGGAGGTGCCGGATATCAATTTGTCCCTTTATTGGTTTGATCATTAGGTCAAGATGGTGTCTGTTAGATTTCTTCATATCCTAGTCCTCAACAGTCCTTCACATAATGGTTTTAGCATCCACTGATGATTCTTGGTTGACTTGGTTATTACTTGGTGGTTTTAAAATGGTGATTTTTCTGTTTTTATGCTTCTGTCTACATTTATTGGTTGGCATTCTCCTGTAAAGAAAATCTTTCTCTTCCCTTCCTGCCCCACATACGTTTGTTTAGTATTGGTATGGATTCATGCATTTTTATTGTTGTTAAATGTGTTCTAATCCGTTGCTGTAGTTATTCATTTTGATGCTCAAAATGAAAGCTCATTCAAGCTGGCCCCTGTGTCCTTGTGACATATCCACATTAGTATTTGAACATTCTCTGCTGTATTTCTTTTTGAAAAACAAAACCCTTTTTTCTCTTATGCGAAAGGTAGCATACTGAATTGAAATGTGCTGTGATTGTAAAATGCATACTGAATTTCATAGACATAGTATAAAAATATTGTAAAATATTTCACTAAGAATTTTTAATACTGTTTACATGTTGAAATGACATTTTGGATATATTGGGTTAAATAAAATGATTAAAATTTATTTTACCTGTTTCTTTTCATAATGACCTATGTGGCTCATATTATATTTCTGATGGATAGTGCTGAGCTAGACAGAGGGGAGGGTGTTACAAAATAGAAGCAGTATTTGCAGATGAACAATTTTGACAGCAGTATAAAGGATGGATATGATTAGGAAGGAAACCAGAGGGAATGAGTTCAGTTTAAGATTACCAACCTATGGGGTTAATGAGACATGGCCAAAAATGTGACCAACTTGCCATTAATTCCCTAGTTGAACCCAGCCAGTCAAGGCCCAGCACCAACCCCTCCACCCCAGTTTTTCTTTACACCTGGGAATCCCCAGGTGTAAGTTTGGGATTGCCTATAGCAGCGGTTCTCAACCTTCCTAATGCCGCGACCCCTTAATAAAGTTCCTCATGTTGTGGTGACCCCCCAACCATAAAATTATTTTCATTGCTACTCTATAACTGTAATTTTGCTACTGTTATGAATCGTAATGTAAGTATCTTTTTGTTTTCCGATGGTCTTAGGCGACCCGTGAAAGGATCGTTTGACCCCCAAAGGGGTCGCGACCCACAGGTTGAGAACCGCTGGCCTATATTGACGAATTCTGTACAGCCTTTAGCCTTTGGTCTCTTAGACTCCCCCTGTCCTGCTTCTTTCTCCTTCCTTGACCCCATTCTCAGCTCCCCTGGCCTTCTGGCTCAACACTGACCTTACCACCTCTTCCACAGCGGTTCTCTGGACAGCCCAAGGCTCGATGCATGGAGAAGCTCCTCCAGGTGATCCACTTCCCTCAGCCACTGTCAGATGACATTTGGGCTGCTCCCATCTCCTTCCATATCCAGGTTGCACATGAGAAGGAACAGGTGTCCTGCCGACTGTTAGTCATTCAGCAAACACTAACTACTTTCAATGTGTCAGGAACTTTGCTTGGCACTGAGTTTACAAAGCTCAGTGACATTCTGCCAAAGAGCTCTCTGTTCCTGGGGGAGACATGATGGTGACAAGTAGTCACAAAGGTATGAAAAGGGGCCTACAGGGGTGCAGAAAAAGGGGTCTTCAGTCATGCCTAAGAAGAGAGTCAGGAAAGAGAGTGAGAAGGGATCTTTGAACTGGGTCTTAATGGATGAATAGGAGTTTTCAGCGTCAGAGTGAAGGTTTCTCTCTGCTCTTGACCCATTTCATTATAACTTGTGATCTTGATAACTCCCTTCTATTCCTGCATCCCACCTGGTGGCTTCTGATTTCCACACTGAATGCTGTAGCTCTTCCAGGGTCCTTCCCCCGATGACTTTATGTTTTCAGGCTCCAGTTCTCCCTACCTCTTCCCCACAGGTGGTCCCTGTAGCCTTGCTGAGCCTCTTATTCTGGTGTGCCATCCCTGAGGCCCAGGCACACCAGGCTGCTGCTCCCGCTGTGAGGCTGTCAGGAACGCCCTCATTGGGCCAGTCAGAAGCACATGCGGACCCCCTGGAGACTCTAGAGCCTGCCCTTCAGGGAGCTGGTACTTCTGAGCAGTGAAGCCCAGTCCAGCCCAGGGGGTTTGTTGGGCCAGAAGCACGTGTGGTGGGAGGAGAGGCCCAGTCTCCAGGGGCACCAGCAGCCCAGGGTGGAGAGAAGGAGTCTCTACTTTGGGGAAGTTCATGTTCTTGACCCAGTGGTCTCCACTTTCACTGGCATATTCTGATTTCAGAAATAAAAAAAACTAAATGTCTTCTTTTGGCAAGTTAACTTTCCAAATCTGGTAGATCAGAGTCAATAGGTCAGATATGGGACAAGGTGGGTGGCATGGGTTGTTCCCAACATCAGGTTTGTTTCTTTATTTCTTCCCCCCCACCCCCCATTTCATGGCCACTAGCTCGAACCTCTTCCAGCATCTCTATATCCCATCTCCAACATGTAGGTGCTTGTAGGTGTGCACACACATGCAACACGCTCTACTTCTATACAGAATCACACAAACAAGGAGAAGTAGGAACTTAGATAATTCAGGGGAAGAGGGAAGAAGTTGTGACCCCAACATAGGACACCTAGAAAAAGACAGTCCCCATTAGGCATGACAGGATCCTTACCATTGGAATGAATGCTATATCCGCACATTAGACCAGAGTTGCATCCCTTGCCCAGTGTTTGTAAGGGAGACATGAGGAACTCTGGGGGTGCTGAACACTCTTTGGTGGTGGGACCCAATAAACACTAGAAACCCCAGTCTGTACATTTTAGACCTCAGCAGTCACCTGTTTTACAAATCAAAGTCACCCTTGCTCATCTCTGACTTATGCCAGCTCTTCAGTTCCTATGACGTAGTGTTACTCTGATAGTAGAGAACTGGCTCCCCCTTGTGCCTGAGAAATACCCAGCTAATAGACACCCAGGAACCCTTCGCACAAAAGCTCTCTGAAGCTCACTTGAACCTTTAGGCAGGAGGGTGACTACTAAGTAGCCAAACAGATTTTGGTTTTATGAGGATAATCAACCTTTCAAAGGCCCTCTATATATCTGTGGGCCTCCAGTCTCTATCTGACTTCTCTTTTCTTGTTCTACATCTATATTTACATTGCTACCTTAGATGTTTAACCAGTCATTCCCTCAACCACCACTTCCATAGTGCCGTCTGAGTGTCATCCCTTTGGTTTTAATTCTCCACAAACACCTCTTCCTAATTCTACAACTTGAGTTGGGTAAAGTCAGGAAAGAATCCTGCAAAGGCTCTCTTCTCCTCTTTACCCACAACTCTCTCCCATGGGTAAATTCCTCTCTCATCTTGGCATCATGAGCAGGGTCAAGACAGAGATGAGACCCAGCTCTCCAGGGCTGGAGAGGGCGAAGCACCCCTTGAGCCTACTGATGAGGCTAACATGTAGAGTAGCCCCATTCCCACATGTAGAATGATATGATACAGGGTCAGATTTACCCAAAGCTGGATGCAGGAGGACTCTGGAAGCCCAGAGTTTTTTGTTTGGTTGGTTTGTTTTACTTGCCAATTACTTGGATGATACAAAGACATCAAGTGAAGTCAATACTTATACAGTTGCATATGCTATTCAGGTGTCATGAACAAGGTGGAGTACTGCTCACCTTGGGGACTTTAGAAGCTGACTGCACTCTGGCACTGTGGAGGAGACAAAGATGACTAAGATCTGATCCCTATACCCCTTAGGAGCTCACAAGCACATATGAATGATTCCAATACAAGACAGAGAGTTGAAGTGGATTGGAACAGTAGGCTAGGTACAGAGAGCTGCCAGAACTGTTTTGGGAGATTACAGGGCAGACCAAGAATCAAGGAAAATGTTGGAAGAAAGGAGGTGGGGGTGGGGTTGGGGGGACATCCAAAGAAAACCTGAGAATGTTTGGTGGCTTGCACTGGTGTATGGATCCAATAATCAAAGAGTCAGGTCATTGTCCATGGTATCTGAGCTCCAGGCAGAACTAAAGGAGTACAAATATTTTTTTTCTTTTTAAGATTTTATTGGGGAATTGGGGGAGGGGAACAGCATTGGGGAATCGGGGGAGGGGAACAGACAAGTTGCTGTCCTTTTGTTCTTCAGTCTAGTTGTGGAGGATGGCGCTTCACTGGCCCACATTGGTATTATTATCGTGCTCTTCCCGGGTGAGGCAGATCGGTTGCCAGCCACTGGACGGCTGTTCACGGCAGCTCTTGGCAGCTCATGCTGGCTGCGGCCGCTGGCTGCCAGCCACTCACGGTAGCTTACAGCAGCCCACTACAGCTCCACTGCAGCCTACCCCGTCGCCGGCAATTCACGGCAGCCCAGCTCCAGGTCGAGTTGTGGTTCACCATCTTAGCTATAGAGGGTGCATCGTAACTGGCCTTCATGTGGGATCCGAACTGGGGCCCTGCTGCTCAGAGCTGGTAACTCTTAACCCAAACCAACTCTTAACCAACGCGCCAATCGGCCAGACCAGGAGTGCAAAGATTTTTTAAGAACAATCCAGAGACAAATGGTAGGGTGAAAACTTCTGCCATTATTTGGAGAAAGCAAACATCTGAGGGCAAAAACAGCTAGAGAGTAATCTATTATCAACACAAGGCAGTAATTATTATTATTATTATTATTATTATTATTATTATTTATTTATTTATTTTTTTAGCTGAGCCATCCTGCCACCTGTTGGTAGCTCAGCGGCAGCTCAGCTCAGGTTGGGAATAGAACTGTTGTTGCTCAGAGCTCAAACTCTTGAGCGAGCTCTTAACCAACTGAGCCACTCAGCCGGCCCAAGGCAGTAATTATTTTGAAATGACTAATGAGTCTATCCCAGAAAACTTGGTTGGATTGTGGAAGTTGAAAGAAGCCAGTTTTCACTACACCTATGTGCTGGATCAAAAGTAAGAGATGAAGCGGCAGAAGACATTTGGATATAGCATATACTTCAGGCTTGATATATAAAAAATGGAACCCATGACTTCTCTACCAAATCAGCTATTCTTTTCATAACTACGGTGGTCATGTATATTAGACAGGCTGGGGCCAGGTTACATGGGACAGTCAGGTTGAAGGAGGATGTTGGGACCAGGTAAGAGATGGAGGGGCCCCAACTTGGCTCCAGGGATAGGCCCTACAAGCACAGTAAAATGTCTAAGATCTGATCTAAATTCAGGTACGGTTTGGATAGTTGGGTCAAGTCCTATGGCTAAGAGCACAGGCACTGCATGTAGGCGATGTGAAATGCTTCCATCCTACAAAAGAGAACAATTGGGCCTACCTGTAAATTAGTGGCTAGGGTGCTATGATGTGGGAAAAAGAGACAGGAAGAGGAGTGGGGAGCATCTTGTAGTGCCAGAAAGTAAAGAAATGCTCATAAAAATAAAAGGATGGGGTCATGTCAGAGGGACATAGGAGCCAACCTGAAAGAGTTTCCAATGGCCAATGTTGGAACAATTTGATCAACAAAATAAATAATGTAGTATTGGACTATAATACAAAGTACAAAGTAAGTATATATGAGTTCATACTGATATAACAAAATAATTGAATAAATAAATAAGAGGAGGGGACAAATCTTCCTTTGCAAAAATTCCAAATAATATACATAGTTAGACCCCAATCCAGGAGATGGAGCTCAATAATATCCCACTCCCTACAACCCCAGGCTGGGCTAGACTTTGGGGCTTGCTTCCAAAGAACAGAGTATGCAAAGAGAAAAATAGTAGCTTCCCAGTGGAGAAACCTGGCAAGCACTACCTTAACCAAATAATGGAGATTAGCATCACCGGTTGATACCATGTACCTATTGGTATGATGTAAGGAGAAGGGCACGTCACCTCTGTAGTATTCTTCCCAAAACACATAACTTCAGTTTGAGCATAAGGAAAACATTAGAGTAACCCAAATTTAAGGCCATTTTACAAAAGACCAGCCCAGTATGTTTCAAAACTATCAAGGTCACAGAAAACAAGGAAAGACAGAAAGTATCACAGACCAGACAGAAGAGACTAAGGAGGCATGACAACTAAATATGACGTGGTACCCTATGTTGGGTCCAGGACAGAAAAAGGACATTAGTGGAAAAACTGTTGAAATCTGAATGAAGTTTGGAGTTTAGTTAATAGTATAGCTATCAATGTTAATTGCATAGATTTAACAAATGTACCAACGTTATATAAGATGTTAACATTAGCTGAAATGGGGCGAAGGGCATATGGGAACTCACTCTGCTATTTTAGCAACTTTTCTGTAAATCTAAAATTACTCCAAAATAAAGTTATTAAGAAAATAAAATGAAAACCTGACTACAATAACATATATGTGGGAAGGGGTAAATAGAGCTAAAATATTTTAAGGCCCTTTATTTATCCATAAAGAGGATAAAGGTTGTGGTTTTTTTTTTAAGATTTTATTGGGGAATTGGGGGAGGGGAACACGCTGGGGATTAGGGGAAAGGGGAACAGAGAAGTTGCTGTCCTTTTGTTCTTCAGTCTAGCTGTGGAGGACGTTGCTTCACTGGCCCATGTTGGTATCGTCATTGTGCTCTTCCCGGGTGAGGCAGATCGGTCGCCGGCCTCTGGATGGCCGCTCACGGCGGCTCTTGGCAGCTCACGCTGGCTGCCGGCCACACTGAGTAGCTTATGGCAGCCCACTGCAGCTGAGGCTGCAGCCTACGTGGTTGCTGGAGACTCACGGCAGCCCAGCTCCAGGTCGAGCTGTTGTTCACCATCTTAGCTGTGGAGGACAGTGTCACTGGCCCTCATGTGGGATCCCAACCGGGTTCCTGCTGCTCAGAGCTGGCGTCCCAAGCCAGCTCTTAACCAATGCACCACTCAGCAGGCCCAGGATAAAGGTTTGATTAATTCAAGATTTGATAGGTTAAATCTGCATATTGCATTTTAAAAGCTATCCACTAAAAATTAGCAAATTTTTTCTGTAAAGGGATAGATAGTAAACATTTTAGTTTTTGCAGGTTCCGTATGGTCTTTGTTATAACTGCTCAACTCTACTGTTGTAGCATGAAAGCAGACAAAGACAAAATGTAAAATGGGTGTGGCTGTGTTCCAATAAAACTTTATTTACAAAAACAGGCAGCAAGATAGATTTGACCCGCAGGCCATAGTTTGCCAAGCCCTGCACTAAAAGAACAAAAACAGAGAATATAACTTCTAATTAGTTGAAGGGAAAATGGAGTAATTAATTAAAAAATACTTATTAATCTAACTAAAAGGCAACAGAGAAAAAGAAATACCAAGCAGTACAAAATAAAAAGCACAACATAAATGGGTAGATTTTGATTCACATACTTTAGAAATTACATTAAATGTAAATGGAATACACGTTTTAGTTAAAAATCTATTTGTTTTAGATATTTACAAAATATCTTGCAAAATAGCCAAATAGCCTATATTTAGATTTTGTTTATTTTGTATCTAATATTAGAACAAAGGGATATAGAAAGGTTGAAAGTAAAAGAATGGGAAAAGATACACCATGCAAATACCAACTAAAAGAAAATTGCTATAGCAATATTAATATCAGACAAAATAACTTAAGGCAAAGAGTATTACTACTGATAAAGAGGGTTTTCATAGTGATAAAAGATTTAATTCACCAGGAGTAAGTTATGATTTTAAATAGCAATTAAAAATATATGAAGCAAAAATCTGCAGTACTCAAAGGAGAATAAACAAATCCACAATCATAGTGGGAAATTTTACACATTTGTCCTAGTAATTGGTAGAAAAAGACAGACAAAAGCTTAGGGTAATAGAGATTTGAACATCAAGATTAGCAGACTTGACCAAATGGCCATAGAGACACTGTTTCCATTGACCCCCAACACATACACAGACAGAAGGGGAAGCTCTGAAGAGACACTATTTTTAACACCAGCAGAATACAACTTATTTTTAAGCACATAACGGATTTTTTTCAATTGAACTGGGAATAAAGTCTTAAAACATTTCCAAGGATTGAAATTAAAATATATATTATGCCATAATGCAACTTTGTTAGATAACTTGAAAATCCACATATCGCTAGAAATTTAAAAAATGAACTGTTAAATAACCCATGAATCAAAGAAGAAATCATTATAGAAATTAGAAATTATTGGAACAGAATAACAAAAATTCTACATATCATAACTTGTGGAATGAAGCTAAAATAGTACTAAGGAGGAAATTTATATCCTCAAATGCCTATATCAGGGAAAAAGGGCTAAAAGTGAATGATCTGGGCCAGAGGTGTCAAACTCAATCAATTTGGTGCAACAGGCAAGATTCACGCGGGCCACATCACATTTACAAATTTTGTTAAATTTATA
>NW_017731350.1:1970948-1974214 GCF_001890085.2 Hipposideros armiger | reverse complement strand
TGTGACATCTCTTTTCTGTCTCCATGCAACAGCAACTAGGAAATGTGTCAAGCTTCAGAGTTAGGAAAACATGTATCTTAGATTTTCTGATAATACCTACTTAAAACCTCCTAGCTTTCTTAACATGTACTTGACCCATTCTAACTTGTGATTTGGAACATATGACACCTTACCTGGACCTCTGGGGAATGACTGGCTCCAGAGAACATGCTTTCAGGGCAGCCCAGGCCATTTGGAAATCCCGTTCCTTGGAAACCTTGTCTCCATACTAGATGACAAGTTGTCCAGCCCGATCCCAGTAGAGTCGTAACAAGCTCATTCCTGCACGTTGGCTATCAGAGGAAAGCCCATGGGCAGCCACAGGAAGGGACAGTAGATGGGCACCATCCAGGGAAGAGACTCAAGCAGCAGGCACAGTGGCTAGACCCTGTCAGGTTTCCCTTGGAATGCCCATTGTGATGTCATATGGAGTCACAGCCTTGAGGGAGAAAACTGTTTGGCTGAGAGGGGCATGGGGTTGAGGAATGGCACTAATTGGGGGACTGGCCATCCCACTGCCACCAAATGTCAGCCTTCTACTATTATGTGGTCTCCTTGTTTTGGGGTTTTGGGTGCTGTTTTCTGATAAACAGAGCAGGGAGCAGGTGGCAGCGGAGTCGGACTCAGAGGTATGTGATGCAACACTCTTGAAATTCACTGCTCCCTGCCCATTCCCCTGACCCACAGAAACGCCTACATCTTGGGCCATGGGGTAAATCGGATGGGGGGAAAAGAGGAGTTGAGATAATGCTTTTGAATATCTTCCTATAAGTCACTGTCAATCTTTTTCCCTTCAATTCATTTCAACAAGCCTTCAGCTTCTATTCTATGACAGCATACTAGACATTGAAGAAGAATAAAACACCATCCTCACCTTCTAGGAACTCGAGGTGAAGTGGGGGAGACAGTCAGATATATACATAAGGAAAGAGAAAGTGATAAGAGGTAATAGAGGTATAAACATTGCTAAAGAGATGGGAGGTAAAGAGAGTATTTTGAACCAAGGTGACCTATAAAATGCCTTCTGGGAGAGCTCACTTTGAGTTGTGCTTCAGAGGAAGGGTTTTTGAAGGTGGATTGGTGGGTGGAGGAGAGTAGTGGAACGTTTTCTCCAGACAGAAGGCATTGCCAGCGTGAGCGGCCAGCAGCCGCAGTGAGCGTCCGTCCAGAAGCTGGCGACTGATCTGCCTCGCCCAGGAAGAGCGCAATGATGGTGCCAACTTGGGCCAATGAAGCAACGTTCTCTACAACTAGACCGAAGAACAAAAAGGACGGCAACTTGTCTGTTCCCCTTCCCCCAATTCCCCAGTGCTGTTCTCATCCCCCAATTCCCCAATAAAAATCTTTTTAAAAAA
The DNA here is from genome assembly GCF_001890085.2 of Hipposideros armiger. Classification (NCBI taxonomy): domain Eukaryota; kingdom Metazoa; phylum Chordata; class Mammalia; order Chiroptera; family Hipposideridae; genus Hipposideros; species Hipposideros armiger. The sequence continues at coordinate 1,972,820 of NW_017731350.1, read as the reverse complement.
GAAGGCATAGAGTGGGAAAAAGCATGGGGAGCAGAGAGTGTTGCATGTGTTTGAGGAGAGCTGAAGACCCCTGTCTGGATGGAGTGTACAAGTGTAGGGAATTCAGTGAGAGGAAAGGTGAAAAACTTGATAGAGTTCAAATTGCAGAGGGCTTTGAATGCCAGGCTGAATATTTTGAAGTATAAATATTACTCTGCATGCACCTGAAAGACATCAAAGATTTTAAAGCCAGGTAAAAATGTGCTTAGCTCTGTGCGTTAGAGCACTGCTTCTCAAACTGGAATGTGCATGTGAATCACTTGGGGGTCTTGTTAAAAACAGATTCTGATTCACGTGTGGAGCAGGAATTGAGATTCTGCATTTCCAACAAGCTCCCAGGTGATGCTGTTGCTGTTGGTCCCAGGACCATATTTTGAGATTGAGACTTGATAATAACTCCAGTAAGTGTGTATGGTAACTCTCTGGCATAGCTAAGCCAATAGGAGGCTATAGTAACACCTTAGTGTGAAGGACCTAATAGGAAATGTAAGAATCAGAACAGTAAGGTGGAAAAGAGGACATGGCTTCATTCCCCAGATGTTTCTCATGCGTCACCATGACCAGGTACAAGGCACTCTTCTAGGACTGTGATGTATACAGCAGTAAATGGAAGGGACAAAAACCTCTGCCCTCAGAGATGTGAGAGAGGAAGGGTGTACTGTGGGGAAATTTTGGATGAGGGAAGTGAGGCAGAAAAAGAGGGAATAGACTGTGTCTTCTTTTCCTGATTGGACCTCAAACACAAAGAGTTGACTGTAAATGTTATCATCATTTTCCTATGATGACTGTATTCATCTTTGTATCCCCTGTGCCTAGCATACTGCCTGGCAGAAGTAAGTGCTTCACATATGTTTGTGAAATGAATGAATGACATTTCTATTTTAACTCTGAATGACTGACAAGATGATGGCATTTTATATTTATTTATTTATTTATTAGCAGAGCCATCCTGCCACCTGTTGGCAGCTCAGTGGCAACTCATCTCGGGCTGGGAATAGAACCACTGTTGCTCAGAGCTTGCATTCTTGAGCGAGCTCTTAACCAACTGAGCCACTCGGCTGGCATGATGATGGCATTTTAAACCATAGGAAACATTGAACAGGAGAAGTTGCAAGTGTGGTAGGAGGCAGAAAATGAACTATTACATTTGAAGTTCTTGTAAAATGTACAATATTCATCAGGAAGTTCAAATTAATGATCTGTACCTCTGGTATCCACTGGCCACATGTGGCCATTTAAATTTAAATGAATCAAAATTAAATAAAAATTTTCAGTTCCTTAATTGTACCATCTACATTTCAAGTGCTCACATATGGCTAGAGGTTATCATATTGGACAGAGCAGATATAGAATATTTCCATCATCGTAGAAAATTCTATTGGACAGAGCGCTAGCCTAGACTTCTGATCTTGGAGATATATGTGGATATCAATATATTTGGCCACAAAGTTCTTTCAATTTTTTTCTCAGAAACATCGCTCAAGCACTGCAATCCAGATCCAGAGTTATTTTCTTAACTAGGACTTCCTCTCTTGAACTATTTACAAACATTTTCCAGCCTGGAGCGTAGACCCTGGCTCTACAAAACAAAAACACAACACACACTAAACCTCCCTAAGCTAACTGTGTCACTGCTAAAAGTAACAAAAACAACTAACCAACCAGCCCAAGCCTCACAGCTTTCCCCTCAGCAGCATTTCCCAGCCTGTTTTGACTCTCAGACTTCTTTCATTGTCATAATTTGTCAACCCCCTTAGGAATTTGAAAATCATTTTGTCCCTTTTTTCATAATATATGGTAAGTAATTTTAGGTGAATAATATTATTTTCAGAT
>NW_017731350.1:1967822-1970273 GCF_001890085.2 Hipposideros armiger | reverse complement strand
GAGTGCTCTTTTTAACCTTTTTGCTATTGGGATCTGTTTACATTACGTGACACAGAGTGGCAGACATATCGCTTCCAAACGTCTCCGGAACTGAGTCAGCGCGTTTATATATGCCCACAGGCCCCCAGGAAAGGCACTGGGCCACGTGTATACTCGTCTTCAGTAGTTAAAGGGTTAACGAGTGAATTGTGTGTACAGTAAGTATTGCCTTGATCTCCCCTAAGCACTATTTTCTTCATAACAATTTTTTCTGTTTTCATTTTATTTCAGAGCATGGCGGGCCACAAAAAATTACCTCGAGGGCCGCATGCCGCCCGCAGGCCGCCAGTTTGACACCCCTGATCTAGCCAATCATCTCAAGAAGTTAGAAAAAACCCCAAATAAATCCAAAGAAAGTAGAGGTAGTTATATGTCAAGTGTATTTCAATAAAGCTGGGGGTGGGGCAGTAGAAGTAAGGAAGTAATAAAGACAAAGGCAGAAATTATTGAAATAGAAAGCAAAGATACAGAAAATTGGCTCCTTGAAAGGATTAATTAAAATTGACACTTCTCTAGCCAAATAGATCAAGAAAAAAGAAAAAGAAAAAAATGACACAAATAACAAATATCATAAAAATAAAGCAGACATGTGAGTAACTTTATGTCAATACATTTGAAAATGTAGATTAAATGGAAAAAAATACTAGAAAATGTAACTCTCCAAAGGTGATTTAAAAAACTACAAATTCTCGATAGTATTACAACCTTTAAATAAATTGAAATCTGTAGTCAAAACCTTCACTCAAAAAAAACTCCAGTCTGGTATGGCTTTTTTGATGATTTGTATCAAACGTTGAAGGATCAAATAGTTCTAATCTTATAAACTCTTTCAGAGCATAAAAAAGGAGGAAACATTCCTTAACTCATGACTCGAGCATATCCTTGATACCAAAAACCTGACAAGGACAGAACAAAAGAGGAAAATTACAGGCTGGCCTCGGCTCAGGAAAACAGGTAACAAAAATCCTAAACAAAATATCAGCAACTGGAACACAGCGATATATTTAAAGACAAATGCCCAATTAAATCATGAAAATGTGTTCACAAAGTAGTCATTATTAGTAATCAGAGACATGTAAGTTAAAGCCACAGTAAAATACCATTACTGATACACCAGATTGGCTAAAATTAAACAGTCTCACAATACCACGTGTTGGCATGAGAATGCAGCAAGGAGAACTGCCATTCTCCACTGGTGGAAGTATTAACATAACCACTTAGGAAAAACAGTTCGGCACTGTCTACTAAACTTGAAGTTACATATACTCTATAGCCTAGCAATTCCACTCCTAGGTAGATACCCTAGAGCAGGGATCCTCAAAGTGGTCCTTGGACCAACAGCATTAGCATCACCTGGAAACTTACTAGAAATGCCGAATTCTGAGGCTTCGCTCCAAACTTAGTCAGCAACCCTTGGGCCCAGCAATCTGTCTTTTAACAAGCCCTCTAGATGATTCTGATGCATGTTAAAGCTTAAGAAACACTGCCATAGGGAAATAGGAATATATATCCACCAAGATGCTTGAACAAGGATGTTTTTAACAGCATTGTTTATAATAGCCAAAAACAGAAAACAAGCCAAATATCCATCGATATAATGGATAAATAAGTTATGGCATGGTTATATAATGCAATGAAGTAGTTAAAATGAATTAATCTCAGCTATACAAAAATAGCATGAATGACTCTCAAACAAAAAATAAAAATACATTTTTACATACATATAGAAAAAGGTTCTTGTCAAAGTGTACCTATATTTTAACAACCCAAACTGTACATCCAAGCCCTAATCTTTTCTTAGAACTCCAGGCTGGCATATAACTAGTACCTGCCACATAATGCATGCTCAGTATGACAGGTCTCATTCTTTATAATTATAATCTTTACAGTGACTGAGGAGAATTTCATAATATGGATGTAACATATTTACTTAACCACATCCTTGCTGATAGGCTTTTCAAGAATATTACCTTGTCCCATATAGACTGAAAATTCTATGAGGTAAGAGACCATGTCTGTTTTCTAAGACAATGCCTGCTATTTAATAATTATTTGATTGAATTTATTTTCCAGATTAACTTTCCTATAAGAAAAAAAATGTCCTGGCCTGTTTTATTTATCTTTGTTATAGCATATACTGATTCCTTGTAAATTTTGTTTACAGTGAATTAAACCTTGAGAATTCAGTCAACTCTGGGTATAATGACAAAATAAATGTTTTTAGACTTGGAAAATTAGACCATTGGTCCTGGAGTAGAGGGGTCCTCTAAGGCAGCGGTTCTCAACCTGTGGGTCACGACCCCTTTGGGGGTCGACCAACCCTTTCACAGGGGTCGCCTAAGACCATCGGAAAACAAAAAGATATTTACATTACGATTCATAACAGTAGCAAAATTACAGTTATAGAGTAGC
>NW_017731350.1:1963425-1964547 GCF_001890085.2 Hipposideros armiger | reverse complement strand
TCTCAGGGATCTTCTATAAATAAGATCATGTCATCTATGAATAGAGATAGTCCTATTTTTTCCTTTCCAATTTGGATGCTTTTTCTTTTCCTTACTCTAGTTAGAGCTTTTAGTACAATGTTAAAGAGAAGAAGTGAAAGCAGGTATCCTTATCTTGTTCCTCAGCTTAGAGAGAGAGCTTTTAGCCTTTCACTCTAAGTATGGTATTAGCTGTGGATTTTTCATAAATTCCCTTTATGTTATCATGTTGTCCCCTGTCTCTTGGTTCTTGTATCTATTTTCTCTCCTTTCCTCTCTTCATGGTTTAATATAGATATTTTCTTCAGACTCTTCAGTTGTGTCTAACCTGATGTATATCGACTTTTAGTTCTCTCTTTTTTTTTTTCTGTTCTAGACTTTCCATTGGATTTTAGAAAATATTTTATAGTTTTTGGCTAAAATTCTGCATCTTGTCATCTAATTTCTTGAGCATATAAATCATATATATGTTAAATTCCATATCTTTTAACAATATCTGGATTGCCTGTAAGTTTGAATGTATTGTCCATGTTTGTCTCTTAGTTTTCAATCATTCAGTCTTGTCCCCTAGTACACATGGCAATTTTTAAAAAAGATTTTATTGAGGAATTGGAGGAGGGGAACAGTGTTGAGGGATTGGGGAAGGGGACCGGCCAAGTTGTTGTTCTTCAATCTTTGTTGTGGAGGTTGCCAGTCCCCATCTGGCTGCCAGTCGGCAGCTCGTGGTCTCTAAGCTCAAGGTGCTGTGTTCAATCTTAGTTGTGGGTGGGCGTAGCCACCATCCCATGTGGGAGTCGAACCAGCAGCCTTGTTAAGAGTGCACCCTCTATCCACTGAGCCATCTGGGCGGCAGCTCAGCTCAAGGTGCCGAGTTCAGTCTTAGTTGCGGGTGGGCATAACCCACAATGGAACAGTCAATCTTGATGTTACATCAGCTGAGCCATCCTGCCACCTGTTGGCAGCTCAGCAACAGCTCAGCTCGGGCGCAGCGCCACTGGCTCATGTGGGAATCGAACTGGCGGCCCTGTTGCTCAGCTTGTGCTCTTAAGCCAACTGTTAACCAACTGAGCCACTTGGCCGGCCCCACATGGCAATTTTTTTTTT
>NW_017731350.1:1920116-1961520 GCF_001890085.2 Hipposideros armiger | reverse complement strand
ACTTGAGCTACAAATTACACAAAAGTCAACCTGTGGTTAAGACTTCCAAGGGACTTTCCTTCAGTCCTCTGAACTTCTCAGTGTCAAGGCAACTTTCCTTGCAGTTCCCTGGGGTTAGGAGTGAGTAGCAGTTTTGTCATTTTTGAGGTTTCAGTTGAATATGGTAGGGTCTTCTACTGTATCTTTTTTTTTCTTATTCTTTGTATTTTTAAAGTTTTCTTTAAGAAGTTTTTCTGGGGTGGCCAGTTAGCTCAGTTGGTTAGAGCATGGTGCTAATAACACCAAGGTTGCGGGTTCAATCCCCATAAGGGCCACTGTGAGCTGCACCCCCAAGTCCCTCAGTGACTGAGTCTGCAAATGACCCAGGGCATTGAAGTATCAGCTGACTTTCCACTCTTGTGTTTCAGTTTTCTCTTTACTTTTGGCCTGGAGATTTTCCTTACTCTCTTATAAAGACCTGAATTCTGCATTTAAAAGGATATTTGTTGTATTTTATTCAGCATTTCCAAGTGTTTTGTAGTAGGGGATTATTTAGGTCTGTGATAATATGTAGAGATCATTTTGAGAGAAATATATAGAAAAATCATTTGTAAATATATTAACCTGTATTTCAATGTCAGTTTTCATTTTGCTTGTTTTTAATCAATGGTCCATTATGGACATAAATAATATATGATTAAGCACAAAGTCAATTTAAAACTGTTTAAAAGTAATAACTACCACTGCGCTAGGGGTATTCAACTGAGTAATGAAATAAGTGACTGAATCATGAGCACATTCATGAGTTCCCCAGTAATTGTATAGGCTCTTTTAATATACGCTTGGAGACTGATGTTCTGATTTAATGGGAGAAATAAACAATTTGTTTTAGTATTTGAAATTGTAACAAATGTCATTTCTGCCTTTAAAATGACCTGGAACACCCTTGCAGAAAACCCAGGAGTTTACTAACTACTGGTTGGGAAATTCTGGCCTACAGGGCAACATAAAAATTCTACAGTTTCGCATGATCTGGCTTCTACCTACCTTTTCAGGTTCACCTCTCACTACTTAGCAAAAGTGCACTTGACAATCATGACTTTTTCATCTTGGCGATGCTCCCACTTGGCTGGAATGTTCTTTCTTCACCTAAAAACCTCTGCTGACTCTTCAAACGCCAGTACAAAGGGCTACTTCTTGAGTCACTCTTCCTTCTTTCCCAAATAGTTGATGACTGTCCTCTGTATTCCCTAACACTCATTTCTGTTACAGCATTTACCACACAGTATTGTAACTGTCAGTGTAGATATCTGTTTTCCCTACTAGTGTAAGTTCTTAGAATACAGGAGTCATATTTATCTTTGTAGTCCTAGCACCCCACACAATTCTAAGAACTTAGTACTCAATAAATGATTTGTGAATAAATGAGTGAGGTGGTAATTATTGCTGTGGTTATGGGTGCTAATTGTATCGATATTTGTGTCTAACGATGAAATGTACTGTCAATAAATTCTCTGACTTAGAACATTAACTGATTTTCTTTTTTCTTTTTGCGCCTCTCTAGGCTTCAAAGCAGCATAAATCAAAAAAGACCCAGGAATTCACAGGTCAGAAAAATCCTATCCTTTGTTTTTCAGCTCTGTGCTAATGACAGATCAACTGTGGGTTGATTTAAGACTCTAGCCTTTAACAGCGGGTAGAGGGAGGTTGGAAAACAAAAAGATGTAAATGAAAGAAAGGTGCATATTTTTTCCAGCATCTCTATGTCCAAAGAGCTATAAATGGCTCCATAATTCTTTCCATACATCCTTTCTTCACCTCATTTTGTGTAAAGCTCAAAGTATCAGGAAAGAAACGTGATGAGAGTGGAGAATGGAGAAGGGGTAACTTGTATCAAGAGTTTGGTGTAAGAAGTTTCAGTACTTTTTTTTCCTACCAGAGACACTGGTTAGGTTCCTTTGGAGGAAAATATATGCATTATGACCTCTGTTTCCCCCACTCCAACTCCCTACTGCCGTGATGATTCCTGCTCTTTCTAGTGGCTTACATCTACCACATGGTGAAGGCAGTTTACAAAACAAACTTGAGACCTAGGTGAAATCCGAGTTCTACTACTAATTCGCTTTATGATCTTGAGCATAACTTCATCTTTGTTTCCTAATTTGCAAAATAAGGGGTTGGACGAGGTGATGTCAATAGTCATGATACTAATGGATTCTTTACCCTCACTTCCAGCTCCACAGTGGAAAGAAAATCTCAGGATGGGTTGCTTTGAAACTAACCTGACATGGTGAGTAAAATCAATCTTCACTGTGTCTATTCTTTCTCTTGTCAGCCTATCTTACTGATACACTCTCTAAAAAAGTTAGGAGTAAGATGCTTGGGACTAATTTTTTACTTCCTTCACTACCATAGCTGTCTCCCTTCTAAGTTAAGTCTTTCTTCGTATTGATTTCCTTACCAGTACTGATAATATCACTTCAATTCCACTGACATACTCTTTTGCATCCAGCTTTTCAGGACTCCCTGTGAGATGGACCCAGGAATATATGTTCTGGTTAATGAACAGGAGTTTTCAACAGATCTTCCAACAGCTGCAAAGTGCAAGGTCAGGAAATGTAGTTTCTGAGTGGGGATTGAAGGTGGTAGAGCTTTTAAGAGGGAGGAAGGAAGGGAGTGAAAGAGAGAGGAGGGAGAGAAAGAAGGAGGAATGGAGGAGGAAAAGAAAGTTAGTTAGATTTGGCAATGGGGGAAAGTTCTGGGTTCAAAGGAAGTTTAACACCCACTGTTTATGGATCATTTCTGATTGGAATGGGGACAAATGCCTCCCTTTGTCCTGGTGGAGGAATTCTTTCCATAAGTAATTGATGTTATGGAAAGCTACCTGTTTTTTGTTTGTTTTGTTCTTCCTCAGGCGAAAATAATTTGCATTTGTAATGGTCATTATCTTTCCCCCTACCTTTTCCTGCTTGAAAACTAAACAAAACTTTTGTCTTTATCCCTTAGATCAACTCTTATGGAATCGTGTTTGCCTGACCCACAGGATATGATTTCTTCCTCCACTTCCTCTGTTTTTGTGGCTCAGGAGCCTGTCCTACCCAGCTGTGACTGTAGGAAGGCAAAACATTCTATGAACTACAGCACCTCCTCTGAATCATTGTGCAACAGCTCCAGCCTGTCTCACCCGTCTGTCTTTTCTGAAGGAACAACCCCGCAATTCCGAAGCCATAGTTTACCTATTTTATCCAAAAAGCAACCATCTGTGTTCAAGAACCAAGGCACATCCTTACCTCCTTTTTGCCTCTCAAAGCTGGGGAAATCAAAACTCATTCAGAATTCAGCAGCTCTTTCACCCTTAACAACTCAAAGCTCTTTTATCAACTCTCTTTTTAAATCCCCAGATTTCTGTGAACAAGAAGTGAAAACAAAGGATGAGAGAAAGAGCAACAATCATTTGACATCAGATCATCGGCCAAATTCTATTTTTGAGGGGCCACAATTCCCAGGGTGGGCTCCAATCCGACTCTCTCCTTTGACTAGGTGGAAGTTAGAGGGTCATATAGCTTGGAAGGTTTGTACTTTGCGGAAACAAACAGTACCTCTGCCTGTGAGGGAATCATGGGTGATTCTGAATTATTTAACTGAAGTGCAAGGAGGAGTCCCTGAACCAGAGAAACCCCAAATCCAGTTATCTATGCCCATTCATCAAAGCATTGAGCAGAATATTAACAGTCAATCCCCAGACTTTCCATCATTTCAGCTCCATGTGAACATTGGAGTAGAATCTGGATTAAATAGAACAGAAACACAAATTTCACAGTCACTTATCCCAGGTAAGCAGTCACAACCTGGGGACGGACACCAAATCATTGGATCCAAAACCTTAGTTACATCGAGTAAGCCACCTCCCACGAGTTTAGGAGTTGACATAATTCAAAAGGAAACCACTTTACTGCAGAAGGACCCAAAACATGTTCTAGAGCTTAGTATAGAGCAAAGGGTTATAGGTCTTCCAGCAAAAAGCATACAGCAGCCTAAGACCCAAGTGACTAATGTGGAGTTGACTCCAAGGCTACCGCATCAAGTCAGAGATAACATAAAGGTAACTCCATTGGCATTACTTCAAGTCATGGACTCAATGGGGATGATCCCAGAATCACATTCAGATGTGATAGAATCCGTGGGTTTGTTCTCACAGTCAAATGAAGTTGTGAAACCAGTGAAAACAATGGAAACAGTGAGTGTAAGCTCAAAATCAGCATATCAAGTCATTGAATCAGTGGAGGTAACCCCAAGGCCTCAGTATCAAGGTATGGAATCAAAGAAGATGACCTCAAAACCGTGGAATCAAGTTACAGATAATGTGAAGATATCTCCTGCAGCATTGCTTCAAGTCATGGATTCTATGGGGATGATTACAAAACCACATCTACCTATCATAGAACCAGTGGGAATGATTCCAAGGCCACAGTATCAAGTCATGGAGTCAGTGAAAGTGAACACATTGTTCGACCATCAAGCCATACAACCAAGAAAGACGAGTCCAAGGCCACAACATACAGTCATGGAAACTGTGGAAGTGACCCCAGGGCCAAGCTGTGGGGTTCACCCCAAATCTAGACAGATGAACTCAGTGTCATTCCGAGGTACTCTTGACACAAAGATCCAAAGTGTAAAAGCCTTGGGGGAGACTCCAGTGTCACAACATACTACACAAGAATCCCTGGAGTTTGTACCAGGATCAGAGATGCAAGGTATAAAATCAGAGGCATTGACCCCAGAGTCCCAAGGTATGAAATTTGTTAATCTGAATCTAGGACCATATACAGAAGTTACAAACTATAAAGAGTTGATCTCAGAACCACAATTTCAAAGTATGAAATCTGTGCCATTGACCTCAGAACAACAGCCCCAAGGTATAAAACCTAAGGAGTTGACTCTAGGGCCATTAACACATGTTAATAAATTTGTGGATTTAACTGCACCACTGGAAGAATTGAAATCTGTAAAATTAACCTCTGAATCATCCCCATTAGTGGTAGGATCTAAACAGTTTATTACAGAACCAAAACCACATATTATGGAGTTGACTCCAGAGCCTCAGCCCAAGGGAGTGAAGTCCAGGCAGTTGGATCCAGAGCCACAATTACAGGATGTGAAATATGTTAATTTAATCCAACAGGCAACCAAAATTGGAGCGGTAGAATTTGAGAAGCTGATACAAGAGCCAGTGCTACGAAGTGTATCAGAGGACTTGACTAAGAAGGCACAGCTCCAAGGTGTGAAGTTGACTGTAGGGCCACAATTGCAAAGTGTCAGATTTTCAAAGTTATCTCCAGGGCCACTTCTTCAAGGAGAAAATCCTGTAGCTTTAATCTCAGGGCCCCCACACCATGGTATGAAATCTGATGAACTGACCCCCGGTGCCCCAGTGCAAAAAATCAAATTGTCAGATTTTATTCCGGAGCCAAAGCATCAAAGTGTTGCATCTGTACAGTTGACTCCTAAATCACAATCTCAAGGTATGAAATCTGTGGAAATAAACTCAGGACCGTATTTGCAAGATATTAGACTTTCTGATTTGACCCCAGAACCAAAGCATCAAGGTTTCAAACATGTGCAGCTTATACCAGGAACACAGCTTCAAGATATAAATTCTGTAGGGTTTACAAACCCTACAGAGTCATCTTTGCAGTTAAACCCAGAGCTCCCAGTTGAAAATATGAAATCTGTTCTACCTATTGAAGGACCACAATTGCACAGCATGAAATCTATGAAATTGATCTCAGAAATACAATTTCAAGGTGTGAAATCTGAGGAACTGAACCTAGGGCCAAGGCAGCAAGATGTCAAATTATCTGAATTGACTTCAGGGCCAAAGCTTCAAGGTGTCAAATTTGGGGAGCAAACCCCAAGATCAATGTTTCATGGTGTAAACTCTGTGGAGATGACTCCAGAGTTAGGGCTTCAAGATCCTAAATTAGCAAAGATGTCTCCAGGGCTTCAAGGTATGAAACAGGTGGGGCTTAACCCAGGGCCATGGCTACAAGATGTTAAATTTCATGATTTGACATCAGGAACTCAACCTCAAGGTGTGAAATCTTCAGAGTTAAAATCAGGGCCACAACTACACTGTATGAACTTTTTTGAGCTGACCCCAGAGCCAAATATGCAAGGAGTAGAATCTATGGAGTTGACCCCAGGACCTGAACAGCAAGGGGTTAAGCCTGAGATGTTAGTACCAGAGCTACTGTTTCAGGGTGTAAAATGTGTAGAGGTAGGCCAAATGTCAAGCTTTGACCGTGACATTTCTCATACATTTGTCTCAGAGCCACAGATAGCAGATATAAAATCTATGGAGTTGACTCCTGGGCAACAGTTGCCAAGTGTAAACTATTCGGAGCTGACCAAAAGGCCACAGTTACAAGGTATGAAATCTTCTGAATTGATCCCCGGCCCACATGTAAAACCTATGAAATGGACATCAATCTCAAAGCTTCAAGGTTTAAAATCTGAGGCATTAATCCCAGAGCCACAGATGGAAGATATGAAATTTGTAGGTTTAACCCCAGGGTCACATTCGGAAGGTATGAAATCTATGCAGTTAACACCAAAGCCACAATTGGGAGATGTCAAATCTATGGTGTTAACTGCTGGGCCACAGGTGCGAGGCGTGCAACCAGTGGAGCTGACCCCAGGCTCAAAACTGAAAGGTTCAAAATCTGAGTTGGTGATCTCAGCATCAGAGCTCAAGGATGTGAAATATGTGGCCTTGACACCAGAACAATGTCTAAGAGGTGTGAAATCTTCATTGCTAACCCCTAGTCCACAGCTGGAAGGTGAGAAATCTGTGGAGATACCCCCAGGGCCACAAATAGATATCAAATCCGTGAAAGTCACCCCAGATTCCAAGCTTCAAGGTGTGCAATCTATTCAGCTGACTATGCATTCAAGCACTAAAGAATTCAAAAGAGTGGAGTTGGTCCCAAGAACACAACTGCAAGATGTGAAAGCTGTGGAATTAAAACTTGGACCAAAGTTGCAAGATGAGAATTCTGTGCCTTATGCACCAGGGCCATTGCTCCAAGGGCCTCAATTGCAAGGTGTGAAACCTGAGGACTTGACTTCAGAGTCACAAGTGCAAGACATGACATTTGTGGAGATTACCTCATGTTTAAAGCTTCCAAGTTTAAAATTTGTAGAGGAGACTTCAGCTCCAGAGCTGCAATGTGTAAAACTTGTGAAGTTGACACCAAGGCTAAAGAAGCAGGTAGTAAAGCCTATGGATGTAACCAGAATACAAAAGTTTCAAAGAGTAAAATCTGTGGCTTTACCTCCAAGGCCAGAACAGGTTGGTAAGATATCTGTAATCTCACCAGAGCAGCAATGTGTGAACTCAGAGCAATTGGAGAGAGGGTCTAAGTCAGAAGATGGGATGTCTTTGGAGTTAATGCCAGAGCTAAAATTTAAAGATGGAAAATCAGTAGACTTCAATGTTGAATTACAGTTGAAAGGTATGAAATCATTTGCATTGACTCCAGAATCAAATACTCAAGGTGTAAAATCGAAAGAGTTTAAACCAGAACCACAGTTGCAAAGCATAAAATCTCCCAAGTTAACTGCAGGACCACATTTGCACCAAGTAAAACCCTCAGTGTCAACTTTAGGACCACAGCTTCAAGGGGTGAAAACTGTTGAGTTAACACAAGAGCCCCAGCTTGAAAGTATGAGATGTATTCAGTGGATACCAGGACCTGAGTTCCAGGGTGTGAAATCTATAGGGTTAAATCTTGGGTCACTACTGCAAAGTGTCAAATCTGCAGAGTTGAAATCTTTCAGACAGTCAAGAGATGCGAAGTCATCTAAATTGACTCTAGGGCCCAAAATTCAAGGTGCAACATACATGGACTTCAGTCTTGGGCCACAGTTGCAGAGTGTGAAAACCCCTGAGTTGCCGCCAGGACCACAACTGCAAAAAGGGAAATTATTGGCATCAACATCAGAGCCACAGCTTAGAAGTGTGAAATATGTTCAGTGGATGCCTGCACCAGAGATTCAATGTGTGAAATCTCTGCTAAATCTTGGGTCCCAATCTCAATGTGTCACACCAGCAGAGTTAAAACTTTTGGTACAGTTAAGAGATATGAAGTCATCTCCACTGACTCAAAATCCAGAGCTCCAAGCATCACTCCAGAAACATCAGCCTGAAAGTTGTGATATGAAACTCTGTCTACAGTGTAGAAGTATGAAATCATGTGACCTGACTTCGAGGTTTAAATCTAGGCTTCACTTACATGATGAGAAATCTCCTAAATTGACCCCAGGACCACAGCTTCAAGAAGTGAAACCCTTACAGTCATCCCCAGGAACCCAGCTTCAAGGTGTAAACTTTGTAGTGCTTACACAAGAACCACAGCTTCCTGAGGTGAAATCCAGGGTATTAAGCCAAGGGTCACAATTACAAAGTAATAAAACTGTAGAATTGAACTCCCTACTATACTTGAAAAGTATGAAGTCCTCTGAATTTGCTCTTCAGACAAAGCGTCAAGGAGTGAAATCTGAGGATTTCAACTCTGGTTCACAGTGGCAAGGTATAAAATCTTCTAAGTTGCCATCTGAAATAAAGTCCCAAGATATGAAATTTACTGAGTCAAACCCCAGCTCACAGTTGCAAGGTATAACATTTTCTAAATTGACTGTAGGGACAAAGATTCAAGGTGTCAAATCTATAGATTTCAACCCTGGGTCATCGTTACAATGTGTGAAATCTTCAGAAGGGACCTCAGAGACGAAGCTTCAAGATGTAAAACAGAAAGAATTCAGCCCCAGTCCCGAGTTGGAAGTTGTGAAATCATCTGAGCTGAGACTGGGGACAAAGCTTCAAAAAATGAAATCAATGGAATTCAAGTCACATCCACAGTTGCAAGATATGAAACCTTCTAGGTTGATCATGGGTATGAAGCTTCAAGATGTAAAATCTATGAATTTCGGGTCTGGACCACACTTTCAGGGTGTGAAATCTTCTGAAGTGATCCCAAGGGAAAAAATTCGAGGTGTGAAATCTGTACAATTGAAGCCTACTCCAAAGTTACAAAGTGAGAAATCTGATTTTACCCTGGGGAGAAAGATTTCGGGTGTGAAATCTGTAAAGTTGGACTCAGGTCCACAGTTACAAGACATAAAATGTTCTGACCTGATTATGGGTATAAAGCTTCAAGATGTAAAATCTAAGGGGTCCAGTTCTAGACCACACATTCAAGGTATGAAGTCTTCTGAAAAGTCCCCAAGGACAAAGTTTCAAGAAATAAAATCATTTTTCAACTCTGGACCACAGATGCAAAGTAAAAAACCTGAGTCAATTCAAGGGACAAAAGTTCAAGATGTGAACCACTTAAGGTTCAACCATGGTCCAAAGTTACAAGGTGGAAAATCTTCTGACTTAACCCAGAGGAGGAAGCTTCAAGGTGTGAAATCTATGGAGTTCAACCCTACTGCAAAGTTGCAAGGTGCAAAGTCTCCTGAGCCAATAAAACTTCAAATAACGGACTCTACAGAAGTCAATGATGGCCCAAAATTTCAGGTTGCAAAACCCTCTGAGTTGGCCTTGAAATCAAAGGTTCACAGTATTGTATCTTCTGAGTTCAACGCTGGAAAGCAGGGGCAAGATGAAAAATCTTATAAGTTGAATCCATGTCCAGAGCTTCAAAGTGTAAAATTGATGGTGTTCAATCCTGGGCCACATTTACAACATACAAAATCTTCAGAAGTATGCAAAGGGTCAAAGCTTCAAGATGTGAAATCTACTGAATTCAATCCTGAGCAACAGTTGCAAGAGATAAGATCTGGGTTGAGCATCAAGATGAAGCTTCCAGATGAGCAATTTCTGGCATTGAAGCATGAGCCCAAGTTACAAGGTGGGAAATCCTCTGAAATGAATCCAGGGCCACAACTTCAGTGTATACATTTTATGGAATACAACACTGAGCCACAGTTGCAGTGTGTAAATTCTTCTGAGTTGAATCCAGGGTCAAAGTCACAATGTGTAGATTCTCTAGGAAACAACTCTGGGCTGCCCTTGGAAGGTGTAAAATCTTCTGAGTTAACTCTGGGGACAAAGTTTCCAAAAGTCCAAGTTTTAGAGAATCACCTTGGGTCAGAGCAACAAGTTGGGCAATCTGTTTTGGGCCCTCAGTTAAATGGTACAAAGTCTGCATTATTTTTACCAGAGCCACTGCTTGAAGATGTGAAGCCTGTGAAGATGAACAAAGAGCCATTGCTTTGTGTTGCAAATTCTGTGAAACTGATTTCAGGCTCTGAGCTGCAGGACTTGAAATGTAAGGAGTTTGCACTAGAGTCATGTTTTCAAAAAGAGAAATCTGTGGAGTTCAATCCAGGGCCACAACCTCAAGATATGAATTCTAGGAAGTTGATTTCTTGCCTCAGGCAGAAATCTGAGGTGTTCATACCAGAGCCATCTTCTCAAGATGTGGAATCTATGAAGTCAGATCTATTCTCACAACCTCAAAGTGTGAATTCTTTAGGGTTGTCATCATGTCTCAGGACACAATGTGTTAAATCTGAGGTTTTTGCACCAGGGCGATATTTTCAAGAAGTAAAACCTGTAGAGTTGATGTCGGGGTCCCAAAAGCAAGGCATGAATTGCCAAGAGTTGACTTCAGGATGGCAAGGTGTAAAATCAGTAGTGTTGGCACCAGAGCCAACTAATAAGTTTATAGCAGCACCAATGCCGACTAATGTCAAATTTTCAAATTTGTCTCCAGAATCACAGCAACAAAATGTGAAATCTTTGGAGTTTACTCCAGAACCTAAGTTGCAAAATATAAAACACACAAAATCATCTTCATCGTCTCTGCAGCAACCTATAAAATCTGTGGCGTTAGCACTAGGGTCACTGCTTCAAAGAGTGAAATCTGAGGAGCTAACTCCAAGAAAAAGCTCTCAAATCACACACTCCTCTGAGGTAGCCCCTAGTCCAGGGCATCAGTTTGCAGAACATGCAGAGATGATTCCAAAGCCAAGGCATCGAGTCCCTAAATCTGTGAATTTGATTTCAAAGCCAATTTATCAAGGCACGGAATCTTCGGAAATGGCACAAAGGTTGGCACATCAAGGTACAGAAATTGCAGAGAAATCTATGGGGTTGATTCCAAAGCCAACAGGTAAAGCCATGGGGTCATCAGGGATGCCTCTGGAGCTCTGGTACTCTCAAGTACCAGAATTTGTTGATCTGACTTCAGTGCTAAAGGATCAAGACTCAGAATCCTTAGAATTAACCCCAGAGAAAAGCTATCAAATCCCAGAAACTCTGAAGTTGATCTCTCAGTCGTGGCCTCAAGTTAAGGATTCAGGGGAGTTACGTACAAGGCCACTGCAGCAAGTTGTGGAATCTGAAGGGATGGCCCCAGAGCCCAAGCATCACATTACAAAAACTATGAGGTTGGCCTCCAAGACAAGGTTACGAAAAGAGGAATTCATTGAAATGACCCCAAAGTCAATAAGTAAAGCAGAGATCTCTGCAGAGAGATCTCCAAGGCCCTATCCTCAAGTCCTAGAATCTGTGGAGGTCATTTCACAGAAAAGGCTGCAAAAGAAAGAATCTGTAGCATCGATTACAAAGTCATTATATCATGTCCCAAAATCTTCAGAGATGACTCTAGGGCTAGGATGTCAAGTTCCTGAATCTGTGGAGTTGACTTCTAAGACAGTGTTGCAAGTGGGGGAATCTAAGGAATTGACCCCAAAGTCACGGCATCATGTAGGATCATCAGAGATAATATTAGGGTTACGACATCAAGACCCAGAATCTGTGGGTTTGACCTTTAAGCAATGGCTTCAAAGGGAGGAATCATTAGAGTTGCCTCCAAAGCAAACAGGACAAGTTGGGGGCCATGCAGAATCTGTAGAGCTCCCCTCTGAGATATGGCAGCAAGAGGAGGCATCAACTGGGCTAACACAGTCTCAAAATCAAAGTGTGAAATATGCAGACAGAGTCCCAGGACCACTGGGTCAAATTACAGAATTTAAGAGGATTAGTCCAAAGCCACTAGATCAGGCCACAGAATCTATAAAGATACAGCTTCAAGTTGATCAATCAATAGGGGTAACCCCAGTAGCCCCCCCCAAAGTTGAAGATCCTGTGAAAGTGACTCCTGGGCCACCACTTCAAGTTGTAAATTCTGTGAAATTAATATCAGGGCCAACCTCTCAAATGGCAGACTATGTTGAGTTGACTCCAAAACTGCAAGATGTGAGACCTTCAGAGTTTACCTCAGGGCTGTGGTTGCAAAATGTGAAATCTAAGAAATTAATCACAGAGCCAACACACCAAATTTTGGAAGTAATGGAGTTGGCAGGATTTCAAATTGTGAAGACTGTGTTGATCCCAGAGCCATTACTTCAAATTGTAAAATCTGAGGAATTAGCACCAGGACCAATTCCTCAGGTTGTAGAACCAATAGGAGTAGCTCTAGGATTGGGGCTTGCAGTAATGGATTGTTTGGATTTACTCCCAAGGTCACATCTTCAAGAACTGGTAAAACCTATAGAATTAACTGAAAGGCCAAATACTGAAGTGAAATCTGCAGAATTAACCTTACAGCCAACATCTCTATTAGAGGACCCTATGGTGTTGACTCATGATCAAGGGCTTCAGGCTGTGAAATCTATAGGGATAAAAATAGGAACTCCTGAAGTTCCCATGGAATTTGAAGATTTGAATCAAAGACAGATCTATCAGAATAGGGAATCTGAGGTGTTAACATCAGGAGAAGAGTTACAAATAAGGAGTTATTTCTCTAGGTTTTTACACAATTCTTCAAACTCAGTCATCTCAAGCTCTGTCAAAACAACATCTGAATTAGGAGACCTTTGGAATTCTGAGATGACAGAGGTATCAAGAGCCTTGGATATAAAAAACCTTTGGACAGATATTTTGCAGCCTGAGGAGTCCTTTGTAGTCCCTTCTATGATACAATCTTCAACCTTTCCCTTGTCTTTCCACAATCAACCCTCTAATGAGACAGCTAACACTGTAGAGACCCCATATTCTGAGATGCTAGGAGTGGATGTCATACCTAAGGAGAGGAATCAGAGGAACCAGGTGGTGGACAATTCACTCCAGGGGCTCTTCCAACATCCACCACAAAGCTGGAGATCATCTAGGACCTTCCAGGTAGGATCAGGGACTAGAAGAGGCCCTCCCTGGTCGGTCCTGGGCAGACAACAGAATGTCTGCGAGTGTCACTCCTGGAGGCAGCGACTACCTAGACAATATCTCTCTAGTATGCTAATGCTGGGGAATGTCTTGGGGACCATGATGGAAAGGAAGCTTTGTTCTCAAACATCTGTAACGGAAAGAACCACTGCAGATACCTGTCAATCTATTCAGAATTTATTTGGGGTTCCTGCTGAATTGATGGAATTTTCCCAGAGACTGCTAGAGAAGGGTCAAGGTATTATTTCTCAGCCTTCAGTGGTCAAAAACTACATTCAGAGACATACTTCATGCCATGGTCATGAGAAAAGAGTGGCCTTAAGGATGTGGACACGTGGTTCCTTGTCCTCCATAATACAGCAATATTCTGGAAGAAGAGTGAGAATAAAGAAAACAAGCTCAAACCTCAGTGATATATCCTGTGAAGTCATTCCGCACATGCCTGTTTCATGTACAAGGGGCCAGCTTCCTGCCCCAGTAAAGTCAGAGTCTTCCTTCAATATATTTTTCACTATGAAAGATCCTGTTCCAGTGGAAGAGAATGAGAACTCACAGAGTGATTCACAGACAAGGAGTTTTGAGTCCCAGCACTCCTTCAAGTCAAGTCACCTTTCCCAGGCCAAGACTGACTTCTCAGAACAGTTCCAATTGCTACAAAACCTGCAGTTAAAAATAGCAGCAAAACTGTTAAGGAGTCAAATGCCCCTCAATGTACCTCCACCGCCAGCATCAGGTCTGCTCCTAAAATATCCTATCTGCTTACAGTGTGGCCGATGTTCAGACCTTAATTGCAGTCATAAATTACAGGCCACTTTGAGGCCTTATCTTCTTATCTTTCCACAGCTCCACCTTGTAAACACTCCTGAAGGCCATGGAGAAATTAGACTGCATCTTGGCTTTAGGTTGCAAACTGGGAAAAGATCCCAAGTACCAAAGTATCCTAGAAGAGACAGACTTATCACACCAAGGAGCCCTATATCACCATCACTCCGGAAAGCTAAAATCCGTACTCGAGCTTCCAAAAGTCCTACTTCTACAATAGATTTCCAGTCTGGGTCTTCCCAGTCCCTTGCTCCTGTACAAGTCCACATTAGGCAAAATCAATGTGGCAGCCCTGACCTAGTAGGAAAGACAGATATTGGAGATCCTGGGCACTACGAATTCACCCAAGTTCACTCTCTATCAGAGAGTGACTCGGAAAGCAATCAGGATGAAAAATGGGCTACAATGAGAATCAAAAAGACCTGTGATTCAAAATATCCAATGAAAAGAATCCCCAAGGGAATTAGAACACAAAACAAAAAGTTCTACACCCAGAGTAGAACCATAAAACAGAGCTCCTCTGCGGAATTACCAGCCCAGTTAAGAAGGAAAAGGAGTGCAGCATCTCAGACAACTACCGCCTCTTTAAAAAGACCATGTAAGAAATCCTCCCAACCCAAATTCATTCAACTGCTTTCTCGGGGCCTAACGCAGGCAATCCAAACAGCACACAGAATTAAGGCTTTCATTGGGCAGAAGCCTGAGGACAGGAGAAAGCCAGATCATAGCAAAAACTATTATCCAAAACAAAAAGCCAGAGACTATTGCTCACTAAGCGATATCAAAAGAGACAGGGTGCCAGCTGTCAAGCTAAGGCCAACAGACCCAACCACTAAGCAGGACAGCATGTTGTGGGAAGAAACAGACCAGTTTAGATCAGCTCAACAACCCAAAAGAGAGAGCTCTTTCCAAGCGCCCAGGCTCATAGTTTCCCAAAGAAGTGCCACTTTCAAAAGCACCACAATCAGACAACCGTTGGGTACCGTTCAAAATGACAGTAGCAGCAGACCTAAGATAAACTTCTACAGAAAAGAAATCTCTAACCAGGAGTCCAAGAACTCCAAAACAAGAACCAGAGTTCAGGCGCGAGGGAGAACCCTGCATGGTTCCTCTATGAAGAGAACCTCACGCAGTCACTTTAAAGAGAAACTCATACGTAAGAAACAAAACCACCACAGCTTTTGTAGGGAAACAACCTGTAATTCCTCTGAGAAGAGCCGTTGCACTCCCTCTGAGAGGAGCCATCAAAGTCCTTCTGAGAGGAGCCATTGCAGTTCCTCTGAGAGGAGCCATCGAAGCCCCTCTGAGAGGAGATGGCGCAGTCCCTCTGAGAGGAGATGTCGAAGTTCCTCTGAGAAAAGCCGTCGCAGTCTGTCTCCGAGGAGAGGACACACTCTTTCTGAGAGAAGACAGCACGGGCCCTCTGAAAGTAGCCAACACAGTCTGCTGGAGAAAACCCACAGAAGTCCCTCTGAGAGAACCGATCATAGTCTCTCTAAGGAGCGACACCAGCACAGCTCCCCTAGGGAGAGGCCCAGACATCATTTGTCTCAAGATTTTGAGAGTCACTCCAACCTGTCTCCTAGGGACCACCCACAAAAACCCCAAAGCTGGGCAAGTTTGGAGCCCTGAAGCTAAACAGATGAGAAGAGTCCCGCCCCCATTATTCATGTATTTGCTCAAGTCTTCAACGAGCTGCGCTTTCCTGGCTTCTTTCCTCCTCTGCCACAGCCTCCAATTCTTGCGCCCTCAGCAATGAAAGAGCTTCTCTGTCTCGTCTACCTGGGGGGAAGCGAGGGCGGGAATGGGCCTGTACTTTGTCTAAGATAAATAAAGGGGCAATAATTGATCTCCTTGTGCATCTGAAAAGACTACTTGTTGTGCTGGGTGGAGAACGGAGGGTGCCAGGGCGGAAGATGTGCATACGTTTGGAAGGCGAGGGGAGGGATCCTGAGGCCAGGTTAAAGCTCCACCTCCACGCACAGTCTCCGGGGTCTCACAGCGCAACCCCGGGGCGGGGTCTCAGAGGAATCCGAGGGTGACTCGTCACGTGACTCTCTCCGGCCGCAGCCCCCTCGGAAGCCGCTAAGCGGAAGTAAACGTTCAGAACGGGGATCGGCGGCGCCGACTCCACATCCGGGAGGGGAGAGGAGAACGGAAGTGGCGTTGGTCTGGCCGGAGCCTTTGGGTGAATTTGTTAGGCGTGGAGAGGGAGTGATGTCTTCCAGACTCGGTGCAGTGCCCGCCGTGAGTTCCTCGGTTTGACCGATATGCTTCAGGGGTAGCGCTCGCGAGCCCGTAACACGCGGTCCCTCGCTTTTGTCCCAGGCTCCCAGTTGGTTTTATCAGAGCCCATCGTAGGCCCCACCCTTCTAGGTCAGATCTAACTTGTCCCCTCTTTTCTCCCCCACTTTCCACTGCCTGTTCCCCACCTCCTTGGACTCCGTTCCTTGCCAGATTGCCATTAGTTTCTATTCCTTTTCCATTTCCAGGGTTAGTCCTTCCTTTTCGCCTCCCTTTTAGAGCCTCAGTCCAGACAGGGCTTTGAGAATGCGGGAGATGAAGGCTCTGCTATTGTCACCTGCCGTGACTCTGTAGGAAGATAGGATGGCACACTTTTCCTAAAAAGTCATGCCGCCTTCCGTTTGAGGTAGTTGCCCCGGGAGAGCTTCATTTATTCTGGGCACTTGGGGATTTGTCTTTTTGTGGTCAAGGTTCAGAGGTCCGTAGCCTTCACTCATGTGCTTGCGTTTGCTAGACTTCGGGACCCACATCCTTTAAGCAGCAGAGGAGCACAAGGATCGTAGGAGCTAAGAAGTAAGTTATTCTGAGGTCCATTTATAATTGTGTCGCCAGCTCTGCCCAATAGAACGATCTGTGATGATGAAAATTTTCTGTGTCTGCACTGGGCAGTACTGTAGCCACTAGCCACATACGGCTTTTGAGTGCTTGGAATGCGGTTAGTGTGAGGAACTGAATTTTAAATTGTGTTTAATTTTAATTAACTTACACTTAAATAGCCACCTGTAGCTAATGTCTGTCTACCTGATAGGTCAATGCAAGTCTAAACCTAGAGAAAAACCTAGCTTGCAAAAAAACACGAATTATAATGAAAATGGAAAGTATGACACAGTGTAGATCTGCATTTATATACTCATGACTATATTGATGAACCCGGGAAGGAGTGATAAAAATGACTGTAAGAAATCCTTGTGTTTTCAAACTACTTGGCTTCAAGACTGGGATATTATTTTGTGTACTGAATGTGTTAGGCTTTTCCATATTTGTTAACACAAAAATGATTGTTGTTAACTAGACACCCATTGGAAAGCATTAATTCATTCAGATAACATTTACTGAATATCTGCCTTGTGCCAGCTGTGTAGTAGATTAGATATACGGACATGAAAAACAAAGAAGTAACAGTCTACAAGGGGAGATAGGCAAGTAACTCAACACAACAGTGTAATTTAGTATTTTTAAAAAGGAATTTAATATAGTGTTTGGGAAAGGGGAGTGATGGTTTGGAATGGAAGGGTTGCAGAGCAAGTAACTCTTAAACAAACTTGCAAGTCAAGGAATAATGCAGTTAGTCAGAAAGAAAAGGTACTTCTTTAGAAGAGAGACTAGGGTGTGAACAGGTAACAATTTAATGGGCTAGCAAGTGGGTAATTGTTAAAAAATATAAAGGTTAATGGGCCCTCATTTATTAATCTGAATCAGAATCATTGGGGTTAGGGTGTTGGCATTCTTTTTTTTTAATTTTATTTATTTAGTTTTTAAGTATATATTGCTATCAGGTAGGTTTTATTATTTTTTTCTTTTTAAAAACACTTTTTAAAAACGTTTTGGGGAACAGTGTGATTTTTCCAGGACCCATCAGCTCCAAGTCAAGTTGTTGTCTCTCAGTCTTAGTTGTGGTGGGCGTAGCTCAGCTCCAAGCCCAGTTGCCATTCTAGTTGCTGAGGGCGCAGCCTACTGGCCCATGTGGGAATTGAACCGGCAACCCTGTTGCTCAGAGCACGCGCTCCAACCAACTGAGCCACTCGGCCACCCCTGCATTCTTATTTTTAACTGGCTCCCTAGGAGACTGTGAAATCTGAACCATTGGTGAGAAGTGAGACTAGAAGAGAGTAGAGGGTGAAACTACGGAGAATATCAGCATTTAAGGATTGGGTAGAATAAAAGGAGGCTGCAAAGGATACTGAGATGAACTAAAATACTTTGCTAATGAAATCTAAATATTTGCACCTAGAGAGTGAACTAGGGGTTCTTAAAAATTCTAGGTGCATCAGAAAGAAGTTGAAAATAGGCTAAACTTTTCAACTTTGTGATCAGAAGCAAAGACTGCTAGTGCCACAGACAACGAATTATAAAGGCACTACAATTAATGATAGTCATTGTTTGAACCCAAAGCTGTTTCGTGTCATAGTTATGGAAAAGGGAATTTGAGGTTAATCTTGTTTTTAAGAACTATAGATAGTATAAAATACTTGAGAATTGTTTTTGTTGAATCCTTTAAAAATAAAAGACAGAGACCTGGAGGGAGGCGATTCCCTAACCATGTTGACTTAAACCCCAAGATGGTAACTATGGTGATCATATGAACTATTGATTTTTTGCTATGCTCATGCTTATTCATGAGAGGGGATATGGCTCTATCTGGGAGATATGGCTATATCTGAGTCCTACACTGACAGTAAAATTTCTGTGAGGACAATTTCCTAAGAGGAGTCACATGAGACTTGATTCTTTTTTTTTTTTCCCTTTAAGATTTTATTGGGGGGTCGGCTGAGTGGCGCATTGATTAGGAGTTGGCTTGGGATGCTAGCTCTGAACAGCAGGGTCCTGGTTCGGATCCCACATGAGGGCCAGTGACGCTGTGCCCTCTACAGCTAAGATGGTGAACAACAGCTTGACCTGGAGCTGGGCTGCCGTGAGTCACCAGCAACAGTGTAGGCTGCAGTGGGGCTGGCCGGCAGCTGGTGTGATCGTGAGCTGCTGTGAGCCGCCGTGAGTGGCCATCCAATGGCTGGCGAGTGACTGCCTCACCCGGGAAGAGCGCAATGATAATACCAACATGGGCCAGTGAAGTAACGTCCTCCACAACTAGACTGAAGAACAAAAGGACAGCAACTTGTCTGTTCCCCTTCCCTGATTCCCCAACGCTGTTCTCCTCCCCCAATTCCCCAGTAAAATCTTTAAAAAAAAAGATTTTATTGGGGAATTGGGGAAGGGGAACAGTGTTGGGGAGGGGGAACACTGTGTTTTTCTAGGACCCATCAGCTCCAAGTCAAGTTGTTGTTTTTCAGTCTTAGTTGTGGAGGGCGCAAACTGAGCTCCAAGTCCAGTCACTACTTTCAATCTAGTTGCTGGGGAGAGGGCGGGGAGGCAGCCCGCCATCCCATGCGGGAGCCAACCAGCAACCTTGTTGCTAAGAGCTTGCACTCTCACCAGCTCAGCTAGGGCGCAGCTCACTGGCCCATGTGGGAATCTAACTGGTAACCCTTTTGCTCAGAGCTCACGTCACGCTCTAACCAACTGAGCCACCCGGCCTGTTGGAGACTTGACTCTTCTTAATGGCCTGTTGATACTATCAAGTCTTTCTAGTACAGATTGTTCCCATTGTTTGAGATGGTGGGTTTTGGCCCTAGAGAACTGTCAATTCCCATTAAAAACTTTTTAATACTTTTATTGAGGTATAATTGAAGTAAAGTAGACTGCACATATTAAAGTATACCATACGATCAGCTTTGATATATGTAAGTACCTGTGAAACTGTTGCCACAGTCAAGATGTTTCCATCTTGCCCAAAAGTTTTTTCATGCCCCTTTGCAATCCATTCCTCTATCCCTGTCCCCAGACACCACTGTACAGTACTTTGTTCTAGAGCTTGTTTTTTTTAAATTTTCATTTTATCTATCTATCTATCTATCTATCTATCTATCTATCTATCTATCTATTTATTTGTTTGTTTGTTTATTTATTCATTCATTCATTTGATTGGGGAACAGTGTGTTTTTCCAGGACCCATCAGCTCCAAGTCAAGTAGTTGTTTCAATCTAGTTGTGGAGGGCGCAGCTCAGTGGCCCATGCGGGGATCGAACTGGCAGTCTTGGTGTTACGAGCCTGCGCTCTAACCAACTGAGCTAACCAGCTGCCCTGTTCTAGGGTTTTATATAAATTAAATCATATAATATGTTGCCTTTTTGCATGTTTTCTTTCATGCAGAATAGTGATTTTGAAAGGAAAATAGTTTTTATTGCTGAATAGAATTCCATTGTGGATATACTATAATGTGTTTGGTCATCTGCGTTGATGCACATTTGTGTTATTTTCAGTTCGGGGGTATTACAATAAACTGCTAAGAACATTCATGTACAAGTTTGTGTGGAAAAATGCTTTTGTTTCTCTTGATAAGTACCAATGATGGTATTTATTTACCAAGGTGGTATTTACCATTTAAGATGGTTGGGTCATATATCAGGAGTATGTTTATAAGACATTGCTTGTTTTCCAAAATGGTGGTATTATTTTACATTCCGACCAGCAGTGTATGAGAGTAAGTCTTTAATTTTAGCTAATTTAATGGATGTAGAGTGGTGTTTCATTGTGGTTTTTATTCGCATTTTCCTGATGAACAAGGATGTAGAACATCTGTTCATGTGCTCATTGGCCAGTCATATGTCCTCTTTTGTGAAGTGTCTGTTCATAACTTTGCCCATTAAATGTAGTATTAAAAAAAATATATCCTGAATACAGTTTCTTTGTCTGATATATGTGTTTTAAATATTTCCTTCCAGCCTGTGGTTTGCATTTCATTTTCTTTGTATTTAATTTTTTTTCAGAGTCTTAAAAAAAAATTTGTTTATGCGAGCCATGATTTGGAACACTAAAAAGTTCTTTTGGGAATATGATTAGGGAAAAATGTGGTGAGAGGGCAGGACGCAGCAATCCACCAGCATGTTAAAAGATGTGCACGAACTCTTGTGTGAACTCCACTCTGACTTCAGGCCAAAGGTGTCTGTTTCCCTGGCAGTGCCCTGCTGTCTGAGTGGCTAGAAGGTCCTGGCTCGAGAGAATTTTATTTGGAACCTTTCTTCTTTTTCTTCTTACTTTTCACTGGTGTTTGATCTAGCTTAGCAGCTTTTGCTGCCTCAACTTGCTCCTGTAGCTTTTTCTTTTCTCTCCTTTTTTTGGGCTTTGGTGGTACGTTCTGGTCTCCCAAGTGGCCACACACAATGCACTCCATCCTCAGCAGAAGCATCAGAATTCTCATCCCAGTGAGGGTCTATGAGCTGCTGCTCAACTTGGTCTCTCTTCTTCTTGGTGTTGGGTTGGGTATAACTCTCCACGTTTTTATCTTTTGCCTCTTTCTTCTTTTCCCCCTTTTCCTTTCCATTTGGGTCTCTGGCTCTGCAGCGGTGACCTGTGGTTTGTTCTTTAGCTTTGCCATGTGGATGGCAAAGTACTCCTGGATGGTGAAGGCACTTGTCCTAGTGGAGGTTTCATTCCCACCTGGAGTGGCGGATCTGAAGTCATCCTCATGAGACTTCTTACTCTGCCTTTTCCCAAAAATGCAGTCAAGATCTGTTTTGCTCTGAGATGACAGATCCTTCCCTTTTTTGAATTTCATATAATGAACACGGTTTTTGGAGATTTTGGACTTTTCTTTAAGGCTGAAAGATTTCTTTTCTTTGTTGTCTGAGGAATCTGTTGTTTCCTGCCCATGGCAAGTATTCAGTTCAGCCAGAAGCTGGTTAAAATCATCCTGATGAGCAATCCATTTGTCTTCATTATTGATCATAGCTCCAAGTCCCAGGTGGTTATTTTTAACTTGAACTTTTATGTGATCCGTGGCTCCTTGCTCTTGAGCCCCTACACCCTTTCCTTTAGACCACCGCAATTTTCTCCAGCATCCTTTGGCCAAACTTGGAATCATCATTACTCCATGCACTGTTTCTTGGATCCACAGCCCACTTCCGCTTCCGCCGACGCACAGCCAGCATCAACGTGTCACAGAGTTTGAGATGCCGCGGACCTCCGGATATGAGCAACGGGAGCTATCCCGATGCCGACTCACGTTTAAGTTGGAATTACCAGACTCTCACGACAGGTGGACTGCCTGCATTTCATTTTCTTATTTTTTTATTTTTTTATTTTTTTATTTTTATTTTTATTTTTTTTAGCTGAGCCATCCTGCTACCTGTTGGCAGCTCAGCGGCTGCTCAGCTCAGGCTGGACTCGAACTGCTGTTGCTCAGAAGCATTTCATTTTCTTAATGGCGTCTTTTGAAGAGCAAAAGTTTTAAATTTTATCATTTTTTTCCTTTTATGTTTCATGCTTTTTATATATTCTATTTAAGAAACCTTTGCCATCCCTAAATACAAAGATTTTCTACTTTATTTTCCTCTAGAAATTTTATAGGTTGTACACTTAGGTCTGTGACTTCATTTATTAGAGTTAATTTTTGTGCCTGGTGTGTCTTAAGGGTGAATGTTAATTTGTTTCCATTTGTATATCTAGTTGTTGAAAAGACATTCCTTTCCCTATTCAATTGTTACGGCACTTCTGGCAAAAGTCAATTGAACATATATATATGTGTGTGTCTGTTTCTGGACTTTCCTTATTCTGATCCATTGACGTATATATCTCTTTTTACTGATATTAAATTGTCTTGATACTATAGTATTAGAGTAAGTTTGAAGTTAGATTTGGTAACTGTCTTGTTCTTTTTCAAAATTGTTTTGTGTATTTTAGGTTCTTTGCATTTTAATATAAATTCTAGAATCAGTTAACTTCTATAAAAACATGCTTGAATATTGACTGGTATTATTTTGAATCTGTAGATCAATTTGGGGAGAACTGCCATTTTAACAATACTGAGTTTTCTGATTTATGAGTATGCTGTATTTTTCCATTTATTTAGGTCTTTGATTTCTCTCACCAGTGTGTTGTAGTTTTCATTGTAAATGTCTTGCGTATCTTTTGTTAGAATTGTTCTTAGGTATTTTATGTGTTTTTTTATGTTACTGTGATGGTATTATTTTTAAAAATCATTTTCTAGTTGCTTGTTGCTAGTATCTAAGAATACGGTTGATTTTTCTGTGTTAACCTTGTATCCTGCCACTTGCTAAATTCATTTTTAGTTCTAGTAATTGTTGTGTATATTTCTTGGAATTTTCTTTGTAAGCAAACATAATCTGCAAGTAGGGTCAGTTTTACATTTTTCCTTCTGATCCTTAGGCCCTCCTCCTCCCTTTTATAAAAACCTTATTGCAATGGCATTTAACAATGGAAACTTCTGGGCCAGGAGTTTTTTTTTTGAGAAGATTCTGATAACATTTAATTTCTTTAATAGAGATAGAGCTTTTCAGATTTTCATTTTCTTGTGTGGATTTTGGTAGGTTGTATTTTTCAAGAAATTTGTTCTTAATTTGTCAATTGGCATAAAGTCATTCAGAGTACTCTTATTAATATTTTAATGTCTGTATGATCTGTGATAGCTCCTCTTTCATTCCTGATATTGGCTATTTGTGGTACCTTTTTTTTTCTTGATCAGTGTAGCTACAGGGTTGTCAATTTTATCTTTTTCAAAGAGCCAGATTTTCACTATTGTATGTTTTCCAATTCATGAATTTCTCCTTTTTACTATGTTTTTCCTTTTATTTACTATGCTCTTCTCTTTAGAGTTTCTTAGGATGAAAACGTAAGTCATTGATTTTAGATCTTTTCTCATAGAAGCATTTAGAGCTTTAAGTTTCCTTCTAAATACTGCTTTAGTTGCATCCCACAAATTTTGATATGTGCATTTTTGTTAACCACTTCAAAATACAAGTATTTACCAATTTCCCTTGTGATTTCATTTTTGACCTATGAATTATTTAGAAGTTGATTGTTTCCAGATTTTTAAAAAAAATTTTTTCCTTTAGATATCTTACTAGTCTTGATTTCTAATTTAATTCTGATGTGGTCAGAGAATACATGTGTAATTTTCATCTTTTTAAATTTAAAGTTTATGGCCCAGCATATGATCTATCTTGGTGAATGCACAGTGTACACTTGACAAGAATGTATATCCTGTAATTGTTGGATATTGTAGTGTTCTATAAATGTCAACTGGAGCAAGGTGGCTAATAGTGCAGTTCAGATCGTCTATGTCTTCTCTGAATTTTTGTCTGGTTCTATCAGTTGCTGAGAGGAGGAGAAATTTTCTGCTGAGCGTGTAGAATTGTCTGTGTTTCCCTTTAATTCTATCAGTTTTGCTCTGTGTACTTTGAGCCTCTATTATAGACACATACAATGGGTAATTATGTCTTCCTGATGATTTGTTATTTGTATCATTGTGAAGTGTCTCATTTTATCTCTGGCAGGACTCTTTGTCTTGAAGTCTGTTTTATCTGATATTAAAAATAGCCACTCCAGCCTTCTTGTGTTTGCTGATTGCATGGTTTAATTTTTTCATCCATTTACTTCCAATCTATATGTCTTTATATTATATTTAAAGTGTATGCCTCTTGGAGGCAGCATATAGTAGGGTATTGCTTTTTTATTTACTCTGTCAATCTCTGATTTTTACTTTTCAGAGTCCAGAGTTTTTACTTGTAATCAGCAGGAGGAATAGGCTCTGGTGGGCTTATGTCACCATGTCAGAACCAGGACTTCTGTGTATTAAGTTTGTATTATTGGACCTCATGTGCAAATAGCTGAAAATCGTTCTTCCCTGTTCATAGCATACTGACATCATTAGTTCTTGTTACTGTTTTTTATCCCTATTTCCATCCCGTCTTCCCATAGACAAACATGTTAACAAGTTTGATATTTACCCTTAATATTTATGAATTCTTGTAAAATAGCTAGTGTTGTTTACATGTGTATTTGTTTTGAATTTATTAAATTGACCTTGTACTATAGATTTTGTTTTGTTTCTTTTTTCATTCAACAATATGCTTTTCAATTATGTTTATGTCTCTGTGTAGAAATGGTTTATTGCTTCTAACAACTACCTGATATTCCATAGTAGGCAGTGATCACATTTTTTTTTTTTTTTAAAGATTTTATTGGGGAATTGCGGGGAGGGGAACAGCGCTGGGGAATTGGGGGAAGGGGAACAGACAAGTTGCTGTCGTTTTGTTCTTCAATCTAGTTGTGGAGGTCGTTGCTTCACTGGCCCAAGTTGGCACCATCATTGTGCTCTTCTCTGGCGAGGTAGATCAGTCGCCGGCTTCTGGACGGCCGCTCACAGTGGCTGCTGGCCGCTCACGCTGGCTGCTGGCTACACGCCGTAGCCCATGGCAACCCACTGCCACAGGGGCTGCAGCCTACGCCGCCGCCGGCGACTCATGGCAGCCCAGCTCCAGGTTGAGCTGTTGTTCAGCATCTTAGCTGTGGAGGGCAGTGTCACTGGCCCTCCTATGTGGGATCCGAACCGGGGCCCTCTGGCATCCCAAGCGAGTTCCCAACCATCGCGCCACTCGGCCGGCCCAGTGATCACATTTTATTTACATATTTTCCTAAGCATGATCATCTGCGTTTCTTCCAGCTCTCAGCTCCTACAAACCTGTGTGTAATTCTTATCAGCTTTATCTCTCAAGTGTTATTATGAATCTGTCAGCTTAGCATCTTTACTACATAACCTTAGTTCAAACCCTCATCATGCCTTATCCATAAGATTTCAACAAGCTGCTCTTTCCTTCATTCATTCTTCCTCCATGGGTATTCTTCCATACAGAGAGACCTTTCTAAAGCATTAGTCTAACATGGACCTCAGGCTTTGAGAACTGTTGCTCTGCGACTTCCTGAGCCACTAGAAGATGCTTTGCTGTTACTCAGTAATGTTTGTTAACTACACACTGACTGGTCTTAGATTTGGGACTTTGGATCCAACTGTATACCAGACTTACCTGGCCAGCTTGACTGAGACAAGATGGCACCATTCCTTTAGCTATGGGAGCCAAGTGTCTTGTTGCCTAAGTAAAATAGGGTGGCCCTGACATCAGGGTTTAGGGAAGAGGCTAAGGAAGAAGGAAGATAGATCAGACTAGGGCCTAAAAACTTTTTTTCCTTCTCTCTTCTGAGGTATACATTTCTTAGCTACTGTCTCGTCAGAGAACTAGGAAGGCATGGACATGCCTGGTTGCAGATCCAGGGGATCTTCTGACCACAGGACACCCTATTACTTTGACTACTTTCTTTTCTTTGATGAATCTAGTAAGGAATGCCTACTTGGGCTGCAGAATGATCATGTATGTGGACTGCTTACTCTTTCTGATTACACTGAAGTATAATAATAGTTGTACGTATTGTGTTAGATCAACTGTTGTAACTGATGATTACATTTTAAATTCTGTTTTATTATCAGGCTTCTTATTTTTTTTGTAACCAAGTTGGTTATCTTCTTATGATATAAAATAATTAATAGGAACCTTACTGTAGACCCTCCTTTGGGGTATATATCTTTGTGTCGTATTAGTAGCAGGACCCAGTGCTCCATAAAGGATAATAGTTTCCAGTACACTATTCCTCACGATGATTCCTTCAGTGGCTCATCGTCTGCCTCTTCGTGTGAAGCAGTGAGTGATTTCCCAGCATCCTTCCGAAAATCTACCTACTGGATGAAGATGAGAAGAATCAAGCCAGCTGCTGCTCCCCATGTTGAAGGTATTAGTGTCTTAGTCCAAAGACAGAGCACTCTCTAAAGTTATATTTTAAGGTAGCTTTTGTAAGTGGCTCTTAAAGTATTAAGTACCACATGTCCCTCTATTTTAGATTGAAATGGTGCTGATTTCACTCCGCTAGGTTGTACTGGTATCTGTCTTTCCTCTTCATGATTTGAACTGCTTTTCCATTGTTCTAGTTTGATTCTCTGTTGAGGGTTTAGGGGCTGGTGTAAGGGTTATTCTGGGTATAGTTTTCTTGGTGGTCATAGTCTCAAGGGTCCTTAGTAGTCCTTTATCTTGAACAGTCCTGCTTCAGTGTTAGCCTCAAATCAAGATCAAACAAAGCACCCTGCCCAAAGGCCCTTATTATTCACAGGGAACAACCGATCACTTGGGATGGAGAGCAGTATAAAAGAGAAAGGGGAGGCTGAGTCAGTTAATAAAAAGTGATACCAACTTCCCTGAAAAGGTCACAGACACTCTTCTGTGAGGCCCCTGCTTGCTGATGGTCGTTCCCTTTGATGGTCTCGTGAATAATGTTTTGAAGGCAGGCCCAGATGTTCACTTATAAACCATGCTGAGGTTTTTTTTCTGTTTTTGGGTGGTATTTCAGGGTCAGGTGGAGTGTCAACCAAAGGAAGAAGGAAACCCAGGCAGGAAGAAGATGAAGACTATCGAGAATTTCCTCAGAAGAAGCATAAGCTTTATGGTAAGGGCGTAACTTCACTAATTCATTTTACCTCGGTGCCTGGGCTTTATTTGAGGGAGAGAGACCTCAGGTTTTGCCCCTTGAAGCATTTTTGAGCCCTTTGAATATTTTGGCTAGGCGTGGCCTCCATCCTGCCTTATTTTATCCTTCTGTCATGACTTAAGGGAGTCAGTTGGTTGAGGGGGTGGGGCATAGGGTGTTGAGAAGAGGAGGGAAGGGATTTAGGTACCAGAGAGGGTTAGCAAAGGTGATATGCTGGGCTTCAAGTTTCTGTCTTGTGTCAGGGAGGAAGCAGCGGCCTAAAGCTCAGCCTAATCCCAAACCCCAGGCTCGTCGTATTCGGAAGGAACCACCAGCCTATGCAGCAGGTATGCTTTCTGTCAGAAGCTTTGTGGGATCTAGTTCTTGCATTCTGATTTTTGTTGTTGTTATTGGTACAGGAATGATGTGCCGAAGCATTTCTTTAAGGAAGCAGGTGGTAAGGGCGTGGGTTTGGAGGTCAGACAGATCCTTGTTCAAGTTTTGACTCTTCATCAATTTTCTGATCTGCCTCAATTTATTTAATTTAGGCAAGCTTCAGTTTCCCTGTCTCTGAACAGGGATAATAAAGGTAGACAGAATTGTGAGAATTAAATGGGATAAAAACATTTAATAAAGCCTCAGGCACACAGGGCAGCACTCAGCACATTGGCTGTTACATATTTCACTACCCCATCACTATATGCTG
This sequence comes from Hipposideros armiger, assembly GCF_001890085.2. Classification (NCBI taxonomy): domain Eukaryota; kingdom Metazoa; phylum Chordata; class Mammalia; order Chiroptera; family Hipposideridae; genus Hipposideros; species Hipposideros armiger. The sequence continues at coordinate 1,933,390 of NW_017731350.1, read as the reverse complement.
CTATGAAAAATGTTGCCTATTGTCAGTTTTATGTAAACATCGCTGGGAAAAAAATGTCCAGTTGTTTAAGCCCTTGGGCTTTGGATGTTTCTTAGATGGTTTTATAATGGGGAATTGATTAGGACTTTCAGAAACTTTTCAGTTAGAAAAAAATTATTTCTCGAAGTTATATGTATCAAGGAAGGGGAAAACCATTTTGTGATACTTTGCCAAAGTTCTGGGATTGTGCTTTTTTGGTTTCTGGAGATTACTGCAGATTATACTGTGTTCCCTTCTCTTCTTTGTAGGCAGTTTAGAGGAGCAATGGTACTTAGAAATTGTGGACAAAGGCAGTGTCTCCTGTCCTACCTGCCAGGCAGTGGGGAGGAAGACCATAGAAGGCTTAAAGAAACACATGGAAAACTGTAAACAGGTTAGATATTTTGCGGCGTTTCATAACAGTTATATTATGATCTTTTACCCAACTAGACAGCTGGCTCTGTATTGGATATGCTAATTACTGTGGGGAAGAGGCATCATTGTGTCATATGGCAAGCATAGGCTTTGGAGTCTGACAGACTTGGATTTGCATGTTCACTCAGCTACTTAACTAGTTTTGTCATTTGGCTTTTTATGTGTGAACCTCAGTTTCTTCATTTATAAAACAGAGATAAAATAATTACTACCTTGTGTAGTCCCTGAGAGGATAAGAAAGAAAGAATACATGCCAAGTTCCTACCTCATTGTTCCTACTTGGCCAATGTTGGCACTCAGTAAATGGTAGTTCTTATTTTTTTTAAAAATGAGTTGCCTTTACTTCTTTGCCCTTGAGGATATGACACTGAACTTGTGGGGTTTTGAGATTCATTGACTATTGGGTTTGGGAAGTAAAGGAGATATAGACAACACTGGAGTAGGCCTTTGTCACGGTCTGTTTCTCTGAACAGTCTGGACCTGAGTGGTTTTTTTTCTCTGTAGGAAATGTTTACGTGCCATCACTGTGGGAAACAGCTTCGTTCACTGGCAGGGATGAAGTATCACGTCATGGCAAATCATAATAGTTTGGTAAGAGTGCCTTCTGTCCTATATGAGCCTACTTGCTGTTTGATGTCTTAAATAAGTGTAGATTGTAGATAACTCAGGGGAGATGGCTCAGGCTCTGGGACTTCACAGGGGGTTAAGAAGACCCTTTTCATAGAAGAGTTACATCCAGTGAAACCTTTGTGGTGGATACATAGGTATTTGTGTGTTTAGGTTAGCCCCAAAGGTTCCTACCCGGGGAGGAAGGGGCTTAGAACTCTTACGTTCATCACAGGCACTTCCTCGCCTGTGTAGGAGAAGATGCAGAAAGCCAGGAGTCTGATAAGTTAGACTTCATGAGCATCAGCTTAGGTGCTAGTCCAGCCCTTGATTCTTCTGTGATATAATTTTTTTTCTGGATCTGCCTTTTCCATGAATCATCTGCTTGTTTGCGTTTCTTACTTTCTAGCCCATTTTGAAGGCGGGAGATGAAATAGATGAGCCAAGTGAGAGGGAACGCCTCCGAACGGTTCTAAAGAGACTGGGAAAGCTCAGGTGCATGCGTGAGGTAAGAGCCAAGGACAGCAGCTCCTTCTGCCTGGAGTCCTGGGTCCATGTCTTTCTGTTATTCTCCTCCGTTCTCCTCCTCCTCCCTTGGAGACCTGGTTCTGTATCATCTTCCAGCGTAAGAATGTCACCTGTTTTTCTAGGTCTTCTGAATCATTAAGAGCGCTTTGTTTTCGTTCTCATCTCCAAAAATTTATTTTTTTCTTCTTTTCCTTGTTGGAAGGGGTTTCTTTACCATCCTTTCTTTGGTGTGATAAAGAGGATCCTCACTGTGAGGAACTTTGATGTTGCTGGGTATTCCATCCTGGGTGGAATTGCATCATAGACTAAGGAGGAAGCTCTGACACAGAGGAGAAGGTGCACAGTTCTAGCTTATTGAATGTTGACTAAATGCTTGGTGGTAGATAGGACAGCCTTTGGGTCAGGGACAGGAAAGGGTTGTGCCAATGGGAAATGTTGGAGAGGGTCTAATAATATTCAAGGGTCAATGTGTGTGGAGTGATGGTTCAGTGCCTTGTGGCTGTTGAGAAATTGAGAGGTCATGTAAAAAAATGTCAGGTTATCGTTTGGTTCTTTCTTTCCTGTGTTCAGAGTTGCTCTAGTAGCTTCACCAGCATCATGGGATATCTGTACCATGTCAGAAAATGTGGCAAAGGGGCTGCAGAGCTGGAGAAGATGGCCCTGAAGTGTCACCACTGTGGAAAGCCATATAGATCGAAGGCTGGACTTGCGTATCACCTGAGGTCAGAGCATGGGCCTGTGAGTACTGATTACTTTCCAGACCCTGTTTGGGGATATATTCTGTGGTAACTGCTTACCCCTACTTCTCATACATATTTGGTTCCTCATTTGTATCCTCGTTTAACTTTTGAATGCTTTTGTTCTCTCTTCCTTTGTTCTCTTATTTCTGCCTTTTGAACATTCTTAGTTTAGAGAAATCAAAGTTCATTGTATAGTCTGGGCAGAAGCAAATTCATTATTGTATTTTTAAAGCTTAAGGCATCTCCCCTTAGCTTCAACTTTTGTGGGAATCTGTCAGGCTGGTTTCTGTATTCCAATTTTTCTGTCTTGACTTTTTTTTTCCTGGTTACATTTCTATACTCCCCCACCTCATGTTGTTTTTTAGAGTTAAGTTTCAAGGTATAATTTACATATGGTAATTAATATTCACCCTTTTTGGTGTACAGTTATAAGAGTTTTTACAATTACTATAGCCATGTAACCACACCACAATCAAGATATAGACAATTTGATCATTTTCCCAAAATTCTTGTGTCCCTTTGTAGTCAGCTCTTCTCACCACCCCCAGCCCCTGGCAACCACTGATCTAGTTTCTGTCCCTATAGTTTTATCTTTTTCAGAATGTCATATAAATGGAATCATACAGTAGGGAGCCTCTTGAGCCTGGCTTCTTTCACTTAGCACAGCGCATTTGAGATTCACTCATGTTGGCATGTATCATTAGCTTATTCCTTTTAATTTCTGTCTAGGAGTCCATTGTATGAATGTTTCACAATTTGTTTATCAATTTACCAGTTGAAGAACTTTTGGCTTGTTTCCATTTTTTTGGCAGTTATGAATAAAGCTGCTATAAGCATTCACTTAAAGGTTTTTGTGTGGAAATAAGTTTTAATTTCTCTTGGGAAAATACTTAGGAATGGAATTGCTAGGTCATAAGTATATGATAAACATATACTCGTATTTAACTTTATAAGAAATTGCCAAACTGTTTTCCAAAGTGGCTGTGCCATTTTGCATTCTCACCAGCAAAGGATGAGAATTCCAGTTACTTTGCATCTTTTTCAGCACTTGTTATTGTCAGTTTCATTTTAAAAATCCACTCTAATAGGTATGTAATGGTATTTTACTGTGATTTAAATTTGCATTTCCCTATGACTAATGATGACTAATAATGTTGATCATCATTTTGTGTGCTTTATTGGCAATGTCTATCTTTAGTGAAATGTCTTCGTTAGTGAAGTATCTATGGAAATCCTTTGTTCATTGTATTTTGGAGTTTTTGTTGTTTTACTATTAAGTTTTGAATATATTCTGAATTTTTTACATTTTTGGATACAAGCTCTTTATCAGATACGTTTTGCAAATATTTTCTCAAAGAGCAGAGTTCTTTTCACTTTTTTTTAAATTAAAATTTATTGGGGTGACAATGGTTAGTAACATTATATAGATTTCAAGTGTACAATTCTGTAATACATCATCTGTATATCACATTGTGTGTTCGGCACCCAGAATCAGTTCCTTCTTCTTTCACCATATATTTGACCCCTTTTACCCTCATCTACCACCTCCCTCTCCTCTTACCCTCTGGTAACCACTAAACTGTTGTCTGTGTCTATGAGTTTTTGTTTCTTTCTTTCTTTGTCTTGTTCATTTGTTGCTTTCAGTTTTATATCCCACATATCAGTGAAATCATATGGTTCTTGACTTTTTCTCTGTCACTTATTTCACTTAGCACAATAATCTCAACAAATGTCACAAATGGCACTTTTTCATCTTTTCTTATGGCAGAGTAGTATTCCATTGTGTATATATACCACATCTTCTTTATCCAATCACCTATCAGAGGACACTTGGGTTGTTTCCATGTCTTGGCCACTGTAAATAAAGCTGCAGTGAACATCAGAGCACATATATCTTTATGAATAAATGTTTTCAGATTTTTTGGATAGACACCCAGGAGAGAGATTGCTGGGTCATATGGTAATTCTGTTCCTAATTTTTTGAGGAGCCTCCATAGCGGCTGCACCAATCTGCATTCCCACAACGAGCAGAGTTCTTAGTTTTGATAAAGTTCAGTTTATCTTTTTTTTCTTTTATAGATAATGCTTTTGTTGTAGCTAAGATATTTTTGACCAACCCAATGTATAATTTTCTATTCCTGCTGTCAAAACACACCAAAAAACTAATGGCTTAAGTGACACAACTGTGTTATCTCACAGCTGACTGGGCCGGAAGTCCAGGTACAGCACAGCTCAGCTGGCTCCCCTGCGTGGAGCCTCAGCAGGCTGGAATCAAAGTGTCAGTCATGCCGTTCCTTTCTGGAGGGTCAAGGGGAGAATCTGTTCCTAGGCTCATTAAGATTGTTCAAGAATTCAGTTCCATGCAGTTGTAGTACCGCATTTCCTTGCTTGTGAGCCAGGACTGGTTCTCAGCTTCTAAAGGCCATTGCTCTCCCTGGCTCATCGTCCCCTTCCTCTTCGTGTCAGCAACAGTATTGAGTCTCTCGTGCTTTGAATCTCTCCCGCCTTTTCTTCTGTCTCATCTCTCTTACTTAAAGTCAACTGATTATGGCCTTTAATTAGATCTACAAAATACCTTCTCATCAGCACCTAGATTAGTGTTTGAATAACTGATGACTGTAGCCTAGCCAAGTGGAGACATCAAAAACATCATCAGGGCCGGCCGAGTGGCACGTTGGTTAGGAGTTGGCTTGGGACGCCAGATCTGAGCAGCAGGGCCCTGGTTGGGATCCCACGTGAGGGCCAGTGACGCTGCGCCCTCTACAGCTAAGATGGTGAACAACAGCTCGACCTGGAACTGGGCTGCTGTGAATCGCCGGCGATGGCATAGGCTGCAGTGGGCTGCTGTAAAGCCACCGTGAGTGGCTGGCAGCCGGCGTGAGCGGCTGGCAGCCTGAGTGAGCTGCCAAGAGCCACCATGAGCGGCTGTCCAGGGCCCGGCGACCTATCTGCCTCACCTGGGCAGAGTGTAATAATACCAACAAGGGCCAGTGAAGCGATGTCCTCCACAACTAGACTGAAGAACAAAAGGACAGCAACTTGTCTGTTCCCCTCCTCCAATTCCCCAATAAAATCTTAAAAAAAACCCCAAAATCATCACACTCTTAATATATGTACATCAACTCTATTTTAAAAAGAAATTAAAAAAATAATCACACCAAGGATCACAAAATTTTCAAAAATTTTGGTTTCTTCTAGAAGTTTTATTGTTTGCATTTAGGGCTATTATCCATTTTGAGTTAATTTTTGTATATATTATGAGTTATGGGTTAAGGTTCATTTCTTTCCATATGGATGTGTTGACTCAACCACTTTCACTTATTACAACAGAATAGATTTTATCCTGCTAAGAAGCTTTTTTACCAGTAAAATGTGCATTAAGATTACTGGAGCTTTATGCTAGTAGGTAGCAAGCTAATAAATAGCTCTTGATTTTGAGCAGGAAGGATAGCCTTCAGTCACTGGCTCTGATGGAAGCCACTTCTCAGGTCTGTGTTCTGCTATGTCTCATTCTTGCAGATCTCCTTCTTTCCAGAGTCAGGACAGCCAGAATGCTTAAAGGAGATGAGCCTGGATTCAAAGAGTGGGGGCCGAGTTCAGAGGCGTTCTGCCAAGATAGCTGTATACCACCTGCAGGAGCTGGCCTCTGCTGAACTGGCCAAGGAATGGCCTAAGAGGAAGGTTCTTCAGGATCTGGTACCTGATGATCGGAAGGTAAAGTAGAAGCTTGTGTTAATTGGGAAGGATTGTGTCTGGTACTGTGCTTACTACATGCAGAAAAGTAGATGCACTTGAGTGAGTACATGATAGACAGTGTTTTGTGTCTTTATCCTTGGAGATGGAGTACTTCTGATGGAGCTTCAGTGTTTCAATTCATGTAGTCCTAGAGGAACAGTCAGTTTCAGAAGTGCCTTAAGGAGCCTCTTAATTATTGGAGGGAACCTGAATTTCCAGACTAGTTTTTTGCTTAGTCCTTTGTCACGTTCTGCGTGGCAAGGGCAAGGGCAAATGGGTCTCGAGAGGAGCGACGCAGATTGAATAAGAACAAGAGACAGAAGTAAGATAAGAGCTAGACCAAGGGACTCAGCCAGAGAAGACTGAGCGCTGAATCGGGTCAGCGCCTGGCTTTTATTGAGAATTTTCAAAGAAGTAAAACTGCTGTCAATTAGCAACCGTGTATGATTTGTGCCTTAAAGCCTTTTTTCATTAACATATCCCATTGTATTCCAACAAATGCTATGCCTTCATACACGCCACCTAACCCCTGGACACCTTGTTACTGTGTCCTCCCAGGGGAGATAACTATTATCATTCCATCAGGTCCCAGTCACACCTGAGGCACCCCTCAGAGAGAGCTTCCGGGCCTCAGTCATACCGAGACACTCCCTCAAGACTAATAGGGTTAGAGGCTAATGCAGAGGGGGTGGTCTTGGAATCTGCTGTAAGGCAACAGTCCTTGCCTAGTGTGTATCCACTTTGTTAGTTCCTATGTACTAGTTTATATTTACTTTAGGCAAATGCTAAACACTTGATTAGGGTGTGCTGCCCAATTTCCTCCATAGGAAAAATTACAATTTTCCCCTCTGTACCTACTGAATATTTTATGGGGAAATTGAGACTTTATAACTAATCTGTGTTTTATCATACTTCTACCCATTTACTTTAGCATCCATCAATGATTAATGCCTGCAACAGTTATTACTGTGGTGTTTTTTTAATGATTTTTTCCCCCCATCACTTCTACAATTATTAATTGGCATTCCATTGTGAGAAAGATGTGTCCTTCTGTTAACTTATTTTATATTAGTATGGACTAATGGATATTTATTCTATGGTCTATGCTCCAATGCAATTATTATTTATTTTGCTGCTCAACTTTCCCCAGATTTGGCCATCAAGAGCTCTTCGAAGTGAGCTCCTGTATCTTTTTGATATTCCCCTATCATTTTTTTGAGCTTTTCTTTTCTCTCTGAGGCACCATGCGATACTGTAGGTTCATCTTGCATTTTTCATGACCTAGTCTTGAAACAAACCATTTCTTTAAGGAATTCTGGTTCCTTTTATGGGAGAATACATTTAGAAACCAAGATTTGAGTGCTAGGTGTATTCATTCCTACGGGGGTATCATGCTTCTGGGCCCTGTTGGTGGATAGAGCAAGGGTATATATGTACGTGTATTCATGGATGCATACACACTCTCCGTATTTATTTCTGTGTCTATCTTTATATTTAAAGCCATGATACCTTTAATTCCAATCCAACACTACAAGTCTCATTCTCGCCTTCCTCTTTCCTTGTTTTTGTAACTCCTTTCTCCAACAGTGAGAAACCTGGCTCTTGTTGTCTACAAGATATTTACTTTGCTCTATCCTAGTATAACATAAAGTAGTTTCAGAACTGTTAACCCATACCCCTGTAAAAAACCAATTTACTAACTAGAGAACAATATTTGTGTGTAGTCCTTTTCATCTTTAACCTTACAAGGATATAGTCAAAGTACATTTACTTAGGTTGCTTTTTATCCCCATCCCCATCATTGTGTTCGTCGTGTGTAATAATTAGGTTCACATGTCACACTCATTAATTTTGGGTTCCCCCTAAATCCTATGTAATTTAAACTATTCATTTATTTCGGGGGTAGGTGAAACATTACCATAGTCCTACCTATACGAAAAGGTCTTCACAAAGAAGTGTCACTGTCCCTCTACCCAACTATCCTGTTCCAAGTCCCCTTTTATTTCCACCCTATTCCAACCCCACTGACCCCAAAGATAACCAGACTCAGTAGTTTCTGATGTATCATTTCTGTATTTTTATGGGTTGGATGATCAGATACATTGTTTTCTCATATTCCCTTCTTTCTTACTATAGATACTTTTTTTTTTTTCTTTCTCTTTCAGCTGAGCCATCCTGCCACCTGTTGGCAGCTCAGCAGCAGCTCAGCTTGGGCTGGGAATTGAACTGGCCACCCTGTTGCTCAGAGCTCGCACCCTTGAGCAAGCTCTTAACCAACTGAGCCACTCGGCTGGCCCCCCGTCTCTCTTTTTTTGGAACAAATATTTTAACTGTATAATGCTCTGTCACTAGCTTTTTTTTCTTCCAATTGTAGAGGAAGTTTCCTGCCCTCTGTTGAAAATCAAACTATTCTAAGACTAAACAATAGACAATTATACCTACCAGTTTCAGGAACTTTAAAGGGTCTTACATATTACAATTGTTTTATATATGAAAATATACTTGTGGAACTCCAGAATTATATAACCTGAAGAGTTGGGTGTGAAACTTTTGGGGGGGTTTTGGTTTGAAGCTGGATTCCTCCAATAAAACGTTTCTTGTTTCTTGTAGTTAAAATATACTCGCCCTGGGCTTCCTACATTCAGCCAGGAAGTACTACATAAATGGAAGTCAGATATCAAGAAGTATCATCGCATTCAGTGTCCTAATCAGGTGATTTTTTTTTTCTCATTCATTTATTCAGTAAATGTTTATCAAGCATCTGCTGTTGTTTCAGTTATTTATTCCTTTGTGACAAAGCACCTGAGCCTTAGTGGTTTAAAACAACAAGTGTTTTATTTGTTCACATTTCTGTAAATTAATAATTCTGTCAGGCTCAGAGTAGTTCTCCTGCTGTACATGGCATCAGCTGGGTTCACTCATAGGTGCATTCTGCTGGAAGCTCAGATGGGACCTGAATGTCCAAGATGGCGTCTGTGCAGCTAATTCAGCTGGGAGCTAGGCTGTCCACATGGCCGCCCTCTCTAGCAGGGTAGTTGGATTACCAGCAGGGTAGATAGTGACAGAGTTTTCAGAGAGTATTCTCAGAGCATGAAAGTAGAAGCTGAAAATCTCTTAAGGCCTAGCTTCAGACTTTGTTCTGCATCTTTCCATGGCGTACTGTTGGTCAAAGGAATCACAGGGGTAACCCAGATTCAAGGAGAGGGTAAATAGATTCCATTTCTTGATGGGAAGAGTGGCGGAGAATTTCCAGCCATCTTTAACCTACCCTAGCTGTATATGCAGCACTTTGATGAGGAGTAGATATACGAGAAATAGAAGACACATTTGTACCAAAGAAAGCGGATTTAAAAAAAAAAAGCTAACCATATAATGTTCTGTGTTTCTCTGTCAGAAAAAGTATCAGGGGAAGGGACTGTCTTCAGCTTTTATAAACAACTTGTTCACCTCATTTCCTATTACCTTTTGTTGGTTTTCCTCCTTGCTTTTGTGGCTTGCATGTGATTTATTTTTGTTTGGTTTGTGGGACAATTTTTTGGGCTTCCTTCTCCATATGTAGAGTTGGTCAGTGCAAATGACCAGATTGCTAAGAGAAGGATTCTGTTTCATAAAGTCCTCATGTTATTTCTTCTTTTTTTCAGGGTTGTGAGGCTGTCTACAGTAGTGTATCTGGCCTTAAAGCTCACCTGGGCTCTTGTACATTGGTGTGTAACTTTCTGAACTATTTATCTTAACATGACCTCTAAAATAGTCTGATATAGAAGAGAATTCAGTTTAGGTGAACAGCTAGTTGTCCTGTTTTCTTTTATCTTCAGAGGCTGGTTTAGTTTTTTATGACCCAAAGAATCTTGGTCTGTTATTGGGTGGGATGCCAGGGTATGTCTAAGATACAGAGAAGGCCAAAACGTAACCATATGTCATATCAATGAAAGAATTTGAAGAATATCTATCAGTTCTGAATCCCTACCAGGGACTTAACGTCTTCCACCTGAACTTGTTCCACGCTGGACCTGCCCTGTCTTATTGGGTCTTAAACTTTCTAGAATCAACTTACATGTACTTATCTGGATTGGTAAAGATCCTCTAAACCCATCTGAACTATACTGGCCTCGGGATGGGAGGTGGGATCCCTGGGTGTCAGGCTAACAGCCATTCACCTCACTGAATTTTTTCCACGTTGACCCAGGTGCCCTACAACTCACCAGCCTTGGGGATTGCTGCCACTTTCCAATCCCTTTCAGAAGTATCTCCTCACACAAAATGAGCACTATGGAAGCCTGAAGCTTCAGGAGGGGAGAGAAGTCTCAGTTCAAAGCAACAGGGAGTTGTAGGCCTCCAAACCAGATCTGTCCAGGAATGCTTAGGAGTTTGTCCTCTTGATCTTAGTTTCTGAGTCTTTAAACTAGGTATCATGGACGGTACTCTTCTAATTCTGGATTTCCAAGGCACTCTTGGCAGCAATGAATTGGAGTGGGAAGAACTGCATGTTGGTGCCTCTTGTGAATTTCAGGAGCTTGATCATTTTGGGGGAGGAACCAAGAGAACTTGGAAGTGAAGTGAAGGAAATAAGGGAAGATAGAAAAATACGATATGTTACATAAGTAGGAGAACTCCTGGTCTTGTTGAAGGGGGTGGGTGGGGTGGGGTGGGATAGAATTGCGTTAGGATAGATTCGTAGTGGTGATAGTCTGCCCAAGCTGGTTTTCCTAAACATATTGTTGTTTCGGATTTTCTTCCTGTTTGCCTTTGCTGAAGTAGAATCCCCTCTTTTCATCTCAGACAATCCCCCCATCTGGCCCCAGGTATGTATTCCTGAATTTACCAATAATTCTCTGTTTTTTCTCCCTTGAAAACAGGGAAACTTTGTGGCTGGAAAATACAAGTGTCTTCTATGTCAAAAAGAATTTGTGTCAGAGAGTGGTGTCAAGTATCACATCAACTCTGTCCATGCTGAGGTGAGGTCCTGCTTTCTTCCCCACAGTGTGTTTCTAATCCTGTGGGTCCCATACATGGGCCCCAGGAGATGTCGATTCTCTGTTTTTATGAGCCAGGACTGTCAAGGAAAGTAACTCTTAAAGTGGTTACCAGAGACATTGGAGTTAAAATACTTTCTAGAATTAGATGCATGATTATATTTTTCTGTGAAAGCATTTGAAATAACTGTTTGAGAATCACTGAGCTCTTCTGATTCTCTTAAATCCAGTTTAATCAGGCATTGGGGAACTAGGCTGAATTTCCACCTTTGTAATTCTTTATCGCAATCTCTATACTTCTGTTTTTTGGTGTTCTAACATCCTCAAGCAGCATGTTTTAATGCTGTTTAAAATACTGCATAGAAACAACTGTAAAGGACATTATTGAGACAGTTGGGGAAATTTGAATACTGACTATATTAAATAATAGTAATGTATCCATGTTAACATTCCCAAGTGTGATCATTGTATTGAAGTTATGCAGGAGAATGCCCTTGTTCTTAGGCAGGTACATGCTGGAGTTTCTAGCAATGAAGTAGCATGATGGCTGCCATTAACTTGCAAATGGTTCAGTGGAAGGAAGGGAGGGAGGGAGGGAGGGAGGAAGAGAAGAGAAGAGAGAGAGAAGAAGAGAAGGGAAGAGGAAGAGGAAGAGGAGAGAAGAACAATGGCAAATCTAGGGCTGGCCAAGTGACGTGTTATTTAAGAGCTGGCTTGGGACGCCAGAGGGCCCCGGTTTGGATCCCACATATGAGGGCCAGTGACACTGCCCTCTGCAGCTAAGATGCTGAACAACAGCTCAACCTGGAGCTGGGCTGCCCTGAGTCGCCGGCGACGGCGTGGGCTGCAGCCCCTGTGGCAGTGGGTTGCCATGGGCTACCATGTGTAGCCAGCAGCCAGCGTGAGCGGCCAGCAGCCGCAGTAAGAGGCTGTCCAGAAGCCGGTGACTGATCTGCCTCGCCCGGGAAGAGCGCAATGAAGGTGCCAACTTGGGCCAGTGAAGCAACGTCCTCCACAGCTAGACTGAAGAACAAAAGGACAGCAACCTGTCTGTTCCCCTTCCCCCAATTCCCCAGCGCTGTTCCTATCCCCCCAATTCCCCAATAAAAATCTTAAAAAACAAAAAATGGCAAATCTAGGTGTTTATTAAACTATTAAAACTTTTCTGAGGGTTTGTAAATTTTCAAAATTAAAAAATAATTCTTAGGGCTGGCCGAGTGGCTCAGTTGGTTAAGAGCTCGCTCAAGAGTTTGAGCTCTGAGCAACAGCGGTTCGAGTCCTGGCCCGAGCTGAGCAGCCACTGAGCTGCCAACAGGTGGCAGGATGGCTCAGCTAAAAAAAAAAAAATTTCTTTCAAGTTCAGAAGGTAAAGACTTTTCTCTTGGGGAAATTTTTTTAGTAGACAGGCGAACAGAGAAATTGTTCCCATGTAATTAAATACTCTTATTACAAGCTCCAGGCAGGGGTGGCCAGTTAGCTCATGTGGTTAGAGCGCAGTGCTCGTAACACCAAGGTTGCCGTTTCGATCCCCACATGGGCCACTGAGATGTGCTCTCCACAACTAGATTGAAACAACTACTTGAGTTGGAGCTGATGGGTCCTGGAAAAACATACTGTTCCCCAATAAAAATAAAAAAAAGTTTAAGAAAAAAAAAAAGCTCCAGGAATAGTGTGTATTCTCTTGGATATCTTACTGCAGAAACTATTGTTGCATGATGAGGAAAAATAGTGAGTGCCTTCAGCTGTCCTCTGCCCTCAGATTTAATAGTTGTTAACAACATGGACTTTGGTTAGTGTCATCAAACATGGTTCCTGTTGCTTTACTGGTGTAAGCTTTGGGAAACCCTTGCTGTATCTGAGATTTTTTTCTGGAAGGCAGTCAAATCTTTCTTATAATAATAGCATACCTTTTTATGCTTCAAGAAGTATTTGAAATATAAATATCTCCTGACAAACTTGTTTCTGTAGTTTCTCCCTAAAAAGTTGGACGCAACAAACTTCACTTAGTTTGGGGCTTGCTTCCCAAGCACTTGTTCAATGATTTATGCCTGTATTTATGAATTATTTGTGATGCTAAAACATCTCTACCCTGTTCCTCCCTCTCGCCTCACATTTTCTTAACGAATTTTTCTTAACAGAAACGCATGAAAGTAGACAGAATGGTATAACGAACAGCTTTAACAGTCATCAGTGTATGGCCAGTGTTTTCTCTCTCTTTTTTTTTTTTTTTTTTTTTTTT
>NW_017731350.1:1896810-1918747 GCF_001890085.2 Hipposideros armiger | reverse complement strand
CCATGGTGGTGATCTTCTGTTCTGGGTATTTCTTATAAATTGGTAGTTAGACTTAGAAGACTGATCAGATCACTTGGTTTAGATTGACATTCATTTTTTTTTTTTTTTTCACGAATACTTCATAATTGGATTTGATGTCTCCCAACCCTTAATTTTTTAAACTGAGGCTCAGAGAGGTTAAGTAATTTTCCCGTGGTCACAGAGCTAGAAACAGCTGGGATTTGCGCCCAGGTAGTCTGCCTGAAAAATTTATGCTGTTAACCTTTATACTGTCATGAAATAAAAATCTCCTATGGCCCAAAGCTTGACATCTCATGACATCTTTACATAGGAGGTAAATAGGTAGGATGATACTAAATAAACAGACTTTGTAGATCACTTTTGTTTTTTTTAGAGATTTTATTGGGGAATTGGGAAAGGGGAACAGTGTTGGGGAATTGGGGAAGGGGAACAGACAAGGTGTCCTTTAATCTTAGTTGTGGAGGGCGCAGCTAGCTTAGCTCCAAGTCTAGTCGTCATCTGGTGGCCCGTCAGCAGCTTGCGGCCACTCAGCTCAAGGTGCTGTGTTCAATTTTAGTTGCCAGTGGGCGTAGCCACCATCCCATGCGGGAGTCAAACTGGCAACCTTGTTGTTAGGAGCACGTGCTCTCACCGGCTGAGCCATCCTGCCACCTGTTGGCAGCTCAGCTTGGGCACAGCTCACTGGCCCATGTGGGAATCAGACCGGCGACCCTGTTGCTCAGAGCTGGTGCTCTAACCAAGTGAGCCACTTGGCCGGCCCCTTAAGAAAATTCTTACCATACCCCTTCTGTGTGCTCTCCACTGTGTTTTGACTGGATGATGTTTCTATTTTGCCTCTGTAGGACTGGTTTGTTGTAAACCCAACAACAACCAAAAGTTTTGAAAAGCTTATGAAGATAAAGCAGCGGCAGCAAGAAGAAGAAAAGCGGAGGCAGCAGCACAGGAGCAGAAGGTCTCTGCGAAGGCGGCAGCAGGCTTGCACCGAGCTTCCTGAGGCAGAGCTGAGCCTTAGAGTAGGGAAGGAGCAGAGGAGGAATAATGAGGAACTGCTAGTATCGACCTCCTGTAAAGAACCAGAGCAGGGGCCAGTGCCAGCACAGTTCCAGAAAGTAAAGCCCCCAAAGACGAATCATAAACGAGGAAGGAAGTAGGCAGTCAGTGTGAATGTGCTCCTAGGAGAGTGGGTGCGATGCTGTTGTCACGGGGACCTGTGCTGGAAGGACTGGGTCATGGGGGCTGAGGAAGAAAAATGTACTCTTTCAGCTGTTTGTGTGAGGCTGTGACTGTCTCAGCTCCTTCCTTCTGTATAAATTTCACGGTTTTCCCTACTAATTCACTTTGACCACCCCCCTTCCACTCCCATTACCACCCTTTTTGGTAGATTTCCCTGCTATTTCTTGTTGGAGTCCTCTCGTTTTTCTCTTATCTTGCCCAAAGAGCCCCTCTTAAGGCCAGCTATAGGCCCCTCTTGCCCTGTACAAGTCTAAGAAACCTGTTTGGTTGTTCTTTCCTTCCTGGGGTGTAGAATGTTCTTGGAAACTCCATTGATTTAGTAGTCACAAAACATCATCTAGCTTAAAAACAATTCCAAATTAATTTAAAAAAAAACCGTACTGATTAATCATTTTGTGTTTGTGATATTTACAAGCCTAGAAGCTGGAAATGTTGTCACTCATATATAATAAGGTTATCCCGTCTCTTCAGGAAGCAAATTATATGGAGGCTGTTTGTTTTCTCAGTATGGTTTTAGGGTTGAAAGTAAGAAAATGGACTTAGGATGAAAAGGCTAGAACGCCCCTCCACTAGTTTACTGGGAACTGCTTCGTTTGTCCCAAGTAGCAGTGATTAACTAGACCCACAGGCATGGAAAGCAGCCTGGGGAGTAATGTGTCTCAAACATTAAAACAACTAGAAGAAAATAGAAGCAGCAATAAAGACTGCCTCAGCTTTCCTGGGGCTGCATTGGTCGCTATAATCAGTGCTCTCCCGAAGCTTGTTCTGCTCCTTCAGTTTTAAGGATTGAGAAAGACCACACTGATGGACCCTGATGTTTTGACACAATCCCACTGTTCTGGTAAAGCCACGAAGATCGGTAGCTAGCCGAGGTGCACGTTCCTTCCCTCCTGGCCTTGACCTCGCTCGTCCGTCTACACCCAGCTGCATCGTCACCCCTCCCTGTAGTCAACCTCTGTCTGAATTGTCTGAGAATATTGCCCTCGCTCCTCTTTTGTGTGTGTTCTATCCTCTTTACGTCTTGAGACTTGGACACCAGATGTAGATAGTTATCTGGAGTTGGAAAGAAATATTCTTTTTCTGTCCCTCACGCCTACCTGATAATGTCTAATGGGCTGTTTTCTCTCTGAGGCTGACTTTCTTGGGAGCATCAGTTAGAGCAGCTCTGTTGTGTTTCTGGATTCTCTTCCCCTTTTCCATACATATTGGTCTTATATATTCTTGCCAATTTTTGTGGCATATGCCATATAAAATGCAAGGGACCCTTAACCCTGATATTGACAAGCACTACCTTTTCAAATTCTGAAAGGCTGTTACCACTCTAATTGATGTGTGCTCCTCCATAGAGCTTTTAAATGTGGGCTTTTGTGAAGACCACTTTCAGATAAGGGGGCACTGAAGACTTATTTGGGTATTGCCCAAATAGGTAATTTTGAAACAAGTGAAGGACATGGTATGATCGATCCACTCTATATTTTCATTGGCATTTGTGCCCTTAGAGCCCTTTCAGTAGATAAGGATTGTCAGGGAGGAGAAGTGAAGAAGCTATGTTAATTTCTGGTGCGTAAGACTTGGGAAATGTTTGGCAATGACAAAAGAAATAAACAACTCTCCGTTAGATTGATGTTTCCAGTTGATCATTGACTGACCCGCTACTTGACTCCTTGCTGATACAGTGTATGGAGGTAAGAAGATGGCTAGGGACGGGAATGAGTTTGAAATAAGTACCAAATGCAGTTGTCTCGGTCATTCTTTTTTATTTTTTAATGTAGATTCTTTATTGATTTCACCAATGTATTAGTAGATATGATAGCAATAAATGGTACTTTTACATTCTCTTAACCAAAAATCGGTCATTCTTTAGCTCTTAAAATCTGCGGTTAAAATGAATAATTTGAGATGAAAGTGAATTAGCATAGGAAACTTGCCCAGTCTCATTCAGGGCCCTGGCAGGCACTCCTTTTTTTTCTTCCTGAGGCCAGTGATCAGCAGGACTCAGTATAGACTATCCTGATCATACTATTGAGTTTTTCAGTTTTTAAATTCATTAGAATAACAGAAACTTAAGTTTGATAGTATCAGGTACAGCTAGGCTTTGGAGCTATTTGAACTCCAATGCATTGTTTGGAGTGTAAATTCATACAATCACTTGGGAAATGATTTGACAGTAGCTAGCAAAATTGAAGATGTGCCCTAAAACTCAGCAGTTTCACTTCTAGATTATATATATATATATACTCTTGCCCAGGTGTACCAGGAGACATAAACAAGAATGATTATTGCAGTCCAGCTTATAACTGATACTGGAAACATGTAGCAGAGATTACTAGCTGTCCACCAAAATCTGCTCTCAACTTGCAAAATTATGGGATTATAAGACAAATGGCTAGACCACATTTCCCAGTCTTTCACCATAGGGAAGGGGTAGCCAACTCTCCAGTGGAATATGAGTGGCAGTGATGTGTCACTTCCATACCACAGGTTTTGAGTGAGTGTACCACCGTGCTTGTTTTCCCTTTCCTTGGGTTAGATGCACATGATGATGGGGCCCCAGGGGATGGCAGAGCATAAAATGGAAGAGAGTGGATTCCCTGAATCACCCTGTGGAGGACTACTTGCCAACCAGGAACATCTATCGAACTATTAGATGAGCAAGAAATAAATGCCTGTTATTTGAGACATACATTCCTGGGTCTCTTTGTTAGCCTACTCTAATACATAACCTAATTGACCATCATCAGGAGAAAATAAATTGTGACATAGTTTGGGCCGGCCGAGTGGTGTGTTGGTTAGTTGGCTTGGGATGCCAGCTCTGAGCAGCAGGGTCCCGGTTCGGATCCCACATGAGGGTCAGTGATGCTGTGTCTCTACAGTTAAGATGGTGAACACCTCGACCTGGAGCTGGGCTGTTATGAGTCGCCGGCCGGCGTAGGCTGCAGTGGGGCTGGCCCGCAGTGGGCGTGAGCTTCCGTGAGCTGCTGTACAATGGCTGGTGAGTGACTGCCTTACCCGGGAAGAGCGTAATGATAATACCAACATGGGCCAGTGAAGCGACGTCCTCCACAACTAGACTGAAGAACGAAAGGACAGCAACTTGTCTGTTCCCCTTCCCCCAATTCCCCAATAAAATCTTAAAAAAAAAAAATTGTGACATAGTCCTATAGTAGAATACTATACAGCTATGAAATTAATTAGAGCTTCTTGTATCATGAATACATCTCAAAAATAATGTCTGGGAAAAGCAAGTTACAGAATACATCAAGTGTACCATTTATATAAGATTTAAAAACATGCAAAAATGCTCTATATTGTTTATGGATTTGTGTAAATATAAAAGTATAGTATATACAAATATATTTATTATGTTTATATTTTAATATATGTAAACAGTGTGAACATGCACAGGAATGATAAACGCCAAATTTAGTATAGTGCTGGGATCCAGAGGGACTACAAGTGAGTTTGGAAGTTCTTATTTCTTAAGGTGGATAGTGAATTTCTCATAGCTTTACATTTTTTTGTATGTCTGAAATATTTTATTTTAAAAATCAGTTCACACAATCAAAAAAATATATTCTGCTTATCTCCTTCAAAGGGAAAACTAGAAAATTTTCTTCTGCTTCATCTTAACCTTTGATTTTCCCACCACCCAACAATAGTCTGATCCCATGTCTTCACGTCTGTTTCTACCATCTCAGTTGGAACCATCATCACCTCTTGCCTAGACTACAGTAGCTTCTTAATTGGTTTCTTCTGCTTTTTACTGGCTTGGATACTCCACATAAGAAGGTTGTAGTGAGTTTTTAAAACTGTAAATCAGACTTTGTTCACCTGCTGAAAGCCTAATGGTTTCTCAGTGCACTTAGAATAAGTGACTCCCTTTACTTATCCTATAAGGCCCTTTGTGTTCCTACTGCTGATCTTTGAGCCTCATCTTCCTCTGCTCTACCCATGTTCTCTGACCATTCCCCAACTACATGTTAGCCAAGTTCATTCCCATTTTAGGGCCTTTGCATTCACTGTTCCCTTTACTTGGAATGATTTTTACCCCCCGTTTGCATTGTATACTTCATTTTATCATTCAAGTCTCAACCTAAATTTCACCTCAGAGGTCTTTCCCACCTGAACACACTTTCTGTAACATCACCCTGCTTCATTTCCTTCATAGTAAAGCAGACAAAAAGACAGATCTTCCTTGGCCAACCTTCACACGAAAACATCATGGCTATTTTACCATAGCAATGAGATCCCAAAGCCTTCCTGTTACGCAGCACCTAAGAATATTTGCTCTAGTCCTTATTTCATCAATCATATGTTAGGAATTACTGTGGATTCATCCTTGATTTTGGTGCCTAAGGGAGGGGGTCCTTGTCTTTGGCGCATGCCTTGCAGTCGCTGCCTCCCCCGGATTAAACTCTCCACATACCACTGTTCTTGCTGCAGCTGCTGCTTCTGATTTTTGAACTGTCTTTGAGTAGCCTGCAACTTCTGGCACTGCCAAGTTTGCTGCAGTAATTCCTTCTGTAACTGCTGGTTCTCTCTGCAGACACCGCGGTAGAACTCAAAAGCATAATTCTCTGCTGCCGACTCCAAGGCCTGGGTCTTCCTGTTAAGCTTTTGTTTTCTCTTTCCCAACTGCCTCACGTCTGGCTCACTCAGTTGTTTCTCCAGTAATGCTTTTTCCTGGAGGTACTGGACTTGGACTTCCTGTTTCTTTGCAGCTGTCTCAGCTTGGACTTGCTTTTTCTCCTCCTCTAATGCCTTTATGGCTTGCTCCTGTTTCTCTTTTAATAGTGAAACGTCCCTCAGTACCTGCAACTGCTGCTTCAAATCGGATTGGATCTTTTCCTTCTGCAAGACCTCTGTTTTAAGCTCTGAAGTTTGTTTCGCATGTTTGGAGGCGGATTCTTGTCTCTTTCTTTCAATCGCCCCACTTCTTTGTAAATAGTTGTTCCACAGCTTCTCAAATTGCCCTCTGTACTTCTCAGTTTCGTTGGTCAGGTATTCCAGAAAGAATTTATTTTCATCCTGGACTTGTAACTTTTCAGTGAGTAGCTGCCAAGTTTCCTTCATTAGCGGTACTTGCCGAATTTGAGCTTGTTTTATTTGCTTGTCCAGCGTCATCAGTTCCACGGTCGTTTCTTTAAGCCTCATCGCTGCTGTTGTTGGCTTCTCTGGCTTGAAAAAATTATTTATGAAAGTGAGATACGGTGGAGGGGGACCACTGGAGTCCTCAGCAAACCTGAAGGAAAAACAAGTGAGACATTCCCCCATCAGTTCTTAATTAAAATTTAGGAAAAACAAAACGCACAATTGTACTTGAACTCATACAAGAAAATATTTTGAGCACATATTGTGTTCCTGACACTGCGAGGCACAGGGTATGATATAACCAGGGGTAAAGATGAGGGAGAGTATTTTACAATTTACAGTACGCAATCAGTACCACCCTGTGAGGTATTATCACAACTTTAAAGAGGAGAAAACAGGTTCAGAGAATTTATGACTTGGCCACGATTCACATAGCTAGCAAGTGGCAGAGCCAAGGTGTGAATCCTAGACCTACGACTCTAGTGAACAGCTACAAAGGACAAGAACAGACTCGGTGGTCGGGAGCAGGAATAAATTTCTCGGCTCTTGCACCACCTTTTCGGTTTCCGAGTTCGCTTCCGTGGAGGGAAGCACCCCTTTAGCACCTACTTGCGACAGGAATCCCAGCGTTTATCCCCCAGGTCTTGCTGTAGTTCACTGAGGGTGACTGCCAAGGAGATAGTGTCAGGGGACTGCGACAGACGGATACGGCGTCCCCGTGAGGAAAGTTTTAGCAATTTCTTGGTTCTGTGTTCAACGGGTCTCGGCGCTGCACAGCAACCCCTGGGGTCCCACCCCACCGCAGTCCTGGCCGGCCCAGCCCTGAGCTGCTTAACTTCCTTGGCCGAATACACCTGAGCCTTCGGTTCTCTGGCGCCTCTGTTTCCCGCTCCTTGTGGGCGGCAAGGGAAACTCACTGTCTTTTTCGCACTGTGCTCGCCCTGCCCTCGGGATCCTGTGTCATCTTGTTTCCATGGGAACCAGAGCTTTGCCCTTCCCAGGCCCAACCCTACGACCTTGAGCTCCAATTTTTCGGGCCCCCTCTTGTGCTCCTCCCAGAGCCTCCACTTCCCCGCCATTGTCACTAGTTGGCCCCCGAGCCAGGTCGGGACAGGAAGATGCTCTGGCGCCCGTTCGCGCTTCCCTTTCCGGCTGGCTCAGTTCTACCCTCGTTCGCAGCCCCGAGCATTGCGGAAGTCTCTCTAGCCGCGCCGCGTCGCTATGGTAGAGTGGGCGGGACCAGGGGAAAGATGGCGGCCTCCGCAGCGGCCGCTGAGCCGCAGGCTTCGGCGGGTCCTCGACCCCCAGTGTGTTTGTTGGTGTTGGGAATGGCGGGATCTGGGAAAACCACCTTCGTACAGGTGACATACACGGCGCGGGCATAGTTGGTGTGCGTGAGAGGTTGTCTGCGGCGGGTGGAGGGCCAGGGAGAATGGGAGGGAGTCAGAGGGGACTGGCGCGTGGCTTTGGGGACTTGCCAGCATCTCCGGTTCCTTCCTGGGCGAAGCCTTCTCGGACCCTAGTCTGGGTTAATTAACGCTCCCATTTGCACACTCTCGGTGCATACTTGGTACAGCTTAACTAGTTGTACTGGAATTGCCTTAGCGATAATGTTGCCAACTCCTGGGAGGCAGAGGCTTACAAGTAACTGGTGATTAGTACAGTACTACCGCACAGACGTTCGGTGTCGTTTGCTAAAGAATTACGTATGTCTTGCGTGCCCATTATATAATATTTCACATATGGATGAAAAAGGGGTACTGTAATAAGCCTAACCGAAAGTTACCTCTCAGGGTGATCTGATCATAAATTCCTAACTGGGCAGGTCTTGATGGGTAGTCATGGCCCCAGGCATATAACTTCTTTAGTAAAAGGTGTATCTTTGCCTTAAGCAAGCCATGTCCATTGTTTTTGTGCATCTAGGTTGGTTAACAACACACCTTTGAAATGCCTCTTTTTCAAGAGAGTGCGTAATCTTATTAATTATCCTGTAATCTGATCCCCCACTTGCTTTCTCCCACCTTTACTTATTTAATCTTCCTTATGTTTACCTCCTTAATTCCAAATGCATAAAAGAAACTGCAAAACTGCAATTCTCAGGAGAATTTGAGATCTTGCTTCCTGGTCATTGTTGTCAAATAAACGCTTATAAACTGTACAGGTTTGGACGTTCAGTGAAAATGAGGTTGACAAGGTTCCTGCTTTCAGGAAAGTACTGTTATAGTGGGAGTGACAGAAAAAAAACCCCTACAAAAAACAAGTAAATAAATGATCAAGTGTAGGGGAGGCTCTGTTAAATGGATAATAAAGAAAGGTAGCATTTCAACTGAGAGTTCAATGTTGGAGGTGAATGTTTCAGATAGAGGGAAATGTCCTTTGTCCCCTTATCATGCCCTCTTTGTCTCACTGAATCCCTCTCCCCATATTGCTGCAGAGGCTCACGGGACACCTGCATTGCCAAAACTCTCCACCTTATGTAATCAACCTGGACCCAGCTGTGCATGAAGTTCCCTTTCCTGCCAATATTGGTAAGTAAACTGCCTCAGAATGGAAAGCCTCCAGCCTGCCAATTTTTTTATTTTTTAAGATTTTATTGGGGAAGGGGAACAGCCAAGTTGTCCTTTAATCTTGGTTGTGAAGGGCGCAGCTAGCGCAGCTCCAAGTCCGGTTGCCATCTGGCCACCCGTTGGCAGCTCTCTGCCTCTCAGCTCAAGGTGCCATGTTCAATCTTAGTTGCAGGGGGCCATAGCCCACCATCCCATGTGATAGTCAAACCGGCAACTTTGTTGCTAAGAGCGCATGCTCTAACCACTGAGCCATCCAGGCGGCAGCTCAGGGCAGCTCAACTCAAGGTGCCGTGTTCAATCTTAGTTGTGGGTGGGCATAGCCCACCGTCCCATGCGGGAGTTGAACTGGAAACCTTGTTAGGAGCACATGCTCTCACCAGCTGAGCCATCCTACCACCTGTTGGCAGATCAGCGGCAGCTCAGCTTGGGCGCAGCTCACTGGCCCATGTGGAAATCAAACCAGTGACCCTGTCGCTCAGAGCTCGCACTCTTAACCAACTGAGCCACTTGGCCAGCCCCAGCCTGCCAATTTTTAATGCTTTCATTTTTTTTCTAAACTGTCTACTTTTATTTACCTTGGATTTGCTAGAATCCCTAAACAAGCTTCTCCCTTATTTACATTTTCTCTTTGTTTACTCCTTTCCCTTTCCTAAATGTATTTCCTTACCACTCAGCATTATTTATTCCCTCTTTCTGACCCTAGGTTGTCAGGCTGTTGTTATTTGGGAAAATGAAGTGACAGAAAGTCAGTCCTCTCACTTTTAGGCCATAAACCTTTCAGCAGGCTTTGATATACATACATATACCTTTTTAGTTTCTTTTCTCAAAGTTAGAATATAAGGGTTTTTGTGTGGTAGTTTACTTACTGATTTGTAGGAATCTTGCTTCCACTCTCTTAAGTTACATGCGAAAATGTGTGTATATATGCACATGTACATTATTTTGGGGAGAGGTTCCCAGTTATCATAAAACTAAGAGGAATCTGTGACTCTAAAAAGATTAAGAATGGATGTGATCCAATGTCATGATTCTAGATAGGATCTAAGTTTCCTGATTTTTAGGTTATCACTGTTTGCTAATCCTCTTCTTCCTTACCTCTTCTTAACCCTATTAAGCTGTTTGTACCCCAAACAAACTAATAAAGGAAGGCCTTGTATCAAGAGCAGAGATTGTTTTGAGAAGAATTTGGGAAAAAATTGTTCATCTCACTCAAAGATGGAATTCTAATTCCAATAGTTGATGGGTTAGGTTGACAGATAAGTTTAGTTAAATATTACTGGACAGATTAATTCCTTTTAAAAATCATATTTGCATTACCTTTGTTACCAGGAGGGAGTTAGTAAGAAATAAACCTTTATTTTCTTGATTTAGCTCCCTTTTTCTATGCATATTATCACTGATAAGGTATTAAGTTGCATAAAACTTCTCCTTGTCTCAGACCATCTCTACCATAACTTGAGCTCTCCTAGCCTAACATTCTTCCTGGGTTACCTAGCAGTTATCCTTTATAAGGGAGGAAACCAGTGTGAAGCTGGGGGAAATTATTAGAAGAGAATCCTAAAAGGCTAGTTTCAGCTTCTTGCTGGTAGAGAAGGTTTAGGGCACCTTTTGCCCTTCAATTCTTCTCTTCAAAATCTTGCTTCTTTTTTTATCACAATTCAATGACCTTAGCTTAAAAATTTAGGAAATAAATTTAAAAATAAATCAGATGCCAAGAGAGAAACTTAATTTTTTTCCTCAGAGGAAGCAGAGATGACTTGAGAGACCTATTGGCTTAGGATATTATTGGTTGAGGGTCTCATGCTATATTGTTTCATATGTGTTGAATTCCAGTTAATTCTTTCTTTCCTCTCCCCCCAGATATTCGTGACACTGTGAAGTATAAAGAAGTCATGAAACAGTATCCTTTTCTTCATCTACTTTGGTGTTGACTCATCCCTGACTAGTTACCATCTGTATATTTTGTGGCTTTGAAAGAGTGTTTTTGCATTTCCTTGCGAAACATAACTAACAAAAGCATTTGATTGCTTCAAAGTAATTTTATTAGGAGGTGGAAGATGAATGTGGGGAGAAGTATTGTAGGTGATTAGAAATACTATTTTAGCTTGTGTTCATAGTTTTTTTACCATCTTCCCAGACTGCTGGCTGTTATAATTAGAGAGCTCAGATTGAGAGGCTAGCTGGTAGTGTGCCTGGGTCCCAGAAAGTAGTATTGCCTTGGAGGATAAATCCTTTGGTCGCCACCTCTTCAGACTGGGAAACTCAGAAATGAGTAGGTTGAGTATAATCAACTCTGAATATATAACTTTCCCTGTAGGTAAATCTAGGTCAGAAGACTAATTATAATCAGCAGGTTGCTTGATTAGTGAGGGTCAGAGCAAGGGGCGTTATTTGGATGATCTTAACTGCTAATGCTAGAAGGTTGTCACTGCCTGACACATCTATTATGTTTTGGTCACTTAATTTCTCCATTTTGCCTGGCCATCCCTAAAACAATAAATAAATGAGGAAGACCTTGGTGATGAATGTTTCCCTGTGAAGTTAAAGTTGTGTGTTACTAGTCAAGGATTAGTTTGCTAGTATCCATTAATGGACCACTAATATAATGCTGTTTGTGTGACTGATATCCTAGTTATGAACTTCATCTTCTGTATTGATCTATAAGCAATTTAAATCCTCAACTTAGTGTCTAGATATGGACTGGGGCCCAATGGTGGCATAGTGACCTCACTCAATCTCTTTGCTACCAGATTTGATCAGGTATGTCTATCTGTTTTGCTTATACAGGCATGACTTTGTAAAAACCTGTGACTCTAAATGCCTTAGCTTGATAACCTTGGGAAAGAAGAGCAATAAACCTGGATATAAATATAGAAAATAAATAAGCATTTATTTAAATAGGCATTTTGGTAGAGAAGTGAGCTATGAGAGGGTTATCAGTGTTATGAACACTTCGCATTTAATATTTGTGACAGCCAATAAAACAAAAAGCCAGGAGACCTAGGCTCATTTCTTGATCTGTTATTGGCTTGTAGTGGTACCCTGAGGATGGAGTAGAGGGACTGAGATGGGCCAGCAGGCATGGAATGGAAAAATAATGGGACTTTTAACTTGTAGTGACAAGTAGTTGTCAGCTTTCAGGTTTCTTCTCACCTTCTTCTATAAGAGCATTTTGAGATTAGTTTTGTTTTACCTTGGTGTCACTCCACAAGACAGGCTTTAACATTTTGCCAAAGCACCAGGAGAAGTGACTTGGCAAGTGATAGATCAAGTCTTTAGCTTCTCGGGTCCTTGCAGTGTGCTCCAGGGGGTTGCAGTGCTGCTGATATGGCTGTGTTTCTTTGGGTCAGTGAGTTTATTGGTTGGTTCTAAGATGGAGAACACAAAGATTCAATAGCTTGAGGCAGCCCAGCCTGCGTAAGGCCCTGTGATTTTGTGTTGAAATCGGATCCTGTTGTAACTGGCATCTTTTTCTTTTTAGGTGATGAAATTTATTGAGAAGGCCCAGAACATGTCTAAGTAAGTGATTTCATTTTAGCGCCATTTTATTACCCTGTAGGTGACATATTTCTAGGCTTCATGAAGGATTTTGAGATAGCATCAAGCTCTGAAAGGGTGTAGATTGAGATGAAACTTAGACATGAAAAAAATCTAGGCAAGAAAATCATTAAGCTGCTGTTTAGAGTTATATTTAGTAGTATCCCTCCCCAATCACTTTGGTATATGCCCGTGGCTTCTTAGGAGATATTTTGAAACTTTGTCCAAATTCAGTTGTCTGCCTGCTTTCTCTTGGGAAACCATACTTGTTGGCATTAAAGTCTTTGAAACACTTTTCTCACCCTTGTTTCAATGAATATAATTTACATAAATCAGAGAGAATAATTGTTTTTTACTTAAAAAGTATCAAAATAAAACATTTGTTCTTGTTATCATTACCCATAATTAAATTTTCTTTTTTTTAAAAAAAGATTTTATTGGGGAATTGGGGGAGGGGAACAGCGTTGGGTAATCGGGGAAGGGGAACAGACAAGTTGCTGTCCTTTTGTTCTTCAGTCTAGTTGTGGCCCAAGTTGGCACCATCATTGTGCTCTTCCCGAGCTAGGCAGATCAGTCGCTGGCTTCTGGACAGCCGCTCACAGCAGCTGCTGGCCACTCAGGCTGGCTGCTGGCTACCCACAGTAGCCCATGGCAACCCACTGCAGCAGGGGCTGCAGCTATGCCGGCGACTCACTGCAGCCCAGCTCCAGGTTGAGCTGTTGTTCAGCATCTTAGCTGTAGAGGGCAGTGTCACTGGCCCTCATATGTGGGATCTGAACCTGGGCCTTCTGGCATCCCACTCAGCTGGCCCTCTCATTTTTAATGCAATGTGTTTCTATAACTATCAGTTTCCCCTGTGATCATTTGCAGTAACTTATAGACTGCCGCTCTTGTCCGTTAGCATGAATAGTGGACATTGAACAAAGCCTGGGGAGTGTGGCATGCACTTTAAAGGCAATGGGAGGAAGTTAGAATTGGCAGTGTGAAGAGGTTATCCCAATTTTGAGTAACCAGATGTTTGATGTTTTGTGTGACAGAATATTTTCAGCATTGCACAAGTGTAATACTTCTTTAATGGTCTTTCTTCACTCAGATATGTCTTGATTGACACACCTGGACAGATTGAAGTATTCACTTGGTCAGCCTCTGGGACAATCATCACTGAGGCCCTGGTGAGTATTGTAGGACTTATTACTGAGAGCTAGATTGGATAAGCCTCTTTTTCTTGCCTGGGACCTTATGTGGAAGGGAGTTCCAGAAGCTCTACACCCTGCCTAAAGTGGTTCTCCCTTGCTAAGGAAAGTGGGAAAAGTCTGGGGACAGGCCATTAGCCCTCTTGCTAAAACTCTGACTGTTTTGTGGCTTTAGGCATCCTCATTTCCAACGATTGTCATTTATGTAATGGACACATCGAGAAGTTCCAACCCAGTGACCTTCATGTCCAATATGCTCTATGCCTGCAGGTAATTGATTATTGGTTTTCATATTACATCAAGGTATGTTTTTGAGTCATCGTCTTCTCTTTTGTTTTTGAGTCCTGAGTGTTTACTGCTAGATTTGTGCTCATTCAGATTTGCGCCTCAGTTTAGTGATTGTAAGTTGGGTTGGGGTCAGAAGAGAAAAGAGGCACATGTGCTGTTGGCATTCTGTCAGCAACTGCTCCTCTTCCTCCCTTGCTACAGAAATAAGTGATGTATGAATATGAGTCTTCTAGTAATTGCTCCTAGTTGAGTGAAACCTAAGTCTAACTAGATTAGAGCTCCTTTTCTGTGTTATGATAGGTAGAGTGAAGTTATAACAAGAAGAGAGATTATGAATAGGAAGATTTATCCATGATTCTAAAATGCACAGCTTTGCCCCAGGGGTGGTGCCATGAGCAGAGGAAGGACATGCCTCATTAGGTTATGTTAGTGCCTTAAACCTAGGAGCAAGGCAGACTATTATTAATACTGAGAGTTTGATTTTGGGGGTATCAAAAGCCACCAACATTTGCCCTTTCTCATGTGACTAGGGATGTCCCTTTTTATTAGATGCAAGAAATCCTAGTCCAAATAGATATCTGATGACTAACAACATTTGTTCATTTTCATATTAATTGTTTAAAAGACAATTTTTTTGTTTGGTTGTTGAGAGTAATAATGCTTTATTACTGATCCTGTTTTCTGTGAGAAAAGTCTCTGAGAAAACAGGATCAGTAGCCAAACAACATTACTCCAAGAAGAGGGAGAGTATGTGTGTATGTGTTTGTTTGATGGTGGTGACGGTTTGCCTCTTGGGGGAGGAGAATATGTGCCAGGTAAGAATGGATACCTATATTTAGAGTTTGAACCCATTCCCGTTCTTTTGATTCAATTCCAGCAGACGGACACTGGGTAAACAAGAGCTTAAGTGCCTTTGCTAATGTCTTGATGTTTGATTTTCAGCATCTTGTACAAAACCAAGCTGCCTTTCATTGTGGTCATGAATAAAGTAAGTGATCCTTACTGTTGTGATTCTGTACTGTATTTCTTTTTCATCAGAACCTTGTGTTATCGGAAGATTTAGGTAGGTGACAAGGATTATTTCAGATGCTGGGGAACAGATTCAAGCTTAACTGAAACAAAGTCATGAGCATTTCTGGGAAGATCAATCAAATTAAATGAATATTTATCACTGACTTTCATTCAGTTACTTTAGCCTAGATAGAGCAACCCCTTAATTACGGCATATAGATTATCCCTCAGAATCAAGATTGTGTAAGGAGGGGAGCAGGGGAAAGGAACTGCTAGTGTATTGGAAGTAGCAAAACAGACAAAAACAAAACTTCCCTGTTGGTTGATGGCCAGGATAAATGAGACTGCTTGACTTCAGGGCCTGGAATATGCTGGCATCCACTGTGGCCGTGGTCAATTGGCAGTGGATAGTGAAGGGTCTCCTTCATTCAAGAGAACACATATCTTCATTTAATTATTTACACAATACAACAGTCTTGGGTCTTTGTGGCTTATTGCAGTGGAGGAGGAAATGGGGGAAGCAGAGAAGGAAAATATAAGAATGACTGCTTTTTTCTGTCACCACTTAAAAAAATTGTTTTGGTCATTGTTTGATGTCTACACTCATCTCTGATTGCTGACAGTTGACTTCTCTCTGGTACAGACTGACATCATTGATCACAGCTTTGCAGTGGAGTGGATGCAAGATTTTGAGGCTTTCCAAGATGCTTTGAATCAAGAGACTACATACGTCAGTAACCTGACCCGTTCAATGAGCCTGGTGTTGGATGAGTTTTACAGCTCACTAAGGGTAAATTTTCTCTTCTGCTCATTCTGACAGTCTCTCCAGATGAACTTTTAACCTGTAGGGCTGGCTTTGAACCATCTTAGGAAGTTCATGACCTCCTGAAAAGCAAATTTTAAAGCATTACCTATTAAAAACTGGAGGTTTAAAAGATAAATAAGATAGAGACCCTACCCCCAGAGAGTTTATGGTCTAGTTAGAAGAGAAGACTGCACACAGACTTGAAACGTGATATATTGTGGTAAGTACCTTAAGAAAGATTGGAAGTTGGGCCTGATGGAGGTCAGAAGGCAGATCACTTTTAAAATGAGAGATTTTGGAGGATATAGCATTAGAGGTATGCTTTGAAGGAAGGGTAAGATTCGTATAAGCAAAGTGGGTATGGGTGGCAGAGAGTATGTTAATTGCCCAAGCAAATTTTTATAGAGAACAGGCAGTGGTTTGATTTGCTAGGGAATAGATGAAAAGTCCTGCTACTCGTTTGATTCTAATTCTCTTTCTTTTTCAGTTTTCTATTTTCCATAGGCTTATTTCCGTGACTTTTGAGTAGGCATGCTGTTTTGTTTTGTTTTAGCTTTACTGTTTGCCAGAAACTTCTTGAAGTATTGAAAGTTCTTTTATGAAGATTGTATACCATTTGAACAAAATAATATCCTCCATTTAAAAATATACATCTGTTTCCTCAGTGGTATTAATGTGGCTTTTGGCAGGTGGTGGGTGTGTCTGCTGTTGCGGGTACAGGCTTGGATGAATTCTTTGTGCAAGTCACCAGTGCTGCAGAAGAATATGAAAGGTGAGGATAATGGGAAATCCTATTGATGACATTCTTAGTAACCCACAATTCTGATATGATAGCAGTTTTGCCAGGCAAATCTTTGGTTTTCATAGTGTATGTATTTGCCATGTATATGTGTACTGGATCTGACCACACCTAGTGGTAACAAGTCCCCATTAACTTTTTTAAAAAAAACAGGAATCTAATAAAATCTTCACTGTATTAAATGATTAAGAGCAGGAGTCATCAGACTTTTTTGATAAAAATCCAGAATATTTTATGTTTTGTGGGCCATACGATCTCTTTTGCAACTGCTCCACTCTGTCATTGTAGCACAAAAGCATCAGCAGACAGTTTGGAAATGAGTGGGCACGCTTGTGTTCCAGTAAAACTTTATTTACAAAACTAGGCGGCAGGCTTGGTTTGGCCCGTTTGCCGCATGGGCTGACCCGCGATTCAGAACACAGACTTTGGAGTCAGACAGGTATGAGTTGGATTTGTTTCCTCCACTTAATAAATGAGTGACCTTAGCAAGTTTTCATCATTTGTAGATCAGGGATGATAGCATTTATTGCCAAGGTCATTATGAGGATGATTTAAGAAAACATGTAAAGCACCTAGTGCAATTGCTGACTCGTACTCACAGTAAGCACATTTCATAATAAATGGTTGTTACAGTTGTTGTGGTTAATACTGGAATTCCGTTTACCTTAAGGAAAGTGGAGTCAGCAGTAGAAACTTTCCTTAGGCCTGTAGCCTGTTAATTGGCTGCTTACTAGCATGCTGCTTTGGCTTCATACTTATCAAGATCTTAACAACCGCATTGTGGTTTTCAGACACATTATTTTTATTTTGATTCATCAGAAGGTGTGTGTGTGTGTGTGTGTGTGTGTGTGTGTGTGTGTGTGTGTGTGTGTGTGTGTGTGTGATATCAAAGTCTCAGGTTAGACTCTGTTTTGTATACTTTCATTGTTGATCTGATAAACCCTGTAATTATATATTGGGCTTCTGGGACCTACTAGGCCAAGCCTCTTTTATTCATCTCAAATGTTTATCCAAATGAATGATAAGCTCATCAGTCACGGTCTTCAGAGTTAATCTTTAGCCCAGCAGTCAGACTTTTTTTTCTAGTTTCAGGGTAAGGGCAGGTGCTTTGGCTTTTAATTCCATAGGGATAGGATCTCAGTGAGTGACACTTATGTCTGATGTTTAGTGAAGTAAGGTCCTTTTTTATTGTCGGAGTCCTAGGAAAATAGAAGTGATATGGAGGTGGGCAGGAGGGATTATTAAGCATAGGAATTTAGAAGGTGTTTCTCTTCCAGGGAGTATCGACCTGAATATGAACGTCTGAAGAAATCACTGGTAAGAGAGGAGGCTGTTTGTGTATTTCAGGGCCACTGAAAAAACAACCTCAAACTATGTTCTGATCCTCCTGCCATTAATACTTTTGTTTTGGCCATCAATGTATCTTTTAGATATTTCTTAATTTAAATTTGTAAATTTCTATGTGTGCTGTTTGGATGCAGAAAGGCCCCTTATTTTTCTTCTCTTTATTTGAAGTTTTAAAAATCAGGTTTTTCCTGTTTTACATGCTAAGTCCTTATTGTGCCCCACCCCCACCGCTACTCATTTAAAGACTAATTGTAGCATTTTGTTGAGGAACAGAGTGGGGGTTCACAACTATGTTCCAAGTGGTCAGGTGTCCTGTCCCCAACGGCTGCATTGGGCTCCTTATCACCGAGCCTTCCTGCTGTGTCTACTTGAGGGTTCTTTTGATGTGTTTTTATGTCCTATTTCTGAAACTTCTGATTCAGTCTGCAGAGCCCTCCAGCCTGAACTTCTGCTAATCTGGGCCCACACTACTCCGTGTTTCTGTCCCCATATCAGCTATCGCTTACCTGCCTCCGTGTTTTATTGTAGTCGTCTCTAGTATTTGTGTAATCACTCATTTCCACTTAGAAATCTGGCATCTCACTTGGGGCTCCTCTTTGACTATGATGATACATCCCTCTCTGTACAGGCCAGTGCACAGAGCCGGCAGCAGAAAGAACAACTGGAACGCCTTCGGAAAGATATGGGCTCTGTAGCCTTGGACTCAGGGACTGCCACAGGTACTGGAGGGTCTCTTGGTGTTAGGAACTAAAAGGAAGGTACTCTATTTCTACTTAGCAGGGAGATATTTATATTTAAGAGAGAGAGAAAAAAGGATAAAGTAAATGTGGCATTTTAGATCTATCTATCTGGATCTGCATTGCATTTAGGGTCATGTCTCTTAGCCTTCTTCAATCTGGAATGGTTCTTTAGTCTTTCTTTGTATTTGCCACATTCACTATCCATATTCACATTTATATGTATTATATTTATATATGTACATTTTACATTTATATATGTATATTACTTTTTATTGTTTACATATATATGTATATATAATGATTTGGAAAAGCAAACCTGAAAGTTGAATGCAACTATATCATTTTGGTTTCTTCCTTTTCAGGGAGTTTTTGCTTTACTTTGGCAAGATACTTGATGTCTACTTTGTTATTTTTTAAAATAATTATTTTCCTTTAATCTGGAATGGTTCCTTAGTTTTTTTTTTTGTATTTCGTGACATTGACATTTTTGAAGTGTACAGGGCAGTTATTTTATGGAATGTTCCACAATTGGTATTTTTGGATATTTCCTCATAATTTGATTCAGGTGGTGCATTTTTGGCAGAACTTTACAAAAATGAAATTGTGTTTTTTTCCATACATCATACTAGGAGGCACATGATTTGATTTGTTTCACTACTGGTGATGTTAACTTTGATCACTTGCTTGAAGTGGTGTCTTCCAGGTTTTTCCATCGTAAAGTTATTATTTTTCCCTTCGTAAACCCCTTTTGTGGGGTTGAGGCTTGGAGACTATATAAATATTTTTTTAACATTCAAATGTTAACTCACTAGTTTTAATACCCATTGATGGAGTACGGGGAGAATCCAGTTTTCTGTGATGCATGTTGCAAATATTTTTCTCCCCTTTGTCAGCTGTCCTTTGACTTTGTTCATGGTGTTATTTTGCCATGCAAAAGTTTTCATTTTGTTTTGATGTTGTCGAATTTATTTATCTTTTATTGCAATTGGATTTTGAGTCACAGTTGGGAATCCTTTATACCTACACCTCTGTTAAGGGGAATTCACTCATGTTTTATCCTAGTACTTATATGTATTAGTACTTTCTGTATTTAGAGTTTATTTCTGGGTATGGTGTGAGATACATCGGTCTGTTAACCATTTTTCCCCCTATCCCTCTTATTTTTGAATAGTACTCTGGCTCCTCTATTCTAGATCATTTCACCCCTGTTCTCTTCAGACCCTCTCTGAACTTAATTTCTGCTAGGATGCTTCCTCCCTGCTCCCCATTTTCCCCCTTGACTCACCAGCACAATGGATTTGCTCAAATGTTTTCAGCCTTCATAAAAAAAAAACCATAGTCTCATCCAAATTGTAAGCTAGTAAACATGTTCCTACCAAGATAAGCTATGAGAATTCTTTTCCTCAGTGTAAAAATGAGATCTTGGGTTATTAGGATGGTGAAAGCGCTTTGTGAACTAAACGACTATAGAAATGTTAAGTGGCATCACCAATACATTTAGAAGAGGTAGGATCCTGCATTGTGTCATAGTCACTTTCATCCTGTCAAATTTATAAGCATAGTTACTTACTGATTCAAAATCACCATTTTGAGGAGGCATGTGTTCATGACATGCCACTGGTGTTTTCTCTCTAGATAGCTTATCTCCTGCGCGGGACCCTTCTGACTTGATCCTGACTCGGGGAACCTTGGATGAAGAGGACGAGGAAGCAGACAGTGACACTGATGATATTGACCACAGAGGTAAGAGGTGGCTGAGGTGGTTCATGAAAACAGACTAGCCGCTTATCCTCACATTGTTTGCTCAGGAACTTCTTGTTGAGAGAAGACCTTAAGCATGCAGCCAGAAATAGGGGAGAGAGGAGATGGTAAAGAATACAGCACCAGGAAACAGTTCCATATATTGAGAGTTCCTGGCCTTCCCACTGGATGGCTAATATTGAGCTGATTATACGCCTTTTAGTAGTCTGTGTTTTCTTCTCATCTTTAGGGCCTAATTCAATTTGAGAAATCTAGGATTTTGTTTATTATAATTATTGTTTTAAGAATACAGGGCCAGCCGAGTGGTGCATTGGTTAGGAGTTAGCTTGGGGCACCAGCTCTGAGCAGCAGGGCCCCGGTTCAGATCCCACATGAGAGCCAGTGATGCTGCGCTCTCTACAGCTAAGATGGTGAACAACAGCTTGACCTGGAGCTGGGCTGCTGTGAGCCACTGGCGATGGCATAGGCTGTAGTGGGGCTGGCTGGCAGTGGGTGTGAGCTTTCGTGAGCTGCCGTGAGCAGCCATCCAATGGCCGGCGAGTGACTGCCTCACCCAGGAAAAGCGCAATGATAATACCAACATGGGCTAGTGAAGTGGCGTCCTCCACAACTAGACTGAAGATCAAAAGGACAGCAATTTGTCTGTTCTTCTTCCCCGATTCCCCAACGCTGTTCCTCTCCCCAAATTCCCCCATAAAATCTTAAAAAAAATAAAAAAAATAAGAAGGTCTTAGCAGCCCTAAACTACTCAGAAAGGACTCTAACACTGAGGATAGAATGGATCTGGAAACCCAAAAGGGTTCCATTTGGCATAGTTTCATGGACAGAATCTGTTTCTTGAAACAGCCCTTTTAGGTCCTAGCTATGACAAGAGCAAACCTCTCTTTACTCATGTGCTGGATGCTAACATGTAAATTGCCTCTTTTTAATCAGATTTATTGAAGTATAATTTATAGAGTAAAACCTACCTTTTTGAAGTGTGTAATTTGATGAGTTTTAGCATATATATTAGTCTTGTAACCACCATCATAATCAAGATACAGAGGACAGTAATACCTTGGTTTGCGAGCATAATTCATTCCAGAAACAAACTACTCGTATTGCAAGACATCGCTCATTTACCACGTTAAAATGTATTAGAAATGTTTGCTCGTCTTGCGGAACACTCGCAAACCATGTTACTCGCAATCCAAGGTTTTACTGTACTTCCATCGCCCCACAAGTTCCTCATGCCCATTTTTATTCAGTCCCTTCCTGCACGCCTAGTTCCTGGCAACCGCTGATCTGATGTCTTCTATAATTTTGCCTTTTCAGAATGTCATAGAATTGGAATCACAGTATTTAACTTGCATTTGACTTTTTTCATTCAGTGTAATGCTTTTGTGATCCATCCATGTTGTTGCGTGTATCAGTAATGTTTTTTTTTTTTTTTTTTTTTTTTTTTTTTTTTTTTTAGTATGAATAAACTACAATTTGTTTATTCATTTACCTGTTGGTGACCATTTGAAGGGTTAGTTCACCCAAAAATGAAATTTCTGTCATTA
>NW_017731350.1:1883176-1896793 GCF_001890085.2 Hipposideros armiger | reverse complement strand
CTGCTCAGCTCGGGCTGACTCGAACCGCTGTTGCTCAGAGCTCAAACTCTTGAGCGAGCTCTTAACCAACTGAGCCACTCAGCCGGCCCTCAGTAATGTTTTTTTAAATTGCTGAGTAATAACTCCATTATGTGGATGTACCACAATTTGTTTATCCATTCACCACCTGATTGACATTTGGGTTGTTTCCAGATTTTAGCTATTATAAACAAAGCTACAGTAAATATTCATTAATAGGTTTTTGTATAGACATACGTTTTCTTTCACTTGGATAAAAATACTTAGGAGTGGGACCTCATTTTAGTTACTTTATGAAGGAGGTATTCTCTGCACTGATAGATAAAAGAAATTGTACATTTTGGGCAACATAAATAGAGTGTGCTTCTGGGAGTAAACAGTTTCTTAGAAATAGAGTACTGTTTCTTGACTGATGGGTGACAGCAGCTCTAATCCACCTGTTTAATGGGAGAGATTAAAAAGAATTGACCATCTTTTTTCCTTGCAGTTACAGAGGAAAGCCATGAAGAGCCAGCATTCCAGAATTTTATGCAAGAATCAATGGCACAGTACTGGAAGAGAAACAACAAATAGTTGCTAGAAGTCCCAAAGTTTGGAACTCTGTGAAGCAGCTGTCCTGACTTCTGATTGACGCTTAATATAAAGGACAATGTGTTCAGAACAGCAGCTTCTTACTAGGGAAATCGGGCTCAGATGATGCGAGGGATACATGTTTGGACCTGGCACATAAATGCCGATTCCTCTTGACCTTTCCCTGGGACTTTCGCAAGGAAGGATATTCTGCCTGTTCTTGGATGCTGATACTCCTTCGGGTGTATAACTTCAAGCTTTATCATTTGAATTCAAGTACTTTTTCTGCTGACAGATGGAATATAGAGAGCTTATTGTTCACTTCAGATCTCTATTATTAGGCTGGATCTATAGCCTCTACTTCCATGGCATCTTGCCGTTGACCCACGAGTTACTCTCCTTTTAGCAGAAAGAGAGAGGGGAAATACGAGCTTGTCCAGAGTGGCAGCGGAGTCTCCTTGGCGACCAATCAATGTTGGTATGAAATGTGCCTCACACTGGGTAGCTCATTACAGGACACCAGGTTTGTTGAAGAAAGTAGGCAAAATGATAAGAATTCTGCTTTCAATGGTGACTTGGATAAAGAGTTTTGAATTTTAACTTTGTTGTAAGCCTGCCTGTCATAATTTCAAATAAGAAAATTATATAATGGTAAATAGATTCACTTCTTTTCAAGAGGCTTAAAACCACATGTCCAAACATGTCTCAGGAAGGTGATGTTTTTTTCCCCTGTACACATACCTAGGAACCAGGTACAGAGCCAGGCCCTGTTTGTATTGTAATTTGAACTTAATGCGAAGTATCCTTGGTGATGTCCTCAAAGGCCACAGATTTGGGTCAGGTGTGCATTCCTTATATAACAGTCATGGTAAGGGTTTACCCGGCCTCCACATTCTTCACAGTAACTTAAAATGCATTCCTCTTAAGGAATTTCTTCCCTGCCTAATCTGTACTCTAATTCATTGGTTCTGAAAGTGTGTCTTTGGACCAGAGGCTAAGCATTATCTGGGAAACTGTTAGAAATGGGACACTGAAGACCTGAATCAGAAACTCGGATCTGCTTGAATTACTGCTCTAATTTAAACAGCCTGTGACAATTCCAGCCCAGGTGAATCTTAGGTCTATCAATCCTCACATGACCTGCTTTATCAGAGTCCCTTCACCTGGGCCATCTGGTGCCTATTCTCCAATTTAAACATTCTAAAAAAAATAAAAACATTTTATCTTACCATGAAGTATTAATTTCAGTATTCTATAGTGGGAATCACTGGTCCAAAAATTTGAACCTGTTCTGTAAGAGGAAACCCTTTGTTCAGGAAAACTCTGAAATACCTGGTTTTTCCCCATAGTGCCTTTGCAAGGCAGGCACAAAGTCTCCTCATCCTTGTATCCCTTGCATAGGACCTACACATGATAGGTACTCAGTGTTTCCTAACTGAATGAATTAAATATTAGATGTCTAGTATTCTGCACCCAAAAAACAAAACTCAGCAGTATTTAACATGCTAGCCTCTATTACCAGGACATAAAGCACACATTTGCTAATTATTCCTAATTATTCCAGTGCTGCATCACTTACTTAATAAATACTGATTGAAACTCTCAGATGCCAAGCGAGGGAGTACTGTGATGGATGAATGAACAGTAAAGCTGTTGTTCAGGACATGATGGAAAGTAGAAAGGTGCCTTCTGTTAGCAGTTTAGAGGCTGGCCATCCAGTAGAAGCACAATGTGCAGATGCTGAATTCTGGCAAAGGAATGGAATGCTGTCCTCTGATGGCCAATCAGGTGCAACAAATGAAATAAGCACAAGCCTGCCCTTGGACGGGTCCTGTTTCCTCCACAAAGGAGAAAATGAAAGAAACTGAAAAAAATGTACATAGGGAAAACTTTTAAAAGTCAGTGGAAATGAAAAAAAAGGAAGAGCAAGATAGAGTAAATCTAGAGAAGGAAGAATATGTGAATGAGATAAGGACTGTTACCACAGAACTGGTTTTATAAGCGACTTCATGGGCAGCATAAACTTTAAAAAACATACTGCTAGATAAGTTGTGCAGAATTTAACTATTTCCTGTTAGGTATTAGACTGGATTCCCAATGACTTAAACCAAAAGTGAAACAAATGAAAAACTGACATTTGATACCAGCATATATTTACTGTGGGTCTGTTCAAGCACAGCTTTGAGGTTGAATAACAGCTCGATCTTGACGTCCCTGCATGGTAAGTCCAGGTGGCATGATTGTTTTCCGTTGTGCAAGAGAAATGGCTCTAGAGAAGCTAAGCAACTTGACCAGTCATACAGTAAGGACAGCAGTCAGGGACATTGCTTTGGTCTCCCAACTACCATCAAAGCGTCATATGTCTGCAAAAAGTGGCTGGTTGTTGTGGAAAACTGCAAAAACTGGATGCAAAAATAAAATGCAAACTTGTTTGGTAAGTCCAGTTCCCCTGAAATCATGAAAATCCACTGTGTTTAGGAATAAGAGTCAAGTGACTATTTATGGAAACAAATCTGAACACATGAAGGTTTTCTGTTGGGTTTGTAGGTTCGGACAAAATCTCCCTCTTTTCCTTTTATATTTTCCTCATCCTCTTCTTGCAGCGCTGATTGAAAACGGGGGAGGAGCCCATGAGGCTATCGGTGGAGTGGGAACCGTAGCTGCTGTCTGAGTCATCAGGGCTCTGGGGGATCCCCGCTTCACTCATGCCTGACATGGGCTCCTCAAAGACATCGCTGCCCAGCACACCGTGCCCAGACACATTGCCTTCTTCGCTCTCCTGAGGCTCCATTTTCACGTGGGCCAGATTCCAAAGAGGGGAAGCATTTACCTCTGCACCTAAAAATGGAAGAACATACAACTAGTGCTAAGCCAAAGCTGGAACAAAGTACAGTGAACATACATATCTTCCAGGGCAGAGTGATAGCCTTTGAGCTCAGTTTATACTGACTCTTGACTCAGTCTACTGAGAATATGGTTTATTTTATTTTTAAATTTTTAAATTTTTTATTTATTTATTTTTATTGTTAGTGTCAGGTGTACAGAACAATGCAATAGTTATCCTTTTCACCCTTCACACAGAAACAACCCCCCTTCCCCAATATGGTTTAATTCTTTGCTTCAAAAAGTTACCAACTGTGAATATCTACCTTTCCACTTCTACCCTCCTTTACCCTGCCTCACCCACCTACATTTTTCTAAATCAGGGAAGTAAAACTATGTATGTGGAAAGATTCCTTGTCTCGTGGCCCAAAGGCAAGCACAGCCATGGGCTCTTGAGTTGAGTTTGCCTGGCCTGCCTTCTTTTTATGGGGCTGTCTCATTCTCCTGCCTTTTGTTTGGGTCCCTAGTCCTCTCTCCCATTATGAGAAGTTAATGATCACTACCAAACGCCTGCAGTTCCCATACTGCTGAAAAGCAACATGGCCCCTAAGTCTGCAACAAGGCCCTCCTGTCTCTGTGTTCTAGCAATACTGTTCTGTGGTTATTCTTCCATGTGAAAAGCTCTCTGCCCAACACTTTAAAAACTGGCCTGTTTAGGCCACACTGGAGGATTTGCTACTTGCCTCATTTGTGCATTGATGAAATGACAATTTATAAAGAACTGCGTGTCTAGACTAATTTACAATCTGACTGACTTAAGGATCAAGTCACCCTGGTTCCTAAGGTAATCACAGAGTTTGTCTGGAAGAAGTGGCCAGCTGCCTCAACTATGTAGCCCTATTTCAATCCCTTTCAGCTCCGACTTGTTGGGTTACTCTAGCAAGGAAGCCCAACTACTCAAATGTCCCCAAGCAATTAACACTCCTCCGTCTATCTGGAAGCTGTCTTAATCAACTGATTACAAGCACCAGGAAGGACCTACACATAAACTGAGGGAAGAAGGGGACATGTGTCCACCCAGCTGGTCAGCTGAATTAACTGGTAATCAACAGGGTAACACATAATGCATTCTAACTAGGAATTATTTTAAAGAATGCCTGTACAGCTGGACTAGTCCTCTAATTACAAAGAGAAGAACGTTGGTATTTCTAGATCAGTGAAGCTGTATTTGTTTTTAGGCTTTCATTCTGCTGCCCATTCCCACTTTTTGTTCTTCCATCTCCAGAGTATTAATTACTCCATACGCAAAAAGTACCAACACTAGCAGATCACCCAGAATCAAAGTAAGTTGTTTCTCTTACTTGAAGCCTGTGGTGAAGCCTCAACCTCCAGGTTAGAAGGGAAGCGCTCACTCTGAGCCCCGAGGACCCCCATGGGCAGTGACTGGTCTCCAGAAGCAAGGTCAGCCTCCAGTTCCTCACTGACAGGGAAGGTGATGTCACTCACAGGTTCCTCCTTGATCTTTACAGGTTTAGTGTCCTCTGTGGCCTTCTCAGGATTGACAATTCTTTCATACTCTTCAGAGAGTTGCTTACTAATCTGTTGGCAAACAACAGACAGTTTTCCAAGGAAATGTTAAAAGCAACTTGGATAGTCAGTCTGTGGCAGCCCATGGAAAAGCCGGCAGAATATGAATATGAATAAAGCATTCACTGCCAATGGAAAGAATTTGCTTTAAGGTGTTGAGTTTGCATTTGTAAATGACAGACATGTAAAGAAAATTTGTTTGCAGAGAGTGTGTGTCATTAAGTGTTACAGAAAGGTGAAAATTAGTGTGTTAAAGATAAATCAGAACTGGACTAAAGAGCACATTTTTGGCTACAAAAACTTAAAAGTTGACATATGTACCCTAGGTGGATAATGAATGGTGTAGGAAAATTGGATCACGTTGCAAAGACTTTTGTTGAGTGTTAAAAATTCCTTGATATTTTAGATTTGGTGAAACCAAAACAGTGAACAAATGACATGCATAAGGCCACAAGTGTTGAAGAGATATTTCTGGTTTTGAACCAAAAAATGGTGTCTCTTCTTCCCTCTTCCACCCTTGGGCAGTATCACCTCACTCTGTTTTGTTTTTCATAGCACTTAATGCCATCTGAAGTTGTTTTGATTATTTGTTTTTGTTTCCCTCTCAACATGACTGTAAGCTCAAGGAACTTATATTGTTAGCTGCTTTATCCCACAGTGCCTCATTCACAATAGACACTCAATAAATGTTTGTTGAATGAAAGCATGAGAATCACATTCTCAGACTCCATATATCTGTCTATAATTTCTCCCAGAGGAAGTATTATCAATAAATGGGGTCATTCATTGACTAAAGGAGACCCCTGCATCTGGCCAGGTCAGTGATGAGGCCAGTGAAGGCCTCAGGTAGGGCCGTGTGTTCCAAGACCCCGAGCTCTGCATTCTACCTCAAAGTGCTGTGGGATCCTGCTGAACACCCTCAGATTTCACATCGTTACCCACTTCTCCACAGGGTCCCCTCACCTGGAGCATGTAACTGTGATAGTCCTTGATGCGGTGCTGCCAGAACTTCTGGAGGGAGAGCACACTGCCAATGCCCACCTCATGGAACACCTGCTCCATGACATCAGGGAAAGGGGTCTGCCCCAGCCGGGCCTCCCGGTCCACAGCGAAGCGCAGCAGCTTGGTGAACTTCAGGCAATACTCATGTGCCACATCAGTTAGGGTCTCCAGGACACTCTCATTGGCACACTCAAAGCCTGCATGGGCCAGGATTGTGGCCACTGCCTGGTAGAGGAGCTGCCGGCAGGAGTGCCAGCTGAGTTCAGTCACAGGTTCCCCTTTCCCACTGAAAGTGGAGACATGGGAGTAGTGTTATTAGTGCTCTTGCAAAGGGCTGTCCTGTCCTGTCTTCCTAGGAGCTTTACAATTCCAATCACACCACTGGCCCAGCTTTCCAGGGCAATTCTACGAAGGTTACATAACCCACTTTCCTCTTTGCTGCCATCAGGGCATGTCTAAGCAACCCACAGTCAAAGCTCTGAGCTCCTCTGTAGTACATGCCTATAATAAAAAGTATAAAAGGAAGTTTCCTTCTTAGACCAACTGCTCAGTTTAATCACTTTTAGGATCTGATTAATTTTAACAGTATAGCTCAGACACACTACTCAGTGGTGCTCTAGTTATTTCATCAGAACATAGTTTCATCACATGCTGGGCAATATATGGCCTTTCAGAAAATCAGTCCCAGTTAGGAGATGCTTATATAACAACAACAGATGCTTATATAACAACAACAGTAGCAAGGATAAAGAATGTTTTTATGTTATTATTTCTTAAACTGTTATCAAAATGAAAATCCATCAATTAAAAAATTCTTGTATAGAACTTGTAGATTTCTAATAATACCAGAATAAGTCCATGAATCTCAATTTGAGGACATTGAGCTAAATCCATAATATACATTTTAAATGAAAAAAAGACTAGATTCTGAGGATTACAAGGCCATGGTCTATTCCACATACCAGTGTAGTACCTTTCTCCTAGTAAAGTGCTTGATACATAGTAGGCACTCAATAGATATTTGCTGCATCAGATAATAAAAAAATATAGACATTGTATTTCAAAGATCAGGGTTCAAGTCTTTGACTTTCCATTAATTACCTGAGCAACTTTAGCCAAGTCAGTTAGTCAGTTACTCTTATTCTCAGTTTCCTCATGGAAATGTTATTACATACTTAACAGGATTGTTGGGAAGATTTTTTTGAGAAAAGTGGGATATAGAAAAGCCTTGACTTACCGATAAAAGTCACTCTCTGGGTCACTGTGCCGAATCTGGAATGGGGCATTGGGATTCTTACAATCTAAAGGCAAGAGGTCATCAGGAAGAGGAGGAGACCCAGGACAGGAGGGGAGAGGTTCACTCTCTTCAGTCTTTATACCTTCTGCCTGTTGCTGACTCTGGGCCTGAGCTGTAGCAATGAGGTTGCGCAGACGTCGGTTATGCTGGATTAGCTGAATGGTATGGATGGTGAGGCTGCATGGTTCTGAGGGGATGTCCAGCATAGTGGGGGGCTTGGGCTTGTTGGCTGAGGGCTGGTGCAGGGGTGGGTCATGGACTTCCACCAGACGGAACTCACGTGGCAGCAAATCAAAGGAACTTCTGTTGGTCTGGTTTGATGACATTGGTATCTCTCCCCAGTATCTCAACATTTTGGAATAAGAAAGGAAGAGCTTTCAAGTTAAATGTAGGTGATATCCTTAAAGCAGTGTTTTTAAATCTCTGGCAACTATAGATTGTAGGCTTCTGAAGTGAAAAATATGAGCTCTAGCCAGTTATGTACATAAAAAGTAGGCTGTTCAAGACCACTTAGAAAAATGTCAGTGTTAGAAACACTGTAGGACCAAAGATGTTCTCCCTGAAAAAATTAAGAGAAATACAACTGTTAGATGACAGTCATCAAATCACACACAATGACAATTCCTACTGGACTGAACCACAAGGTAGAATTTGTGTCATTAGTAGACTAATAGCTACAATAGTACCTGGGATGCTATAGTGTCCTTATTTTCCATCTCATCCCACTAACTCAATCCTAGAATTATCATCATTCCCAATTCTGGACAATTTGCAAAGTCAGATACTTAAATATTTCTCAGAATATCTTGACACATGTCCTGCATCAGTAGGAGAAAAGGGAGTAGAGTTAAAATTAGGAAGAGGTGATTCTTATTCTGTGAGTCAGGTATGGGAACCTATTACCTGGTTCTGGTGGAAAATATATTGACCGGTAATCTAAACGTCCTTTTTTTTTTAAAGAATTTATTGGGGAATTGGGGGAAGGGAACAGCATTGGGGAATTGGGGAAGGGGAACAGACAAGCTGCTGTCCTTTTGTTCTTCAGTCTAGCTGTGGAGGACACTGGCCCATGTTGGTATTATTATTGCGCTCTTTCCGGGTGAGGCAGATCGGTCGCCAGCCCCTGGACGGCCGCTCACAGTGGCTCTTGGCAGCTCATGCCCGCTGCCAGCCACTCACGGTAGCTCACGGCAGCCCACTGCAGCCCCACTGCAGCCTTAGCCTTTGCCAGAGACTCAGGGCAGCCCAGCTCCAGGTCGAGCTGTTGTTCACCATCTTAGCTGTAGAGGGCGCAGCGTCACTGGCCCTAATGTGGGATCCTAACCGGGGCCCTGCTGCTCAGAGCTGGCGTCCCAAGCCAACTCAACCAACACACCACTTGGCCGGCCCTAGATGGTCTTAATGTGTCCAACTTCCAATATACATTTAGGAAGAGATTTCTGCCGACTCCTAACTGGTATCCCTTCCTGTAGTCTTTCCTTGTATCTAATCCATTCTCCAGTGCTGCTAGACTTAATCTTTTGAAAACTCAGATTAATGCTTTCCCATTGCCGATTGGAAAAAGCCAGTCAGAATTCTTTGGCCTACCATTCAACAAAATTCACATCTGGCTTCAACCCATCTTTCCAGGTTCATTGCCCATATGTCTGTTCAAATGCAACAAACATTAATCAAATGTCAGGCGTTATGGGAGGAGACAAAAACCAATGCAAGATCCCTGACCTGAGATAAAGGAGAAAAACATAAAAAGAACATTTCAATATGAAAAT
Organism: Hipposideros armiger; assembly: GCF_001890085.2. Taxonomy (NCBI): domain Eukaryota; kingdom Metazoa; phylum Chordata; class Mammalia; order Chiroptera; family Hipposideridae; genus Hipposideros; species Hipposideros armiger. The sequence goes on along the minus strand of NW_017731350.1, from coordinate 1,887,727 downwards.
GTGTGGTAAGTGCTGTTCTAGAGGCACAGACATAGTGCAGTGGAAGCACAGAGGAGCTTCCTGGAGGAGTTCTAACAATATCATACTACTTAGCTCTAACAATATCACAGTACTCAGTTTCTTGAGAATGCCATGCATTTGCACCATTGACCTTTTAAGTTGTCAGTGATGTCTGCCAGAAATTCCCTGCCACCCATCATATCCCTGGTAGATTTGTAATCACTCATTTTTAAGTATAGCTTAAGTCACCACCCTCCATAACCTCCCCTCCGTTATATTCTTGTAGCACTTTGCATGTCTCCATCACAACATTTATCCTTGGATTTCAATAAGTACTTATTTCAACTGATTTTATTCTCTCACTTATCTTTAAAACTATGATCTTAGTAGTGTCTGGCTCACAGTAACATCTGGAATTTACTGAGTGCTTACTATATGCCAGGCTTTGCCTTAATTGTTTAATTCAATATACCCAGTGAAACAGATAATATTATTATCCCATCTTTCATACGTGGAAGAGGCCACACTGTCTTGCCCACTGTCACAAATGGCCAAAGGGGGAAATCAAGACACGCTCCAGAGTCTGCACTCTTAACCACTACACTATGCTGCCTCAATAATTGGTTTCAGAAATAAAAAAAAATGAACGAATAAATGAATGAACGAAAGGACAAAAAAAAAACAAGAACAAAAACGCCCTCTTCCCTAACTTCACCTAAAGAAGCACGAAGAACAGGCACCAAGCTCAAGGAATGCCCAGGTTCCTCGGGAGCTCCTCGGCAGGCGCAGGCGCAGGCGCCAATCACAGGGTTCTGGAGTCGCCTAATGCCCAGGGCAGCTGGGAGACGAGGAGGTCTGGACCTGGACCTGGACCGAGGCAAGAAGGTGCCACTCTTCAGTGCCGCGTCTCGGGAGCGGGCAGGGCGGCAGCACGATTCCGAGAGGCCCGAGGCGAGGATCACTTCTGGCCCGGAAGGCTGGTTTGTTGATTAGTGGTCCATGGCTGCCGGAAGCGCTTCTTCCATCAGGCTCTGCCGTAGGAAGTCATTACAGCTCAATGTGCAACCTCTAAACCTGTCCCCGTTCTGGCAGCACGCCCGACCGCCTTTTTGTTTTTCTTTTATTGTGATACGCACATCTTCATAATGCTCTGAGTCGTGACCGAGCTACTCCACCATCGCTGCCCAGAGAAGCCGCTGGGAGCTGCGGAGAGGGAGGCGTGGAGAGGAACGTAGAGGCCGAAGGGTAAGGTTTCCCAGGATCAAATTTCGAGAAGGCACCCGATTAAGGATGGCCGATAGCCCTCCACTTTGCGAGCCAACGGCTTTGCAAGAACTTAATGGCGACTTCAAAAAGCCAGCCCTGCCGATGCCCCCGGCGGTGCGGGGCAAGTTCCCGGCCCCTAATCCTTCAAACCCTGAGGAGGTGAAGGAGAAGCCTGCGGCGCCGCTGGACCCCCATTCTGGGGAGCCTAACGTCCCGCCGGCCGGGCCGGACAGCGTGGAGGCTAGGAGTCCACCGGAGGAGCAGCCGCGGCCCCCCACAGCGGCTCCTGCCCCCGGCTGCCCGGCCCGGGGTCCCCCTTACCGAGAGCCGATGTGGGGTGGCCCCGCCACGGCCCCCTACAGCCTAGAGACCCTGAAAGGCGGTACCATCCTTGGCACACGTAGCTTGAAAGGGACGAGTTGCTGCTTTTTCGGGAGGCTGCCTAGCTGCGATGTGTGCCTGGAGCACCCTTCGGTGTCTCGGTACCACGCCGTGCTGCAGCACGGAGCGTCCGGCCCCGACGGAGAATGCGACGGCCGCGGGCCTGGCTTCTATCTCTACGATCTGGGAAGCATCCACGGCACTTTTCTCAACAAAACCCGCGTTCCACCCCGCACCTATTGCCGGGTCCACGTAGGGCATGTTCTTCGCTTTGGTGGCAGCACCCGGCTCTTTCTTCTTCAGGTAAGTAGAAACACCTAGAATTGAAATCTCTGCAGCGTACTGGGCTGGTTTCCCGAGCTCCTGCAACTTGCGCTGAGGAAGGAGAGTCTCCTAGTCATTGATTACAAAAGTGAAGGAATCTTGCCCCTTACCTCCAGACCTCTGGACACATTGCCATATTTCTGAAAGTGACTTCAGCAGTCCTGAACTCTAAAATAATTCTTTTATTTGGTTCATCAGGGACCAGAGGAAGACCGAGAGGCAGAATCCGAGTTGACAGTAACGCAATTGAAGGAATTGCGCAAGAAGCAACAAATGATGTTGGAGAAGAAGATGCTGGGAGACGACTCAGATGAAGAGGAGGAAACAGATACCACTGAAGGAAAGAGAAATGCTAGTAGTCAAGATGATGAAATGGGCTGCACCTGGGGAATGGGTAAGACGTTATAACTGCTGCCAGATGTTTTGTTGTTGTGTTTTAAAGATTTTTTTTAATTGGGGAATTGGGGGAGGGGAACAGACAAGTTGCTATCCTTTTGTTCTTCAGTCTAGTTGTGGAGGACATCGCTTCACTGGTCCATGCTGGTATTGTGATCATTGTGTTTTTCCCTGGTGAGGCAGTCGCTAGCCGGCCATTGGACTGCTGCTCACGGCTGCTGCGGGCCGCTCACTGTAGTTCATGTCAGCCCACTGCAGCCCCACTGGCGGTGGACTCATGGCAGCCCAGCTCTAGGTTGAGCTGTTGTTCACCATCTTAGCTGTAGAGGGCGCAGCGTCACTGGCCCTCATGTGGGATCCTAACCCCGGTCCTGCTGCTCAGAGCTGGTGTCCCAAGCTGACTCTTAACCAATGTGCCACTCAGCCAGTCCCTGCTGCCAGATGTTAATATTTTAAATTCATTCCAATGGTACCCTGAAAAATTTTATCATACAGGTTTTCATGACTCTTTGAGATAGATAGGACAAATACAATTTGCACATGAGGTTACCAAAACCCAGAGTGTCATTAACTTTTCTGATGTCAGAAAATTGAATTATGGGCACTATGGATTTCTCTTACTGTGTTTTACAGTTCACTCCCTTGTTCAAAACACTTCCTCAGCATACAATTAATTTAGTATTTTTACCATGAAAATTTTTTTATTTTTATTATTAAGTAGTGACCTTGATTATCACTGGAGGGGCTGGGACTACATTCAAACAAATAAAATGGAATGTTATTCGATATAGGATATCCCCTTGAACTTTTTGTACTTTGTGTAAATATCCTGAAATGTGAAATATCTAATCAGAGAAAGCTGGTCCCTTAGCCAAAGGAGCTAGGAATAGATAGATATTCAGGAGCTAGGAATATAAAAAAGATAGAAAATGGATTTAATAGTTTTGGGGAGAACTGGATATATATTATGAAATTACTGTGGTAAGTGCCAAAAACAGCTAGAAACCATGCTAGAGTAAGGGTTCAGAGAAAGGGGCAATCCCTGAGGACTTTGACTTGCACTGTTCTATATGGTAGCCACTAGCAGCACTTACGGTGTGGCCAGTCCAAGTTGACGTGTGCCCTAAATGTAAACTACACACTGAATTTCAAAGACTTAGTGTGAAAAAAGAATGTAAAAGATCTCATTTATAATATTATTATATTGATTACATGATAATAATTTCACCTGTTTCTCTTATTTAACATGGCTACTAGAAAATGTTAGATTACAATACATATATGGCTTTCATTATATTTTTGTTGGGCAGCACAGACTTAGGTCTTTGGGAAACTTGATAAGCAGAAGGGTTTTGAGCTGTAACTTGAAGGAAAGGAATAGTAGCCCTCATGAAGCTGAGCACTGGGAGTGGTGTTCAGGGCAGGGATTGATGATTTTAATGGAGTAATGAATAGACCAGTCTATTTGAGAAGTATTAGGAAATTACATTGGAGGTAAAGTATGAGACTTCGGTATGAGAGAATGAGAAGGCCAGGCTGAGGAGCTTAGTTTTTTTTTTTTCCCCCATAGAAAATGTGGTAGGTAATTTTGCTTTTAAATTATAGTGATCGAGAAAAAAAAAAAGTGCCATGAAAACAAGTTTTAACTTGTCACACAATTTAGAAAACCTGAAGATGTCAATATTGGTGGTGTTTTGGTTGTTCTTCCCCTATCTCCTTCTTTTCATCGCTGATAGCTGTAGCTTTATGTAGCCTGAAAAGGATAGTGGGTGTCATTCAGATAGTTTCGTCTTCTGTTTGATTGTCTTTTCTTTCTTTTCCCATATCCTGTAGGAGAAGATGCTGTAGAGGATGAGGCTGAAGAGAACCCCATTGTCTTAGAATTCCAGCAGGAAAGGGAGGCCTTTTATATAAAGGATCCAAAAAAGGCTCTCCAAGGTTTTTTTGACCGAGAAGGTATGTTAACAGATTCTGATCCTGCCAATAAACTCTATCCACAACAGTGTTGTTCTAACTTCTTCAGATATTTAGAAATGCTGTATTTTATCTACTGTCCTCCTTGTGCAGTACTTGCCCTTGTGTTCAGTTGCTTCAGGTGTATTTTAAAAATAGTAAAAATCTTGTTAGTCTTTCTTCTCATCTTGGAAAAAAGGAAGTGTAACACTTTTTCCTGACTCAACTCAT
>NW_017731350.1:1876087-1878751 GCF_001890085.2 Hipposideros armiger | reverse complement strand
GTTGGCAGCTCAGCGGCTGCTCAGCTCAGGGTAGGCATCGAACTGCTGTTGCTCAGAGCTCAAACTCTTGAGTGAGCTCTTAACCAACTGAGCCACTCGGCCAGCCCTTTACTGCAGTTTTAGTGGGACATGGAGAGAGAGTGAAATTCGATATGTGTGTTCAATGTACCATCTTAACCTGGAGATGATCAGGCTGATACTAATAGGGACTGTTTTGGTTGTAAGTAATAGAAACCCAATTCATATGAGTTTAGGGGAAACGTTATTGGCTCCAGAAGCTGGAAAGAATAGCTCACAGGATTGAAGGAAGAACTGTATGAACTGGGGCCTTAAGTTCTGCAAGCAGAAACTTAGTCCTACCAAACCAGAACTTGGCATTACCAGGATACATATAACGTGTGTGTGAGTGTGTGTGTGTGTGTGTGTGTGTGTGTGTGTGTGTGTGTGTGTGTGTATATCTGTGAGCAAGCCTGCCTCGGGTGCATGGTTCTATTTTGCAGACAGATTCTTACCCTATGGAAAAACTGGATGCTTACAGCCCTGGATTTATACCCTCTCACTTTAATAACCTCATTGTAAAGAGAGCTGCTTTTTCCCTATATATAAATATAAATATGAGGGAAGGATTCTAATTGATCTGGCTTTGGTCACATGACTACCCCTAATCCAGATGAAACAGGGAAAGAATTTTCTAGAGGAAAGGGGGTACTTTTACCATAACAAGTGGAGTAAGATGGTGTAGGGTAGACAAAAAACTAAGTTGTCGTAGTCTCCTGTTGATGTGCTCAGATTTTTACTGTTACAAATAATGTTGCATTGATATTTATAGGATAAATTCCTGGAAGTGGAATTGCCAGATCAATGTATTTTTAATGTTGACAGATGTAAGATTGAACATCAAAAAGGTTATATCAGTGTATATTCCTACCAACTGTGTGAGAGTCCCTTTCCCCATATCCTTGACTAATTGGTTATTATTAACTTGATTTATGTTTTTTTCCTAGTCTAATAGGTGAGAAATGGTTTTTCATTATTTTAATTTGTATTTTTAAAGATTATTTTTAAAAAGTTTAACATTTTTCTCAAATGTTTGTTGACCATTTGTAGTTCTTTTCCTATCAGCTGCTTTTATTCTTTTTCAAATTTTCTTTTGGATTATCGGCCTTTTCCTCATTTTTTTTTCTTTTTTTACTCATTGATTTTTAACAGCCTTTTGCTTATTTAATAAATTAGCCCTTTGTTTTAATTTTTTTTTTTTAATTTTATTGGGGACTTGGGGAAGGGGAACAGTGTTGGGGAATTGGGGAAGGGGAACAGCCAAGTTGTTGTCCTTCAGTCTTAGCTGTGGAGGGCACAGCCAGCTCAGCTTCAAGTCCAGTCGCCATCTAGCCACCTATTGGCGGCTGAGGGGCAGCTCAGCTTGGCCGCAGCTCACTGGCCCATGTGGGAATCAAACCAGCGACCCTGTTGCTCAGAGCTCGCGCTCTTAACCAACTGATCCACTCGGCCGGCCCTTGTGTTAATATTTTTGTTGTGGTAAAATGTACATAACATAAAATAGCCACTTTAAGCATTTTTCAGTGTATAGTTCAGAGGCATTAAATACATTCACATTGTTGTCCAACCATCACTACTGTCCATCTCAGAACTTATTCATCATCCCATATTGGATCTTTGTCCCCATTAAACACCAACTTCCCATTCTTCCTCCCCCTTGGCCCTGGTAACCACTGTGCTACTTTGTGTCTCTGAATTTGACTGCTCTAGTTTCCTCGTATTAGTGGAATCATGCAGTGTGTGTCCTTTTGTGTCTGGCTTGCTTCACTTAGCATAGTGTCTTCCAGGTTTAGTTCTTTGTTTTCATATGTAGTTTGGCACCTTGGTGAATCCTGTCTTTTAATAATCAACGGTGATATTTTAAGCTGCTTGTTTACTTACTTGCCTTCTTTCTTTTTCTTTTTTTTTAAAAAACTTATTTCATTATCGTTTATTTTATCTACCTTTAGTATCTCGGAAAAGGAAAGCCAAGAACTGGGAAGATGAAGACTTTTATGATAGTGAGGATGACACATTTCTTGATCGGACTGGCCTGGTTGAGAAGAAGCGTCTGAACCGAATGAAGAAGGCTGGGAAGATTGATGAGAAGCCAGAGACCTTTGAGTCATTGGCAAGTTTTATTTATAGAAGTAGCTGTGGTGGTTTAATTTTTTTAAATAAAATGTATTGTTTAAATTTTAAAATAATTTTTAAAGCAGTATTATTGAAATCTGTTGGTAAAGTATAACTTGTGATCTGCACATCTGATGGTAACAAACAACTAGTCTTATGCAAGCTGGGAAAAAGTTTGGCTTCCTGCCAAACAATATCCTCGAGGTGGATATTGGTCCGTGCATTCTTTGGATATGATGTTACCCTCCCAAAAAAAGAAAAGTTCCAAGTTGGGACATTTTGAGATGAATTGACTTTAAGCAGTCAAAAATTGTGAAAGGAATTTTGAGGAGTATAGTTCGATAATAGACTTAAACAGTATATCCTTCATTAAATTATCATAAGGTAGCACGTGTTTTCACTATAGTAAGTATTATTCAGAGCTTAAAACATTACCCAGCATCTACCCTTTTATTATTGAAAACAAATAACCTGGAGCGCTTTTTTTTTTTTTTT
>NW_017731350.1:1865544-1869847 GCF_001890085.2 Hipposideros armiger | reverse complement strand
CTTCAGGTGTATTTTAAAAATAGTAAAAATCTTGTTAGTCTTTCTTCTCATCTTGGAAAAAAGGAAGTGTAACACTTTTTCCTGACTCAACTCATTCTTCTCAAAACATCCTGGAGTTTGGTAGTGAGAGATTGAGACAACTTCTTGTAATTTTTGTTTCTAAATCACCCGATCTTTTGTAATTCCTAACATGGATTTTGACTTTATAGGATTTAAAAAATATTTCCGCAGAAGATTGTTTTATTAGAGATATTTTGAGAGAACATCTAAGTGTATATGTGTATGTATGCATATATGTATGTGTGTATGAATATATGTGTATATGTGTGTGTGTGTATAAATAATGAACTGATTGCAGTCTGTGCTTAATATTTATGCTTCTAAAAACCAGGCAATTGTGACAAGTTAACAACTTAAGTCTACAACCTATAAAAAATGTGAAGGCTACTATACAATGGACAAAGCTATGAATGGAGAGTTGATTGTTTTGGTCTGAGTTTGCTTTTTTCTGTCTCAAGCTCATCCTAACTTTATTATCAGGTGATAATCCCTAGGAATGAGAACTGAAATGCTTTGGAATTTAGTTTTCAATGTGAAAACTAAAAGGGAACTTGATATTTTTATTGAACTTTTGTTCTCTTTTCCCTTTGTATCAGCTAGTAATTTTCAGATCCTATTAAAATTGTTTTGTCTTCTTCCCACAGGAGAAGAATTAGAATATGAATTTGATGAACAGGGACATAGCACTTGGCTCTGTAGGGTGAGGTATGTTCTGTTATCATTAATGTCCATTTCTGGCAAGTGGCCAATTTCAGGTTTAATTTATGGTTATAGACAACAACCCAAAGAGTAACTTTAGTTTGAATTTTAGGCTGTTCCCAATCTTGGGCTTTGATAGTTTAGTAACCACTTAAATTATTGGGGAGTGGGGTAGAATGGATAAGATGTTGAAGGAAAAGATTTGAAATCTAACTTTGGCAGAATAGGACAAAATGAACCAAAAGGTTGAAAAGCCATCTCAAAAAAACATGACTGTTACCAGAACATATTAATTTTTTTGTGAGAATTGGAGCTGAGTGCTGTGTTATAATTCCCTTTAAACCAATGCAGATTACCTGTGGATGATTCAACCGGGAAACAACTGGTGGCTGAGGCCATTCACTCAGGAAAGAAAAAAGAAGCAATGATCCAGTGCTCACTGGAAGCTTGTCGGATCCTTGATACTCTGGGATTGCTGCGGCAGGAGGCAGGTGAGCATGGGGAATACGTTTTCCTTAAAAAAAAAAAAAAAAAAAAAAAAATTGAAGGAAATTTTAATATAAAAGATAATAAAATCTCTTTTTAGGGGGAAAATGTAAGTTGTACACAATTCTATGACGAGAAAAGAAAAAAATTCCCTATCTCAATACCCTAAGGTAGCCATTGTTTATATTCTCCCAGACATTTTCTATGAATACAGATGTATGTTCAGAACTAGATCGTTTAACAAAAACAAACACTCTTACACGAATGCAGTTATATTATTTATACTCTTTTGTGACTTACTTTTTTAATGTAAGGATGTGTCATGGATATTAGCCACATCATTGCATTAAGTTTACTTCATTTTTAAAAAACTGGCTCGCTATACTATCATTTATTAATAATGCTTATATTTTTATTTATTATAAAATTAACTTTTATTATTGTAAAGTAACTTATGTATAGTTTAAAACTTACGTATAATATATGAATAAAACAAAGGCTGTAACAAAATATACCTACTTCTTGCCCTATCCCTCCTCAGTCATCATCCGTAGTCATCTAGTCACCTATTGACTCTGTTATGTTAGTATTTACCTGATTATGCTTATGCAAATATTGGTCAAAACCGAGCAATTTTTAATTGTTTTTGTTTTTCCTAGAGCTAATAATTGTGTTTGCTTTAAATGAACAAACAAAACAAAACAGAACCAGACTCATAGACATAGTAAATGAACGGATGATTGTGAAGGGAAGGGCAAAAAAGGTGAAGGGAAATAAGAGGTGCAGATTTCCAAGTAAGAAATCAGTATGCCCCAGGGATGTAATGCACACCACAGGGATACAGTCAGTATCATGATGACCTTGCACACTGTCAGATGCTTACTGGGCTTACATGGTGATCACTTCAGTATGTATGTAAATGTTGAATAACTATGTTGTACACCTGAAACTAATATCTTGTTTTATATTAACTATATTTTAATTAAAACAAATAATTGTGTTTCTTTTTCATGTGTTTGATTTTTTTTTATACCTCTTACTCATTCTTTTTACAACTTTCAACAGCCTTTCAGTATGTTTTTCCACCTGGTGGAAATCACATTTAAGTAATTTATTAGTTCTAATTTTTTTGGAGACATTTTTCCTGAAGAGCAGTATCCTCCTTTTAGGGCTTACAGCTCTCTAGACCTGCTGCAGAACTGTCTTCTGGAACTTTGCTGTCATTTTTTGCCTTTTCCAGGGTTGGAATTTCCGTTTCTTGATTCTCGTGTTTTCAAACTTCTTGGTTTATTTCTCTGTTTTAGTGGTGCACATCCCTCTATAGTTGTAGCAGCTTAAAAAGCTGTTACAACAATAGAGGGCATGGATGGTAATAGTCTTCAATGGATTTCACATGTTTTATTTTTTCTTGTTTTGGTGGACATTGGCTAGTGGATTCCTGAAAAAGGATATATAGCAAGTGCACCATTAAACCCTTCATTCTGAAAATATAATTATTCTAGCTATACTCTCGGTTCAGGGTTTGGCTGGAAATAGAATTCTAAACTGGGAATAATTTTTTTTTTTTACAACTTTGAAGGCACTGCTGTTATTATCTTACATCCAGCATTGCTATAAAAGTCCTAAACTGTTCAGATTCCTGACTTATTGTGTCATCTTTTTTTAACCCCTCTCATTAGAAGTTTGTAAGAGTTTCCCTTTGTTTTCAAGGTCCTGAAACGTAACTATGATGTCCCTTTCTTTGGGTCTATTCACCTACTTTTCTGGGTGTTTGTTGGGTCTTTTGATCCTAATCTTGGTAGTTTAGGAACATATCTGGAATTATATCATTAATCATTTCATCCATCTGTTTGTTCTCTCTGGAATTTTGTTCTTTAGATATTGAACCTGTTGACTGACCATCTAAGTTTCTTGTCTTTTTTTCCCCTCTCTCTTTTTGGTCTTTGTTGGAGATTTCTTCAACTTTATCTTTCAGTCTCTATTTTGCTATCAAGATTTCAATTTCCAAAGCTCATTGTCTTTGAATTTTCATTTTTAAAACATAATAGCCTGTTGTTGTTTCATGGAAGAGTAATGATCTCACCTCTCTGCTAATCTGTTTTCTCCAGGTTGCTTTTTGTTTGTTTGCTTTGGTCTCTATCCTCCATGTTAGAGGTTTTTCTCAGGTGTTGTAATTCTTGGTTGTAGATTCTCATTTGAGGTCTCTCTCTCTCTTTCTCTCTCTCTTTCTCTCTCTCTCTCTCTCTCTCTCTCTCTCTCTCTCTATATATATATATATATATATATATATATATATATATGTATATATGTATGTATGTATTTGTAATGTATAGATGGGGCTCATTAATGGTGAGCAACATTACAGAATAGTGTGGGTGGACTTTTTGTTGGGGAACTCCTCATGTAAGCATTTGTAGAGCCTTCCTCTTCTGTCAAGATTCCCCAGAGAGTACTCTTCTCCTGCACGACAGGAAAGGACGGCTGCCAGCATGCCTAGAGCTCAGCGGCTTCTCAGCATTCAGCTATTTTCAGGACAGTACTGTTTCTGGAATATAGTGCCATGCCCTCAACTGTACTAGTCAACACATAGTCCAGAGACTTTCTGTCCTACCCTTTCTACAGATGAATCTCTGGGTTTTTTTGGGGGGTGGGAAGGAGGTGAGTAGGCAGTGGGGAGGATCTGTTTCTCACCCAGCTTTTACTCGGTCCTCCCTATTTTAGCACTACCATCCACCCCCACTTTCAGATCCTTTTGAGGATTCTGCAGTACAGTCAGATTCCTTCTCAGCTTTCCCTGCTGTCACTTTGGGATTCATCTTTTTAGTTTTACTAAGTTAGTTTTCACTCATCTGCCTGCTTTCTAATATCCAAACGGTCTTTCTGGATTAAAAAAGTGTCTTTAAAAAGGATCTCTTTACTGCAGTTTGTTTTTTTTTTTTTTTAGCTGAGCCATCCTACCACCTGTTGGCAGCTCAGCGGCTGCTCAGCTCAGGGTAGGCATCGAACTGCTGTTGCTCAGAGCTCAAACTCTTGAGTGAGCTCTTAACCAACTGAGCCA
>NW_017731350.1:1861877-1863029 GCF_001890085.2 Hipposideros armiger | reverse complement strand
AGACAAGTTGCTGTCCTTTTGTTCTTCAGTCTAGTTGTGGAGGACGTTGCTTCACTGGCCCAAGTTGGCACCATCATTGCGCTCTTCCCAGGTGAGGCACATCAGTCGCCAGCTTCTGGACGACCGCTCACTGCGGCTGCTGGCCGCTCACGCTGGCTGCCGGCCACACAGGGTAGCCCATGGCAACCCACTGCAACAGGGACTGCAGCCTACGCCATCGCCAGCGACCCATAGCAGTCCAGCTCCAGGTTGAGCTGTCGTTCAGCATCTCAGCTGTGGAGGGCAGTGTCACTGTCCCTCACATGTGGGATCCGAACCGGGGCCCTCTGGCGTCCCAAGCCAGCCCTCAACCATCGCGCCACCCGGCTGGCCCTGGAGCTTTTGAGTACAATAAAATCTGTGTTTTATACATTCATTCTGTTTAATTCTTAGTCCTTTAGTTCAGAAATTAATTAAATTGGAATTAAATAAATGAAAAATGTTAAATCCATAAGGAACAGATTTAACTGGACTCTGAATTAGTTCTCTTAAAATTTATAATAATAGTGAAAACAAGAGGAGAAAGCAACCATATTTTGAAAGAAGAAAAACGTTTACTAACCTTGTTAACTTGTGTTACAGGTTGCAAAGTTAAATGATGCTGAGAGGGAGCTCTCTGAAATTTCTGAGAGACTAAAGGCCTCAAGCAGAGGTACGGCAATGACTCATTTATAAATATTTACTGAGTGTCTACCATACGTAGTGCACTGTGCGAGGCATTGGGCTACACTGGGTAATAACATATACAGAATATGAAGCCTTGCTTAGGAGCAACAGCATTTTGGAACTGGAAAGAACATTATAAATTATTTTGTGAACCTCTTTACTTAATAGATGAAGGGAATGAGGCCCATTGAGGCAAGGGGACTCCCCACAGTCTCTCAGCTCTAACCTTTTTCCTTATTCCTAATATCTGTAATGTCCTCTGCCCAGCCCTATGTTAGCGACTTTTCTTTCTTTTCTTTTTTTTTTTTTTAAGATTTTTGTTGGGGAATTGGGGGGATGGGAACAGTGCTGAGGAATTGGGGTAAGGGGAACAGACAAGTTGCTGTTGTTTTGTTCTTCAGTCTAGTTGTGGAGGACGTTGCTTCACTGGCCCAAGTTGGCACCATC
>NW_017731350.1:1860095-1861462 GCF_001890085.2 Hipposideros armiger | reverse complement strand
GCAGTGTCACTGGCCCTCATATGTGGGATCCGAACCGGGGCCCTCTGGTGTCCCAAGCCAGCTCTTAACCAACGCGCCACTCGGCCGGCCCTGTTAGCGACTTTTCTATTGAAACTGTGGCTGAATTTGAAAACATGTAGGACCATCTTTCTAAAATAAACATGTATTATCCCTTTCTTCACAGCTCTATCCGAGTCACCATCTCAAGACTCTTTAGATGCGTTCATGTCAGAAATGAAATCAGGGAGTGCCTTAGATGGTGTGTCCCGGAAGAAACTTCACCTGAGAACTTTTGAACTGAGGAAAGAACAACAGAGACTTAAAGGGCTGATAAAAATTGTCAAGCCAGCAGAGATTCCGGAACTAAAAAAGTAAGTCTTAGTTATATTTGGAAGTTTATTAAATGTTTTTTTCCTGTGCAATCACTATTTGTTTAAAAAATGTTTTTATTTTTCAATTACAGTTGACATACAATATTATATTAGTTTTAGGTGTATAACATAGTGATTAGACATTTATGTAAACTACAAAGTGATCACTTTAATATACACTTGGAATTTTAAGTAAGCATGTTTCATAGATAACATTTTGAATTATATCTTTACCTTCTTAGATAATCATTTTTGAATAGAAATAGAATATAAAAAACCCTTTAAAGCACACAAGACAGTGATTGCATGGAGTAACTAGAAACCCATTTAATCTGTGAAATATAGACTACTACAGGACTTTTAGAGAAAACTACATTGATTCCTCTTTCGTTGGAAGGCTCTGAATTTTTTACTTTACCTTTTAGTGCAGGATAAACTTTTTAAAAAAGCAACATATGCAAAAGGCTAATTTCCCTAAGATATAAAGACCAATGTAAGTAGACAATCATCCACCCAAGAGAAAAATGGGCAAAGGATGTCAACTGACAGTCCACTGAAAAAGAAATACTAATAGCTCTTAATTACATAAAAAGATGCTCAACCTCATGCATAAGTGAAATACGAATACTACAGTGTAATGCCATTTTCATATATGATTTTAAAACCACAGATGAAAAATATGAGTGCAAATTGTCATTTTAACACCTGTATCTGTCATTCCTAAGAACCAGTTGACAGCTCTTTAAAATACTTTTTCTAAAGTGTGATTTCTTCCTTTAAAAAGGGAGAAAGCATAATCCTCTGCAGTTGATTCTAAATGTTAACTTTGATATTTGGGAAATTATTGGAGGAAATTAACCCGACTCCTTTTGTAGACATCTAGAAGATTTTTGAGTAATTTGTAAATGAGGTTTTGAGACTAATTTTTCTTAGACTTGCTAGTATTTATGAGTGAGTGAGTGAGTGAGTGTGTGTGTGTGTGTGTGTGTGTGTGTG